>NC_136246.1:2292500-2892500 GCF_053564925.1 Oryzias latipes | reverse complement strand
TCTGCCCAGCTGTTGGACGGGACAAGTAAAAAATAAAAATAAATAAAAGAAAGGTTGTTTTCAAAACAGACATGTCAAATGTAAAACCAACAGTTGCATTTACATTTTTCTTTGCAAAGACGTGCACAAAGTAATAATTTACTGTTAAATCTTAAACTAACTAGAATGTAATTTGAAATACGTTGAAATCCATACATCTGTAAAACCACTTCCTGCTTAGGGTCACGGGTTGTTGGAGCCTATCCCGGTTGCTCTTGAGTACAACCTTGACAGTCTGTTAGTCCATTGCAGGGACAGATAGCCACGCTCACACAAACATTCATTCATTTTCTTAACTGTTTTTCCCTTTTGGGGTCACGGGGCTGCGGAGCCTATCCCGGCCACTTGTGGGCGAAGGCAGGGTCACCCTGGACAGGTTACCAGTCTGTCGCAGGGTAGAAAGTCCACAAACACACAGCCATTCACTCTCACATTCACACCTAGGGACAATTTAGAGTTGCCAATTAACCTATGAAGCATGTTTTGGACGGTGGGAGGAAGCCAGAGACCCCGGAGAGAACCAATGCATGTACGGTGAGAACATGCAAACTCCACACAGAAAGGTCCCCCATTGATGTAGTTTTTCACGTCTCCCAGCCGGGACCGGAGGCCTTCTTGCTGTGAGGCAAGAGCGCTAACCACTGTGCCACCGTCCAGCCCTCACACAAACATTCACACTTAAAAGCTTATTTAGAATCACAAATGATCCAATAAAGCATGTTTTAGACTGTGTGAGAAAGTACCCATACAAACTCCACACAGAAAGGACCCAGCAGGGATTTGGACCAGGCCATTCTCACTGTGAGGCAACTGTGATAACTTGAACACTGAATGCGATAAGCTTCACGGTATTGTTATCAGTGCATACAGATGACACTAACACGTTTTAGGCAAGATGCTTAGACATCATATAAGCTGATATTGCATTTTATTAGAATTTAGGAACTGAGTTCAGCCTTATGGGAGGAGGGGGTGGGCAGGAGAGTCCATTGTGCAGACAAGGTCTTCCACTAAATTGTTTAGCAAGAAAACGGAAGAACTGAAAACAATTCTAATTAAAAATACAGAAGATATCTCTTAATTATAAATAACTCATATTCAATCGTCAAGTATTAAACTGTTTTTATTCTGCTTTGATTATTCCTTTCATTGGGTTTTTCTTCCCTTTGCTGCATGGTTTGCAGCAGGCTGCAGTCTCCCATGAGCAGAGGGGAGCATGTGCATCTTTTTTTTCTAAGCTCTACCTGGAGCTGGACACCAGCTGCAAGGCTTAGAGGGCTTAAATACAAAAGACTGTACAGGTGACAGGATTATGCTTCAGTGTTCTGATGTTAATTAAGGTCACTGACGTTTAGGTGCAACAGACAGAAAATCTTTTTAGCAAAACATGAACAAGTATTATTTTATTCTGCTTCTAGAATTGATTATACCTGTATGCTTAATCTTAAGTGTCATCTTTACAAATCATTAAGCCTCAGTCAACTGAGTCTACTTACCTGTGAGAGCTCACTGGCATCTATCCGACCATCATTGTTTATATCAAAGCTCTTGAACATCGCATCCACCAGCTGCTTTTTGGCAGCCATGGAGTCATGGAGAGCTCCATGGAAAGCAGAACTTGTGAACCGTTTGTCATGCAAATCCAAAATCTTTGTTTTCAGCCGATGGTAGTCACTCAGCCGGCAATCATCATCTGGTGAAAGAAAACACAGAAAACCATCCCATCAGATGGAGGAGAAAACACTTTGATGACCCTCCACAATTACAAAGTCCTAAAGATGATAAAATAATATTAGCAAAAGAAAAAATGAATCTCTTCCACAGCAAAAGGCAGCCGAAGAACATCTGTCTGTGTGCATCGCAGCAACAAAAGCAGAGGAATCTTTTCTTCAGAGGGTGTGCACAGAATGCCTGTGCCTTCTACCATCATGCTCCAGTTTCATCCATTCAAATCCATCACACAGGTGTCAGCAACAAACCTGACAGCAGTAACCTCTTTCATTAAAGACTCCAGAAATAACATCTGAACTACATTAAAGGTTCTGCTGAAGTAAAAACAATCAATACGCTTTAAATAAGCTCCTCTGTGATGGATCTGGAAATCTTCTTTTTGTATAATAATTACCAGAGATAATGCGAACAAGTACAAAAAAAACCAAACTGGTGTTTAGTGGAAAGTGTTTTGCATCACTGGGAATGGTGCAGCTCAGCCACAGTGTCCAGTGTGACCACTAGAGAGGAAGAATGTGAGCCACGCTGGCTATCATATGAAACACTTTAACTTAGCAAGAGATGATGAAGCGGGAATATTTTAGTTATGGAGCTAATGAGATGTCTCTGCAGAAAAAATGACTGTTCACTGAGGGCTGATAAGTGCCTAAGGAGAATCAGAGCACTGTCAGAAACCAATGACATGTCATTAGCAGACGTGTAGGATCTCATTTTGTCACATAAATCTCTTCCAGCATTTTCTCCGTGAAACGACTTGAGTAATCAGTGAAGGCTAAAATGAGGTGGTCTATGCAATCCCGGCGCTAACCATCATGCCGGTTTAATAGGAAGACCATCTCCTTCCACTCTGCATGGAATCAATGGGCTGTCATCCAGTCTTTTTCGTCTTCTCAGTGATCATGAGAAGTCCCCAGCACTTCTTTCTCTCTCTCAAAATGTGTGCTTACAACTAAAGCTCAGCATCTGCAGACTCCATGCAAAGTATGAGAGCTGGGTTTATTGATGCAGCATACAAACACATTAACCCTTGTGCTATCCTAAGCAATTTAACGTTGGGAGTTGGGTCATCTAGACCCACTAGACAGTGCTCTGAACTTTTTTTTCTTCAATGATTTGTGATCTTCACTGGTGTCCATGGATTACATGAAATCTTTCCACCTTTATCCACCTTTGTCATGGTAGGGAGAACACGTCAATGGAAGGGGGGGGGGGTCATCTAAGATAGCACAAGGGTTAAAAACCTCAAAGCTATGTGCAAAATGCTTAGATAAACTTATTCATGACATGCTTTTTTAATGTCATCACAAAATAAAAACTTTTCTACATCTAAACAAGGCTGCTGATGCCAAAAATATGAAAAAAAGAAAACATTTCATCAGCACTGAAACAAACTGCTGGTGATTATCATGTCCCTTTGCATAGAAGTCTTCACAGGTCTCAAACTATCAAAGAGATTATCTTCACTTATGCTGCTCTTTGATTGGTTAGAAACTCTTCCTTTTTTTATCTCGGGCAAGAAAAGTTTTTTTTTTTTGAGAAACTAAACTGGGTGTTGACATAGGAGCTGCACTGCTGCTCTGGGTCTGGCCTCCAATAACATGAAGCATAAAAAATCATAAAGGTGACAGGTGAGATGAATGACTGCAGGGAAACGCAACTGGAGGGTTTGGAAATGCAATAGCATGCTTACAACTTATCCAAGTCGTAGCAGGGTCTATGTTGTTGACTGTAAGCTGCCAATGGCCACAAGTGACAGCCTGAATAAAAGTTAGGTGGCTGATTTCATGTCCTGGATGTCTAAAGGTCAGTCCTGTCAAAGACATGTGCACTGGCAGCATCAAACATGTCCGCCCTATATTTGCAAACAAATGCTGTCAAAAAGCCAGGTCTTCTGCAGCTCCACTCAGTCTGATTCTTCCTGGTCGTACATTCAACATAAAGTGAACTTGTTTTACTTTGTCATTCATTTGTAAAAATAAACTTTATATGTTGTGTGAAATTTGTACAAAATGTAAATTGAGAAAAACATTTTTAAAGTTAAAAAGCATTTTTATAGAAATTACAATTTGAGTATGCTCCAAAACAAGCACTAAGAGCAAATTCTGAAAGCTTTTTTGATTTATTTTGACCTTTGTTATATGCAATTCATGTCTTTATAAAGGAGGGTTTTCATTGACTGTGGTGGAGTTCAGCTCGAGGTGTGCAGTTTCTGCACATTATCCAGAAAGCTAGTGTTGATAAAAACACCAAAGAAGACAAATAATAAAGTGGCTGTGTTATACTTTCTGATATATATTCAGAATCCTGCTGAAACTATGATGTAAATAAGAGGAAGCCGCTCTGAACATCCATCACACGTGTGGCTAAAGGCTAAATCTAACTGTGGCACACTCCTTGGTAGGAGAGCAGAGTTTATGTAAACTGATGAGCTGAAAACTCAAGTCTGCCCCAAATCCTTCCCTTTCACCAACACAAGTGCATTTAGACCATAACACCATAATAACACTACCTTCTTTGACAAAGTCTCATTAGAGCTAGATTCCTTTATGGAACAATGCATGGCAACCATATGATTCTATTGCTTTTGCTAGCTTTCACATTTGAATCAATGAGTTTTCATAAGCAGGTGAAGCTACTGGTGCAAAGGAACTGAGCAGAGTCATGCACAGTCTAACCAAAGTTCCTCTGCCTTTTCATTCGTTTTTTTTTTCTGATGTTATCCAAGTATTTGTTTTAAAGTTAAAAGATTTATTCTTAAACTGTATTTTATGAAAAAAGAATGAAGAAATCCTTCAGTGTCAAGGCTACTTATGTGGCTGGTTCAGGTCTCCTGTGAAAGCACATTGTGTTTCTTTAATTAGTTTAAAATGTTAGGATATACGTTTCTGAAGGTACTGTGAGGAGTCAAACAGTTTTATTGATTTGGAGTTATAGGATTTATTTGGTTCCAGCATCTGCTGTGAGAGACCAACATTACTACAAGAGTTTTTTTTATTTTTTTGTCTTCTGTCTGTGATAGTATAAATTGAATTTTCAGAGTACGGACTTTTAGCTGGAGCTGTTGCCAGACCCTCAGTCTTAATGACAAACGTGTTTAACTGCTTGGGTTGACTTTGCCAACTCGTGGGTCTGTAAATCCCCAGGAGCAGTTTGTGGAGAGAACTGCTCTCCAAACTCTCTAACTAAACAAGCTTCAGAAGAAAACAGTAGTTTTCATGAACAGATTAGAAGACGTGACACTTAGTGTGCTAGTGGACTAAAATGGTCCAGCAGCCCTGTGTGATTAAGCAGAGATAGCAGAGAAATGGAACCCCTCCTTTGATTTGGTTGACTTTCAACCATAGCTCTCTGTAGAATAAACCATAGACTGAACCAAAACACTTGGGAAAGGTGAGCTGTTCCATCAACTGTGTATTTTGAGGAGGTATTGGGCAGAAAGGTCACTTTAGCATAAAACATGTTTGAAAGACTAAAAAAGGAAACTGGTCGGGCTTTTAAGTCCTCTGACTTTTATTCAATAACAAGGACCTGCACCATTTGATTTCCCCGAATTTACCCATGAGACATTTT
The DNA here is from genome assembly GCF_053564925.1 of Oryzias latipes. Classification (NCBI taxonomy): domain Eukaryota; kingdom Metazoa; phylum Chordata; class Actinopteri; order Beloniformes; family Adrianichthyidae; genus Oryzias; species Oryzias latipes. Next base: position 2,887,160 of record NC_136246.1, on the reverse strand, counting down.
CCAACATCTCTTTGATTCATACTTATTCAGAATCATAAAATTGGCCCATTTATTCTCCACTCACAATTATTCTCTTTGGTCTGAATAATCTGTGTTTTCACACTGAAGTTAACCACATCAAAGTCAGTTTTCAATTGACGTCCAAGTGCTACCGGCTGCTCGTATATTAAAAGCGGGCCATTCTGCACCACTGGTCATCTTTAACTTAGATTTTGGGCACAAATTATAAACTTGTCAATTTACAAATTTACACATTTTTAGACCGCATCCCTCCCAAGAAACCCAGCCAGGGCAAAGCTCCAGCACTCAAAAAACACAAAGGTCCAACCTCAGCAGGAGTCTTCATCGGATGCCGAGCATTAATGCCGTCTTCCCATTTATATACAAATCCTACGGTGGCCAGAATGGCCAAACTGATGTCCAATCATCGCTGGGCACCCAACCAATGTCAACATCCCCCGTCGAAAGCCCGCACTGCTATTATACAATTTCTAACTATTGGATGGTGGCAGTGGGATGACAGCGCGGGGGCAAGGGGGTGGCATTCATAAATCGGACTATCATCAGATGATATCGGGGACCTTGGAGACCCTCCCATCAATCAATCATCACGCTGCTGCCTTCCCGCCACCTGCACTGCCACCGGGTGTCCTCCAAATGTGCCCGAGCGGCTTTTGACCGATGTCTGGTTGTCGTAGAACTTTAACTTTTTCCAACAACCTCCACAGTCGCTGCGTGGCATGTGAACAAGTGATTGCTGGCCAGTCTAAGGCACACCTGTGCAATAATCATGCTGTCTAATTAGCATCTTGATATGGCACACCTGCGAAGTGGGATGGATTGTCTTGGCAAAGGAGAAGTGCTCACTATCACAGATTTAGACAGATTTGTGAACAATATTTCAGAGAACTGCTTATTTTGTGTATGTGGAAAATGTTTCACATCTTTGAGTTCATACCATAAAAAATGGGAGCAATAACTAAAGTGTTGCGTTTATATTTTTGGTCAGTGTAAAACAGTCCTTCAAGAACACAGGTGGAGTGAAAAAAATCCCTCCCTGTCCACTGAGGCCTTAGCAGTCACTGAACAACCCCTTTAAAAGCAATGCTGTTTTATTTATATAGAGCAAGAGTTAGCTCAGCAGAAAAGCTCAGCTGAAGCTGCCCCGTCTCTGCCCATCTGCCCCCCAGCTTTCCCATCTCGGTATCCAGAGCTCTGCTGCTGCACAATGAAAGCACAGCGTGGCCACCAGCTAACCAAAATCTGAGGTCACTGATTGCAATTGCTGAGAACATTTAAAGGAGTCATTGTAGTACCAACCAAGTGGGACGGACAGACATGACATGGAGGTGTGACCCCCCCCCCCCCAAAACCTGTTCTGTCCAACAATATTTGCATGCTAACACAACCAGAACAAATCCAGACAAAACACAGCTGTTAACCTTCTACAGTTTACAAGAGAACATCTAGATCTACTGAACAGAAACCTTTCCAATAACCTGAATCTAGGTTGTTAAAGATCTAAGTGTCTTTTCAAACACGTTCGTGTTGATAATGTTGGTTGTATTGTAAAAACAACCAATCCATTAGGTTTTAGCCATGACATCACAGTTCAAAGACATAAGTTCAGTCTCTGTCTTGCCCTCCCATAAGGCAGTTGAAATTCTCTCCATCCTAACTTTTATTGCTGTCACCTTGCCAGGAATGAAAACAATCAGGAGTTTTGAATGCAACTCTATACTAACATCTCAAGTCACTATTGTAGAGAAATCCTTGACAGGAAAACCTTGTGGTTTTTGGCTGATAGGCGAAAAAGTGAATCTTGTGATTTTGTTCCAATGATATAAACACAATACAAATACGCAAAAGAGAATATTATTTTTATATTTACCTATAAACATGTATCAAGCAAAGTTTTGGACCAGAAAAGTTGACACAGCAAATAACTTGATAAAGGTATCTTCGATAACTTGCACCTGTACACTGATGATACCATGTTGTACACCTCAGCACTTTTAATTGAGCTTGCTATATGAAAGCTCCAATCAGCTTTTAATCAACTGCAGAACACCTTTAATCATTTAAAATTGATTTTAAACTCTAACAACAATAAATATATGCTGTTCTCTAAAAGCAAAGCAAAACTCCAAAACCTGCCCTCAATTACCACAAAAGAAGGACATTTTGTTGAACTGGTAACTGAATACAAATACATTGGTATTTTAATTGATGACTGTCTAACTTTTAAACCACATATTCAGAAACTGGTTCACAGGCTGAAACCAAAATTAGGCTTTTATTTCAGAATCAAATCATGTTTATCATTTGAAGCCCGTGAGAAACTTGTCACTGCTACTTTTATGTCTGTCCCTGATTTTGGTGATGTGATTTCTATGAATGTTTCTGCTGATGCTTTGCAGGCTTTGCATACTGTTTTCATGGTGCACTGCATTTTGTAACAAACTTGAGGTCACTAACCCATCACTGTGTTCTGTATGCTCTGGTGGGTTGGCCCTCCTCGTCCCATCGCAGATTGAAACATTGGTACCTTTTAACTTACAAATGTATTTTTGGGTTGGTACCACCTTATCTCAGCTCATAGAACTGAAGAGCAGCAGCAGCAGCTACAGCCTGCGCTCTCAGAACCTGCTCCTGCTTTCTGTGCCGAGAGCACACAGAAATGGGAATAAGGCTTTCGGATTCGCTGCATTGCAGTTTTGGAATGAACTCCAGAAAGAGTTTAAATTCAAAGAGTTGGTTTCTCTGAACTCTTTCAAATTACTTTTAAATGAACGTGACACAAAGCTATCAAACTGCAAATGCTTTATTTAAGACCTTTTAATGTTGTTTGAGTGTAAATATGAGAAATGTGTGTTATTGTTTTGCTGCTGCCTCTTGGCCAGAACGCTCTTGCAAAAGAGATTTTTAATCTTAATCAGTTTTTTATCCTGTTAAATAAAGGTTTAATAATAATCTTTAAAAAAAGGTTTTAAAAAAAGAAGAAAAAAAGAAATATTATGGATTATTGTACAAATGCAACTTCAACAGTTCAACATGAAAAAAGTTTTCTATGTGTTTTTTTTCCTCCAAAAAAAAACGAAGAATATTTTGCTTTTTCATTAGCAAAACACAGCCTTTCAAATTATTGGAATATAGACACAAAAGATCTGTAAAAATGAATAAAACGGACTAAATATGATTATTATTTCTCAGCACTGGGAAGGTTTTTTACGGAGCCCGTGTCCTGACATTAAGATATAAAAATATATCTTGTTCCCACAGATTAATATCTTGTTCCCACAGGTTATTATGTCGTTCGCACGAAATACTATTCCGTTCCCACAAGATACTATTCCGTTCCCACAAGATACTATTGCGTTCCCTCAAAATACTATTCCGTTCCCTCGAAATGATTAACTCGTGCGAACGCAATAATTATGTCGTTCGAACGCAATAATTAATCCGTTCGAACGCAATAATTATTCGCGTCATAAGTCATACACGCGGATATGCTCTCTGTACGCCGGCAAAAGCCGCTTTCAGCGGTAACTTCCGTGTCTCTGTGACCCATATTCGTTCAAAAAAGGAACATGAAAAACAAAAATGATCACTTTATTACCGTCTCAATGAATATAAGAAAAATATCAAAAGATTTATGATAACTAGGCTGCTTTGTCATACGATAGCTCCTGCTAGGCTACTACTAGCTCCGCCGCAGAGCTCTCTGATCATGTATGCCGGCATTTGGGCAACTGGCTGGTCTGTTGTCAGACAGCTGATATTGTGTGACCAAGGTCTAACAACAAGGGTCACAACAAGGGTCTAACAACAAGGGTCACAGGGACACGGTCACACCGTGTCCCTGTGACCAAGGTCTAACAACAAGACCAATGATTGGCCAGTGATTGGCAGCACAGCACGCTGGGAAACGGGACGTACTGCTATTGTTGTTATGCTACAAGCTAAAGGTAAGTGCTTTAGGCGAAGCATCCAGCTTAATATGATATTTTTCAGATTTTCATCGAGAAAAATAACAGATCGACCATTCTTGCTTTTATTTTTACCCCTATTGAATGCTCACAGAGACACGGAAGTAGCGGCAGGAAGCGGCTTTTGCAGCAAGATGACTGAGGGCGTACCAGATGATGTGAACGTGAATACGATGGATGCTTCTGTGCTTTTTAAAATAAATAAATCTGTTCACTAAACATCCTCCGTGTCTTCAATGCAATGTAATGAGACACACACAGACAGAAATGTGAAGGTATCTGCTGTAAATCTATGACGTAAATGAATAACAGGATCAATGATCGGCTAGTCAGTTAGCATGTAGCCTAATAGCCTTCGAATGTAAAGATACTGACTGCTAAAGTTAATAAAAGACAAGTCCTGAATATTATTATTCCTATTCGACCCTAAACTACAAAACTACAATATCAGCTGTCTGACAACCCACCAGCCAGTTGCCCAAATGCCGGCATACATGATCAGAGAGCTCTGCGGCGGAGCTAGTAGTAGCCTAGCAGGAGCTATCGTATGACAAAGCAGCCTAGTTATCATAAATCTTTTGATATTTTTCTTATATTCATTGAGACGGTAATAAAGTGATCATTTTTGTTTTTCATGTTCCTTTTTTGAACGAATGTGGGTCACAGAGACACGGAAGTTACCGCTGAAAGCGGCTTTTGCCGGCGTACAGAGAGCATATCCGCGTGTATGACTTATGACGCAAATAATTATTGCGTTCGAACGGATTAATTATTGCGTTCGAACGACATAATTATTGCGTTCGCACGAGTTAATCATTTCGAGGGAACGGAATAGTATTTTGAGGGAACGCAATAGTATCTTGTGGGAACGGAATAGTATCTTGTGGGAACGGAATAGTATTTCGTGCGAACGACATTATAACCTGTGGGAACAAGATATTAATCTGTGGGAACAAGATATATTTTTATATCTTAATGTCAGGACACGGGCTCCGTAGTTTTTCACAGAATCCTGAACATCTTTTTCTGATCATTTGCCCTGTCGACAGAGTGGATTCAGGTATCCTGCTGAACCACTGGCAGAAACCAGAAACTAATGGAATTCAAACTTTTCTTCTTTAACTTCAGCAAGGTTGTTTTCATCCTAAGCTTGGCAGTTTGGTTACTCTGCATGCTGCTCAGCATTTTTGGAATCAAAGCTCAAGGTTTGATGTATTGGGCTTGTAGGCAAGACGAGTCTTTTCAGCCGTATACAGACTGGCACAAAAAAACCTATAACTTCTCTAACTCAACAACTTTGAATTTACTGTCCAGCTATGGCGTTTCATCTTTGCCATAAAGTGAAAGGGCGTAAAGACAACTGAGCGGCGTTTTCAGGAAGTGAGTGAGGAACCTTACAACCACACATGCGCAATTTTAACCGAGCGACCCCACATTTTACAACTACACGCCTGCAATCCAAACTGAGCCGTGATCCTGCACACTCACTTCCCCTTTGCGTGCTCGCCTGGGTTTGCGCGCAGTGTTAGGGGGGCGTTTTTGTCACTTGGGGGTGGAAACCTTTCTGGTTAATCTGATTGGCTGCATTTAGCATGTCAAATCCGGCGAGGCAGCGGGGCGGGACTTTCATTTAGAGGCTTTAATAGAAAGGAAACGGCGGCTATCACGTGGATTAAAACGGTAACGAATGCAGTGATTTTCACATGAGAAAAACTTACAGCACAAAAAATCCCGCTGCACTTTCTTACCTTGGTCTTGGGTTGTTGGTTAACGTTTCAATCCACGGTACATCCGCCGTTTTTTCTATTAAAGCCTCTAACAGGGGTGGCGAGCAAGTTTGACACCAAGAGCCGACATTTCTAACTGTGATAATCAAAGAGCCACACCACACACTGACCTGCCAGATACACACACAAACACACAATTAAAGCCACATTATTTCCCATAACACACTCCTTTACTTACAATACAACAGCACTTCAACGGCGCAGTTTTAGTTCTGGCTGTTTTTTTCTGTATTTAACGTTAACACATACCGGTAAAACATGCACGCTAGTGTGTGTTTCAAAAAGGCAGCGAGCTCAAAACTGAGTTGGTTGTGATTTATTTTTTATTTTTTCAGTCATCAGTCAGCATCCAAGAATCCATTAAAGTCTTCATCTTCTGGATCTGAAATGAACAGCTGGGCCTAATTTTTATAATTTTGTTGATGGTCCCTTGGCAGCCGGCTTGCCTTATTCACGCTGCATTCACTGCTTCAAACGAACAATTCAGATTAAAAGGCAATTCCCAGTGTTTCCAAAACAAAGTTTTTCTGCATTATGCTCATATCTGCCTCTTTGTACTATGGGGGGGTGATGGATCTACACCTAAACCAACACTTCTCTACTATTTATGCCAAAAGAAAAAACACGGACTCAGATGAATTCAATTCACGTGGAGAGAAAACTCTGTGGTTTGTTCTGAGTTCTGCAAAGGTCTGCTCCCACTTTTATTACAATCTGGGCGTTACCTAACATACAGCATATGAGAACTACTCTACAAGGAGGTGGTTGTAAACACACACACACACATACACACACACAGCCCACAATGGTCATAAAACAAAGAGACATCCGTTCCCAGGAGATTGCTTAGTTAACCCCAGGGGATTAAGGCCATGTCTGCAGATCAAAGGTCAACAGTCAGCTCCTGTGGCTTCAGGGCCGTTCTTGCAGGTCAAAGGTGGACTTCTAATTCCCAGTTCAATGCAGAGATAAAATTCTTCCCGCTTTCTCAGGGCTGTTTCTCGCAAAAAATTAATACACTTTTTACAATAAGAAAGTTCAGAGTAAATATGGGATAACTTATGTACAAATTTATTCCAACTGGGGGGGGGATTCTCCTTTCACGTCCTCACCTCTCTCTGTACCGTTCTCATGCTGTTCTCTCCTAGATCCTCTTTACCAAAGTCACACAACAACACATTAGGGCTGCTCCGTACATTTTGGAGAAAATTAAGGTCTTTTATGTTTGCCTTATTTTTGTGAAAGTACGCTATATGTAGAAAATATGATCAAAGGCAGAGAGCCACATGCAGCTTAAGAGCTGCCTGTTAGCCAACCCCTGCTCCAAAAAATGAAAGTACCGCCAGCTGCCTCGCCGGATTTGACATGCAAATTTTAGCCAATCAGATCAATCAGAAATGTTACTGCTCCCAAGTGACAAACACACTCCTGAACACCACCCCCCAAGAGACAAAAACGCCCCCTGTGAGGTTCCTCACTCAGTTCCTGAATACGCCCGCTCAGTTGTCTTTACGCCCTTTCACTTTATGGCAGTCATGAAACGCCATATCCAGCCTTCCATCCCACAGACGAATTGAAGGCGAGGTTAGAGATGTGTTGTGATCTATAACACTGGCAGCTCACAGCAGGGAACTGTAACCTGGTGTTTCTCTGTACACCAGCTGCCGCACATTTGGCCTACTCTGCAGCTAGTATTGATCGGGTCATAAAACATTCAAGTTTACACAAAGGGATGAAACAAGTATATTTTTTTAATAGTCTGCACTTTTAACCATTTTAGCAGCTACACTAGATTTGAAGTTTTATACCGATTCCAACACAACTCATACAGCACTTTTTACACAAGCAGCTAGAATCGTATTTATTTGTCCTGTTTTAGGACATGAGAAGAACCAGAACATGGTAACTCACACAAATGGGGTTTCTTACTGTTCATCTGGGTTTCCTTTTTGCTGGGCTGTCTGTCTGTCGGTAGGGAGGAGCAGACTAGTCATGTTTCATCTGTGCCCTGAATGTGCATTTTTCTCAGTCAGTTGGACAGTAAATATTCTGATTTTCTGATGTATGGGATAAACTGTCTTCCTGATAGTGAGCTCATTTCTCCATTTGACAGATTCTCACTCAAACTAAAATCCCAGGTAAAAAGTAAAAGCTCCTTCATGATCAGTGTTGCCATATAGAGTCATGGTTTTCCAGCCCAAAAGTCATATAAAAGCCACCAGGTCTCACAAAATTTTTGATTTTAGCTTTGATGTATTTGGATTGACAGAAACTTGGCTAACTGACAATATAGCAGATACCTTTAATATCATGGATTACGTACATGTTTATAGATGTAGAGAAGGCAGGAAGGGAGGAGGGGTGTGACATTGAGGAGCTTTTTGAGTTTGAAACAGAAGTTGTAGCCATAGAAACAAAGTTCTCCATAATCCTTTGTATTTATAGCTAAATTTGTCTCATAATTAACCCTTGTGCTATCCTATGACCCCACCCTAACATTGACATGTTCTTCCTACCATGATAAAGGTGGAAAGATTTCCTGTAATCCATGGACACCAGTGAAGATCACAAATCATTGAAGAAAAAAGGTTCAGAGCACTGTCTAGTGGGTCTAGATCAGTGTTTTTCAACCAGTGTGCCGCGGCACACTAGTGTGCCGTGGGAGATGGTCAAGTGTGCCATGGGAAATTACCCTCATTAATCATTCACTGATCTAAAAACATTTTCCATCTCCAGGAAATCAGCTCTGTGTTCATCCAAACAGGCCCTGATAAAACACTGAGTAGTGAGGAATATAAAAGATCTTAAAATTACTTTTTCTTTGTGTTTATTTGATTCTATTAAAGACATTTCGATAAGAATGACGGTATTTACCTGCAGCTATAGCGGTTTGCGGAAAAGTCCCGCCCCTTTACCTGTCTCCGCCAATCATTGTTGAAGGCTTAATCACATGTCAGCACTCTGACCAATCAGAAGTGGTTAAAGTCTTCACTTCCTTGTTCTTAATTCTGCTCATAAAGTCTCTCAGTTCCAACAAAAATACCAGCTAAAGCTCGTCTTTAGCGGTGTAGCTTTCCACAGAGTCCGGTGTCAGACCGTGTCAGACCGTGAACAAAACAATGAAGCTCACAGACGCGAGTCTTTCTGCCTTTTTTCGGCAGTTTTCACACTACATCTCCCATGATGCATTGGCTTAAAGGGCCAGTGTCCCAGCGCACAATGAGTGCGCGTGAAATGTCTAGAAACCTCAACGGACAAACAAACAGTTTCTAAATTTTCTAATTTAACTTTTATCTCATCTCTTAGAAAAAACAGCCGCAACTTCCTGCTTTTTTGGCCACAATTATCACAAAATGCACGTGAGATTGCGGGGGGGGGGGGGGGGGGGGGGGGGGCTGTCGATCAATAGAGACCATGAATTTCTGCTTTTTTTTTTTTTTTTTTTTGATGCTGGTGTGCCGCGGGATTTTTGTCAAGGTTAAAGTGTGCCGTGGCTCAAAAAAGGCTGAAAAACACTGGTCTAGATGACCCAACTCCCAATGTTAAAGTGCCCAGGTTAGCACAAGGGATAAACAGATTAATATTAAAATCACCCATTAAATAACACTTCTATCCCTCTTTAGAAACTATGTCCAATACATTAGAAATATTAGCGACAAACTCAGTCAAACTACAATTAGGTGGTCAAAGAATATCTTGACATTATGTATTCTCATAGATTTTATCCAATGATTACAGTCCATACTAGAGTGACAAATAATTCAGCAACCCATATAGATAATATCTACACCAACATACTCGATCAAACTATGAAACCTGGGGTGTTGTGCATGGATGTGGCTGACCACTGCCATATTTTTTTAATAACATGCACTGAGATTAGACAAAGCCCTGTGTTGGAAAGTATTAAATATAGGAGGAATCTTAGTGAAATTAATAAAATTAAAATTTAGAAATATATTCAGTCAATTACAATGGACTGAGCTGTACCAGCTACAATATCCCGAAAAGGCTTTTACTTTATTCATGAAAATTATTGCTGAAGTTTACAATTCCTGTTTTCCTCTTCAGCCTGGGCCTTATAAGGCCAAATGTTCAAAACCATGGATCACTTCCGCTATAATAAAATCCTTGAAGACCAAGCATAAGTTATATAAAAAAATACCTGATTGTCCTACAACGTACAATAACTTAGAATTAAAAAAAATATAGAAACAGGTTAAACTATAGCATAAGAGGAGCAAAAGTTCACTTTTATGATATATACACTGACCAAAAATGTAAACGCACCACTTTTGTTATTGCTCCCATTTTTTATGGTAAAGAAAAGGCCACTCTGAAATCTTCAGTTTTGTTTTATTGAGGGGGTCAGGAGACTCAGACAACCAGTCAGTATCTGGTGTGACCATCATTTGCCTCATGAAGTGCGACACATCTCCTTCGCATAGAGTTGATCAGGTTGTCTATTGTGGCCTGTGGAATGTTGGTCCACTCTTCTTCAATGGCTGTACGAAGTTGCTGGATATTGGCAGGAACTGGAACACGCTGTCGTATACGCCGATCCAAAGCATCCCAAACATGCTCAATGGGTGACATGTCCGGTGAGTATGCTGGCCATGCAAGTACTGGGATGTTTTCAGCTTCCAAGAATTGTGTACAGATCCTTGCAACATGGGGCCGTGCATTATCATGCTGCAACATGAGGTGATGTTGTTGGATGTACGGCACAACAATGGGCCCCAGGATCTTGTCACGGTATGTCTGTGCATTCAAAATGCCATCAATGAAATGCACCTTTGTTCTTTGCCCATAATACATGCCTGCCCATACCATGACCCCACCACCACTCGATCCACAACATTGACATCAGAAAACCGCTCACCCACACAACGCCACACACGCTGTCTGCCATCTGCCCTGAACAGTGTAAACCGGGATTCATCCGTGAAGAGAACGCCTCTCCAACATGCCAGACGCCATCACATGTGAGCATTTGCCCACTCAAGTCGGTTACGACGACGAACTGGACTGAGATCGAGACCTCGATGAGGACGACGAGCATGCAGATGAGCTCCCCTGAGACGGTTTCTGACAGTTTGTGCAGAAATTCTATGGTTATGCAAACCGATTGTTTCAGTAGCTGTCCGAGTGGCTGGTCTCAGACGATCTTGGAGGGGGACATGCTGGATGTGGAGGTCTGGGGCTGGTGTGGTTACACGTGGTGTGCGGTTGTGAGGCCGGTTGGATGTGCTGCCAAATTCTCGGTAACGCCTTTGGAGACGGTTTATGGTGGAGAAATGGACATTCAATTCCCTAGCAACAGCTCTGGTGGACATTCCTGCTATCAGCATGCCATGTCTGTGGCATTGTGCTGTGTGATACAACTGAAGATTTCAGAGTTGCCTTTTCTTGTGGCCAGTCTAAGGCACACCTGTGCAATAATCATGCTGTCTAATCAGCATCTTGATATGGCACACCTGTGAAGTGGGATGGATTGTCTTGGCAAAGGAGAAGTGCTCACTATCACAGATTTAGACAGATTTGTGAACAATATTTCAGAGAACTGGTTATTTTGTGTAAAAATGGGAGCAATAACAAAAGTGTTGTGTTTATATTCTTGGTCAGTGTAGTTAGCCCAGCATAAAAACAATGTTGCCTGCCTTTGGAAAACTATCAACACAATACTGAATAAAAACACTACTAAAAAGCAGCTATCCAATGAATTTCAGGTTTATGATAATTTTGTTTCAGACCCTCGCAAAATTCCTTCAAAATTTTACTCCTTTTTTTTCTGAGATAGGTCCTACTCTGGCTTCAAGGATCACACCTAGTCAACCGGACCATTGGAGTATCTAAACCAGGGGTCACCAACCCTGTGCCCGCGGGCACCCCCGAGCACCCCTTGTGGCGCCCGCAGTGAATGCTCTAAAAGTAGCACTGCTCATATAGCATATCAATACATTGTGGCGATCTGGGGGTTAGCCCCGCCTTCAGCTTTTAAGACTCATGGGAATCTCGGGTGTGTTAAATCGCTCACCATGCTGTGAGCAGAAGTGAGGTTAATGCTGTTTGGCTGGTTGTGAGTGTCGTGCTCAACAAACCAGGGTTGTGCTTTGCATGGGGCATGGGTAGCAGGTTCTGACATGTCCAGTGGGGCCACTACTAAGTAAGAGGATAGTGAATTAAGACTCGGGCGAAACGGTACTTGCCTGGATAGTAGAGGGTGGCGATTCAGTGCTTGCTATTAGTAATTGCGGCACTTTAGTTCTGCTATCGTGAAACATATGGCAGAGTATGGAACGGCCTGAAACTTGCGAATCGGCGCTCCTGCCTTTGAGAAAGAGGCACGTGTGTGAGGAGGAGAAGGGGAGGGGTAGTGGGCACAGGTTGCGAGGTAAAACGGCACACGGAGACCATTGCGCAACACCTGGATCATCGAGTGGCTTAAATTACTCAGCTCATTCTAATAAAGTCATTCTTCACTAACTATTGCGGACATTTTTAATACTTGTCTGTATTTTTTCCATATACATTTATTTTTACGGTTGTTTAGTTGGTGATAGTAACGTATAAATAAATACAGCAGGTAATGCAGCTGCACTTTTTCAGACAATAAATAAACAATAGATCATTTGTTCATGAAAGTAAAATTAGGAAAATGCCAAACATTTATAAAGTTAATGATGTTTTATGAGACCTACACATGATTTTCACAGAAACAGGTGTTAAATAATCAAATCCCTCTGACACGTTTCACAAAGACACACACAGGGGCAAAGACACACACAGGAGCAGAGACACACACAGGACCAGAGACGCATACAGTGCCAGAGACACACACAGGACCGGAGAGACACACAAGACCAGAGACACACACAGGACAGGAGACACACACAGGACCAGAGATGCACACAGGACCACAGACGCATACAGGCACAGAGACGCACACAGGACCAGAGATGCACACAGGACCACAGACGCATACAGGACCAGAGACGCACACAGGACCAGAGATGCACACAGGACCAGAGAAGCACACAGGACCAGAGACACACACAGGACCAGAGATAAACACAGGACCAGAGACACACACAGGACCAAAGATGATACAGGACCAGAGACACACACAGGACTAAAGACGCACACAGGACCAGAGACACACACAGGACCAGAGACGCACACAGGACCAGAGACACACACAGGACCAGAGACACACAAAGGACCAGAGACACACACAGGACAAAAGATGTACACAGAACCAGAGACACACAGAGGACCACAGACGCACACAGGACCAGAGACGCACACAGGACCAGAGATGCACACAGGACCAGAGACGCACACAGGACCAGAGACGCACACAGGACCAGAGATGCACACAGGACCGGAGAGACACACAAGACCAGAGATACACACAGGACGGGAGACACACACAGGACCAGAGATGCACACAGGACCACAGACGCATACAGGACCAGAGACACACACAGGACCAGAGATGCACACAGGACCGGAGAGACACACAAGACCAGGGACACACACAGGACGGGAGGACGACACAGGAACAGAGATGCACACAGGACCACAGACGCATACAGGACCAGAGACGCACACAGGACCAGAGATGCACACAGGACCAGAGACACACACAGGACCAGAGACGCACACAGGACCAGAGACACACACAGGACCACAGACGCATACAGGACCAGAGACGCACACAAGACAAGAGATGCACACAGGACCAGAGAAGCACACAGGACCAGAGACACACACAGGACCAGAGATAAACACAGGACCAGAAACACACACGGGACTAGAGACACACGCAGGACCAAAGACGCATACAGGACCAAAGACACACACAGGACCAAAGACACACACAGGACCAAAGACACACACAGGACCAAAGACGCACACAGGACCAGAGACACACACAGGACCAGAGACATACACAAGACCAGACACAAACATAGGACCAAAGGCACACACAGGACCAGAGACGCACACAGGACCAGAGACGCACACAGGACCAGAGACACACACAGGACGGGAGACACACACAGGACCACAGACGCATACAGGACCAGAGACGCACACAGGACCAGAGACACACACAAGACCAGACACAAACATAGGACCAAAGACACACACAGGACCAGAGACGCACACAGGACCAGAGACGCACACAGGACCAGAGACACACACAGGACGGGAGACACACACAGGACCACAGACGCATACAGGACCAGAGACGCACACAGGACCGGAGACGCACACAGGACCAGAGACACACACAAGACGGGAGACACACACAGGACCACAGACGCACACAGGACCAGAGACGCACACAGGACCAGAGACGCACACAGGACCAGACACACACATAGGACCAAAGACACACACAGGACCAGAGACGCACACAGGACAGAAGACACACACAGGACAGAAGACACACACAAGACCAGAGACACATACAGGACCAGAGACGCACACAAGACCAAAGACCCACACAGGACCAGAAACGCACACAGGACCAGAGATACACACAGGATCAGAGACACACACAGGACGGGAGACACACACAGGAGCAGAGACGCACGCAGGACAAGAGATGCACACAGGACCAGAGACACACACAGGAGCAGAGACACACACAGGATCATAGAAGCACACAGGACCAGAGACACACACAGGAACAGACACACACACAGGACCAAAGACACACACAGGACCCAGGACACATACAGGACAAGAGATGGACACATGACCAAAGACGCACACAGGACCAGAAAAAGCACACAGGACCAGAGACACACACAAGATCAGAGAAACACACAGGACCAGAGACACACACAGGACCAGAGACACACACAGGATCAGAGACACACACAGGACCAGAGACACAAACAGGACCAAAGACACACACAGGACCAGAGACACACACAGGACCAAAGACACACACAGGACCCAGGACACATACAGGACCAGAGACACACACAGGACCCAGGAGACATACAGGACAAGAGATGGACACAGGACCAAAGACGCACACAGGACCAGAAAAAGCACACAGGACCAGAGACACACACAAGATCAGAGAAACACACAGGATCAGAGACACACACAGGACCAGACACACACATAGCACCAAAGACACACACAGGACCAGAGACGCACACAGGACAGAAGACACACACAGGACAGAAGACACACACAAGACAGAAGACACACACAGGACAGAAGACACACACAAGACCAGAGACACATACAGGACCAGAGACGCACACAGGACCAAAGACGCACACAGGACCAGAAACGCACACAGGACCAGAGATACACACAGGATCAGAGACACACACAGGACGGGAGACACACACAGGAGCAGAGACGCACGCAGGACAAGAGATGCACACAGGACCAGAGACACACACAGGAGCAGAGACACACACAGGATCATAGAAGCACACAGGACCAGAGACACAAACAGGACCAGACACACAAACAGGACCAAAGACACACACAGGACCAGAGACGCACACAGGACCAGAGACGCACACAGGACAGAAGACACACACAGGACCAGAGATAAACACAGGACCAGAGACACACACAGGACGGGAGACACACACAGGACCACAGACTCATACAGGACCAGAGACGCACACAGGACCAGAGATGCACACAGGACCAGAGACACACACAGGACCAGAGACACACACAGGACCAGAGACAAACACAGGACCAGAGACACACACAGGACTAGAGACACACACAGGACCAAAGACGCATACAGGACCAGAGAAACACACAGGACCCAGGACACATACAGGACAAGAGATGGACACAGGACCAAAGACGCACAGAGGACCAGAAAAAGCACACAGGACCAGAGACACACACAAGATCAGAGAAACACACAGGACCAGAGACACACACAGGACCAGAGACGCACACAGGATCAGAGACACATTTAGGACCAGAGACACACACAGGACCAAAGACACACACAGGACCAGAGACACACACAGGACCAAGGACACATACAGGACCAGAGACACACATAGGACCAAAGACACACACCTGTTTACACAGAACATCAAACACCACGCAGAAACGAACTTATTGCTAAACATTGATGTCAGCAGTTCAGCTCTAAAAAAATGACAAAATAGCAAAGAAAACGGAACAATTTTATTTATTATTTCTATTTATTATTATTTCCTGACTTTGTTTGTTCATATTTATGTTTAAAAAGTTAAAGTTAAGCTAAAGTTTTAAAGGTTTAAAAGTTTAGCTTTAGTGTGATCAATAAATGTTTATCTTGTTCGGCCCGCAACCTTAAGTGTGTTAGGCCCCCTCTGCAACTGAGTCTGACCCCCCTGTAATACGAGTCTAGAAAATTCCTGCATTTTTTTGTGTAAAATGAGCAAATAAAAATGATTTTGTGTGCCCATCCAATTGTCTATCAAAGATTAATGGACCATCTTGAAAACAATAACATATTATACTCTTACCAGTATGGTTTTAGGAAAAAACATTCCACTTACAAGAGACTGGTGCATTTAATTACTGAAATCTATAAAGCAAAAAATAGAAAAGAGAACACAGTTGGTATTTTTTTTTAGATTTGTCAAAGGCATTTGACATTCTTAATCATACTATTCTTTTGGATAAGCTTGCACTTCTTGGCATCAAAAACAACTCTTTACTTTCATTTACAAGTTATTTAACCGATTGATATCAAACCGTAGACTATAATGGACTAGAGTCCTCACCCCTTCCTCTACAATGTGGTTTACTTCAAGGTTCCAAACACATTCCATACCCAAGGTCCTCTGTTGTTTTTAATCATATGTCAATGATCTACCTAACGCATCAGTTTAACTTTTAAAAAAATATTATTTGCAGATGACAACAGTGTATTCTATACCCATAAGGATTTAGATGCTCTCAAAAATGTTGTAAATGATGAACTGGACAAGATATCTACTTGGTTTAAAGCTAACAAATTGTCACTCAATATAAAAAAAACACTTTATATTGTTTGATCTAAAATCAAATGCCATGGATTTTTTACTTTTAAAGTAAAAATTGATAATATTCCAATTAAAATGTTAGCTGTGTTTGTTTCCTTGGTGTACTTAGTGGATGAATCCTTGTCGTGGAAATCTCATGTTAGTTTTATTAGTACAAATACTGCCAAAATTGTGGGTATCCTAGGTAAAACCCATCATTTGATGAATACAAAGGTTGCAATTATGTTGTACTATTCAATGATATATCCATTAGTCACTGTAATATTGCTTGGGCTAGCACACACCAAACTAAACTTGAACCTATTCTGCGTTTACAAAAACGAGCTCTGAGAATAACATTTAATTTAGGACATCGACATTCATCTGAACCTTTGTTTTGTCAGGCCAGTGTCCTGAGTGTCTATTGAGTTAACCAACTTCCAACTGGTAAGTTTGTTTTCAATTCTATTGGAAAACTGCTTCCTCAACATTTCACCAACATGTTCAATTTTAATAATGAATTTCATGAATACGGGGCGGCTGTGGTGCAGCGGTAGGGCGGTCGTCCCGTGATCGTAAGGTTGCAGGTTCGATTCCCGCCTTGCACGCCCATGAGTCGAAGTGTCCTTGGGCAAGACACTGAACCCCACCTTGCCTCTGGTGGTAGGCGGGCGCCTGTGTTTGGCAGCGGAGCGACCACCAGTGTGTGACTGTGTGTGTGAATGTGTGTGTGACTGGGTGAATGGGTCTGTGACTGTAAAGCGCTTTGTCCTTGTAGGAAGAAAGGCGCTATATAAGTATACGCCATTTACCATTTACCATGAATACCCGACTTGGGGTGGCTGTCTCATCAGAGCACCTTTCTCTCGCATAACTCAGTCACAGTTTAGTGTCTTATATAGAGGATGTAAAATTTGGAACAGTCTTCCTTCCTTTTTCAAAAACCTTTCACAAACTTGGTTTAAAAAATCTCTAAAAAGGTTTCTTTTTAATAATGGTATTTTTCCATATGGCATGTCTTTGTACTTTACGGTACTGTTCTCTAGTTTATAAACGTATTGTGGGGGTTGCCACATGTTAAGGCCCTTGTGGGTTTTTGGCAACCATCCATCACATCCAGCATTGTTGTATATTCTGTTTTTATTTACTTTTTTTGGATAAGTGATAAATGAAATAATAATAATAATAACAAATTAAAAAATAAAACAAAACAAAACAAAAGTGCAGATTATACTGCCAAGCCATAAATAATTGTGCTCACATTCTATGGTGGTCAATCTAATTTTCATTTCATTCTTTTGAAATAGTACTGTGCATATGTCACCCAGCATAACATGACAAAATTCAACACATTTGGCAGTTTAGTTGGTCTAATGAGTTGAACTAAACATAGAGAAATTTACAGCTTGACTTTTTAAAAACGCCCACGATGCAACACCCAACGTTATCGCTCTCCCACCACACTCCCTTTCTCTCCATCACTCTCTTTACGACTTTCGCAGTAAAATAGCTTCAGGCAGTATTGACAGCTGTTGTTCACAATCTATTTTTATAAACACTTTCAGGGATTGATAAGCAGAATAAATAAAGTAGTTATAAGCAAAGGAAAGAAATTAAGGTTGCTGAGAAATCCAAAAAAATCATAAGAGGAATGAAGCCTTTAGCCAGCTGCGAAAAATCTCAGGACCCCAGTTTATTTGTTATCTATATAACACAATATATAGTGTGTTTCTTAATCATTTTTACCATTTATTAGTCTTTACATGGCATAAAGCAACAAATAACAGTTACATAACATACAAGAAAAACAGCATAACTATGTTGCCACAAAGAAATGGACAACTTTATTCCAACTGTGACCAACTTTTGAATCATTGAAAACATTTAGGTTACCATTTTTTGGCTGCATTGGCTCAGCTTTTTGAGAAGAGTTGAAATGATAATGCCTCGTCAGCGCCTCAGTCAGCCTCCAGGGGCAAACGCAGAAAAGATGATTAATTGGCCCATTTGTCATCTGATTGTTTGGGATCTGTGTGCCTGTCCTCTGAACACATCTTTGATGGAATAATAGTCGTCTTAGTTGTATAAATAAAAATGATTACAGGCTGCTTTTCAAGCTGAGCGAGCTACATAAAAACTCATCGATCAATGTCTTCAGTTAGTGGTTGTTTGGTGGAGAAACCCACAAAAATCCCACTTCTCTGAACTGAATCACTAAAAAACAGCAACAAACTGACAGCATAAATAGTTTAGCATGTAAATAGATGCTATGCTTGTTCAATAGGTGGAGGTTAGAGTGGGATGCGTCATAAAAAGGATGAAAGACATACAGCTTTGGCTGCATGACTGTGTTTAATATCAAAGCTAAGGTTGGAATGGGACAGAGGCTTCAATTTAAATCCATGATTGGTTTGGGGTGAGTGTCACAGTTCAGATGTTTCATAAAAAAACAAAATACGCAATGTAGCAGTTTCAGAATAACGTAACCTGTTCTGTGTATCCACTCACCAAAACATTCAATTTCTTTGGCTGATGTGTTCATAACACTATTTGTTCAAGTTCAAGTCAGGTTTGTTCCCAAATATACTGGATGCACATGATATACAGCACAGATGGAATTTTCTTCCTCTCAACCCACAGTGCAAACAACCATTAATAATAACAACAACAATAATCTAATGTACAAAATATACAAACATCTACAGATTTACAATCTGGGACCTTAAAAGGACCGCAGTCAAACAAGGCACCACACGTTAAAAATACAGAAAGATTTTAAAAACAACAACACTGAGAGGTTAAAAGAGTTAAAGGGAAAAACTATAAATGTCATAAAAACATGAAAACAAAAGATAAAAGCAAACCAATAAAAACTATAAAAGAGTGTCCCCCCTGACCACCAGAGGAAGCCGTCTCCTAAATATGAGACCTTCACCTGTCCTCCGTTTCTTACACTACATCTCCCAACAGCCACTGTTCCCTGTACCCGGACTCTCCACCAGCTGTTCCTCATTCAGTAATCACCTCAACTGTATTTAATCTAAAGATTTTAAATTCCAAGTGGAGGGTAGTCACGATGGGGCTGTGGTGGTCCCGCAGTGGTCCCGCGGTGATCCCGCTTAAGTGTGCCAATTAGAACCCAAGCAGCAGCATTCTGGACCAGAAGGCGGCGTGAGAGGTATGACTGGCTAACTCCAAAATAAAGAGAATTGCAGTAATCTATATAATGAAAGCATGGATTACTGACTCAAAATGCTGGTTCAATAAAAATGGTTTCACCTTCACCAACTGCCTCAAATAGCAGAAGCTTAATTTTACCACTGAGCTAATTTGGCAAGGAAGTTTAAAATGACTGTCCATTTTAGAACTTAGGTTTAACTGAGACTCTTTTTAATGTGGAGCCAAGGGACCAACTCCACTGTGGAGGAGCCACATGAGCTGCTTGGGCCGAACACTATCACTTCCGACTTTTTTAATTAATACTTAAAAAGCTTAGGGCCATCCAGTATTCAATGTCTTACAAACAAGACAGTAGTTTTGTAATGGAGCAACCTTTCCTTATTGGGAAATAAATCTGACTATTCTCAGCGTAGCAATGAAAGGGAACTCTGTGTTTTCCCTTTGTCAGATGACCAGAAGTTATCATTAAAAACCCTCGACAGTGCAAACTCTGTGCTGTGTAGGGTTTTTGAGCAACACTGGAAACTCTCCAGGACATAGTTTCTTTTAAAGATAGACTCCAACTTTTTCCAAAATCTTAGAGAGAAAGACCAACCTAGGAATTGGCCTAAAGATGGCCAAATCAGATTGGTCGAGGTTTAGTCTTTTAATCAAGGGTTTAACAACAGCATGTTTGAAACTTGCAGGTACTGCACCCAAAGACAGATAAGTGTTTACAATAGTGCGGATCGACTGCACTATGCTGGAGAAAATTTATTTAAAAAAGTGAGGGGGGAGGCATCCAGAGGAGAGCCTGATGGCTGCATGTGATTGACAACATCCTCAGAAAAGAATCACCGGTTCAAATGACTGGAGCAAAACTCTAGCGGGAAGGACTCTGAAAGGTCAGAGCAAGGTGCTGAAATGACTGCTTTGATATCAGCAACCTACTGCGTTAAAAAAAAATGGGGGGGGGGGGGGGGGGTATCACAACTTTCATATATTCAGGTATTTAAGTGCAAATGTTACTACAGAAAAAAACAAAGAATTTCCATTAAGAAAAATAATTTAAAATGTACCTATATCTATCTAAAGATGATACAATACTGCAACCAATGTCATATCTATTCAGTTGATGCCAGAGGTCAGAGGAAAATGGCCAGTAGAGCATCTCTAAACACACAACTCATTTAACCTTGAGGCTGATGGGCTACAGCAGCAGAAGACCACACCGGGTGCCATTCCTGTCAGCTAAGAACAGGACACTGAGGCTACAATTCACACAGACTTACCAAAAGTGGAAAATAGAAGATTGGAAAAACCTTGTTCATGCTCTTATACAATTGCCGGTATTAAGCCCATTGATATGACTATTGCTATAACATTGGGCTATATAAATAAAATTGCATTGAATTGAACATCACATGTAATTTCCGTTGGCTGAAATGTGAAGTAACCAATTGACACAAATATTTCCTGTTTCCAAATATATTTTGAACCAGTTTGGTACTAGCTCACTGAGACCCAAGCTCAGCTCCTGGTTTTGTTTTCATTATTTTATAACATTTTAAATCTCTATGTTGTTTGCATTGCTTTTAACCCCTTCCAGCTGAGGTGGATGTTGTCATCATAAAATATTCACATTAGCTTGAAACCTTCACACTATGTTTTTTTTGCATTAATACATAGATTTAAACTTTGTGTTTTTACATATGTTTACGTTTTTTTTTTTTCTTTTATTGTAAAAACCTCTGTTAGGATTATTTATGGTGGTGCAAAAGACTGGTTGCAGCTTTAAGGTTTGGACAAGTCTTTTCCATCTGCCTTGCTGTGGTAATAAATGTCTTTTTCAGAGCTCATAATTCACCTTCTTCCATTTGTTCCCTTTTGGGGTCACGGGGCTGCCGGAGCTTATCCTGGCCACTTATGGGTGAAGGCAGGGGACACCCTGAACAGAATGCCAGTCTGTTGCAGGGTCACAATCACACACCCATTCACACTCACATTCACACCTATGGACAATTTAGAGTTGCCAATTAACCTATGAAGCATGTTTTTGGACAGTGGGAGGAACCCGGAGACCCCAGAGAAAACCCACACATGCACGGGGAGAATATGCAAACTCCACGCAGAAGGGTCCCCCATTGATGTTCTGTTTCAGGTCCCCCAGCCGGGACTTGAACTGGGGGCCTTCTTGCTGTGAGGGAAGAGAGCTAACCACTTCGCCACCATGCAGCCAAGAGCTCATAATTAATTCACAAAAAACTGTTTACCCATAAAGCATTAGTAATTAATAATTGAATTGGTAATTATTCACCATCAACAGTAATAAGTTGTCCAAGGTGAGTTAATCATGCAAACAAAAACAAAACGTTCATCAGAAATCTGTCATAGCATGGATTAACAACAACTGTCACCAGTGACCAGCAGGGTTCTAGTGGCATGTTCTTTTGCAAAGAGAGAACAGTACAAACTTAAAATGTAGGACTTTAAAAAGCTGTAATCTGAAACTACAAAGCGGTGGCTGGGTAGAGTGGCACCAGAAAACATGGATGGTGGTGTGGAGGGTGAATCAAGTTAGGAAGATGAAGAGGACAATGGCAGAGCAGAGAACCAAGAGGTTGAAGCTGACAAAGAAGAGTGCTGTTTGGCTTTTACTGAGGAGTTAAAACAGACTTTGGGAGATCTACAGACTGGGAGGAAGGTAGTTTGTGTTTTATCTGGAACGAGGAAAGCAGATCAGAAGACTTGGTGGTGGATTCAAGAAGTTCAGGAGTGTGTTAGGAGGAAAAGGTTAGATAAGAAAAAGTAGTACACTGAGAGGACAAAAGACACCAGACAGGAGTCCAGGGAGATGTAGCACAAGGTGAAGGTGAAGGTGGCAAAAGATGAAATATGGACTTGTATGGCAGGTTAGACACAAAAGAATGAGAGGTGTATCTGTACAGGTAAGACAGTGAAACAGAGATGCAAGGATGTTCAGCGGGTTAGGATGATCAAGAACAGCGATGGAAATGCTATGAGGGTTCCACAAGTGTGATGGAAAGACGGAAGGAGAACTCGAAGAGTTGACTTTTGAGAAATGTGTTAGAGGTGACTGTTATGGAGCAGGAAGCAGCAAAGACCAGTAAGGATGACAAGAGACGAAAAGAAAAAGGCATGTATGAACAATTTTAGGAGAGGTGGCAGTGGAGTTTCTGACTGGACTGATTAAAAAGATCCTGGATAATGAAATGATCCCTCAGGAGTGGGATTAAACCCTTACTGGGGTCCATTTTTAATATAGGAAAAATGCAAAATTTTGGAAACTATAGAGAAAAAAAATGTGATCAATCTCTCAATGAGGTCATGAGAAAGATTTTATGGTTGAAAATTTTAACAACAAACTAAACTCATCCAGTGATGCTGTAGCTCCACTTAAAACAAAAAGTGTGAAAACTAAAGCTACAGCACCATGGAGGAACGAACCAATCAGAGACATGAAACTTGAATGCAGGATAGAGGTAGTGGAGGAAAACAAGATGAATTGTACATCAAGATCTTTTTAGGGAGCAACAACAAATGTACAAGGAGAACAGAGGGTGCGAGCCCTAGCCCACCCAGAGAAATGCTTCCCGCCGTGAAAGCATAAGTCCCCACCCACCTGAAACCCCCCTCCACCGCCCCAGATGAGCAGCACACCACCCCCCAATAGTTCTGGGCATCCCCCCACCCCAACTCCAGGCACAAACCTGGGCCTCACAAGAGGAACCAGCCCCACACTCCAGGCAACCACCTACCTGCTCCTTAAAATTTTTAAGGATATATAGATGTGTGTGTGGGTATGTACGCTCTTGGTTATAAAAACAATCCAATCTGATCCTACATAAATTGATCTGATACAAAGCAGATGAGTGCATAATCTGAAGAGATTAAACTAGAGCATTAATCTCCTTTGGCCCGTGTGGGAGAGGATTTAACATCCAGTTCTGCAAAGGCGAAAATAGGGTATGTCAGAAATTTGAAATGTCTGGGGGTGGGGGCCTGGGCTTGCTCCGGGTGGGCGGGGGCGGCGCTTTTAGGCTCCTCTCTCTCTGTGTGGGGTAAGTGGTGCTGGGCCTGGGGCGTTGGCGCCGCGGGGGATGGGGCCCCGGGGTTGGGGGACCTGGGCCCTATGCTGGGGGGGCTGGGGGACGGCTGTTTGACCACCGGGGGACTGTCTACCAGCTGTCCCCAACTTACCCCCTTCCTCATATAATCTCATATGAGGGTGAGGGGGTGGGGGTTGATGCCCAAAACTCCTGGGTGGTGATGAGGTGCTCGTCTGGGGCTGTGGGCGCCCCTCTCGGGGGGGCCCGGCGTTGGGCCCTCCTGGCGCTGCGGGGGGGCTGCTCTCCTGGTTGGGCTGGGGCAGCACTCTCTTTCCCCCCATGCCTCCCTGCTCTCTGGCTCTGGGGGCCCCATGGCGGTCCTGCTGGCCCTGGCCTGGGTGGCGGATGCGATCGCCCGGAGGGCGGTTGTTCTCTACGTGCTGCCGTGTGGCGTTGGGGGCTTCTGGCTGCCGCGGCTGCTGCGGCGGGGGTCTTTGTGGGGATGGCTGGTCACTCCCCCTCCTTCTTTACACATTCTTCCATCCATTTTAGAAGAACATGAACACTCACTTGAGCACAGGTGTTAGCTCACCTTTGAACTAATAGTTTGCGTGACTGAATAAAATATTTCACACTAGTTGGTTTGAAGGCATAAGTGTGCGTGTGTAAACACTATCTGTATTGTGTACATGTTGACATGTGGACATTTTTGCAGCTAGAACGTGTGTTTATAACATTTGAGGGTGTGTGTGGACAGGCCCAGCTCCTTTGAGATTTGTATTACATCTGTACCTTACCGTAATTATTAACATCCAGCAGCTTGTTGCTCTAAGTTGCTTCATGGTTTTACCCCCCCCCCTATGATCACCCTCCTATCCCCCCTCTCTATCATCCCTCTCTCTTCTCCCCTTCTTTCCTTTTCCGTCCGGTCCGACACAAAAGATTTTCAAAAACGGTCAGAATGAATAAAGTTTGGCCTCGATTACAAAAGGGGTTTATTCAGACATACCTCTGGTTTGTCAGAAGATTCATAACCCCTGTTGTTAAAGTAAAATATGTCCAACACAAGAGGCCTTCAGCTCTCATCTGTCTGCCCAGCTGTTGGACAGGACAAGTTAAAAAAATAAAATAAAAGACATTTGAAATGGAACATCAGCAAAAACACATCTTCAGCTTTACTTTAAGTGGTGACTTCAACACATTTTAATTATATGTTAGTAAAATAAAAATAATAATAACTTGTTTGCTTTTGAAAGTCTTTCTGTCATCATAAAAAGGCCAATCTCTTTGCTAAATTTTTGCAGAGTCGGAGGGTTTTATTTTGCATCAAGAATTCAAAGTTACGGAGCCTGTGTCCTGACATGGATAAAATAATATATACATGTAAATCGTTCCCACAAATTAATATCTCGTTCCCACGCAATAATATTTCTTTCCCAAAAAATTATATTTCGTTCCCTTGAAATAGTTAATTCGTGCGAACAAAATAATTAATTTGTGCGAACGAAATAATTATTCACGTCATAAGTCATTCATTTTTTTTTTTTTTTTTTTTTTTTTTTTTTTTTTTTTTTTTTTTAACTTGTCCTGTCCAACAGCTAGGCAAACAGATGAGAGCTGAGGGCCTCTTGTGTTGGACATATTTTATTCTAACAAGAGGGGTTATTCATCTTCAGACAAACCAAAGGTATGTCTGAATAAACCCCTTTTGTAATTGAGGCCAAACTTTATTAATTTCAATCATGTTTGAAAATCTTTGGTGTTGGACCGGACGGAAAAGGAAAGAGGGGAACAAGAGAGAGGGACGTTAGAGAGAGGGGGGGGTAGGAGGGTGATAATAGGAGGGGAAGGGGGGTAAGACCATGAAGCAGCATAGAGCAGGCAGGTTTACTGGTTGTTTATCGTTACGGTACGGTTCAAATGTAGTACAAAAAGGGCGGGGCCTGTTCACACACACTCAAATATTATCAACACACCTGCTAGCCGCAGAAATGTCCACATGTCAACATGCACACAAAACAGATAGTGTTCACGAACGCATACTTATGCCTTTAAACCAACTAGTGTGAAATCTTTCATTCATTCAATCATGCAAACTATTAGTGCAAAGGTGAGCTAACACCTGTGCTCAGGTGAGTGTTTATGTTCTTCTAAAATGGATGGTGGAATGTGAAAAGAAGGAGGAGGAGCGCCCAGCCACCCCCACACCCATACCCCCGCCGCAGCAGCAGCGGCAGCCGGAATTCCCCCAGCGCCACACGGGAACAGGCAGGGAACAACCGCCCCCCGGGCGACCAAGACCGCCACCCAGGCCAGGGCCAGCAGGACCGCCGCGAGGCCCCCAGAGCCAGAGAGCAGGGAGGCGCAGAGGGAAAGAGAGCGCCGCCCCAGCCCAGCCAGGAAAGCAGCCCCCCGCCGCGCCGGAAGAGCCCAACGCAGGGCCCCACCGGAGAGGGACGCCCACAGCCCCAGACGAGCACCCCACCACCACCCAGGAGTTCCGGGCATCCCCCCGCCCCGACCCCAGGTACGAGCCAGGACCCCCCAAGGGAGACCCGCTCCGCACTCCAGGCAGCCACCCACCCGGCCCACGGTTGATCCAGGTAGGAGCAAGGCAGGGGCCCGCCGCCCCCGCCCAGGAGGGGGGAACCCCGGGGAAAAAAGGGCGGCCCATAAGGGATGTTATAAATATGGCCCGACCAGGCTCGGCCATGTTGGAAGTTTGGCGGGGCCCAGCGCCCAGGGGCAAGGACCAGGACCCACCCCCCAGGGACACGAACACCCCCGGCTCAGGTGTAATATGAACCCCCCCACCGTGCGGAGAGAGCACCGCCGGGCCCAGGGAGCCGGCACCCAAGGGACACGGCCGCCACCGCCAAGGGGCCCACACCCCCCACCAGGGACGGGGTAGGGGACAGATGGACCCAGGTCCCACCTTCCTTGTAAAATGTGTGTGCGTGTATGGGTGTTTGAGAGGGTGTTTGTGTGCATGTGTGTGTGTTTATGTTTGAATGTATATATTGAAGGGGGAGGGGTGTGTGTACTAAGGGGGGTGCAGTTAAAATTGGCGAGTAGGGCACTAAGGGGACATCTCCTGATTACTCACAGTGATGTCCCCTCACCCTCCACACCAAGGGGCCCTAAATGTCTAAGGTGCGGTTAAAATTGGCGGGTAGGGTGCCAGGAGGACATCTGCTGCTTGCTGGCAGTGATGTCCAAGCACCCCCCCTACCAAGGACCCTACGTGTCTAAGGTGCAAATAAAACCGAAAGAGGGGGGGCCCACTCCATACGGCAACCATAGGAGGGGGGCCACTCCCAAGTAGCCCCCCCCCAAGGCGCATCGCAGGCTAAACCCCCCACCCCCTCACCCTAATATGAGGTTATATAAGGAAGGGGGTAAGTTGGGGACAGCTGGTAGACTGTCCCCCGGTGGTCAAACAGCCGTCCCCCAGCCCACCCCCAGCAAAGGGGCCAGGGCCACCCAGCCCAGGGGCCCACCCCCGGAGGCGCCGACACCCCAGGCCCGGCACCACCCACCCCACACAGAGAGAGAGGAGCCAGAAAGCGTCGCCCCCCCCCGGAGCAAGCCCAGGCCCCCACCCCCAGACGCCGGCCCTAGAAGAGCTCTGGTCAGGCCTCGACGGGACCGAGGAGGCCAACCGGCCGAGGCAACCACTGATTGCCTCAGCGGAGACCCCGACCCGCTAGCCCCCCCGACCCGTACTAATAATGGGCCCCCCCTCCCCCCCAGAATAAGTCATTCATAAACACGGATATGCTCTCTGTCCTGACGCAAAAGCCACTTTCAGCGGTAACTTCTGTGTCTCTGTGACCGACATTCGTTCAAGAAAGTAAAAAGAAAAACAGGAATGATCAATTTATTATTGTCTCAATGAATATAAGAAAAATATCATAAGATTTAGGATGCCCAAGCTTGCTGCTTCGCCTACAGGACATAGCTCCTACAAGCTCCGGCCCGCCGCTGAGATCTTTTGCTTGTCAAGCTGGCATTTGGGCAGCTGGCTGGCCGGTAGACAGACAGCCAGCTGAAATTGTAGTTTAGGGTCGAAGATAGGAATAAAAATATTCAGGACTTGTCTTTTATTAACATAATCGCTACATGCTACGTAGCCTATCATTTGTCCTGTTGTATTTGAATGCATCAGTTACAGGGCCACGGTGATCGAGATGCATTATGGGATATGTGTGATGCATGATGGGATATGGGGCATGTAGCCTCAGGATGTTAAGCGACTGCTAACGAGTATATTAATAAAAGACAAGTCCTGAATATTATTATTCCTATTCGACCCAAAACTAGAATATCTGGTGTCCGTCTACCGGCCAGCCAGCTGCCCAAATGCCGGAATGACAAGCAAAAGAGCTCCGCGAACTCGAAGCAAATAGCTCGTAGCTCGAGCGAGCTATGTCCGGAGAATCGTGCGGTATGGGGAAGCAGCAAGCTTTGGCATCCTAAATATTATGATATTTTTCTTATTTTCATCGAAACAATAATAAATATATCATTTTTGTTCTTATTTTTCCCCTCTTGAACGAATGTGGGTCACAGAGACACAGATGTAGCGTCAGAAAGTGGCTTTTGCGGCAGACATGAATATAAGAACATGATTACCAATGCTTTTGTGTTTTTTTAAAATTCATAAATCTGATCTCTAAACATTCTCAATGATTTCCATGCAATGTATAAACATTCTCAATGTTTTCCATGCAATGTAATAAGACACACGCAGACAGAAATGTGAAGGTATCTGCTGTAAATCCAAGTATCGCTAACATCCGTGTTTATGAATGACTAATGACGCGAATAATTATTTTGTTCGCACAAATTAATTATTTCGAGGGAACGAAACATTATTTTTTGGGAACAAGATATTAATTTGTGGGAACGACATATTTTTTATTTTATCCATGTCAGGACATGGTACAAAGTAATAAAAGGTGATCTAAATTTAAAACTGTATCTTTCTTTAGAGACATGACATTTTGTTTTTTTTTTAGTTCAATATCACGGTATAAAGAAATTAAATTTACAATAAGCATGGTCTGAAGGCCAGAATCCAACTTTTCCGTGCGTGTAACCTTTACAACTTCAAAATATTTAAAGATTTAAACCAAAAGCAGAAATTACAGCTGAAACATCTAAAATATCTAAAATATTCCATTTCAGAAGCATTCATAGGGAACACACTCACAGTAGCTGCACTTAGACTTGGGTAAGGGCTTCCTATGCATGTAGCCCTGGGCTTTAAACATCCAAGGGGTCCCTGTGTATCTGGGGTGTGGCAGGGGCCCATGTCTGTCTAGAGGAACTGATGCAGCTGGAGAGATTAAACTCGGAGAAACTTCCTCCTGACTAAAAGCAGCGCAACCCCCCAATCCACACGCGCACACAACAAAAACATAGGAAGCCACAAAAAGCAGCGTGTTGGTCAGGTCAACATTTCAAGACTATGAAGTCATTCTGGACCCTAAAGTGCTGCCTAGTGTCACAACGCTGTAGAGGTAGAAGCTACAAAAAGCAGCTCAAAGTCGTTAACATTCATTCAGTGGGCAAATAATCTTTGACATTTATCAAGTTGTTACAGTGTTTCAGACAAAGATTTATAACATTTGCCAAAAATGGACTACTGCAAACAATTGAAATATGATTCTAACTGAATGAATACAAATGAAACCTTAGATATGCTTAGAAAGCTAGAAAAATGAACATTTTGCAGATCTTTTAATATGCATATGCATAAAATAGTAGGCATTTTAACATTGATCTTCAGCTTTGTTTGAAACAAAGATGTGTATTGGGTCCATCCCACCCACTATGACATCCAAAAAAGCTGCTTTCTGTTCTGTGACTTCTGTTTTAAATGTATCTGAGATCAAATAAAGTTATGTAATTACTTTTATTTCATTGATATCATCAGTGTCAGGTTTTGAAATTAATATTAAGCAGATTTGATTTAAACCACAGTTAATAAAAAGTACAGCCCGATACAATCAATGCAGCTCATGACCAGCAGAACTATTTCAATCTCATAAGTATTTTATCTCCACTTGGCTCACAAGCCACGCTTGTGATTAGATGAATGTTCAGTTCAATGAACAGTGAACATTCAAAGTTTCAGTCCAGGCTTTGTGTTTTTTTAATCATTATTGTTTAAAAAGTAATATAAAAAAACATGTAAAGTATTTCAAATGTTCTTTTGAATCCAGAAAAAGCACATCATGATGCACACAGTCTAACTTCACACGCCCTGGCACGGTGCAGCTGACAGCATCCTGAATGTCCTTGCAAACCTAATGATTCTGGATTTTAATGAGGACCCGTTTCTTTGGCACGGCTGTCAATGACAGTGCCAGCTTCCCAACAGAGGTTGCAGCATTATTGGTGCCACAGACTCATTAAGAGACACTGGAAAAAACAGGGGACGGTTCTAAAGGCCCCTTGTTGTGCACTGTGTGAGCTCAAAGGAGTTCCTCCAGTAGGAAACATGCAGACACGTCGTTAAAGGAGACACTCTCCAGAGGACCTGAGCTATGATGCTTCATGAGCATGTTTTTCTTCACTGTGCCCACGGGAGTGTTATACAAAGAGCCTGTTGATGAATTTCATGGAAGAAGCTAAAAACAAAAGCCTGACAATTCAAAAAGCTCTATTTTTATAGACGCAGCCTTTAAAAAGAAGAACCCTATATCTGCTAGCAGAGCCTGGCGCTCAGTGTAGGTTAACACACATGTCGACTGATGTATGTAACGGAAGATACTCGATTGGCCGTTCTGCAAGTCAATCGAGCAACGTCCTTGATGGCAGGGAGGATGATTAGTAGTGGTTTAGTGGGTTATATTTGTCTTGATTCCAGCATCTATCGTAGGACTAAATTAAATAATAACCACAAAATAATGTTTTCCTTCTATCATTCTAGTAAACAAAACAAATGTCAAAATACCATTTTTTAAAGTAAACATTCTTTTAATCATTAAAGTCGGTACAGTTTCAATTTCATACGGTATTTCTGACACAAATGGTTTGGAATTGTATATAGCCAGTTTCTAAGGCCCTGGGTAAAAACAGGCAGAAACAGCAAAGATGCAGGAGAGACCATTTAAACAATGTAGACTGTGTGTGGGAGCAAACGGCTCATTTTACCTGTCAACAAGACGAAAGACGTGATTGTAGATTTTGGGCGATGTGGGAAAAGGAAAAACACAATTTTTATCCTAGGAGAGGAAGTGAAAAAGAACTACAGACACCAGTGTTTGCCTGGAAAACACTCTGGGCTGAAAATATGACACCAAGGCTGTTTATAAGAAAGGACAAAGCAAAGTAGGAAATCCAAGTCCTTTACTGTTTGCAGCAAGGCGTTGAACTGTATTTATGAGCTGGTTCAACAGCATCAGAGTCAGAGACTGCCAGATTCAACAAACTGTTGTAGAAAGCTGGCTTTTTGCCAGACAAAACTCCCCAACAGCACTGATGTTTGAAAAAATGTGTAACATAACATTCCAAACTTCAATAGAACATAACACTAATTATTCTCAGTCACAAAATGTAGGTCTGGTAAAACATGGAATATCAGAGATGATCATTTTCACAGTAATATCCTTACAGAAATGAAAGCAGAAAGGATTTCAATAGCCTGACAGGATCTTCTTGATCTGTTAATAAGAAGGGAGTGTCATAAAAAACTGAGTAAAATATCACATTTCCATTTATCTAGTCAATTCACCAATATCCCGACAAACAAAAACTGTGAACAAGGTGAGATTACTCTGAATAATTCTGGAGGACTTGGTGAATTATGGAGGACCGTAAGAGACACTTTATCTAATGAAGACACCAAAATAACCACAAGTGTAGTAAAAAATAAAAAAATAAACAAAGGAATCATAGCTTTTATGTTTGCACTAGAATTCTGTAAAAACCCTCTGAGATGGCTCACATTCCCTGTATTTAAAAAGAAATTCATTTCAGAGATTGTAGACCGCAGCAAAGTGCATTTGGCTAAATAATGATTGTGACACGATAGTTATCGACTCATCACCTTTTAATTAGCCACTGTTTACCTGACAGATGGTACAGTAAATGCAAAATCGTGGAAGTCACTGGAGTCTACAAAAGCTGGTGTGTCATCAATTTGGCTTAGACCATTTATTTAAAAAAAAGAACAAATAATTGGCACAAAATACAGTTTATGAGTAGTTTATTACGTGAACTTGTGCTAAGGTGTGATTGCCTTTGGAGAAATTCTAAAAAATGTAAAGAGCCAAATAAGAAGAGGCTACAGTAATTTAAAAGTGTAAGTATTCTTTAGTTTCATTAGTCAGTTCCAAATAGTTATTGTAATGTATAGACGTTAAACATTTTTTTAAATTTACATTTGTAAACAAGCACAGTTGGTCTAGCTTTTACCTTGTGGAGAAAAATAAAGCTCTTAATAAAAGACAAACACGGGTACAGACATGAAGCCTGGGGAACCGTATTACTTACAGCTGTAAAAACAAAATGGCTGTTCCTTAGACTTTCCCATCAAGACTTTTCCTCCATGTCTGTGCAAACATAAAAATCAACCTGTTTTTTGCTGAATTAATATCTTATTGACTGTGTGACACTTAAAATTTTCTATGTGCAAAGCTGCTTACTCAGTCTAACACAATGTATTAAAGAGGGCATTTATTGATGTTTTAACATCATATCCTAATATACTTCATCTTTATTTAAGCATATTGTTAATTATTTGGGGTCTTTAATTAATTTGTGCTTATTAAGGAAAAAAGCTTTGTTAGCACATTATCCAAACAACTTAAAGTGTTTCACAGAGACAAAGAAAGCTTTGGCAGCGTTAACACTAAACATACAAAGAAAAGAAGACACATGCATTACCTAAAATAATGCAAGTGTGAATGCTTTAACCCTTGTGCTATCTTAGATGACCCCACCCTTACATGGACGTGTTCTTCCTACCATGACAAAGGTGGATAAAGGTGGAAAGATTTCATGTAATCCATGGACACCAGTGAAGATCACAAATCATTGAAGAAAAAAGGTTCAGAGCACTGTCTAGTGGGTCTAGATGACCCAACTCCCAATGTTAAAGTGCCTAGGATAGCACAAGGGTTGCGCTGAATGTGGAAACTGAAAATGCTGTAGCTGTTTGGTGAAAATGCAGAAAATGTTGATTAATTTGCCAAAGGTCTTGGCTTAAATTGCTGAAGTTATGCATAATACTAAAATTACTAAAGGATTTAAAGTTTTCCTGAGCAAGAATGATTAGTAAACTGTTGAAGTTGTTTGAATAGTTGAAGGATTTCAAGTTTTTTATTTGGGTAAACATTATACAAATTGGCAAACATAATTGCTAAACCATGAAAAAAAACTTGGACTTGAAAAGACTAAAAAACCATCAATAAATCAGCTAGAAATGCTCAAAATGCAGCTCAACAGTGGGAAATTTCGACAACTAAAATGATGATTGAAAAACCACCCGTGTCATTGTGTGAAAAAAGGAAAAATGAATAGATTTGCAAAAAGGGAAACATTTCTCTTTCTTTCTTAAGAACAAAATAACATGTCTAGCACACAAAACAATAAATAAAAATAAATACGATAAAATTGAGGAAAAATAAAGTGGATATTTTTTCTACAAGTGTAGTTTGCTAACTGGAGCAGGGACAAGTCAGTTACTGAGTCAGTGATGAATTGGGATTCATGAGTCAGTAAGAGTAAATCTCTGCACGTGCTAAAAGCAAAACCTAACAGCTCTGTGTCTGGGTAAGATGCAGTTTGGTTCCCCGCGAGCCTCACCACTATTATGTTGCTATAAAAATGATCAGCAGTGACACACTAATGACCAAGATGTTTTCAAAAAGAAAGAAAAGGTGGAAGTGGAGTGCTAAGCTTTCCAGGTAAAATGGACAGAGTTTCATTTGTTCACGGAGCTGAATGCTAAACCTGCATGCTTGGTATGTCATCAACAGGCCGCAGGAATATAACATTCAGCACCACTATGAGACTCACCATAAAGTAACGTTTCACCATTTGAAGTTAAGAAAAGAGAAGATTTACCAACCGTCTGCATTTACTGCAGCCGTGATGTCGGTGATGGAGCAGTGATAGACACCTTATTGCAGACAAGAAGAAGCAAACATCTAAACCATTTTCAGATGGTGAACTTATGGAAAAAGCTGAAGGCTGCAGAAGTCTTGTGCCCCGAAAGGAAGTCGATCTTTGCCAACATGAGTCTGTCAAGGATCACGATCAGATACAACATCCCTGAGGAGACTTGGGCACCAAATGAAGGAATCCAGTCATTTATTGCAATTTCAGTCACTTTTGATGAAAGCTGACATCACAGATATGTACAGTTGTGCATATTTAATAGAGATGTTGCAGAGACCGTCACAGCGCCGTTTCTGGAGTTTATGGACACAACAACATCTGATGACATAGTCAGCTATCCAGTTAATGTGCTGGACAATGTCGGAGTGAACTGGTCACGTGATGTCAGCCTGGACACTGATGGCGCCCCATCAAAGGTCAGAAAGTAGGAAGGTGTCGCCACAAAATTCAGGCATCAACCAGGAAAAGACTCTTGAACATTTCATTGTGTTTTGCACACTTGAATGGCTAAATGTGTTTCTGCACAGGATCTGAATCCTGACATTGATGGTGGGGTGAAGTTTCAGGAAAGAAAGGAGGTTAACTCCAAATTCTTATGTTCACAAATGTTTGCAAGTTTAATTTAGTTTAATTTTTCATTTATTCGCGCATTTACATTTTAGGAAGGGTGTTTTATTTTTTTCAGTAGCACCTCTTGAGTTTATTATCGGGATTGCTTCAGTGTCAGATGTCTGTATAAAATTCAACAAACCAATTTTTTGAAGTGAAATGCATTTCATTTAAGATCCATTGGCCTTGGTGAATGAATATGTAATAATAAATGATTAGGCTACTATGTTGGTTGAGGCATTTTTTTCCAACTGGGTAAAAAAAAAAAAGTTTTTTGGTTTTATGTTACTGATCCGGCCCACTTGGGATCAGATGGGTTGAATGTGGCCCCCGAACCAAAGCCTACGTTCACACTGCAGGGCTTAATGCTCAATTCTGATTTTTTTTTAAAGTTCGATTTTTTTGCGAGGCCGTTCACATTTCCAATAAATGCGAACTTTTGTGATCTCCTGTGTGACCGTGAAATGACCCAGAAGTGACCCGCATGCGCCTAAGAGTACTCAAAGGTGAACAAATTCACTCGTTGTTTGTGGTAGCTAATGTTAACAATGGATGTCAACAACAGTGTTGTCAACAGCGGAGCTCTTTTTGCATTATTACATTTATTTTTACGAAGGAGCCAGCACAATTACAATTTTCTCATTTTAAGAAGGCATTGGAGCCAGGATCGTCTGTACCCACTGTGGGGAATGGGGATGGGGATGTGCTGGGGCCACGCGCGTGTGTGTAAGAGAGAGGAGAGGAGAGAGTGCGTGCAGCGCAAGAGGGAGTGAAAGGGGGCAGCAGAAGTGTGTTGGGGGGGCGCATTTATGTTGTGTGTTATGGAGGAAGGAGAACGGTAATAAAAGAAAGCTTCCTCCAGAAGAACTGCTATTGACTCTTTATTAACCCGCTCTGGAGAATCTGAGGGTCCGAACGGGGAAGTGAACCCCGAAGGAGGATCCCCTGGGGAAGGGTCTCCCCCGCGGTTCTGACCATGGTCGGAAAGGAAAAAAAGTAATCACGGGAAAGGTTCAACACCACGCTCGGCCATTTCGCTGGAAACATTTTCAAAAAAGTTGCGATAAAAGCCCTTGAGTTTGGCCTGAATAGAGCTGTCACCCCAAATATGAATCAAATCGGTGACCTCGCTTCCCTTCCACTGACTGGTCTTAGCAGCATCGTCCACCATGGTTGATGTTTATGTTCCCGTTTCCGCCTACTTCAACGCAGAATGATGACGTTTGTAGCGTATCGATGACGTACGGGTAGGATTCATGTGGCCGGGCCCTTCAGACGGAGGTCGCATTTTAAAAGATCGGATACATATCGGATTCAGGACCACATATCCAAGTGGCCTGGGTCGCATTTGAAAAGATCGGATCTGTGTCGTTCAGACTGTCATGAAAAGATCAGATACAGTTCGCATAGGGGCAAAAAAAATCGGAATTGGGTTGTTTCAGCCTGCAGTGTGAACGTAGCCAAAATGAGTTTGACACCCCTGCTCTAAGTGTCCAAGGTGAAAAGCCACAGGGAAACTGCTGTGTGAGAATAACACTTACAGGTTTGGCCTTTGTTTAAAACTTTTTCAAAGCTTTTCAATAACAATAACAATAACAATAATAATAATAATAATTAATGGATTTGATTTCTTTGCACTTTTCCAGACGCTCAAAGTCCTTACAATGTGTCTTTATTATTCATTCACTCCTCATTCATACTTTGTGATGGTGAGCTACTCATGCAGCCACAGCTGCCCTAGGGCAGAATAACAGAGGTGTGGCTGCCAGTATAGCCCTTCTGACCATTACCTGGACATTCATGCACATTCACACACCAGTGGAGCACTGGAGGCAAGGAGGGGGGGAGTGTCTTGCCCAAGGACACAACAGTTGACTGGGGGAACAGGGATCAAAACATTAAGACACTAGATGGTTCTAGATGTCCTGATTGCTAGCATTGAAGATAAATTAATAACTCTCTTTACAGGACCTGGTTCTGAGGATGACTACTGTATCAAATTTAGGACTCAGCCAGGGATTGGAATGACTACATGCTATTTGACCTCTTTTACCAGGGCTTAGCAATCGCAAGAAGGTTTTGCACATTGATTTACGGATCAACAAGAGAAAATAAGACAGACTCAAAGGTGACTTTTGGTGTTGAACTTTTCCAGAACAAAGAGACAGCATTATTGAATTATTGAAGTGGAAGATGGCATTCCTTTCCCCTGGTGGACACTTCAAGTATCAAGTTATGTAATTTGGGCTAATGCTGCTGCTATTTTGAAAATATTTCCAATAATGATCTTAGAGAGTTACAGACAAAAAATTTTCATGTATCTTAGTTTGTCCCACTCAGAAGAACATTGGCAGAATGAAGGTGGCTTTGTATTGCCTGCTCCTAAGTAGACTTTCAAGGTGAAAAAGTGTTAATATCACGTCCCTCTACATCTTTTATAGGCTTAATAGTGTCTAGATGAAAAGTTAAGACAGACAAAGGTGGAAATGTTGAACCCCACACCACACTCTTGTTGATGGTTACAAGTTGGTACTGAGACGACTGTTGTTGGGAATTTGGGCTGGACAAATAAAATTGAATTGAATTACTAGTGTTTGGCAGCAGTGTGTGAATGAGTCTGTGCATGGGTGAATGGGGACTGTGACTCTAAAGCATATTGGGTATTTAACCCGTGTGCTATCCTATGACCCCACCCTTACATTGACGTGTTCTCCCTACCATGACAAAGGTGGATAAAGGTGGAAAGATTTCATGTAATCCATGGACACCAGTGAAGATCACAAATCATTGAAGAAAAAAGGTTCAGTTCACTGTCTAGTGGGGTCTAGATGACCCAACTCCCAATGTCAAAGTGCCTAGGACAGCACAAGGGTTAAGGATAGAGTATACATCCATCCATTAAACAGGCATGTTTTGTGGATTTTAGAGTGCTGATGAGACAATAAAAAAAAAAACATGTTCACTTCTACTCTTGTTATTTTCTGTCCAGATGAAACAACCTTTTATTGTGGAGATGGACAACTCATGCAGAGAAGTTGGAGCTATACTATCTCAAGGGCATGTCTCTGACAATCAAGTGAATCTTTGTGCCTATTTCTCTCCTTGGCTCTCCTCCACAGAATAAACCTATCATGTCAGGGATCAGTTTAGCGGTGGGGGAGTTACATCACTGGAGGGTGCTCAACATTCATAGCTAGCCTTCAGATGACAAAACTTTTGAATACTAACATACGCTAAGTGGTTGAACGTTAACAAGGCCAGGTATTGTTTATATTTTAAGCGCTTCCATTTCTCCCTCTTTTATCAATAAGGAAGTAAGAATTTCAAAGTTGATACAAGACAGACCTAACGTGTGATGGATAGCAAAGACTGCTCAAAGCCATCATTTCTGCTCCATGTCCTTCAGTTTGGTTGTACTTGTTGCCCTTTACCCAGTTATTATCTGGATTGTCTGATTCAATGCCTATAGCCTCTACTGGCATCCAGGATAAAGAAGGGTTTTTCAATGATCACTGAAATGTTTTAATTACGATCAATAAGCTACTGATTTTTTTTACATGATCTTCAATTTGTAGTTTTAATTACTGGTTTAATGTGATGATATGTTCTAATGATAATCAATTATTATTACATATCGGCACTGTTACTGTTTACTAAAATCATGAGTTAATGTTTTCTGAAGATAATTAATCATTATAAGGGACTTGATTTTGTAACTTTAAAAGATCACAACTGGATTACAAAAACTGTAAAACTATAAAATGTGTTAACCCAGTACAGGTGGGATTATATTTCTTCCCACTCCTTTTCAAGCAATAAATCAAGCTCTGCATGACTTTAGTTAATGATCACTGTATTTAATTAAGCAAATGGGATTTAATTGTCTTTTTTGTTTGTTTGTTTTCTGTCTTTTTTTCATCTATGCATTTCAACATTTCTGTAATGAGTTTGATATATCTGTGTACATTCTTTATTGCTTTGACTACAATGCTTGAAATCAATCAATCATTGTATCTATCGATCCGTAATCCATAAGAGATTCTGGTGGCTGTTTATGGTCTATGATGTCGAAGATTATGCCACTGTTGATCCAAACTCTTTGCCACCCTGGAAGGTTTGGTTTGGTTTGGTGCTGTCTGCCCAGGCACATCCATCAGGCCTGGTGACCTCATGCATTTTAATCTGGACTATAGATTATTAATCATCATTATGGGCACAGTACATATTTGAACAGCAAAAAGCAGACTCCTCCCTCCCACAGTGGGTGGCTCCCTGGTTTATTGGTCCATTTCCAATATCTAAAGTTGTAAATCAGGTGGTTGTTCATTGCTTTCTGCCAAGGCCACTCAGGGCTCACTTTTCTTGTCTTAAAAGTCAAGTCTGTCAGATCTTTTGAGTTAGTTGGATCTATCTGTATATTGTTGGCTACAGATCCCTTCCTTCCCTCACTCCCTACTCGAAAAATTCAACACCACCAATAATTGCAAGAAAAACTTTATTTCAAGACATTCTTTAAATCCTCAAACCCCCTGGTATTGGTTAAGCCACTTACTGTTGCCTCTATTTGGACACACAGGAATATTAATAAGCTCCTTCTCTAGCTCTGATTAACCATTTACCGTACTATGTCTCCTGCCACTGCTGTCTGCCATACTCATGTCAGTCAAAATTATGACCACACAACTTAAGTAAGATTGATTGCTTTCATTTTCCTTGTAATAACTAGAAATATTTCTCCTCTATCTTTAGTTTTTGGGAGACATGGCCACATTGGCCTTTCTTCTGGTGCAGCTGTGTGTCTTTATCCACCTCAACCGAGCTTTTAATTACACTTTCCTGAGTCTGAATCCCTCTGAGTTTTCAATCTCTCACATCCCTACACCAACAAAAAGTACCAGTTAAGGTGGTACACCATGCCAAGCAAAGCACCCAAAAAAGTTAATTTAACCTAAACAGAGCTGTAACATATCTGAGCACATTAGGAGACAGGTAGTAGCTTACTGCTGCCCTTCCCCTTGTTTGATTGCTTCAAATATGGCTTAACCAGGTAAGAAGGACCAGACTGGAATCAATGTGAGGATCTTTCTAGCTTTAATCAGGAACATAGTTTTAAAATATTTTAAAGCACACTTTAACAATATAAAGGTTATGTATTATTGTGCTGGATCTTAAAACATTTCTATCACATTTAGAACGTCTCTAATGCTCTGTTGATGTTAAAATCTCTGTCTGCGCTCTTGAAGTAAACTCATCCTCCTCACAGTTCCTGATTCCATCTTTGAGTTGAGGTTGCTTGCTTTAAACAACTTTTGTGCACTGATCTTTCTGGCTGTGTTTGCTTTTAAAATGGAACAGACCTAACTTATCAATAACAGTCATACACCATATTATTAAAAGTATTGTCTCATCCATCCATATGATCAGAATCAGGTGTCCTAAGCTCTTGTTCTGGCCACAGGTGTATAAAATCATCACTCAGATATGCAGACTGTTTCACAAACATTTGTAAAAGAATGGGCCGTTCTCAGGAGCTC
Organism: Oryzias latipes; assembly: GCF_053564925.1. NCBI lineage: Eukaryota > Metazoa > Chordata > Actinopteri > Beloniformes > Adrianichthyidae > Oryzias > Oryzias latipes. Next base: position 2,846,860 of record NC_136246.1, on the reverse strand, counting down.
AGTGAATTCCAGCGTGGAACTGTCACAGGACGCCACCTGTGCCACAAATCCAGTGGTGAAATGTCCTCACTCCTAAATCTTCCACAGTCAACTGTCATCTCTATCAGAACAACCTGGAAGAGTTTGGGAACAACAGCAACTCAGCCACCAAGTAGTAGACCACATAAACTGATGAAGAGGGGTCAGCGGATGCTGATCACATAGTGCAAAGAGGTCGACGACTTTCTGCAGAGCTCCAAACATCATGAAACGTCCATATTAGCCCAAGTACAGAACACAGAGAGCTTCATGGAACAGGTTTCCATGGCCGAGCAGCTGCATCCAAGACACACATCACCAAGTGCAATGCAAAGCGTTGATGCAGTGGTGGAAAGCAAGCCGCCACTGGACTGTGGAGCAGTGGAGACGCCTTCTCTGCAGTGATGAATCATGCTTTGCCATCTGGCAATCTGATGGACGAGTCGGGGTTTGGAGGTTCCAGGACAACGGTACATTTGGGACATTATTCTGTAGAGGGTAAAATTTGGTGGAGGAGGCTTTAGGTGGGTGGACTTAATGTGGGTGGGTTTGGGTTCAGTGTGGGGGTTCCTGAAACACGTCTGAGGAGGAGTATGAGGTCAGGGGAGGCAGGCGAGCCAGTGTTTCACCTGTAAACTATCCTCTCCATCATGAGGAACTAATGATAAAATACAAATACTAATCTGTTCTCTAAATGTAAATAGTATGAATGAGTTTGAATCAATCCTCAAAATCGCTGTAGTTTGCGTGTTTCCTTTACAATACGATGCAGGCTGTGAGGTGAAACAGGGCACTGAGCAGATTGAGTAATCCCTATTAAACTGGGTTATGTGTTTTATGTTTGTCTATCGTTCATTTAGTGTTAATAGCCTATCTGACATAAAACTGATGCTAAGGAGGCTAAAGGTTAAGGTGTTAAAACACCAAATATTTTTGGAGTAATCTCTAGTGATTCAGTTATTTGATCTAGTTTTTCATGTTTTATTAACACCTAAAATTATATTAACAAGTTTTTAAAAATCAAAGCACTCCGATACATTTTACAAAAGACACTGAACCTCACACAGCAAACGCTAACCAGCTCGATGCTAAAAATTGATACCAGGAGTCCAGCTCTGATAAAATGACACAAGAGCAAAGAAAATGGAATGATTTGATTTGTAATTGCTGAAAAGCCAAATTTAAGTACTATTTCCAGGTTTTGTTTGTTTTGTTCTGTAGTATGTTCATATATGTACAATTTTGAAAGGATCTATTTTTATGGATAGCAAAATCTTTGGGGATATGGTAAAACATAATAACATAACATAAACTAAATATGTTAAAAACCTTTTTTTGTATAAAAAGACAAAAAGTAAAGATAAAGAGGTTTTTTATTTTATTTTAACATTCACTTTATTTTGAGTTTTTATCATTTTGAAAGGTTTTTATTTTCAATGGAGAGCAATTTATAATTTAATTATGGTTTAAGTAGATGTATCCCAGAATTACATTCATGTCTGTTTTTTAACCATATTTATCATTTTAAAAGTTTAGTTTTAGTGTGTTCAATAAGTATGTATTCTGTTCGGCCCGCAACCTAAAATGGGTTTTGGATTTGGCACCCTGTTCAATTGAGTTTGAAACCTGCTCTAAAGTGTCCTTAGATGTGCATGTATGTATGAGTGAGTGTGTGCCCTGTGACAGATTAGCATTAAAATGCCAATTAGAGCAATGACTGACTAATTAATTATAGAATAGACAATTTTATCTCAAGAGGAAATAGACATCTAGCCAAATATGTTGTACAGTGCTATGAGAAAGTTTGGGCCCCCCTGATAATTTTCAAGATTTTTCTTCATAAATCATCAGTTGTTCAGATCATCAGTTTCAATTAAATATATCATATAGCAGATGAACACAGTGATATTTAAGAAGTGAAATGAAATTTATTGGATTTGAAGAAACGGTAGAATATTTACTTAAACAAAAACAGGCAGTTGTGTACATTTTGGCACCCCTGTTGTTTTATTGATTTGACTTCCTTTAGCAATAATTATTGGAACACAAAATGTGTTTTATAAGCTCATTGACCCTTGACCTACATACACATGTGAAGCCAATAAGGAGAAAAGGTATTTAAGGTGGTCAAGAGCAAGTTTTTCTCCTCTTTGCATTTTCTCTGAAGAATGTCAACATGGGAACCTCAAAACAGCTGTCAGATGAGCTGAAAACAAAGATTGTTCATCATCATAGTTTAGATGAAGGATACAAAATTCTTGCTAAGAGATTTCAGCTGTGATTTTCCACTGTGAGGAATATAGTGAGAACATGGAAGACCACAGGCACAGTTCAAGCAAAGGCCCGGAGTGGCCGGCCCAGAAAAAACTCAGATAGGCAGAGGATGGTGAGAACAATCCAACTCAACCCACAGAACAGCTCCAAAGACCTACAACGTGATCTGGCTGCAAATAATGTGTCACTGTACATCATTCAACCATTCAGCGCACTTTGCACAAGGAGATGCTGTATGGAAGAGTCATGCGGAAGAAGGCTTTTCTGCACACATGCAAGAAACAGAGTGGCTTGAGGTGCTAAAGCACATTTGGATACGAAGCTTCATTTTAGAATAAGGTGCGGTGGACTGATGAAACTAAAATGTAGTTATTTGGACATAACAAGGGGCGGTATGCTTGGCCAACAAAGAACACAGCATTCCAAGACACTTACTACCCACAGTCAAATTTGGTGGTGGTTCCATCATGCTTTGGGGCTGTGTGGCCAGTGCAGGTACTGGAAATCTTCTCAAAGTTGAAGGTTGCATGGATTCCAGTCAGTCTCAGCAGATTCTTACAAACAATGTTCAAGAATCAGTGACAAAGTTGAAGTTCCGCCGGGGCTGGATACTTCAAGACAATGACCCTCAACACTGCTCTGATTCTACAAAGGCCTTCATGCAGAGGAACAAGTCCAATGTTCTGGAACGGCCATCTCAGTCCCAGACACGAATATTATTGAAAATCTGTGGTGGGATTTAAAGCGGGCTGTTTATGCTCGGAAGCCATCAAATCTGACTGAACTGGAGATTTTTTCAAAGAGAAATGGTCCAAAATACCTTCAACCAGAATCCAGGCCTTTATTAGAAGCTATAGGAAGCGATTGGAGGCTGTCATTTCTGCAAATGGAGGATCTACTAAATATTGATGGCATGTTTCTGTTGGGGTGCCCAAATTTATGCACCTGCCTATTTTTGTTTATGTCATTGCAGTTTCTTTAAATCCAATGAACTTCATTTCACTTCTCAAATATCACTGTGTTCATCTGCTATATGATATATTTCACTGAAACTGATGATCCTAACAACCAATGATTTATGAAGAAAAATCTTGAAAATTAATAGGAGGTGCCCAAACTTTTTCATACCACTGTATAATGGCAGAAAAGCCTGCTATTTGTGCAGTAATATCTGAATGTCCTATTGATCCTTTTTTATACTTAGTATTCCCACAATGTTGCAGACATTGGATTTGTGTTTAATGCTGGTTTTTATTTACATATGCATCTGGTGGGAATGGGTCTTGTTGCCGTTGCGATTGTAGTGTCTTACAAAAATAAAGAAACAACACTACTTTTGCTCAAGGCAGTTTGTTGCTCACAGTAAGAGAATGGAAGTGTTTTTTTATTATTTTTTTATGATGCTGTGCTAATGAGCTTCTACAATGAGCATATAAAGAAATAATCAAGAGAGACATTGAAAATGCTTTTGGGACTGCGTTATCCCACTAATATCAACTGAAATCTATTGACATCAATTTACTTATAACCAGATTGACTGAATGTTCTGTATTATGTTCTAACCATTAATACTATTTTATAACTTTAACAATGAACGGTTATTTTTATACAAAACTGAGTAGAGTCTGGTTGTAAATATTTATGTTATATGTATAAGATGATTTTTTTTTTTCTTTCTTTTTTTTGCAGAGGAGCAAAAAAGCTTCCGGCTGTTTTGTTTTTTCTTCTTTTTACTTTTATTTAAGTCTCTGCAAGCAGCAGTATCCTCTCTCAAGAGGACTCATCCACTGAAACATTCAGTCACAAATCAGTCACAGGCAAAAGACAAGCTGTCTGGACTGAGAGGGAGATACAATGAGGGGGAAAAAAAGAGCTTTTATTCCCTCTTTTTGCTCCATTTGATCTGATATTGATTGCCTGACAGTGGTCAAATAACCCATCCTCCACTGTCAATGGATTTAGGGGGCAGAGGAGGAGGGAGGGTGGCTGTCAGCTCAGGGAAAATAACAAAGGCTGATTACAACAGTCACCTACAAGGTGAAATATTGATTAACATTACTTTTTTTCTGTAGCTGAGATGATACGGATGCTTTAATTATTAACTCTTAGCCACTTGTAAAATATTTTGCAATGTACCTTAAGTCACCAAAATAGCTGCCTTTATCCAATAATTTGAGAGTAAAAAGAAGAGAGAGAGAAATTTGCAAATGAGGCTAGGAATCATTTATGTGTGGTGTTTAGCAGCTATTCTCTTTAAAATGAATAAACAAAAGTGTTTAGAGTTCCTACTTCATTTGTGCCTTGTGTTACAGAAGGGAGAACAGCTTTGTTTCCAGAGACCAAGAATAATTGCTGTGTTTATGCAATCAATGCTGGGGAACAGTCAACCTTCTCCAGGGAAATATGAACGCACAGCAATGGCACCTGCTCCTGCCTCTGAGCTGTGCGTCTCAAAACAAACTCTTTTACTCCTTTCAGGTTGGCCCTCTAATATTTTATTTCACATTGACTGTACTGGGCCATAGATTACAGCCACGTTACAAACCCCTGTAATCTCGTGCTTTCTTCTGGACAGAAAACAAATGTAAATGTTGGTGAAAAAAGGATGTTCTGTAACCATAAACCCCCACATGACAAACAAGAGATGATTCTTCTGGTAAAACAGTTGCATCTTTATCTTTTCTTGTTTTAAGCATTTCTATAACTGGACCAAAGCTGGTAATTTTGGGGAAATTGTGTGAATGCTGTGTCAACATTCACACTATAGTGTTCCTGTTTCTCTTCACTTCTTTAATAGTTTATTATTATTGTTCTTCCGTACACTTTTTGATAGCTCTTCAACCCTTTCACCTACTCATTCAACTATCAAAATAATCAGCTCTTTAAGGAGATGGGTGCTGGAACTCATTAGACTATTCAACTCACTTCCCTTTTTTACCTCCATTGAAAATGACCTGCAAAAATCTTTAAATCCTTTGACCGTTTAGATTCTAAAGGCTGAGGAAAGCAAAGGTTGTTTTCAACGCCAGAGCTGTCAATGGTTAGAACACACCAGCCAAGCAGCAGGGACTTTTCTGTCATCATTCTTTCACCCCTTAGATCAGAGTTCTCAAGCACAAAAAAGGATTTCCTTTTTTCCACAAAACATATACTAATAAAAACTAAATGCAAAGGTAAAGACACTGCATGTGGGGCTGGGTGATAAAATGATAATTAAATATATTGCAAACATTTTCTTCATAGAAGAATGAGTCCATCATGATAGACTTTTATTTTGAAGGATTCAAAATAACACTCGCCAGTTGCAAGTAAAAGTTAGAGGGTCAGTCGCCACAATGTGAGTAAACGTTTGCGTAAACTTAGTCATGTCTATTGGTTCTGCTCTCATTGAATTTCTTTTGTCTTCTCCTTCTCTACCGTCTGTACGGGAGACAAACAATCGCACACATGACATGCTCCACCCTTCACCCTTCACCTGTAGTGTTAAGTTTGTAAGTAAACACGAACCGGTTCAAAGTCGGACAGTATTTTCACAGGCCCACATTGACATGTGGCTGATAAATACAATAAGGTTAGTTCATATTCATATTCAGTTATTTAAAATCTGACAAAAAAAAACAACGCTTTTTGTAGAATGATTGCTTTCTTTTTAAATGGAACTGATCAAGCTTAGCATTCTGTTGTATTTATCTTCTCTTTGAAACTTGAAAGCTTTTACTTTAATCTTCTGTTTAGTTTGTAATATATATAAAATAATATCTAATTCTTTGTTATCTGAAAAAATGTTGCATCATGTTCCTTCAGTGCATCTGTTATGTTTAAAGTATAATAGTAGATAAAAATTAAAATCTAAACAACCTGCTGATGATTATACATTTCTCCTATGAGCAGTCTTCAAATTTGACAACTATAGTTATTTGGTTTATATCGTGATAAATATCTTTAGTGCCCGATATGAAAACGACTATTTCATAGTACAAAGAATTCTATATCGCCTTCTATATCGCCTTCTATATCGCCCAGCCCTAACTGCATGGTAATTATTTTGTTGACAACACTAAAGGTACCCTCTGATTATGATGTTGCTTTTCATTTTTTCCTTTGTGGTACTCCCACAAGGATAAACATCATCATTATTACTGCATGACACAATTAAAACACAGACGGTTCCATGGAGTCAAGTTTGCTTTGAGCAACATAACCTCCCAAAGTTGTGTGTACATCATAGCTCTGTAATAAAAATACATTTACACTGCATTATTTGCATTTCTTATCATGCTGAAAAGAAGCAGATTAGTTGAAGAGAATGTTGCCTTTCTATCACAACTTATATTTGAACAACAAAAGCATATTAATTGCGCATTGTTTGGAGGATGTTTTACTTTCTTGTTTCTCATTATTAAAACAGTTATTTAAACTGAAATAAATTAGAGCCCCCAATATGTTTTTGCATAACACTATACCACTGTTTCCCAACCCTGGTCCTCAGGTCACACTGTCCTGCATTTCTTCAATCCAACACCTGCCTTCGATGACTGCATAGCCTGATGATGAGCTGAATCAGGTGAGCATAAGCAGGGCAAAATAGAGAACATGCAGGACAGTGTGCCCCGAGGACCAGGGTTGGCAAGCACTGCCCTATACAATACATTATTAACATGTTTTCCAAAATAAAATGAATTAAAACGTCATTAAACAAAATACAATAAGCCTTAAATACAATTTGAATGTTTTAGATAAAACAGGTATGACGGAAACTATTACTGTGGAGTTCTGAGTTGAATGCCATTCTAAAAAAAATTTTTTTTTAACCTTAATCTGTAACTATCGGTGACTCTGGAGGTAAATAGTTCCAGAGTACAGTTACAGCAAAACAATCACCTATTCACATTTGGGATCTTTAGCAACTGCAAAAAAAAAAACTTTGTTCTATATATCATGGCGAGAGAAGGGGCACATGAGCTCTTACCTTTATAATAGCATTCCTCGCTGTGCATGATGGTAATCTTGTGACCTCTGAGACAAGAAGCCCGATGGAGCTCACAGTGGTTCTGATACAGCTTCCCATCTGAACCACACACGGGCTTGTAGTGTTGCTTGCAGTGATCCAGACACTTACAGTCCCCTTGTTTGGTCTCATGGTTGACCACACAATGACGTCCCAAACCACAATACTTATGTTCACATGGGCCCGAAAGGCCACTGTGTCCAAAGAAACCTGGGGAAGAAATGAGTACAGTTCAGAGGTGGAATGATAAGACGACAGCACAATTCGCAAAAATGCTCAAATTCTCGTGTTTTGTGGTTCTCTCAAACCTCATTCCTCCTAATTTAAATAGTCAACATCATCAGCCTCACCTGGTAGATGCCCTATCAGAGTCTGTGTCAGATGGACAGCACCTTACCTTAGCACCAGCACCATACCTTAGTATGGTACCATCTAGTTTGTCATGCGTGTGTTTGTTCTGGTGTCACTGGGAGAAGTGGTCCTCAACCAATGAGCCCCCCTTAATTTCAGAAATGGGAGAATCATCTAAAACATCTGCAACTGACAGAATTTAGTGTTGCAAATGACCCACATTTTAAATGTCAGTGCTTATCAATACTCCACATGGACACATTTTCCAAGGACTTTTACCAGTTTTGTCTTATCAATCCCTCAAAAGTGGACTTGACAGTCCGCAAATGAGTATATGCAGTACATGCAGACCCACACCAACAAAGGCTCAAAAACTATCAACAGTGCCCTTTAAAAGAAAGGATGGGTTGTGTTGTGCACACAAAAAAGTCCCATTAGTCCAAAGAATTTTCAAGGCATTGCTGTTACATTATGAACACTGGGAAAGGCGATGACTCCATGTAAAATAATCTAGCTTTTTTGACCACCTACTCCATCTGCAGAAAGGTCATAGACCATGCAATCCTTTAAAAACTGGCAAAGTAATATTCTTGGGGACAAATCTATCTGCCATAGTCTGATGTGCTAATTTTGGGTAAATGTCAAACATGGCATGATCATAATTTTGTTTAATAAAACCTGTTTAACCTGTTTTAGAGTACAGAAATCGGACTAAAGCATGTTAGATTTGCGTGCCCGCTCATTTTGTCATACAAGGTTGTCCTTACTTTATACTGTTTGTATCATTATCAGAACTAGCTCAATAACCACATTGGACTACATAACTACCTGACCTTTGTTCCTGAAGGGCAAGCATTGTGTTTGTAACTGTAAAAGACATCATCCCTCCCGTGAAGCCAGTGTTGATTAATGGAAGCTCTAAAGACCAGCCCCGCATCACCACACAACAAGCTCCACAAAACCAACCGTTTTTCATTGAACACAACCTAAACAAAACTGGTGTCATCTTACAAAAAAAAATGAACAGCAAAAAACCCTTAAATATACATCTGTACACGATAATATCCCATGTTCTAATTTATTTATGCTGCATGTGGTTCCTATTTTAGTCATTTTAGTTGTCTTTTATGTGCTATTGTTATCCAGTGAGGGCCCATGGGTAAGCCCAGCTCACCGCTCCCCCAGGGGATGGGTCAAATTTCCCATTGTGAGATACATATAATAAAATAAAATAAAAAAAAATTCTGTCCAATCTTCTAGACCAAAATTGAAAAAAACCTGGCAAGCAAACCCACTTTTTTCCACTTTTGCCTAAGACCACAAAAGTCCTCAAGACCCAATCAAACCTTGGAAACCACTAATTCTGTCTGACAATGCCTATGCACAGACTTAGCTCCCTGTTGGCTGTTTAAATTAAACTGCCTTCAGACTATTTAGAAGATTTATCTGGAGCTAGTAGTAGGACAGACATCACTGTTGAATATAATGATTAATAACATTTTCTGTAAACTTTTCGTACAACAGATTAGAAAACAGGCAAGAATATGATAGACATATTTAAAAAATAAACAGAACTATACAAACTCTTACCTTCATCTATAAAAAAAAAAATCACTGCGCTTGGGTAATAAATAAAAAATGAAAATAAAAAATGAGATATACTAACTGCCACTAGGTGCTCTCTGCTTCTGCCCTGATAAAGAAATGACTGCCCAGAACCTTAACAAAGAACTGTACAGTGTGTTTGAATGATTAATGACACCACATAGCTTTATTAATGACACCCAGTGCCACAGTTCGCTGAATTTCACCTGCCTTTCTGTCTTGCAGCTGCTCTTAAACCATACAACCCCAGCATATCCTTTGTCTTATTTTGGTGGCTTTTAGACCTCAGTGGAACAAGAAGTGCACTCCTTATTCACTACCTTACGCTAGGTCATCATATTCATTAGTCATTGTATTGGGTTTCTGTGAATGCCTATATGAAAAATAGCATCACAGTCATGATCTGCTCCGTGTGCACCACCAGGCCCTGGATAGACCTGACACAGCCATTTATTCTGTGCCCTTCTGTTTTCTGGGTATAGCTTATAATGACTTGGATTCTATTCAAAAACAGTTGCACCTTCTCAAACGGTGTTATATCACTGCTCTCATTTAATCTGTGTGTAGTAAAACAAAAATGCCTGAGAAACATGTTCTGAGAGCAAGTGTGAAGGTGTCCATTATCTGTTAAAATACATATTTTCTTGTTCAAATTTTAATTTTTAACACATTTAAATATATTTATGTATGCATTATGTCGTTTGGTGCCCTTTTGACACAATAGTTGTTAGTAGTATTAGTCACAACTGCTCATATGGCCAGATATGGGCCACCTGCGAGCAAAAGATTGGGCAAACCCGTACGGGTTACACACAGAACCCACACAAAATATCAAGGTTGTAGATCTCTCTGTGAGCCCATGGAGCTAATATAGGTTCATGCACCTTATTTTTTTTGTCATTGCTGTATGCTCAGGGGGCCACATTTATCACATGAATAGCACCTATAGGACCCTTGCACAGTCTGCAAGATTTGGGGTTGGGATCTATGCACATCTATATCTCACCTACTTTACTCTCAGTTATCCTTGCATGTTTTATAAGTGTTTGCATTGACCACTTGCTTGCAGCATGCCCATAGAAAAATATGTACAAAGACATTTGCTCTTGTAACACTCCTGTCAAAGGACTAGTAAAAAGATGGATCGGATCATAAAGGTAAGAAGAAAAACAAGCAAATACACTAACAACTCAAAAACTATTTTAAAAAAAGACCAAGGCTGAACATAGCAGGCTGAACATTTCTTCTTTATTTACATAAAATAAAGACTATTTACAAAAAAATAACCAAAATGCAAGAACCAAAGCCTGTATGGATTTCCTGAGGCCTTAAAAACTGCAGTTATTAAACCTCTCCTGAAGAAGAGCAATCTTGATGTCACAATATTAAACAATTACAGACCCATCTCAAATTTGACATTTTTAGGAAAAGTCTATGAAAAAGTTATTTGCCAACAAACAGCTCACTGACTTTCTCTTAATAAACAATTCATTTGATGTTTTCCAGTCAGGTTTTAGATCCCATCATAGCACAGAAACTGCTCTTATCAAGGTAACCAACAACATCCGCCTGAACACTGATGATGGCAGAGTCACTGTCTTAATCCTGCTAGACCTGAGCGCTGCTTTTGACACTGTTGATCATAGGATCCTTTTATACAGACTCTAAGACTGGGTTTGAATTTCTGGATCTGCCCTTAGTTGGTTCAAGTCCTATCTAGAAGACAGGAAATATTTTGTTGAAATTGAGGTTGTGTCTCAGACTGCATGGCCTTGAACTATGGTGTGCCCCAGGGATCAATCCTGGGACCCCTATTGTTCAACCTCTACATGCTGCCACTAGGTCAATTAATTCACAGTAATAACATATCTTAGCACAATTATGCATACGATACTCAGATCTATGTGTCACTGACAGCAGGTGAATATGGGCCGGTGGATTCACTCAGTTGTTGCATTCAACAGATCAGTGCTTGGATGCAAAACAACTTTCTCCAGCTAAACTCAGACAAGACTGAGTCATTGTTTTTGGTCCACAGAAACAAAGAGAAAGTGTCAGCAGTTCCCTTCATTCTCTGTTTGTAAAAGCTTCGAATAAAGTCAGAAACCTAGGGGTAATCATGGACCTGAACTTTAACAGCCATATCAAGTCAGTAACATCAGCAGCATTTTACCATCTGAAAAACATTGCCAAAATCAAAAAAATTGTGTCAAAGCCAGACCTGGAGATACTTATTCATGGATTTGTCTCCAGAAGCTTAGATTACTGTAATGACCTGCTCACTGGCCTCTCCAAACGAGCTGTAGAACAGCTTCAGTACATCCAAAACTGTACTGCTCGAGTCCTGACTAGAACCAGGAAGAACCATCACATCAGTCATGTGCTCAGGTCTCTGCACTGGCTTCCTGCAGCTCAAAGAATAGACTTTAAAGCAGCTCTGCTTGTTTCCAAGTCTCTCCATGGCCGCGCACCAAAGTACATCTCTGACATGTTAGTGCCATATGAACCATCTGGGACTCTGAGCCCCCACCTCCTGTGGGGGCCCAGAGTCAGGACTAAACAAGGGGAATCCACATTTCAATCTTATGCAGCTAAAAGCTGGAACAGTCTCCCTGAGGTTGTGAGACAGGCCTCTACTGTGTTAAGGTTTAAATCTAGACTCAAAACATTCCTGTTTGACCGTGTTTATAAGGGTCCTTATCCACACCTCTTTTCATGTTATTTTCTCTTTCCCTTCTTTTAAAGTAAAGTTTATAATGATTATGTATTTTTAATCTTTTCACTATTATGTATTGTGATTTTAATGCATTTTCCTGTTTTGTGAATCACTTTGAATGACTTTCTGGAAGCATTGTGCTATACAAATAAACTTGCCTTGCCTTGCCTATGGATCAAGAACAAAGTAAAGCTCAGCTGCTGCCAGCTGGTGTGTATGTGTGTCGGTGTGTGTGTGTGTGTGTGTGGGGGGGGGGGGGGGGGGGGGGGCTCCAACAGATGATTCTCAATATTTATACCATGGTATAAGTGAATACTCGATTCTGATTGGCTGAACCTAAGAACCTAAAAAAAGAGTTCCAGTCACATAGCTTGAGTGTTCTGTATCCCTGCGTCGGCTTCTTTAAAACAAATATTTGCTTCATCATCTGGACAAAAACAAGCAGTAAGAGGTGAACTTTCTCTCTTAACTGATGCTTTATATGACCCATCATGACAATCAGCTTATATATCGCTTTTTTTTGCCGCTGAAGTCAATATCAGACGTCGGAGCGGCGGACCACGCAACAAATAGTCCGCTTTTTAGGAAAAAAGCGATCCAAAACGAAAAACAACAAGAATAAAGTACTAAAAAACTGGTTGAATAATTATTTATTTTGTAAGTGAGAAAAATGATTATGGTATAAGCAGGTTAATGGCCTTCGAAGTATGCGTTATCAGCATTAATGCAATCCGCGGAAGCAACCGTTCGACGCGAAGCAGAGGACAGTTCAGGCTTCCACATCGTGCGTTGATTTCTGATAATGCACACTTCATCAGCCACTAACCCTAACTAAAGTGCTGAGATGCTCATCCTCATTTAGTCAGGTCCTTTGGACAATTTGGGCACCAATGTATTAACAAAGATAGCAGAAAAAAAGACTCGAAGACTCGAATCGTGTTGATTAGAAAATGCGTTTTTAGTTGTTCTTATAAATTTAAGGTTAAGAAAAATATTCTAAAACTAATTTTTAAATTATCATTTTTGGTGGCTGTGACCTCAGCTATTATTGGCTTTTCAGTGACTTTTTGCTTCTCATGTTCTTGAGAATTCTGTTGATCCCTGAATGAACAGAAAGACAACAAATTGAAGAACTCCCTAAACAAGTGGACGACTTGGAGCAACACTCCAGAAACAAGTACCTGGTCAACCCCAAACTAAAGATCAAACCCTGGTCAAATAAGCACGCAGCAAACCCTAACCGTGAGAGGTGGAGAAGAGATCTACTGAGCAACAGGTGAAGACTTGTTTTTAAGTCTAATAGGATTTCTCTGGAATAATTGACATTGAGACCTGCCACGCCCTCCCCAGGAGAAGGCAGTCTGATTAACTGAAGAGGACCGAGCTGCAGACAAGATGGCGCCCAGACATCATTAGCCATTCCACGAGTTTTCAAAATCAAAGCACCTTTTATCAAAAACTTTTAGTGTAAATACATGGTAACTGTTACGGTCTCCAGTACAAAATAAAGGTGTAGTATGCATGATGACCTTAAAATGGGCCAAAAAAATGCTAATTGTTTCATCCCTTTTAAAATTGATATTAAGAAAAGTGTTGATATTTGTGAAACTCTTCACCCTTTTAAACCAGAGCTTTAGCCACAGTGTTTACATTCCTTCAATTCCCATTACTTTTCAACCCTAAATGCGATCAACACGAACCAGCTACTTCTGTAGCAGAGAAACGCGGATTTGCGCCGATATGCAGTACTTGATGTTAGTAATGTGTTGTGTATCAGTGAAAAGTTGCTTCAAAATGTGGCTTACCAGTGCAAAGCCGCTTTTCTCTGCAAATCAACAAACTCATGTTGATCGCGTAAGGAGTTAGGGTACGTCTCTGGTCTTAAAGGTTTAACACCAGCCTGTTACCACTCCTGCCAAAGGTAGGCTGTTCCCCTTGTCACAGCCAGAAAACTGCAACTATTACAGAACTCTGCGGCACGAGTTCTGACGAAGACCAGAGGGCGGGAACACATTACACCTATTTTAAAATCGCTGCATTGGCTCCCTGTGCGTTTCAGGATTGATTTTAAAGTTCTTTTAATGGTTTATAAATGTTTTTATGGTCTTGGTCCTTCTTATTTAAATGATATTGTTTTAAAATACGAACCCTCGCGGACCCTGTGGTCCTCTGGCACTGGCCTCTTGGTTGTCCCTAAGTTGAGGACCAAGACACACGGTGGGGCTTCATTCTGCCATTACGGCCCTCGCCTGTGGAACGGCCTGCCAGAGAGTCTCAGGGCTGCAGAGACCATAGAGGTTTTTAAGAAGAGGCTCAAGACCCACCTTTTTAGTCCTGCTTTTACATGACTTTGATCATTTCCTATGTCTTTTTATTTTTTATCTATTTATTAATTAATTTATTTATTTACGTATTTATTCATTTATTTATTTGTAAGGACTATTATTATCTCTGTTTTTAATATGCTATTCTTTTTATTGTTATTTAGTTATTTAATTATTATATTATTTAGTTATTTTTATTGTTATTTTATTTTTTAATTACTAAAATTGTTAAATCTTATTTTATTTTTTATCTTTTTTCTATTTTTATTGTTGTTATTTTATGATAATTTTTATTCTGATGTTTTTAACTCCAGTGCTTCCTCTTGGGGATCCATTTTTCTGGGGCACCACCGACTTGACCTGTAGGGGGTGCTGTTGCTGCAGTGCCCGTTCTCGTTGGACGGGCTGGGGTCCCGCTCTGTGGTCTAATAGCCATGGAGTGGGCCCTGGGCTGCTCTGTGCTGTGCGGGCGCTGTGGTAGTGACTCCTGTGGTCGGGCTGGGCCTTGGAATGAATGGATCCCCATCATATCATATTGTTTCCTCACAGCTGTACCAAGCCAGACCTTCTTTAAGCTGCAGTTCTTTGTTTCTGTTCAGGGTTCTACGGGGGGAACTGGGTAGGTGGGGTGTGGGTGGGTGGGTTGGGGGGGGGGGGTGAGGGAGGGATCCCATCTTTGTGTGATTGTCCTTTGTTTGCTGTTTTTAACAATTTTCGGTTTTTATGACTGTTTTATCTGCTTTTATGTGAAGCGCTTTGTGTTTTTAACTGAAATGAAAGGCGCTATATAAATAAATAAAGTTTGAGTTTGAGATTGAGAGACAGAAGCCATGCAGGCCTACATTCAGGAGGAACTGAAGAAGGGGTTCATCGGCCCCACACATCTCCTGCCTCCGCAGGCTTCTAAGCTAGTTTCTGGCCCTGCATCGATTAACGTAATCTTAGTGAGGTCACGGTGAAATACAGATATCCACTGCCATCGGCCCCTTCATCTCTGGAACAACTGCGCATGGCACGATATTTAACCAAACCGGACTGGCGCAGTGCATACAACCTGATCCGGATCCGTGAGGGATCTATATTTGCCTGTTTTAGGAGATAAAATCCTCAAAAGTGCAGAAAATTTTTAAAGTAAAACAAGTGAAATAAAATGAAAAAATCTTCTATGGACATTTTTTTGTTATACAAACCACATGGTCCTCATTAAGAAGATTTCAAAACTAATGGACTTTTAGCTTTCAAATGTGAGTGTTAAATTGAATAAAAGTGCTTCCATCAACCTGAAACACCACTTCTTCCTAAACTCATTTATCCAACAGCAATCACGAAGGATTTAGATTAGGTTCAAGAGTGAGCACTGTCACCCAACAGGAGTCAGTCCATTGGTTAGCTTATTAATACCCTGAGGCGTACTTGCATAATGACTATTATGTGGATTTGTGTTATGCAGATTAGCATTCTTTGCTACTCATAGGGTCAGTCATTTCCCATCAGTATGCACGCCGAGCTGTCTGCTCAGTTAACATCAGGGACAAATAAAGAACACAGCAGTCAACTATTGACGCCCCCCTTTTTTTATACGGTTCGATAATAATCCATGACGCAGAGTGTTCCATTTGACTTCAAACCAAACTCCTACTGGGCGCTTGTTAAAGAGCAACTGGGAGCTGAACTCCTAATTATAGTAAGTACCACAAAACTCACTATCCGGTAATAGTGACAGCTCAGCACAGCAGAAAATTAATGACCAAGGCCGAATCTGAATTCTTTCCCTACCCCTCCGGCCTCTTACTATCCCTCCAAGTGTAAGGACATTTGGAGAGATGGGGTGTCCAAAATTGTTTTTTGCATGGGAAACCCTCGTGGCAGAAGGCTCTGTAACCGTCCACCGGTAGGATAATCCGCTTCGCGCTGTGCTATGTAGGAGAAACTCATTTTCTCACGTGGGTGTGCTCTGAAGCACAGAAGTTTATATGTAAATGAAAGTAATGATTTTTTGTTTTAGCATGACCTTTTAAAGTTATAAAACTGACGTAGAAGACACCATTTTTCAATAGCTCTCTGTTTGGAAGGGTAGGAAGAAGCCGTAGGGGAAGAATTCAGATTTGGCCTAAGAGTTGGATTCGCTCCACAAACTTTTGTATAAATATAAATAAAAAATAATAAGTGAACGATCCTGGGAGGCAACTCGAGCAGTGCGTTTAGCTGGTTCCTCCTCCCTGCAGGCGGTTCAGTCTAATCAAGCGACCTGTTCAGCGTTAACCCTAACCCTACTTAAGACCAGTTGCTGTCCAATCCTCTTCTTCCATTTCCTCGAGCCCTGCGTTCGTCACCCCACCCTCCTCCCCAGCTTCCACCTGTGAGCTCCATTAGGGGTAGTTTAATACCCACATTTTTCTATGGAGATCTTTGTTTTATGTATCTGAACGGAGCCTTGTGCCAAACTAAAAGAAATATGGAGTAAATCTTTTTTACTGCATGAGTTGTCTGACTGAAGTACATTTTTTTAGACCTTCGTGAGGCCGACTGTGTTTTTTATTGCAGGAAAAATCCATAAATCATTTATATTGTGCATCTTCATAAGCTTCAGGTGAAATGCAAGGAGTTCTGTAACATTTGTTGTCTTCTGGTTATCATTTGGTCAAAGAAACTCTTCGCTCATATGCCAAGAGGTTTAGGAAGATTCTCGTTCCTGCCAAACTGTTTTAACTCAGCGCTGGTGAAACTTCAAAGCTAAAAGAAAACTTAAAATTGTTGCCTTTCATACCTGTATAATGAGCTGAAAAGGAAAAACCAACTTGTTTGGATCAACAAGTCATCTACATCAGTGGCCCTCAACCCCTTGGCCGTGAACTGGTATCAGTCTGTAGGGCACTTGGTACAGGGCCACAGACAGAAAAAAATATGCATACGATTATTTCTTTTTGTTTATTTTCTGACGCTAAAGGAAGTTTTATTTTGGAAAACTATCGGATTCTGTTCACCACATCCGTCTGTCTTGACGCGTCATGTGACTTTCAGCAGCTGCTCGGCATCAGACTGCTAAATTAGTAGCCCAAAGCTAATAACTAATAAAAAACTAACAATAAAAGGTTTTTGGAAAGTTCCTTAAGGAAGAAAGGAGTCAGAAAGGAAACTGAAGAAGAACCTTCAACTACAAAGAAACATAAAGCTGCTGTTTACAGACAAAACCTGGAGTTTCTCTCCAATAGTTTGAACTAATGAGCCGCTGTGATGTCACATTGTATGGGCTTGTATTGTATCTGCATTGTAAGGGTTTTAAAATTTTGTTTAATGTCTTGTCTTTTTGTTTTTAAAATTTGATGTTTTTTATGTAAAGCCCTCTAGGTAGCATGAGTTGGAAAAGTGCAATAGAAAAAAAGTTAGATCTGTTTTGATAGTGATCCGGATCGCTGCAGCACCACCCAAATTGTGCTGCTGCAAGACCTTCGTGCAGCGCCCGTCACTCAAATAGTGTCGCTGGACCTCAGATCCCGCCCATACCACCGAGAACGCAGTTTAACCGTAACTCGTAATCCTAAACTTAACCCTTCCTCTGGGTCCGTGCGGCCAAGAAAAAAGTTAAACGAATTTAGAAAATTACGTGCGAATAGTCTCTTTCTTTCTGACATTCTATTTTATTTGCTGTGTAAGGTAAGTCAAGAATCTGCATGAGCTAACATCAAATCAGTTCTGAGCCAAAGCCAGTGCTGCAATAATCTAAATTATGATGTAATTTACAGCCTTTTTCATGTTCTTATCAAAGTCCTTTTTGGTGTGTAATTTGATTCAACAGCAGGGTCTGGTACACACATTTGTTTTTTCATTCCACACATTGTTCAAACAGTGTCACTTTGGAACCAAAAATATGCCACTTTTCACTATTTATCGCTAAAGAGAAACTTTTGAGAATCGAGACTGTCAGTCGGTGTTGTTTGTTAGTCATGTGCCGCTTAACAAGACACAGAAAAGCATTTAAAAAGCCTTTTCAGCTGAGTTAAAATAAAGATTTTAACAAATAAACAGTTGAACTCTTTTTTTTTTTCTCTTTGATAACACAACAATCATTGCTATACATTTGTCCACAGATCATCTGTTGCTACCTTCCATCTCTGTTTACGTCGGTTACGGTGGCTGCTTTGGTTCAATTGTTCCACTCCGAGGACAGATTGTATTCAGACTGAGAAATTGGACCGCAGCTCAGTCCATTTGAAAACGAACCAAGACCACCTCCAAAAGCAGTTCCTGGTCCAAGACCAGGGTCCACTTGGGTGTTTTCAGACTGAAAATTTGTTCTGGATTATCGAAAGAAACAAACTCTACAAACAAACAAACTCTAAGTGAATCAGATGTGTTCAGTCTGAATACACACTAAAAAAAGTTTCAATATTCAATTGCTTATTTTGTGTGTCAAAGTTTGGCTGTTTGAAAAATCTATTACATTGACTTACTCTAGTGAGAACTGAAAATCTTTAGCAACCAGGCTGCAGTTTCACAACAAAGGAGTCAACCTGTGGATCTCAGCAGGCAGATCAGGATCAAAATGAAGTCTTGGTTTTTTGCTAATCTGTGGGAGAAATTAATTAGTAGACCACTGTTAACTAACATCAACCAGGTGTAAACCAGCATAACTCATCATTACTATCTCATAGACTGGCTTGACAGCTCAGGGGTGTGCAGCTAACCACACATCACTGCTTGTGGAGTCTGTCGGTTATTGTATGTGTTTCAAATGCATCCACATTTACAAATCCAGAACTAATAGCTTTAGTCTTTAGAAGCTGCTGAGCATATGAATGGATTTATTACATATATACATTTTTGTGCACTGTCTGCGATGAGAACTAATGCTTCCTGTGGTCATGATGTTGATGGCAGTGTTATCAGTTAGTTAGTGTGGAGACTCTTCAGTCACTTGGATCCATCTTGGAAAAAGATGGATGAGAAAATATTTTCAAAACTTCCATTGGTTTCCTTTGCTTCCACACAAAAAGGACCAAACCAGCTCGAGAAGTCATGCAATCACACCAGCGGCCTGTCTGGGGGGTTTATGCCCAAGACAAGCTCTACCTGTGGAAAAAAACAAAACCTACCAATTAATTGTGATTTTTAACTTAATTAACTTCAGCTATGTGTTTAAAAAAGGCGGTGTACTTGCATTCATACTGAATCCAATTTTACCAGTACTATTCAAGAAACAATGAGGTTTTTCTTTGACACGCCCACTCTCCTTGAATAGGGTTGACAAGTAAGTTCGACTTCACTATTGTGTTTCTCTGCATAGGCTGCATATAGCAGGTAAAATAGGCAAACATGAATAACAATACAGTTTAAACTTTTCATCAACCCCTCTTGCCAAACACTTGTCTCTAGACCCCTGTAGGCATTCTGGGTAATCTGGTCATAACATAGTATCTGACTATTTTACTCCACCTAATTCACCTTAAAATCCAGTACGTTTTATGAATGAAAATAGAGCATTCATTCTCTGTTAATCGATATTTTGCCTTTCAATCTGTTGCACCTTATGGTCCAGTTAAAATTTGTACTGTATTTTCCACACTATAAGGTGTACCTACAAGCGCACTCAAAAGCCTTATTTTTTCAAAAAACATAACAACAACAGTGCACCTTATAATCTTATAATCTAGAGTTGAACTGTTTTTTAAAGTACATTTTTCTATCAAGGTTGGGAGTTAGCGTGGTCACAGTAAAGTGACAAAATCAAGATTTCAAAGTAGTCTATGCTTAAATATGGGGAATCTGAAACGTAATTAAGTACAGTCATTATAAAACAATTTTGGGGAAAAATCTATTTTCCTTTCACATGTGATAATTTTGTTTGTAAAACAGGTTTTTATTGACATCACACTGATAGCTAATTTTTATGCTATCTATACTGACATGTTGACGGACATTTTTCCAGTGTCACTGAGATGTTGTCTTACCATCAGATTCTCCTTCACCCCACCTTTACTCATGGTGCCATAAACAATTCTTGAACATTTTGTGTGAGCGTATTGGAGGCATGAAGCATTTTAAAGTCTGAGCCAGAGGAACACACTATGTTTAAAACATTCATGAATTTTCTTCCACCTCACTGGATCCATTCCACAGTTCCTTTACTAAAAGTATTTTTTAAGACTTGCTACTTTGAACCAGTTGTTTTCCTACGTTGTAGATAAACCTATACAGTTAGTTCTTTTTGAGCTGCAGACCTTTACTATAGATGTGCTATGATTTTCTGGTTTGGTTTTCTTTCATTCCTCATTTTCCTTTTGCTGGTTTCTGTGCAGGCTTGCTGTGATTCCACCCATTCTCCTGGTGATCCCTGGAGCAGGTACAGCTGCCTGCACTTTGCTAATCAACCCTGAGTGCATTTAAGGAACTTTCCCTAAGACCTTAATGTCGGCTAGTCTTGTGTGTTTTTTTAGTCCCCTGAGTCTATGTTACCTATGATTAACCTTGTAAATAAATCCGTGGGACTTTGCTGCAAACGGGCCTGTGGTTCCTCCCTGCATCTGGGTTTCCTCCTGCTTGTTTCTCATTGTGTACTTCCATTTATGTGCAGCCTAATCATCTATCTCAACATAAAGAGATAAAAAGATTAAAACAATTTTTTCCAACTCTCTTGAAAGTTTAGGGTCTGAAAGCAAGTCAGTTATAATATTCCATTATGTGTCATAGAGTAACACAACAGAACAGCGCTTAAGGTACATAGGACGGGAGGACTTTCCCAATACACAGCAGGCTTTTTAGCAGGAGTTTTTTGGAAGGATTTTTGATTATTACGACTTTTACATGTTTTTCTTTAATTATTCAAACTGCTTTGCTGCTTTAAAAAATATTTGAGGAGATATAGAAATGTGGGGAAAAATTTTCATTAATGAATATATTTGCTTTCAAATATATTGATATTCCAGTGAAACACTAAACGATGTAAACCGGGTTTGATTGTTCAAGCATTCTGTTTATGAGAGACAACCCTACAGAAAGAGGTTGAACCAACTTAACAATAATAACCTATTTTTAAAGAGGGGCTACATTTTTCATCTGTCAGTTTGATTTGAAAAACCAAAACAAAACTTTTGTTTCAGTGTGTAGAGTTAAAGTGTGGAGTAGTTTGCATGTGGAGTTGAAGGTGTGTGTTCACATTAAAGAATTTTAAAAGAAATGTAAAAGAAAAAACTTTTTAATGCACTTATGAATGTTTACGATGTTTAAATTTTGAATGTTCTGAATTTGTGTTTTTAAAAATGTATCTAAAGTTGATGTGCTATCGTAAAGTAGAGTATTTTTGAAGTGGACTGGTATATAGGTATGGGTAAAACATTTCTTATAATTGTATCTATATAAATATATATATTTGTGAGCTGGCATACATTGTTTCCAGTGTACGTAGTAAATTATAAAAGGTCATTTCAAATATGTATTGTAAAGTGATAGGATTAAATACATTATTTTCTTCTCCCACTCCCTTTTGAACAGGGATTTGATTGTAATAGAGCCTCATTAGAACTGGTCCTTTATTTATTTTCTGTTTTGTTGCTTCTTTTATTTTTAAGTAATAAAGGAATTAACATAATGTTGTGGTGATCCAGAATCCATTGAGCATTTTTTTCTGAACTTTACATTGCACACACAATGTTTAACTAGAGAAGTAGATTCCAAAAAGATGTGTGAAATTGCAGCAACCAGACTAAAAGAAATGTGTTAGTTCCAGATTGTAACAGAGTGTGTGTGTTGATGTCTGTCTGGGAGTATGTGTGAGTCTGAATGAACACCTGGCAGTCACTCGGCAACTTTCTGTCCCATTTCATTTGCTCTGCTAATCACTGAACGTGGGCTCTGCTCCCATTTCATTCTGTCCACATCAGGACACGGCTCTTAGAGCTTTTCCACTACCATCCTTATTTATCAGAGATTGCAGACCAATTGTAAGCATAGCACTCTTTTTTCACTACTACTACATCACATTGCAGAGGGTTGACTGCAGGGAGGACATCCTCTTCGGATATCAGTTTGATTTTAATATTCTGTGTCTTATTGAGTCTGTGATTCATGGGATCAAATGTTTAGCCAGGTGCAAATATTAAATTATGAAGTTTTTAAAGTGAAAGCTGACAGATTCTGTTCAAAGCTGAGTCAAAGTGAACACATTTGCTTTTCTGCTGTGATGCAGCCTGGTGTCTTTGTCTTCATACGAAAAGTCCTTTAAGGAACTGTTTTTTTTCTCCATAACAGAGTCTATCTTCCCATCAGGGGACTTGGAGACCTTTAGTAACTCTGAGTTGACCACACTTTTTTGGCATGCGGGCTACTTTTGAGACGACAAGCTCCAACAGATCTACCTCTACATAACAAAAATAAATAAATAAAAACCGCCCCTCTCACCCTCCGCGGGTGGTTTCTCCTCCAAGCTGGGGTCCTCTACCAGAGGCCTGGGAGCTTGAGGGTCCTACGCAGTGTCTAAGCTGTTCCTAGCACTGTTCTTTTCTGGACTGAGAGGTCTGAGGTCTTTCCAGGTATCTGTTGTAGCCACTCCTCCAGCTTGGGGGTTACTGCCCCGAGTGCTCCAATTACCACAGGACCACTGTCACCTTCACTTTCCAGGCTTTCTCCAGTTCTTCTCTGAGTCCCTGGTATTTCTCCAGTTTCTCATGTTCATTCTTCCTGATGTTCCCATCGCTTGGCACTGCCAAATCCACCACAACGGCTTTCCTCTGTTCTTTATCCACCACTACAATGTCTGGTTGGTTCTCCATTACCATCCTATCAGTCTGGATCTGGAAGTCCCACAGGATCTTTGCTCTGGAATCTGTGTCAGGAAGGGTATCTAATGTACAACTCAGCCAAACCACAATGCAAACATGTTCTAAATTACTACTTTTTTACTTTTTGTAACAAAAGTCTTGTTTGAGTTTTGTTCGCTGTTAGGAGCTGATGCTAAGTTCAGACTAAGCATTATGATCAAGACTTCTAATGCCTTCTTCATGGTTGTTCCCTCAAAGCTCAACAGGCTACTTTCAAAATCGACACACATGTTGCCTAAAGATAGAACAGGAGTGTCTTGGTTATACAAAAGCAAACTCTGTTCCTGATCAAGAAAAAAAAACTTTTCTTTAACCTCAATGAAAACCATTCTACCAGCAAAATGCTGCAGTAAGCAAAACCCCTGCTAAGAACAAGTATGTAAATGATGTGAATCTCACTGTAGTGAGACAGAACCAGAAGAGAAGTTCTCTGGAAGATAATCTGGAATATGAGTATGTTAGGAACACTAAACCCAAAGCTGTTTCCTCTCCTCCACATTTACCCAGGACACTGACTGAGAAGACACGGCTGCTGTCACTGCTTTGAGCTGATTACTGGAAAGCTTGAGGGAAAAGCTGCCTAAAGGCTTCAGAGAAATGTTAGAGAGGCATTCACATGCTTAAAGAAGTCATACTGGATAGGACATACTGTAACGCTGCTCAGTGTGCATGAGAAGCCATGGAAGCTGAAGGATAAGAGGTGGAGCAGACATCCTTCAGTGCACAAGCAGACTTTTCATGGAAAAAAAATGAAGACTAAAGAAGAACTAAAAACTGGATAGACTAAGTCTTTGAGTGAATGGTGAACATATGTATAAAGTAAAAAAAGATCCAAATGATCCACAGGAAAATATAGTGCTAGAAAGGTATGTGTAAGTGAAACCAATCTATCAAAGAGAAGTATCACTTTTGGTACTGTCACAGCACTGCCATTAGGATGAAAGGTACATTAAAATTAATCCTGGCAGAAAGCAGGAGCCGACCTTCAAGTTAATGTTCCTTCTTATGGTTATGCTGTTGACCTTCGGATGGGAAAAGTGGTTCTGTTATTGCCAAGCCTTTCATCATTATCCAATGTTAGTAGTTCAGGTTCATGCAGATCAACAACAGTTACTGATGAATCTCACTTAAATTTGTCTCACTCAATTTATTTGCACACTGCTAGGGAATGGTTTGCCAAAAATGACCCAAATGCAGAGTCCATCACAGAGAAATGCAAGGAGTCCCCCCCGTCCTTCCTTGGTCCCATCGAGGCCTGACCCAGGGGCGAGTTCTCCCAGGGGCGGTGCTTGGCGGGGCTCACCAACACGTATACATCACACAAGGAAGAGGGACTTCTGATCTTCTGTCCCCAGCCCCATCCCTGGTGGAGGGAAGCGGGACCCTCTGTCACTGCGGACCAGTCCCTGGGGTGCTGGCTTCCTGGGCCCGGCGGCCCTCTCACCACGCAGGGAGAGGGATCCCTGAGCTCTCTGGCAAGACCAGGAGCCGGAGATCATATCACATCTGAGGGAGGTGTCCGTGTCCCGGTGGTGTGGGTACTGGTCCTGGCCCCTGGGTGCCGGCCTTCTTCATATTTGCCAACTGCGGGTGAGCCTGGTTGGGCCATATTTATAGCACCCCTGGGGGACCTTTGCTCCTCCTGGACGTCCTCCTCCTGGGCGTCCTCCTCCTGGGCGCAGGGGGGGCTTGCTCTCTCCTGGACTAACCGTGGCCTGAGGGGGTGCTGCCTGGAGCGTGGGGGCGGGTCTTCCTTGCAGGGCCGTGACTCATGCTCTTTGCTCTCTGGTGTTGCCTGGCAGGCGGTCGTTCTCAATCTGCTGTACTGTGTGGTTGTTGGGGGGTCCCGGCTGCCGCTGCTGCTGCGATGGGGACCTTGGTGGGGGACAGCTGGGTTCTCTCCCTCTTTTTACAGTCCATCATCCACCCCAGAAGAACATAAACACTCACTCGAGCACAGGTGCTATCTCACCACAGTTTGCGTGACTGAATGAAATGTTTCACATGTGTTAGTCTGAATGCATAAGTATGCGTGTGTGAATGTTAGTGGTAGTATGTCCATGTGGACTTGTTTGTGAGTGAACACTTTTGGAGCCAACAGGTGTGTTTGTAACGTTTGAGTGTGTGTGTGTGGACAGGCCCCGCCCATTTTAGATTTTTCATGCATCTTAACCTGTCAATTGTGATCATAAAGCTCCAGCAACTTGTTGTTTTCTGACGCTTCATGATCTTACCCTCACTACTATAATCAGCTCTCTACCCCCCGCCCTCCTTATACGTCATTCCTTTCTCTTCTTTCCTTCTTTACTTTTACGTCCGGTCCAACAAAAAATATTTACAAATATAAATAACATGAATAAAGTTTAGCTGAAATTTCAAAAGGGGTTTATTTAAATATACATCTGGTGTATCATAATATTCATAACCCCTGTTGTAAAAGTAAAATATGTCCAACACAAAAGGCTTTCAGCTCTCACCTGTTTGCTCAGCTGTTAGACAGGACAAGTTAGAGAGAGAAAAAAAAAAGAACATTTATTAAAACTCTTTTGGATAATCTAGTAAGTGCTTTAATAAGCTCTGTGGCTTTACTTGCAGAATAATCAAAAAGATGTTGGCTTTAATTTTAAAGCTCAGTGGCCTTGTAGTACAGTGTCCGTCCTGAGGCTGGAAAGTTGTGAGTTCAAATCCACGCCCGAGTCATACCAAAGTCTCTAAAGATGGGACCCAATTCACCCTGTTTGACACTCATCCTTAAGGGGTTAGACTGGGAGGTTAAATCCACCCCATTCCACCAAATGGTTTCTGAGTGCAGCTGTCTCTGCAGCTCTCCAAGGGAATAGGTCAAATTTAGAGAACAAATTTCACACACCTGACAGCTGATGGGACTTTAACCTTGACTCAATGACGCACTCCAAGCATATTTTTAAAATTTTCAAAGTTGTCCTAGTGGTCTTTTAATTATGATTATGCTATTTTTAGCCTTAATCAAGCAAGGTCTCTGCATGGTATCCAGCCGTACGGTTTGATCCAGATTCGAGCTTAGGTGAGAGAGAAAAATCAAAGACGTACTTGGATCTACTTGTCTGTAATTAAATGAATCAGAATGGAGCAGAGCAGGGCGGTGGTGGCCACCCAGCATATGTTCTACGTATCAAATACGTTCTTTTCAAACTGCTTTTTTTCACAATTTAGATAAAGAAATACTCAGAAATGCAATGTTAAGCTTAATTTTCTTTATATATGTCCTCCATCATCAGAAAAACGACACAAGAACATGTTAAAAACACAATCTTTAATAAAGTGATCCTTTAAGTTTAGGTAAAAATTCAAATAGCATGTTTTATTATTTTTGATCATCAGGGACAGTGGTCCACCCATCCATCCACCTTCTATGCCCACTGTCTCCCTTTTGAGATCATGGGGTTGCCGGAGCCTGTCCCGGTTAAAGCAGCTGTATTTTATTAAAGATCCATTACTTTTCACAGAACAGGTGTGTGTGTGAAATTTGCTTTCTTAACCCTTGTGCTATCTTAGATGACCCCCCCCCCCTTCCATTGACGTGTTCTCTACCATGACAAAGGTGGATAAAGGTGGAAAGATTTCATGTAATCCATGGAAACCAGTGAAGATCACAAATCATTGAAGAAAAAAGGTTCAGAGCACTGTCTAGTGGGTCTAGATGACCCAACTCCCAATATTAAAGTGCCTAGGATAGCACAAGGGTCATTTGACCGGATCACTGAGCTGTGACCATGGATCAACAAACATGTAAACATGAATACTAACGTTCCTGCAATATGGGATTTAGAGTAATCTGTTTTAATAGAATACAGTCTGGATTTGCTATAAGGAGTTCATGAAAATGTGGTCACTTGTAAGAACTGTTCCGTTTTCTCTTTGAGTTTAAAGGAAAACTTTGAGAGTGATCTATTTTCACATCAAACTGTAAGAAAATACTGTCTCCACATAATATTCCACTGATGCATCTGCACTGTCACAGCAGAGATCAAGCTGTGCTCTGTGTCATAATTCACTGGGAGATGATAAATGTAATTTTTTTACTGTTCTTCCTACTTCAGATAATTCTGAAGTTGCCAAGAAGTGATCGTAATACAACAAAATTTTTCTATAATACAATTATCCTAATATTAACACAGGACTGTAGATAAGCCTCAGATGCTAATTGATGGATTATCATCTTACAGATAAGACATTAAATAGATAACAATAATCTTGAAACATACATGAAACAATCATTCCTCTAAATTATAATAGACATTCAAGAGTCAGAAATGAAAACACATTCTGTTTAAAATTTATAACTAAGCCACATTTATTGGTATTAAATATGTTCTGTGGTTTAAAAAAATGTTCATGTGCACAGTAGTCTAATTATTGCAGAAGTTTCTTCATCCTTTGAACCAGGCTGTCACTGACAAGGTCGTAGATGGAAGAAACGTCACGGTCCTATCACAGAAGAACTTTCTGTTATCAGCAATTGACATAAGTTTGCTGCTATGATAGCATTTGGAGAATTTCTAGTAACGTTACTTTATGCAAAAAAATAGTGAATTAATTAAGCTTAGTTCTTTTAAATATACTTTCTAAAAGTGATGCTGAAAAACTCATCCAAGCATTTGTTACATCTATGCTGGATTACTGTAACTCTTTGCTAGCAGTGTTCCCTAAAAGTTCTTTAAAAAGTCTCTTCTCTGGCAAAACAGATCACATCACTCCTGTGTTAGTTTCACTTCATTGGCTCCCTGCTGAATCTAGAATTAAGTTCAAAATCCTCCTGTTAACCTATAAGGCCTTACATGGTTTGACCCCATCCTATATTACAGATCCGATAGTCCCTTACCAACCAATCAGAACACTTCCCTCACAAAATGCAGGACAGCTTGTGGTTCCTAGAAGTAGTAAAAGTACGGTTGGAGGTAGAGCGTTTAGCCACCAAGCCCCTGTTTTATGGAATAAGCTCCCAGCTAATGGAAGAGAGGCCGACGCAGTTTCTGCATTCAAAGTTAGACTGAAAACATTCCTCTTTGGACAGGATTATTGTCAGACTAGCTGGTGATCAGAGAACATCTAATTTATTAGTTGTTAGGCTGCTAGAAGTTTGAAGCTGGGGAAAGTATGGTGCACTGGGGTTCTGTCCTCTAATCTTATCTACTACTCCTCTCCTCTATTCTTGATCACATAATTATCATTTAATTCTCCATGCCTCTGTTTGTTGCACTCCGGGGGAGTGGGAGGGATTGGGTCGTCTGTACTCCTGCTCCTGCACTTGGTTGTGGATCTTACCTCTGGCTCGTCTTGCGCCCCCAGCCGTCCCCCAGTTCCATCTGGATGAAGTCTATCTGCTACACTCTTCAAACATGTAGTTGTAGAATTAGATGAGCTAATTCTTCAGGAAGGACAGTCTTATCACGTGTCCTTCCTGGGGGAGGATCCCTCCTCCATGTGGACATCCCTGAGCTTTTTTTCATCAGTTTTTCCTTACCGAGAAGGACGGTCTAAGGCAGGGACGCCCAGGTTTCTGTCTAGTTTAGTTTAGCAGTCAGCCATTGTTCATATTTTATGACTGATTCTATGTTTTTGTACAAGTATTGGTATGAAGACCGTTGAGACAACAGTGTTATGATAGTGGGCTATGTAAATGCTATGCTTTCAATAAACTTGTCATAAAGAAGTAAATGTAATTAGATCACAGTGAAAGCAGGCTGGTGTGATTGCACCCGGGTCGGAACCTTCACCCAGATTGACCTTAACATGTAGAAATGCTGTGATGAACTTCAAACCATGTAAGTGATGGAAAGTCTGCTCCTGCAGCTGAGCCACTGCTGTGTGGCTGTGGATGACAACCCATTCTCACAGAATGACAAAGCAACAACCCAAAAATCTGCATTTATGAAAATGTGTAAAAGTAGGAAGTTTCAAAATGGTTAACATTGTTACTGATAAGCACATTTAAATACTGTTTTATGAAAACAAAAACACTTCAATTTCCTTTGTTTTTATACAGATTTTTACTGTGAACTGAAAATAGTATTTATTCTCACCTTTCCAGATCTGTAAATAGCTAAAAACAAGTTATACACTTCCTAGCAGAACACGAAGAGGTAGACACTCATCCAGAAAGAAACCGATTTGAACATGAATAAAAAAAAAAGAAATAAGTGTCATGGAGCAAAAGCAGTTTTATGAAAGTGTAAAGTGTGACCATTATTGCTATTTCGGCAGATTTCTGTCGTCAGGAAGTGACAGTGTTGTCACGTACTGGAGTCAAAACTGTCCTCATAAGACTTACTGGGTCAAGCAGCATAAGTTCTTTGTAAATCTAGACAGACAGAGAATCCTGTGGGGATTCAAAAGGCAAATCCTGCAGGCTTTTCTTTTCAACCAGCAGCTCCGACAAGTCTTGCTGACTGCGCTGCAGTCTTACATCTTCTTTTCTGTCCATAAAAGGCTGCGTGCCATGAATCTGCACTGAACTCATTAAGACCTACCGTATAAAATGCATTTCAAATTAGATCATAGTAAAACTGTGAAATGGGGTGGAACAACAGGGGGTCTTCCAAAAACTCTGATCAGGGAAAGTGCAGAGCAACACACTGACTTAGCATAGAAATTTGGGGAAATAATTATAAGAGCTTACTGCTTCCCCTTTTTTTACTTCAAAAACGAGCCATCAGAATTGTACATAAAGTCTTGATCATACAAACAATTTACTTTATTAATCCAGAATTTTTAAACTTTATGATCTGGTTGATTTTTACACCAACAACTTCTATACACGGTCAGTGGGAAAACGTTACCATTCAATATCCAAAAACAGTTCTCTGAGAGTGAAGGAAGAACAAACTGAGGGGATGTAGGAACTTCAAGATCTTTATTTTATTTTATTTTATTTAACTTAACCTTGGCATTCGGAGCAGACAGCAAAGCAAGAATTTGATTGTGCAGGGAAACCCGTTTCTTACTGTGCATATGACAATAATCCTTTGAATGTGGAATCTTGAATAAGAACCGCATAGAAAAGTTTCTGTGTCAGTGTGTGTGTAGCAGTAATTACTGGCATGTGTCGGGATGATAATCAATGATTATTACTTAATGGTTACCGTTACTGTTTACTGAAAATCGTGAGTTAATGTTTTATGAAAATGATCAATCATCAATAGGGACTGGATTTTGTTACTTGAAAAGAATCTATCGGATCAGAACTGGAATTCAAAAACTATGTAAAACGTTAAAATGAATGAACTCAGTAGGGGTGGGATTATATAAACTCGCTTCTTCTGCTCCTTTTCAAGCAATAAATCAAGCTCTGCTTAACTTTAGTTAATGATCACTGTATTTAATTAAGCAAATGTGATTTAAGTGTCTCTGTTTTTGTTTATTCAGGTTTTTTTAATCTATTGATGTGATTATTTCTGTAATGAGTTTGATAAATCTGTGTACATTCTTTATTGCTTTGAGTATAATTCCTGAAATCAATCAATCAATCAGTATAGCTGTGAGTTCTTAAAGATGTAACACTGTCCCAGGTGGCATGCCATTTCTACAGTTTCTACAGTAAATATGAGATATCTCCTTGATGAAATGGTTATTGCCTGATTAGAGAATAACAAACTATAAAACAAGCAGAATACAATTGAGTAATGAGAAGAGCTTCCAGAATGCTTTACCTTAAAGAAGTACAAGAAGGAGTGGTTCAAAATGAAAGACACGAGTAAAGATCTGTGCTTGACTTTTGCACTGTACTTCAAATGAGAAGTGCCTCCTAGTGTGTCCACTTTCACTACACAAGCAGAAGTATGAGGATAAATGTCAGGTATCCCCAAAGGTAAAGCAGAAGTGCAGCAACAACCCTGCGTTGGAGAGTTTCCACATAATTTCAGTCATTTAAGCCTGATTTACGCTCTAACCTCTGTTGCACAAAACAAATTCATTTGCATGCAGGGACTGCTTCATCAGGAAAGATTAGATTTTGTTAAAAAATTGACTGTTAAATACATGGCAGCTCCTTAGGAATTTACACAAAGCCAAAAGTAAGCATCAGATGGTTTATACATGGTCGTGGTGGCAGTGCATACTGTTTTAAGACAAAAACAGAATAAACCAAAATCCATAATTGCAACTGTAAAGCACTGATTTCATATCAAAATCCTATATGTCCAACTAAACATGACAATATTTTTTTAGGAAACGCCACAACTCCATTTAAAATGAGCAGACAAATGCTAAGTCTGTGGTCCGTGGGCCACTTAGTACCGGGCCGCAGAACTGCAATAACAATAATAACAAAAATCATTTTCATTTCCATCTATTTTCTGATCCTGAAGGAAGTTTCATTTTGGAAAAATACCGATTCTGTTCACCGCATCCATCTGTCTTAACATGTCATGTGACTTTGAGCAGCT
Organism: Oryzias latipes; assembly: GCF_053564925.1. Lineage (NCBI taxonomy): Eukaryota > Metazoa > Chordata > Actinopteri > Beloniformes > Adrianichthyidae > Oryzias > Oryzias latipes. Next base: position 2,815,328 of record NC_136246.1, on the reverse strand, counting down.
GCTTGTACCGCTAAGTTTGTCACTCAACGCTTAAAAGCTAATAAAAACTAAACAATAAAAAGCTATTTGGAAAGTTTCTTTGGGGAGAATAGAGTCAGTGAGGAAACTGAAGAAGAACCTTCACCTACAAAGAAACATAAAGCTGCTGTTTACAGACAAACCTGGAGTTTTCCTCCAAAGACGGATTTATGGAGACAGTTGTTCTCACGGACCAGAAGCTGCTCTGCCTAAAATGCAGCGACTGACTATTGATTGTTTCACACATGCAGAAAATAAAGATGCAGACATGGTGGATTCATGTTTATTATTTAAAAAATATCAGTTTTATGACAGTTGAGTCATTTTATTTTGCTTTATCCGTCAGGCCTTAAAAAGTTGGTTGCAGGTAAAGTTAGCGTCCGGTTGTTAGCATCCACTCTGACGTCTTCATCTTCATCACAAAGTCTACGTTTAAACCAGCAGCAAACATTTTAGAGAAAGAAGATTCCATCAAACAAAGTTGTTTCTGATTTGTGAAAACTCGTAAAAAGAACATTTATGAATTTTTCTACAGCAGGGGGGGATTAGGCATTCATTCAGAAACTAGAGCACAGAAAATATTTCTGTGTTAAAAAGATACACAGTTAATCAGGATTTATGTCAAAACTAAATATGATAATTTTTTTTACCCTGAAAATGATCTGAAACTGGGTTGATTTCTCAATGTTATAATAGTGTCCTATGAAAAAAAAGGGTAAAAAAAAATCTTTTATTGAATTAGTCACAGATCAGAAACAACTTCAACAAAATCAACAACTTTGTTTCATTGAATCTTTGTCATCTGTAAAAAAAAAATTAAAAAACTCTATTAATGTTTTCAGATTTTTAAATCTAAATTTCTTGTAGAATTTTTATTTAAAGAATAGTTTTTCCAGAAAGCAGAAGCTTACAGTATTAAGCACAAACTTTGGCCCCGTTCAGACCGGTCTGTGAAGGTATTGTCTGACACTAAACTGGTCCGCGGCCTGAAAAAGGTGGGAGACCACTGCTCTGGGGGACACACTTCAGTGCTTTTGTGCGCTGGTGCCAAGTGGCTGAAGAAGAAACATATTAAGTAGACCAGCCAGTCTCTGGAGCTCAATCCTATAGAAAACCTATGGAGAGAGCGGAAGCTCAGAGTTGCTAAGCGACAGCCACCAAATCTGAATGATTTAGAAGTCATCTGTAGAAAAGAGTGGACCAAAGTTCCTCCTTGTACAGAAACCTGCGCATCTACTACAAGAAACGTCTGACCTCTGTGCTGCAAGTATCGAGTCTTTCTGACAAGAGATTTCCAATACTTATTTCCCTAAATGAAATGCAAATAAATGTACATAAATTTTTTAGAGTTGATTTCTTGATTGTCTTTGTGATTTTCTACCCGTCACTGTTTAAATGAACCAATCATTAGGATGACAGACTGTCAACTGCTTTCTAAGTTCGCATTTTCCTCCACTTGTAAATGCGGGGAGGCAGATTGAGATGGTGGACAGGTTGAGAGGAACAACATTAACTAGAAGAAAGAGACCTAGAGGAAGACCAAAGATGAGGTTAAAGAATGGCAAGAATGAAGACACCAGGATGGTTGATGTGAATGAGGAGCATACAAAGGAAAGAAATAGATGAAGATACATTACTCTGACTGCTGAAGGAAGCAGCAGAACAAGGATGGTGCTGCAAAGGAGCTAGCATCACAAAAACAACTGTAAGCCTCAGTCAAAGAGCTTCCTCATCTTCACAATGCAAAGGTAAGTTACGTTTGCATGTCCCATCCTCATCCAGACATTCACTTTGCTCTGTAGTCTGCTTCTTAGTAGTAGTAGTAACAAGTTTATTTCAAATCAAATCAACATTTACCTGGAAAAAGAAAATATAAGTCAATACATGACTTGGAAAATAAGATTTGAAAGGGGAATGGAAGAAGCGAAAGCTTATAAAAATCCAAACCCCTACTCAACAACAATCATAACAACAAAACAACGAAATTAAACATTTGACATAATAAAGCTAACATACAAAAAACACCTGATGACGACAGACAGACATGCCCAAAAACTCCGACCAAACACCATAATGGTGTGCTCATTATATTTAACTTTGTGAACTAATCTGATGGCTCGCTTTTGGAGTATAACTAAAGGATGCAAATTAGTTTTGTAGCAATTTCCCCACACTTCAATACAATAATTTAGATATGCCATTATAAAGGAATGATACAAAATAAATAAAGCGGATTGGTTAAGCATCAAGCTACACCTTTTCATCAAACCAACACATTTAGCCACTTTAGAACGTAGATGATGTATATGAGGTTTCCAACAAAGCTTGTCATCAATAATTACACCCAAAAACACATGTTTATGCACTCTCTCAATTGGTGTATCATTGATAATAATTTCCACTGGCATCTCCTTGCTTTTACTGCTAAAGAGCATAAATTTAGTCTTTTTTAGATTCAAAGATAATTTGTTCTTACCAAACCAATGTTTTAACTTGTAAAATTCCTGCGTCATGTCACTAAGAAGTTTCTCTAGATTCTGCCCTGAACATAAAATGCTGGTATCATCTGCAAAAAGTATGAATTTCATAATGTTTGACAATTTGCATATATCGTTAATATAAAGTAAAAACAAAGTTGGTCCCAGAATTGAACCTTGAGGTACTCCACATATGATATTCCTATTTCTAGATTTAGTATTACCAATCTGAACAAACTGCTGTCTATCTTCCAGGTAGCTCTTTAACCAGTTTTGTGTTACTCCTCTGATTCCATACTTCACCAATTTCCTTAGTAAAATATGATGGTCAATCGTATCGAAGGCTTTCTGTAGATCAATGAAAATTCCAATGCTGAATTTATTTTTTTCAATACAGTTGGTAATCTCATTCCACAAGTTCGATTAAGGCAAATGATGTAGATTTTCCTTGTCGGAAGCCATATTGACTGTTGAATAGCAGATTGTTTTTCTCCATAAAGTTAAGTAATCTGAGATTAAATAATTTCTCTAGAATTTTTGAAATCTGAGGCAATAAAGAAATTGGACGGTAATTTGTAAAACTTTGCTTATCCCCTGTTTTATATAATTGAATTACTTTGGCCGTTTTCATTTTAGTGGGAAACTGCCCACATTTAAATGACAAATTAAAGATATGTGTAAGTGGTTTGCTAATAGCTTCAGCAACATTCTGAATTGTTTTCATATCAACACCATCCGCATCCTGAGATTTTTTATTACAACATGTCCTAATAGTGTCCAATACCTCACTCTCATTAGTAGGCATGAGAAACATTGTATTTGAATTTGTCTCAATCAAATCACACGGAAATGCATCAACGGTTTCAATCTTTCTGGCTAGTTCAGGTCCAACATTGACAAAAATCTGTTAAATCTATCTGCAATTTCTTCTTTGTCACTAATAACCTTGCCACCGTTGACAAAATACTCTGGATAAGATGAAGTGTTTTTACTACGCCCAATTATATTATTCAAAGTCTTCCAGATACCCTGAATGTTGACTTTGTTACTGTCGAGTAATTTAGAGTAGTACTCTTTTTTCCTTTCCCTCAAAATATCCATATATATTATACATATATAATTAATTAATTTTGTATTTTTTATACTTCAGTTCTGACTCAGTGGTCCTGTATTTCAAAAATTGTTTGTATAGGTGATTTTTCTTTTTGCACGCATTTATCAATCCATTTGTTAACCATGGAGTATTTACATTTTTGTCCTTTTTACATTTCCTGATTGGACAATTTTTGTCAAAACATGAAATGAAAATTTCTATAAAGGAGTTGTAAGCTGTGTTTACATCTGACTCATTGTAAATGGAATCCCAATTATAAGAGGATAGGTCACTCTTTAATTTTTTAAGTGACTGTTCTGATTTAATCCTACAATATACAAAATCATTTTGATTACGTATCTTATGTCTTACATCATATATCATGAAGATTGGAAGATGATTACTAATGTCATTTAGTAATACACCACTAAGCACTTTACTATCAAAAATATTTGAAAATATGTTGTCAATTAAAGTGGCACTGTGTGATGTTATTCTGGTCGGTATTGTAATAAGCGGATGCAAATTATTGCTATACATAACATCCAAAAAATCATCCGTATTTTTGTGTTTGTATGGATTTAATAAGTCTATATTGTAATCACCACAAATTATAGTATCTTTTGACTTTTTAATAGAAAATAGTTTTTCCATCCATTTGTTGAATACCTTAATGTCTGATCCCGGAGCTCTGTAAACACAACTTACAAGAATATTTCTCCTTTTCTGTAAAATAATTTCAACAGTAATGCATTCAAATATTTCCTCCACAGTAAGAGACATATTTTCTATAAGTTGACAATCCATGTTTTATCAACATATATGGCCACCCCACCTCCTTTCTTGCATGGTCTACTCTTAAAAAACATTTCATAGCCAAACATTTGAAAATCAGTACCTTTGTCTTCATTTATCCATGTTTCTGAGACAGCCACTATATTGAAGAATGTCTCGAAACAAGACAAGTAGTCCTTCATATTTTCAAAGTTACTGTATAAGCTCCTACTGTTGAAGTGGATTATTGATAACTTGTTGTCCAATAATATTGTTTCTTTAAATGTAGTGTCAGTGATATAGGAACATTTATTGCAATTTTTTAAAAAGTTGCTATCTGGATCTATGTCATTCAACCTGTTTTGAAATTTATAATCATACAACTGTGGGTAATCTAGATCCTCATCAGAAGAATCTTCTGATGAATTGTCGCTGAGGTTATGCATAGCAGTTGTTTCTCTCAATAACATGAATGCAGGAAGAGCAGGTGAGCGGTCAGAGAGCAAGGGCCACTTACAATCAAACAGAGACACAAAAAACACACATAACATAAACAGCTACACCACACCTCCAAACCCATTTGGGCACTCATACTCCCCATACAATGACTTAGAATAAACAGAAATGCCTTTAGGCTCCCCTGGGGTGATGCATATTAGATTAAATTTAGGATATGTCAGCTAATGTGATGCAAATTAATAGTTCACAATACTTGCGCTCTCACATTGACCTGTCATCGATAACGTCAGACAGTTATACAATCGTAGCTGACGTCATACCTTGAAAACGCGGAAGTAAACAAAGCAGTATGTCTCAAGAAATAAATCAGCAAAATGATTACTAATTTAGATTATTATTAGAGACTGGTCCACAGGAGTCAATAAATTTTGCTGCATCCTTTACCTCCTCAAATACATGCTGGATGGACCCCCGGATCAGTTTGATGACAGCAGGATACAGCAGGAAGGCGTGAAAGCCCAGAGAACGCGCCTGTGCCATAACTGGGTAACACAGGCGCCTACGTTGGGCTGTGGCATCACTGTAATCTGGGGTAAAACGGATGATGTTGCCTTCGCTTCTCACCTCTGTCTTCCTGGCACTTTGCAAAATCCGGTCCCTGTCCGTGAAGCGTAGACATTTCAGAATGATGGTCCTTGGCCTCTCCGAAGTTTTGCGCGGAGGGCCAGAGCGGTGAGCCCGCATCAGCTCCGGTGGATTCCCAGCCATTTCGGGGAACCATTTCGGGATGTTCAGCTTCAGGTAGGCCAAGACGTTTCCCTGTTCCTCTCCCTCTTTCACGTTGACAATACGTAGATTATCTCTCCTCATCCGATCTTCCATTAATGTAATTTTATCCTGAAGTTGCTTCAGAGTTTCATCTTGCCTAGCAGTTGTGGCCTCAGCTGTTTTCATTTGTTCTTGTAAAGACGTGGTTATTTTCTGCTGCACTTGTAACTCCTGTGAATGGCGCAATAAAGTTTCGTTAATTGCGCCAAGTTGGCTTTCTAAGCGTTCAAATCATTCATTTGCTTTTTTATCCGCTACTGCAAAAAACTTTCGCAAAGTAGCTTCAAGTGCCGCCACAGTGAGCTTGCAGCTGCGCCTTCTTCATCATCAGGGACAGACAGTGTATTGTCCATTTCTTTAGTTTTTGTCGGTTTTTTGGGCGGCATTATCCGCTTTTGTCGAGGTAGAAATGCAGCAAAAGGCTGAATTTTTTCAAATATAGTCTCATGTAAGGTCTTAGAGAGTCATTTTTTATGAATCCAGGAGGAGCCTCAAGCAAAAGGTCCTTCTATATCTATGCTGCAGGAAGGTGGGATGCAGATGACCTTTAGACAGCCATTTTAGCTGTAAATTAGGAAACACAAACCTGCTGTACTCTGAACACCAGTTGTTTGATGGGCCCTTATCTATTTTAATCTGAAATGAGTGGAACATAAAATTTAATTGACACTCCGTACTGAACATTGGTCACATCAGCAGTTAAAATGTGACCTTGTAGAGTTCCATGACAACACTAGGATTTCCTAAACGTAAATGTTTGAAAATTCTTGTTTTTATTTCTTAACCCTTGTCCTGTGTTTTTACCTGGACTGAAAATGTGTTTGCTGAAAACCGGCCAGATTGAGATTCACTATTAGGCTTACAGTTTGGAGTGCATTAAAGTGAATCACGGCAGACAGCCGGGACTGCCCTTTATGGAAATGGACCATCTAAATGACTGCTTTGACCTTCCCTCCTGAAGAAAAATGAAGAGGCAGTCTTTTAGCAGCCCCTTCAAGCACGAGCTGGTCAGCAGGCCCACCTTTGGCCCGACATTGACTCTTGATTAGGGGGGACAGAGAATATATTAGAAAGGTGACAGTTTGAGATGACAGATTTATCCAATCTGTCAACCACTGCAAGTCCACAGTATTTTCTAGGGGTGTATAGAGGCGATATGATATATATCATAATACAGTTAAAGTGTCATTCGTTCTTATCAGAGCTCACTACAAATGACTACAATCTGCTTTTTTATATGTTATTGCCAGTTTGGGTTCGGTACCCATTCCAAGCAAAAACTTAGTAGAACATCTCATTACAAGTATGTCTCATAACAACAAAAACTGCGAGGCTGACTGAACATTTAGCATTTAAACAAGCGGATTCTCGCTGAGATCTCGTAATTGTGCGGAGCTGATCAAAGAGACTTGGTGTGCGGTGCTGCCAACTAGCGGTCAGACAAAGAGCCAGACGCTGAAAGACGTTTATAAATAATTAAATAAATATCATCTTGACTGCATTTTAAATTGATCCACGTTTTCCCAAATGAAATGTTGTGATATATCACAGAATCCCTTGTTTCCTACAACCCTAGTATTTTTATGTATACTGGTATTTTATAATTTAACTATCACGTTTTAGTACCTTTATACTACCAGTACTCTGTTGTTAACAAATTTGCACTATAAGTAAAACCTGAGCTGTACAAAAAGCGTTTTTAGACCAAGAAGCAAGAACCACCTTCCATTAAAAAAAACACTATATATGCATCTCCGTATGGCATTAGTAGAACTTTTTCAACTGTTTCAAAAGCTAAAGTAGTGCACATTTTAACACAGATATACACAACAGGACTGAGCAGAAGCAAATTTTAGTAATAACATTTATATCTTTTTGCGGTTTTCAAAACAGTTTACTGTCACAGACTTGTATCTGTGCGCATTAAGTCAAAGGCTGGAACCCTAAACTGATTAACATTAAGTAAATAGCGAAATAGACTATTAATGGAAAACAAGTTTTGCCAAATTCTGTTGCTTGGGCTTGTTAATTGAACTAATACTTAATTTGACATATTGAGTTATTTACATTTGACACTATCCGACCATCCTGGCTTCTACTAAAGGCAGCAACAGTCAGGATTGACATAGAAATTTAGTGCAAAAACATTTTTAAGATCTACACCCACCATGCAAGGTCATGGTCACAAGCAGCCTACAAGGGGACTCACACTAGTTAGTCACGACAATCACCAAAGGAGTCAGGGAGGCTCAGTATTTCCCAATGCTTTTACTGCCAAGTCTGCTAATTAACAGCAGCTCTTTTTACAAATAAACCCACACTCCAAACACCATGGAATATCGTTAGTGTCCTACTGCCACACTGGTCATTCTCAGGCATTGGATGTTTCTTTGATTTTTGAGGTTATTTTGTCAATGAACATATTTAACAGAAAACTAATGGAAAACAATATGTTTCATCATTTCTCATCAGTACAGAGTACTGTTCAGTTTGTCCAGAAACAGTAATATTCTTGTTGCTGCAGCACATGTAAGCTGGTGCAGAATATCATCTCATCCAGAATGAATCTAAATGTAGTGACACTGCCATTTGAGAGACAGTTAGGAAGCAAGATAAATGCCTTTTTAATAGTAAAACCATCAATTCACATGAATAGATTTCAGCTCCGAGTAGTTTGTGCATAATATAAAAGGAGGAAAAGGCTCCACTGCACTCTACATCCCTGGCATGCCCATGGAAACTGAGAAATACTCTTGGATGGCTCCAGTTATATGTTTTCAAAGGGGTTTTTGATTAGAATATTACTATCCAAATCAATCAATAACTCAATTATAAACTCATTTTTTGTAGAAGATAAAGCTTCAGCTTGTCTATAAGAACATTTAATTTACTGTCATCCTGCCTGTGGCCTCCTGCACGTAGGTCATGAGGCTTGCCAAGATCAAAAATGCATCTTAAGAAGGTTCCAAGGATTCACCTCTTAGTTTGCCTAAATCATTTCACCTGAAATGTTTAAGCAGATAAGGCAGAGATAAGATTCTTGATCTGCCTGCAGTGCAGGTATCTTCTTTCCAACAAAAAGCAAGAAGAAGAAGAAAACTAATCAGCTTTTTTTGTAACTTGCTTTTTTTTTTCTCTCCCCTCTCCCCTTAAGACATCAGCTAAATATCTTAGAATAAAAGAGAGGAGCACAAAGTGCATAATTCTGACACCATAAATCATTGATAAGCTGACTACATTTAGGGAAGTTGAGCCTCTCCATTTTATGGGTTCCTGGACATAGCAGTGAATGTTTCAGATGGAGCTAAGAGTTGAATTTCTCTTTGCATTATTAAAATCTACTCTGAAATTTCTACCCACTTTGTTGAGGGAGTATCATTCCTTCACTCGTCACGCGCCAAGAACTTTATGAGTAACTCATTCCACAAAAGCTCCTGCTGCAAATTTCATATGAAGGCAAATTTACACCAATGGCACACTGCTAATGAAGGTTATTAACATTCTTATGTAAACATTCAACCCACAGAAGTCACTCACAAGTCTCAAGGTTTAAGCATTAAGCCTCATGAAAGTCCCAAGTCAGTGCAGAAATTTAAGTCATACAAAAATGTAATGAAGTCCCAGAGCCTCCACACTTTAATCAGTGTTAAGCTGTGTTAAGTTGAATTCCTATACTTATTGATAACCTACACTCTACTTAAAGTTACACAAATGATTTCATTTGTTACTTTCCTTTCCAGAGACTCATGCCCTGTATTTGAGCTTGGCAACTCAAAGCGGATTTATATTAGGACTACAGAAATAAAGCAAGAATTTTATACAAAATAGGTTTCTGTCAAATCTACAAAACATAATATAAACTGCTTAAAATGTGTGTAGACAAGCTAGAATGGTTTTAGAAGGCTTTAGCTGTTTGGATGTCTGTTTCATACTACTTTACATGGTTCCCCCTTCTTTCCTAAAGTGTGCTATTCTTCTGCTTTTCCTCACAAGGCTGCTGAGCCCTGGAGGTGCTGGCAAGAGGAGTCCTCCCCACCAACCGTACTCCCCCTCACATCAGAGCATTGCTGCTCATCATCTACCTAGACTATGGCTGTTGTTGTGACCGATAAAGTTAAATGTTGTTGCGTACACCACAATTTTCTTCTTCATAATGTCACCAATGACACATTCAGATCCCCGTTTGAATAATGGTTGCTTTTGCTGCTCCATGACTGCTGCCACTTCGACAAGAGTTAGAAAAAAATCCTGCTCCTGTATTGGTCAGCTAACTTGCTGGAGCACAATAAAATCACCTGGTCACACTCCAAAATAAAATGTGACGTATCACATGATCCAAATCTAAAATAAAACACCAAAAAGCAACATTTGTATTTTAAGAGGTAAAGCCCTTCTTGGTCATCTGCCTCAAGACAAAGTCAAGTTGAAACTTGTCTAAGTAAGTCAAGCAAGTCTTGAGTCCTCCAAAGTAAACTTAAGTCTGACTCAAGTGAGACTCAACCCATGTCACATGAGTCTCCCACGTCTGCAAACCTAGGGAATCATTTAGTGTAGAACATGGAAGGTCTGACAGTACAAAATGCAAACACATTTTCTTGAAAATACATCAAAGAGAGTCTTCAAAATAAGAGCATGTTTTGATGTCAGTTGTTGGTCATCTTCACCCTGGGCTAACACGGCATCCAGTCCAGCTGAGGTGCAGCTGCAAGAGTCTTTATGTAACTTGAAAAAAGCGAGAGCCACTCAAGCCGGTCCGGCCTCTCGCGTGCTCCAAATTCGTTTTGTTAAATTTTGGCCGGAGCGAGCAAGAACACTTTTTTGTGAAGTTGAGGCAAATTAAACTACCTTCACTGGAAATCATGCATGCGACTGTCAAGTGCATCCAGTACATTTTTCAAAATAAAACCTATTTTCTGCTGTACTTGCTATGTTTTTCACTGTGGTGTAAAGACCAACAGTTGCTAAATCAAGTTACAGCTCCTACATCTCACAGCATAAACTCATTAGAGGGCTCTCCAAAGTACAAGAGCTAAAAATTAAACATTTAAATGCAACCCAAATGCAGTTACTTGACTTTTAGATTATAGGAAGACCGGGCCAAAGCAAGTGACTCTAAAAAAACACCCAAAAATTCTGTACTTTTAACAAGCTTCTTAGTTTAGAGAATAGTAGGCAAACAAAAACAGTTTTAATGCAAACATAATACAAACAAATGAATTGGATGTTCTCTGGGGGTTTTTAACTCCTAGATTCAGGATCCAAGATTAGGTCTGTGTGAGGGAGCAACTCACACCTAATAAAAACAAAAATAAAACAAACTTCAAGATGATGAAGGAAAAGAAGAAACAAACCAACCTGTTGTTTTCAGGCCTTGTGGGATCCCATCCTGGTGAAAAAAGAAGACAGAAACAGAAGTCAGACTAAAAAGAACACAAGGTGACACCTAAACCAACATAAGATCAGCTGTTTTAGCCAAGCTGAATCTCTGAAAAAGAAAATTGCAGGTCTTTTAACCATTGAAATGAATCTTTCATTGATTTCATCCTCATCCACTGAACTTGCTCTGTCAATACAAGCAGGACAGAACAGTTTGAAACCATTCTGACTCAACTATTATGCAAGTAGTTTCCTCATTCATTGGCAACTGTGCTGCAGTGTTATGGAGTCTGTTAGATAATGAACACACAGAGAAACACAAGAACACAACAAGAAGAAAACACTTTCTGCACCAGGACATGTTTAGCAACCCAGTCTCATTCCAAAAGAAAAGTTAAAAAAAATATACAGCAGACTTGGTTTTGAGTTGAAGATGTCCCAAGATGATTTCTGAAATGAAACTGTTAAGAAAGCAGTTTTTTAAGTTACAAGGAGGAGGAGTTTTAAAGTGTGACTGTATCAGAGAACTGGTCTGAGCGAGTGTGATGTCAACCATTTACTTCCGGATCCATCGAAATGAAGTCATTTCTGTCTGCAATCCAGGTTGGACCCAGTCGACCATGATTGGTCTGAGTCAAAGTTTCTATGGGAACTACTGTCGCCAATCAGGAGTGAGCTTGTTGGAAGTCCACTCCCCTTCCATTGAAAGCGGGCTTGGGAGAATCTGTCAATCAAACATTCAAGGTCAGTGGGTACCACACGCTTTTACTGAGGCATCTGATTGGTTAGTTTATAACTTGAACAACTTCTGATTAAAAAAATGTGGTGAAAAAACTCTGGGATTACCAAGATGTTCAAAAAAGTGTCAGATACAGAATGGTTATTCTGACCAATAGAATGACTGAATAACAGCTGTTTCTTGCTATACAGAAGTCAATGGGATTTTGGCTTCCTGGAGCCAGCAGATACTTCCTGTTTGGAACATGAAGGGAGAGGGGTCACTGTGTCCAGTTCTCTATATACAGTCAAGAGTTTAATATAATAACTAGATGGCAAAAAAGAAAAAGAAAAAGTGGTTTCAGATCACATAGACCTTGGAGTTAAACGGAAAGCCATGATTGTGGTCGTTAGGAGTCCATTGTCCTTGACTGGAGGGAGGTTGAGGGACAGCTGCTCTTCTCACCCAATGACCTGGGTGAAGCTGTCCTTTTTGGGTTTCAGGCATCGACGGTAAACGAGCACTGGACTGAGTAAATGTGACGTCACTGATAGAAAGACTGAGACTGGGTTGTGTTGAGAATCCATATCAGGTCAATAAATGTGTGAACGCTTTCAAGGACTCACAAAATTAAGATTCTACTGCGACTCTCCGTACACTCATTGGCATGTATAAACTGCTTCTACTTTCAGCCATTTCAGTATCAAAATGTTCACCTCATTCAGCATATAGGTTTCAAAAAATTAAAAGCAAGAAGTTACTTTACTGCCCCAATGGAATCAATTAGAAATGTTCAAATCTTTCAAAAACTTTGTGCTCTTTCAAAGTTTTACATTTCTTCATACTTTAGGCAAGACAAATCATCTTGTTTGATCAAATCTCACTCTCAAAGTTGTGGGGCAAAACTTTTTCTCCTAGAGCCGTAAAATTGTATCCGACTCTCCAATGTCCGTACGCGTAGTTTATTTAACATAGTTGTAAAAGGAAACAGTGAATCCTTCATTAACATTAGCATTAAGCCAATAGCTTCATCATGTTCAACAAACCTGTTCACAACTTCAGCATTTTAGGCAAATATCTTCAGCATTTAAGAAAACACCTTCAGCAACTGAACCCTTTAACAGCAGAGCTTCGGCTCCACTGTTTGTGGTCTGAATTACTTTAACTCTTTTACCATTTATGCAATTTACGTAATTCTAACAGATTCTGTAGCGGTTAAAAGCAGCGTGGCGCTTTATGCAACACTTCTCAGTAGTGAAGTGCTCACTCACTTAACATAAACTCACTGATACTGACACAGAGAAAAGTATCTTTTAGACAATATGCAACACTTTGAAGCGGGGTTGTCCAACTGCAGGCCTCCAGGGTCACCATCCAGCTAGATTTACAGAAATCAGACCTTATCTGCTTATTACCTGGATCAGGTGAGTTTAGCCAGTAAACCAATGGCAGGTTAGTTGGAAAAGATGTAGAACCCCATCCCTCGAGGCCTGCAGTTTGACACCCCACTTTGAGTGTAGCATCACGCCGCTTTCCTCAGCATCAGAATCGTTGAAATGACATACATTTACGCAAAGGAAAAGTTACAATACTGCAAAAAACGTGTTATTTTGATGTCAACAACTCCAGTGTTAAAGGGTTAAACAAATAGCGTCAGCAGTTTAAGCAAAGAGCTTCAGCCTAAAGTTTTCACACATGCATTATCATAGGTAATGCTAATTTTCTAATTACTTCTTTAACAAACAGACAGAAGCAGTGAATGCATCGTTCTGTTCAGTAATTGGAAACAGGACAGAAGCTGCTGATCAAACGCACAGGAGCATCAGTCAGCATCTCTGCAAAAGCGGATGCTCTGACGAAAGCTTTCAGGTTTGTTTTAAAACAAGGTAAGCCCATTCTTATAGGTGAGAAAGGTTCTCTTTTACTCAGTTTGCTTTTTCTCTTTGTTTTTCTTTTATGCTGATACAAAAATAACAGCAGATGTAAAGTCATTCTTAGGGACATGACAGAAAAGACCCAGAGAAGATTAATTGGCTGAAAAGCTGAGTGACTCTACATGACATTTAGCTGAACTTAGAGCGTGTTCAGGGCTGAAAAGTAAAGACACTTTCATGAATACAGTTGGAAGCAGATGCTTTCAGGCTGTCAGGGATGTGAAAGAAAGAGATATAAATATTTGATTTCTCCAGTGAAATCTGCAAAGCTCAGTTCTCTTGGTCTGTTTCAGAAGTTTCAGGTTGTCTTTCCATCAGGTCGAGCAGCAGGGTGTTTTTATGGAAAGGATCCATAATGCAACAGGCCTATGTTCAGCAATGAGCAATGGTCCCAAATGCCAAGTACAATTCACTTCAACACTGCTGTTTTTTAGAGATAAATTAGAATATTGAACCAGCTATGAAAAATGACTTGAAAAAATTTCAGACTGACAAAAATAATAAATACACATTTAAACAAAATCATCAAAGGATGACCAGATCATCTTCATACCTGCATATATTCAAGAAATTGATCTTGTCTCCTAAATGGGAAAATTTACTCAGTCTTTGGTGGTCCCATGGTTTCATTGATACTCCACTGAGCCTTAAACCCCCCCAGACCACAGAAAACCCACATCAGCAACAGTTTAATTTCCACATCCATAGTGTTATTTTTGATTTTAGTGAGGCTTGGAGTTTATGGAGTGCAATACGAATGTGTTTCATTGCTCACACAAAATAAATCTCTTCAACAGTCGAGCTCAGTATTGATAACCTGGACACAGACTACAGAAGATTGATGCAGGACTTGGTGGACAGACTCTGTGGTGTCGGTGGAACAACATCCTTATCAATGTAGTGAAGAGTAAGGAGATGATGGTGGAATTCCCCAGACACACAACTCCTTCAGTGGTAAACATCCTGGGTAAGAACGATGGGCAGAAACCTTTATAAGTACCTGGCTTCTCACCTGAACAATACACTGGACCATGTGCAGTACAGGTAGGCCTAAAGAAGGCTGTACCTGCTGAGGAGTCCACAGTCCTTTCTATGACTCTGCGGTGGCATTAGTTAACCTGTACAGCACAGATTGCAGCAGCAGTATACCACAGAAAGGAAGAAGAAGAAGTTAAATAAAGATAACATCAAGACGTCCAACTCTGTCCTGGGCTGACCCTTGAAGTCAGTCAGGAAGGATGGATGAGGAGTAGTTGTGGTACACAAACCCCACCCTGACTGCCCTGGAAACAGCCTGGAAAGAAGCCACAGTGACAGACTGATCCACCTTTGCTGTGTGAGGGAGATCCTTCATTCCTGCTGCTCTCAGGTCCTACAATAAACATTTTCAGGACCATCCGGAACAAAACACTGCCAACACAATTCCAAACCCTGGCCTGATTCATGATTCTAGATACTTTTTTTGTTTTTTAATTTCATGTAAAGATGGTTACGATGTGTTGTACATATTTTTTTAATCTGTATTCTTTTTTTCCGTCTGGCACATTTTAGTGTAAAGGACAAAAAGGATTTGTCAGTCACAAATTCTGCAAGTCATCCCACTTAAAAAGATGAGGTCTGTAATGTTCATCATGGATTCAACAGTGAGAAACGGAATGTGAACCAAACTATTCAAGTAGTCACATTTTATGATTTTTGTTAAGAGTTTGTTTGTATAATGTTGCAGACAAACCTTTGTTCAGTAGAGAAGCTGTGGAGGGAGTTGAAATTCTGTTTCCCAGCAACAGCTCCAAAACATCACAGCTCTAGAGAACATCTGCATGAAAGAGCAGCAGACACAATTTGTGAAGACTAACAAGAGGAAACCTTTGACCTCTGTCATTACCAACAGGGTTACATTACAAGGTATTTAGGTGAACTTAGGTTTTGACCACATTTTTTTCTGCACCATTATACCAGTAAATTCTTTAAAATCATTCAATAGGATTTTCTGGATTCTTTTTTTCATTCTGTCTCTCAAAATTGAAGTGTTTCTATGATGAAGATTGCAGTACTCTCCCATCTTTTTGAGGGGAACACTGTAGAGTATCCAGCTATTTTAACACCAACGTATGCAGTTTGACTGAACTAACCATACAATTCTGCACAGAAAACACCTGTGGCTCCGCTTGCTGCTGGCCCCCACCACATCCCTAAGAGGAGGTGACACTTAGAAATGCACCACAGGTAGAGGAGATATCAAACAAGCTTATTTGCATATGGCAGTCAGTAGCTACGGTTACATGGAGAAGTAATCGGAAGAAACACCAGATCAGGATAGAAAAAATGCATCATGTAAATATGCTGTTTGGAATACTCCGCCCCGATCAGACTCACTCGGATAAAAATTTCCTTCTGATCGAGACAGGTGGGTTATGCCGACTATTGATCCGATCGTTGTTCATGTAAATGATTTATTCCGATTGTGGGTCAGTAATACGTAATACCGGATAAAGTTTTTCTGGACCCATGTGCACATTTCAATTCTAATCCGATCTTTGATCCAATCCAAGACATTTTACACATGTAACAGCAGTTAGTGTTTACACTTGATTTGTTTGAAGAGAATGATTTCCCAAGAGCCACTGGCGGGCCTGTTTCTGCTGCCCTCAGACTCAGGGGATAGCGGAGCCCCCAGCTGTATACCTGCTCCATCTGCCCCTGTCAGAATTAGCTGCTTGGCTAACTCTTCACATCTATCTCTGTCGGTGAGTCTTTGCAACTTCACTCCATCCATCTGCACCCTCCTCCCCAACCAGTCAGCCTGCAGTTTCAAAGCACAAAAGATACCCCCCCCCCCCCCCCCCCCCCCCCGTCAAGCAGATCACCATTCACTTCATTTACGTCCACTCCTACTTTCTTCATAGACTCAGGAGACTGATGGACTTCATACCAAAAATTGTATCAGGGTTAATTGACTGCAAAAAATGTGTTTATCATAGTTTTAATATATAAATGTGTTTATTATAATGTATTTATTATTTGTTGGTATTTTACACAATTTCTCATTTAGCACAAGCTAAATAAAAAACATCATCAGGCCAGACATTTAACATTAATGGACGAGATATGTTCCAGCTTGAATTAAAGTTTTTTTTAAGTTTCCTTGTCCTGCATTGATGGAGTTACTGCATCCTATCACACCTAAAAACGAAGAAGCAACAGCCGACGTTTACTGATGACTTTAGGTGAAGTTTTGAATATTCCCCACTTTAATTTGTGCCAAATTCAGATTGTTGTAAACATACAGACACAACATGAGAGAAGAAATAAATGTATAAAGTCAATTTTCTCAACCTAACCCCATATTCTGAGTTTTGTTCTGCAGGAATAATAAACGTATTTGTGGCCATTTGTTTTCACTTAAATGTCCTTGTAGATAATAAGGACATAATAAATATATAAATAATACTGACAATGGAACCATACAGACAACACAGACTGATAATTCAAACACTATCAAGATGTTTCCCGGTATTAAGTCTTGAATTTTTGTCTCCATTTCCTGCCTCTTTATCCAATTTGCACATCCCCCTCCCTCTGTCCGCCTCCGCCTCGGCTTATCCTTGTTAATCTAGATTTGCCATGTGGCCAAGTCAAAGCTGGGTGGACACGGCTTTGCAGACAGTTTATTGGTCTCCATTTTGTTTCTCCTCACATAACAGATAATGTCAAGGCCACCAATTCAGAAAAACTGCTTTTCTTCCTTTCATAAAAGTCTGGCAAGGTTTAAGAAAAATCACAATTTACTGTCTCTGTTTAGCTGTTACAGTCCACCTGCAGGCGATGGAAGATCTCAGTTGAATCTCAGTGGAGAAGTTCCTAAACACTTTCCACGTCGTTCGGTTACAAAGATCAGTTCAAACCTGCAGATGACCTCAAGTAGAGAACTCAACCGTGATTGTCTGAAAGGCTGGAAGAGTTTTAAGTTTAACATTAAAGCCCAGTGATTTCTGCTGATTGGGGTCAAAGGCTTATGAGGTCGCGTCTGACCCTGGTTAGTTGCCACACACGCACAAACACACACACACGTGCACACACACGTGCACACAGATCAGGATTAACTTCAAAACTGCAAGGTCAGATTTAGAATTACAGTAAGACATTAAAAGAACAAAAAAGGCCTGGTGGCTGTGGGCTGTCCACCTCAAAAAAAAGAAACCATACTGGATGTGGATTCCTGTGGGAGGGAGTAAAAACACTGGTCAATTTTTAAGAAACTTTGTAATTTTATTCAATTAATCTTCCTATTTTTCTTACAGGTGAAACTTCCAAAGTCATATTCTGTCATAGCCACACTTGTAACGTTCAGCTTGTCTTGTTTTATTGTAACTCCTTTCTTCATTAACCCTTGTGCTATCTTAGATGACCCCCCCCCCCTTGCATTGACGTGTTCTCCCTACCATGACAAAGGTGGATAAAGGTGGAAAGATTTCATGTAATCCATGGACACCAGTGAAGATCACAAATCATTGAAGAAAAAAGGTTCAGAGCACTGTCTAGTGGGTCTAGATCAGTGTTTTTCAACCTTTTTTGAGCCACGGCACACTTTGACCTTGACAAAAATCCGGCGGCACACCAGCATCCATAAAAAAAAAAGAAAAAGGAAAAGCTCATAGTCTGTATTGATCTACAGTCTCTCTAAAATCTCACATGTATTTTTGTGATAATTGTAGCAGAAAAGCTGGAAGCTGCAGCTGTTTTTTTTCTAAAATATGTAATAAAAGTTAAGTTAAAAGATTCAAAAACTGTTTGATGTGTGTTCGTTGTTTTAACACGTTAAGAGGAGAGACTCATTGTGAGCTAAGACAGTCACTTTAACACAATGCATCATGGGAGATGTAGTGCCGAAAATCCGCCGATCGTAGACAGACTAGCGTCTCTGAGCTTCATGGTTTTGTTCACTTGTTCCACGGTCTGATACCGGATTCTGTGGAAAGCTACACCGCTAAAGACGAGCTTTAGCTGGTATTTTTGTTAGAACTGAGAGACTTTATGAGCAGAATCGGAACAAGGAAGTGAAGACTTTGACCACTTCTGATTGGTCAGACTGATGACATGTGATTAAGCCTTCAAGAATGATTGGTGTAGACAGTTAAAGGGGCGGGACTTTTCCGCAAACAGCTTTAGATGCAGCTAAATCGCGGTACCATCATTCTTATCAAAATGTCTTAAATAGAATCAAATAAACACAAAGAAAAAATAATTTTATGATTTTACTCGCGTAGTAATCAGATACTGCTACATCTGGACATCCATTGTTTCTGACAGTGGCACGTCATAAACAAGCATCCCTCCAGATTAGATGTAACATGAGTCACAGGGATGAACATCACAACATGGACGGAGGGCCGCCATGCCCAAAGAGACAAAAGAACCGGGACACCGCACCAGCAGCTGGACCCTCCCATAAGGGGGGGACAGAGGATCACTGGTGACCATCCTACTCATGTACAGTGTGTTTGTGTGTGTGTGTGTGTGTGTGTGTGTGTGTGTGTTCTGTATGATGGAGTTGAGTGTAAAAGGGGGAAGATCTAAGTATGAGCAAAACAGCTAAAGGTTTATCCATTATTCTATTAGAATCCTCATTCAGTCTTTTGTGGAGCCGCTCAGCCCTTCCCTTAACAGAAATGACTGACAGCAAAGTCTAAGGACATTCCTGCAAATAAAAAAAAACCTTTCCACTGCAGACAAAGAAAAAGCACTGAGGCTGTTCTACAAAAAGAATGTGTGTCTCTATAGTCTGCACATTTAGACTGTTGTTAAGCATTTCTCTGTGTATTTTAGTGTTATTTATTATTTGTCTGATGTTTTTAATAGAGCTATGGTAACAAGATAATTTCCCATTTGTAGGTTTAAATAAAGTTCTATTCTATTCTATTCTCTGTTAAAATATAGCCTGCAGAATCATCCTTTTGATAAATCAAATCATTTTTGTCATTAATAAAATATAAATTAGCAGGGATGTTTCTTTAAAGTTCCAGGAAAAGCAAAAACATGTCTATGAGGGAAAAGAAAAGACTTTGAGGACAAGAAAATACTTCTGAAGTTGACCATTCATGACTCTTAGAAAGGTTTTGCTTCTGTCAAATTATTTCTCTTAGAAAGTGTTTTTATTGACAATTGTGAGCGGATATTTGATTTAAGCTTTGATATTCACAGATGACTTAATTTATTTGACCAGTCTTTGTTCCCTGAGACATGTGGATTACTACAACAGAGAAGTTTTCAAGACATTTTATTCTTTTTTTTCCACCAGCTATGTTTTTGTCATGCTTCCCCCTTCTAAAGTGACTTCCCCCTCTGCACACTATCAAACTGATTCCTCTCACCTGTTCTCCTGCCCTTTTATTCCGATGCTCCACTGCCAGACTCTGCTGGTAATTTGTCGGAGTTTCCTGCCTCAACTCTCTGGGAACCTTTTATTCTGGTGGTTTTTGGACACGTTTTGATTATCCACCCATCTGTACTTATGCATCAACTGTGGGCTGCTCTGGATTGAGGCCTTGGACCAGCCTATAGAGTCCCCTTCTTGGATTTCCTCACTTGTTTCCTCTTTTCAGGAATTGGTTCTTCTTATTACACTTTTCTACCACTGGCTTCCAGCCCCATGCCAGAGCCCCCCCTGGACCTCTCCAACCTTTGTTGCACGCACACCACATCTTAACAGCTGAGAAGAAATTATTCCCTGCATGGGGTCCAGTTGTGGTGCACCTTAGTTCCTGACAGTTTAACATTCACACAAATTGTTCTTTGACCATTGGTCGTATTATCAAAGTACAATTTTCTCTCAACTCCAGTTTAGATTTGAAAAATCCAAATCGTTTGGCTCCAAACTAAAGTTGAACTAAAAACTTTTATCTAAATGAACCCCCCAAGTTACTCTAGATGAAAATCCTTTACCCTTGACATTTAATTTGTATACATTCTGGATGAAACAAATTCATGTGTGGTATTGCGGTGCACTTGTCATAAAATATCAACTTTAAAGCAATTCAAACCACTTCAGAGAACTAAAAGAAATTAAAAGCTCTTTAAGAGGCAACGTTGCTTGAATGAAGGTGGCAGGTTCTGCGTGTGGGAGCTGACCTGTTCCACTGACTCAATAAACATTCAATAACTATTTCACTTTAAATGTCAAGACAAGCTCTTCTCTTCCGTCAGGGCTCATCTTCATTTTTGCTCAGCTGTGCCCAGCATTCATTTCATGGATTTGCTCAAGAAGACCCCCTTATGCCTAGGGTGGGTGGGGGGTTAGGGGGGAGGATGACTAAGCATGTCATTTAGAGTCGTCAGATGTGTCAACCAGAGCCTACTGTTATAAACCTCTGTGAAAAATCAAATTCCTGTTGCTATGGACAGAAAATGGGGAAAACAAAGAGGGAAAAAAGGTAATCAATACCTTATGGCGAAATCTCATGATTGCTCGATAGGGCTGTGACCCAAACTGGTCCTTGTTGAGTTTTCCATCGATGCCAAGCACAGCAAGCCCCAACAGGAGCGTTGGCAGCAACCACCGTCTAGCCGTCTTCATTGCTGTTTTCCTGTCAAAAACCAAACACAAGCTGTGATTTTATTTTAGCAACAAACTGGATGGTCAGCCAACAAGTCACTTCTATGAATGCCCTGCTGTAAATACACAAAGCAATTTCCCTCCTGTGGGACTAATAAAGGTCTCCTTATTCTTTTCTGAATTCATCAGGAGCACTCTAATTACTGTGGACCATGAGAAGCCAGCATTGTTGCTGATTTAAAGTGGAGCTATCAACGTGTGTGTCCACCACACTCAGTGATAAGATGAGATCTGCTTCTAAATCAACTGTGAGGAAAATCAGGTTATGGGAAAATCAAGATAAAGAAGACAAAGAGCCGATATTTTAGGACAATTAAAGTGAGTGCTGTGGATTCATTAGTGTGGCTGTCAAAGTCAGGAAACAGTGATGTAGTGAAGAGATAAGCTTAACAGCCAGCTTACACCCTCAAAGATGCAGCCTAAAGTGAAATATAATGACACAAAGACACACACAGTGCTAAAATAACACATTTCAGTTATTCATTATTTAGACCATGGTCCGGGTGAATACTCGATTCTGATTGGCTGCTGGGTGTGGATAAAAAGTGATGATGCACAGGGATAATGCACACCTAACATAGCTTAAATGTTCTGTATCACTGCTCTGGCTTCTTTAAAACAAACTTTAGCTTCATTATCTGGACAAAAACAAGCGGTAAGAGGTGAACTTTCTCTCTGAACTGATGCTTTTTTTTAACATCATGACGATCAGCATAGATATCACTTTCCTTTGTCGCTGCAGCCGAGGTCAGTTCCAGCTAACGGTGCGTTGTCATGTTACCGTGACAACGCGCTGCACCACGTAATAAATAGTCCACTTTTTGTGAAAAAAGCGATCTCAGAAAAAATAACAAGAATTAAGTACTAAAAAACAGATTGAATATTTATTTCTTTTGTAAGTGACCATGGTATAAATGGGTTATTGGCTTTCAAAGTGTGCATTATCAGACGGTTCAGGCCTCCACGGCTTGTGTTAATTTCTCATAATGCACACTTCATCTGCCATTATCCCTGACATACGTTATGAATGATTCTGGCCTTCGCTTAACATGACTGTGAACAGAAAAGGCGTTTAGGTTTGTGAAAGAGAGAGACGGCCTGTCACTGAAGCACATCAGCATCCAGACAGGTGATGTCAGTTCTTTCAAACTGCAAGACACACCTTAACACAAACACACACAAACACACACACGTATCTGTTTCATGCTATAAGCTGCATCTCGTTTTTGACAATGTTTTTGTTTTTTTCTTTAAAACCTGTTTTTCACACACAAAGGAAGCTTGAATCAGTTTTAGTTTTTGACTTTCAGTCAAACACTTAGTCATACTTCCAAACCATGTGAAAAAACGGTTCCTGCTCGTCATGCGTCACTGGAAGGAGACAGCTGACAGCTGGTTAGTGACCCTGTTTTCTTGGTGTCTTGGAAGACAACAAAGGTGCTGACTTGGCAGTCTTGATAGGCCATAGTGTTCACTGGAGGTCACAGGATTGCAGCAGCAGAGCGCCATGTCACTGTGACGGTCAGACAACCAAACAACTCGAGTCATGCAGGAGAACTAAAAAGCTTGAAATCAGCATGTGGCAACAAAACTAGATTAAATGTACACCAATCTGGGATGAGTTAGTCTGGTTTTGAGAGGCTAAAAATGCAAGATGTAATGAACAGTATTGTGTTCTGTTAAACATGTTCATGCCTGGATAAACTGTATTATTTTTGATTTGGTGTGGATGAAAATAAGCCTTTGCTGTTTTTCCTCTGACTTGAATGCAAAAAGAAAAAACAATTCAAAAATAATTCAGGCTTTAGTAAATGTTCATGGTTTAAAATGTGTAAAGCTGAATTTAAGGGAGATCAAGTAGAAAAATGATAAGTCAGCTTTTGTTTTAGTAATGAGTAAGCTGGTCAGAACAGTCCAATCAAAAAGGAAGCAGAGACACTAAAGCGAGAATTCATTTCACCAAAATAAAAACAAAAACAAATTGTGTAGTACAGGGAAACCGTTGGATCACAGTACGGTATAAAGCATGTTGAGGCACTTTGCATGATGTTCATGTTGTACACATTGTATTTTAGAGACAGCTTTGCTGTAACTGTGCAGGGCCAGTTAATTAGCCAGCTGAAGTTGTCAAAATCTGCTTCTCTGCTTTTTTTCTTTCTTTTAGCTCATTTAAAAAGGAAACCAATTAAAAGATTTTCAAAAACGTGAAATATTTTGATACTTGAAAACAGTCTCTGGGTTTCATGATTCACTGTTTTTGACTCACTATAAGGCAAACTAAACGGCAGTTCAGTCCTGAAGTGAACAAAGTGCTGTGTGTTGTCAGGTAGACAGAAACATGAACAGATCAGCAATTTCCTTATTCTCTGCAAGAGCAGGATGCACAGCCAGAACCTTCTTTGCAGCACCCACCCAGTGGATTGGACCCCCCCTCATACCCACACACACACCCACACACAGTACAGTATGGTTCGGGCAGTACAGTATGGTTCGGTTTAGAATGGTCCAGGCAATTCAGGAGAGTGTTTCTACTCAATGTTGGCCCATCACAGAGCATGTGGGGTGAGGCTAACAACATTAAGAGAGGTCATCCAGCTGCTCATATCCTTCCACTTATCACCATCCCCTCAGCTCATCAATGCTATCCGCTGACTTACTCCATTCTAAATGGTATTTGTTGGAAGACCAGCAAGCAGGGCGTTACAATATTAAATTCTACTGATGACAAAAGCATGTATCAGCGTCTCCATTTTAACAAGAGAGAGTAGTGGGCGGACTCTAGCCAGATTTCTAAGATGATAAAAATAGTTTTAACCACCTGCTTAATATGGGGGATAAAAGTTAGCTCAGAGTCAAAAACAGCACCCAGATTTCTAACCGCGTCTAAATAATCTAATGAAAATTCTTTTAGTTTAAAAAACTGTTTCTCTCTGGCTTCACGAACAATAACTAAAATTTCCATTTTTTTCCTGGTTGAACTGCAAAAAAATGGTTTGCCATCCATGATTTGACATCAAATTTACAGTTAAAAAGTACTTCTATTAGTCTTGTGTCATCCTTAACAACTCTGTCTCAGTACTGTGGTTCGTTCTAAAATCAGACTGGTTTATCTCAAAAATGTTGTTTTGTGAGAGAAACTCATTCAGTTGAATAAAAACAAGTTTTTCTAAAACCTGAAAATGGTCTGTTGGACGCTGTTCTTTCAAAAAAATACAAATCTGAATTGGTTTTCTTTAGTAAGGGTTTCACCACCAGAGTTTTAAAGGCAGCAGAAAGGAGTTCATGATCATTTAAATCTCACTCTAAAAAAACAGTAAAAAGATTTAAAAAGTGATGTAGGGATGGAATCTAAACAGCAGGTTGTTGGAATAATTTAGGAAAAAACTAAACCAAGTGTTGCACCTTCAACCAGGTCAAAACTGTCCAGTGCTTCCTCAGGTAAGATCAAGACATCATTACCAATAAAAAGGCTTTTCTGTTCATTTATGATGTTAGTTCTGACTGAATCCATCTTGCTCCTGAAGTGGTCTGCAAAGTCCTCACACAATGAGGCGGATGCTGGCCTTGTGTTTTTACTCACATTAATGTTGGTCACCAACTCCGTTGTGGTGAAGGGGACCCTGGGATTATTTTTATTTTCAGAGATAATCTGAATTGTTTCTCATTCTTCAGCACATTCTGTCACTTGAACCTGCAGTCATGGTTTTAATCTGAACAAACTATTTGCTTTTATAAAGGAAAAGTCATGTCAGGTCAGCTAACCCTGTCTCAGTAGATGTTGATTAGCTGGATGGAATCAGTCCAGTTTCTGATTGACTGAACACACCTGATCCAGGAGAGCAGCAACTGCTGAAGCAGGGTTAGCTGCACAACAAGCAGGGCTATAGATTAGATGAAAGAAAGATGTTGTCATGTGACTTTGTACTGGGCTGATCTTTGATCGCATCAGATCTTTGCTTTCATTTCATAATCCTGGATGTATTCATCTATGAAGATTTGAACATTAAGAGGTTAAACAAGACAGAAAAGTGGATTAAATGCATAAGGAGGAGTTAGTTAAGTGAACCAGGTAACATATGGTTTTGTTGTTGTACAATGGTGTTTTTTTATTTAATAGAAGCTTATATATTCCTGTATAAAGGCATCTAATGATTTCTTGGTGAGATGTGCCTGGTTTTTTTTTTAGGTGCAACAATTCAAAGGTCAGAAGTTTCCTTTTACTTTGGTTCTTTGATTGCCTGATTGACTCAGCTACACACAGGTAAGGACTATCAGGCCAAAGTGACAATGTCAAAACGCGGTCAAATGAAATATCATCATATGACAAAAATCCCTGTAAGGTCTACAAACTCACAGAGCAAAATATTTTTAATTATTGCTTTAACCATTCTTGGAAATAGAAGCTTTTACTTTTGAAGTCAAGCCATTGCTGACAATAAAAAAACAAGGTGGAATTGTATTTGTTGAAGGTCAGCTCAGTATAGACCAAAACAAATGTACTCAGACCGCTTGAGTACACTTGCTGTCATTACACATTTTTTTAAAGCTCATGTGGCTGCCCCCCCCCCACCCCAGGAGAACATACTGGTACTTTACAGAGATAGTTTCTGGTCTAAATGAGGCCCTCCTGTACAGCAGAGAAATGGGATTGCAGCAGGGGAACGTGGGACTGTTTCATCTTGCAAAGATGCTCCCAGTCTGATCTGTGAAGCAATCACCTCCTGCAGGGAATGTTTAGAATGATCCAAAACAGTCAGTGGGTCAGTGTCGGGGAACTACAGTCAGAAAAGAAACTGCTGAGCTTTGCTGCCCCTACCCTGGCCCCCCAAGCATCTACTTATGCACACTCAGCTGTAGTTCCATGTACACATTTGGTTAGACACAATTCCACACATTATGTCTAAGATATCTGGAAAATACTGGAGCATCTGCTGCATGTTTGCTGCCAGAGCATCCGGGCTCACCATGTCTTATTTGGCAGAGTTTTCACAGCTCGTCTCACACGGTCTACACCTTCACTCATACTTCCCCAGCAGCACTGCCTACTGATGAAAGTCTCCTTCAAGTTCAAAGCACAGCCCAAACCACAGGAAACACTCTCTCCCTGAGGAGGGGGCTCCCTATTGGTCCTTGGACTGCATTTAGAAAAGGTAAAAAGCCTATGGCAGTGTCTCAAGCAGAGCAATTTCTTACATCACAGCAAGCTAAGGATGCTCTGAATGTCATACATTCCTAATCAATGTATCAGCCAGCATTTACACAAAGATCCAGTGAGCTGTCTTTGTGATTCATTTTCACACATTCCTCTTAGCTTCAGACCGCTTTGTTGCTATTTTGGTGTATCAGAGGAGCATTATCTACCTCCATTATGAACACATTTAGGATCTGCATGATGCTAAAAGCATATCAGGTGTCAGGAAGACGTGGTGGGAATGATTTGCCTGCATGGGGTGAAAACATATTTGGCCTTGGCTTTCTGCAGGATTATTCAGAAAATCCTCTCAAAACAGACTACAATTTCTTCAGCTGCATCTGCAGACAGTGAGTCACTTACCAAATGGTAAAGTCAGTTCAGAAGAAAGGACAGCATCTGCTTGGAGGCTGGCCTTCCTCTTGAATGTGAGCACATTTTTTTTCAGGCCAGCAAATTAAAAAAAAACAACAAACAGCTAAGAATTTGGGGTTTAGTAGTCAAAATCTTACGTGCAGCAGAAAAAACGACCCCTCCCCTTTCTGAGCAGCACACGAACTGGTGATAAGTTTAAATGAGGGAGTGAGTGTTTGCTATTTTTCTGCAGACACAAAGTTCCTGATTTATTAGGGGTGTATCAAGATTGGGAAAACTCTTGTTTTGGACCCAGTCTACTTAACTTGGTTCGGATCTAGTCCTGGACCTTGCGTTTGGTCTGTCATACTCCCGTCACGGGGAACTTTCCTGTTTCAGACTAAAGTTTGTAAACAAAACCATGTTACTAAAGATCTCTTCACTCATCGGAAAGGAATTATGAGGGCGGGGGCAAGAAACTAAAGGCAGACAGTAACAATTAAACTGTTGGACCCTTTTTCCTGCAATGACAGGCACAAAACCATCCATCCATCCATTTATCCCCTACAGGGTCACAGGGCTGCTGGAGCCTAAACTGTTGGGTGAAGGCAGGGGTCTCCCTGGACAGGTCCCCAGCCTGTCGCAGGGCCCGGGCACAAACCATAGTATTTACTATTGTATTTAAATAAGGATTGCCCTTTGGATGCCACCGGCTTTTAGAGAGGCTTCCCTCTTGGAGGGTTTTAAATCTAAACTGTTCCTCCAGCACCATGCTTTAGTATTTGCTGACCTTTAAGTATGTTTTTAATTGTTTTTTAATTGTTTTGATCCTTTTTATGTTCTGGATTTGGATTTGGAATTGTGTACAGCACTTTGGGCCTCCTTGGCTGAGGGAGAAACGAATAAATGAAAAAGAAAGAAATGCCTTATGGATTGCTGACAAAAGATTGGTGACGGCTGTCGACCGCTGCCCCAAAGCACAGCGGCCGGGGCTTGGAGAGGAGGACGAGTGCAGGACGGCAGAGCAGAGGAGCTGCTTGTGCACAAAACAAACATTCAATGGTAAAATGTGACGTTGGAAAAAAGGGGGAAATGAAAAGACATTATAAATGTCATCTTCAGTTACCATGAGCGGTTTCATTTCTGTCTTCAGCCATTGTACTGTAGAGGTGGATATGTGACAGGCCATGTCTATAGAAGCTTTGCCTCAGGCTTTCTAAAGTATTTACAGGAGCAGAAGAGATGCTCTGACTTTGTCCCCTCTCCCAGCATCAACGTTTCCTCCTTGAAACAATGACTGCAGTCATTTGTACACAAAGCTGTGCTAGTTTGTCAATGTTCTTCAAACATGCTAAATGTAAAGAAAAAATGTGCTAAATGTTTCATTTTGCATTTCTCCCTCAGTTTTATTGTGCACTCAGCTAGAAACTCCTATATTGCATATTCATCAGTGCACTGCATACAAATGGATTTTACAAAAGTTACCGTATGAGAGACACAATTACATGCATCTTGTTTTTACATTCATTTTCATATTTGCTCTAGTTTTTATAAATGCAAACCTTTGGAGAAACTCGGGTCCAAACAGTGACTTCCTCTGTCTTTCACAGGGAGAAGGCACAAAAATCTACAGTATTTTGGTTTGTGAAACATGTGCTGCAAAATGACAAACAGGACATTTTCTGCAAGCCGATATGCAAAACAGTTAAACGCAGAACAGTTCCTATATTGTTAAGAGACCTTCAAAAAGCTTTTATTAAAAGCTTTACATCCCCCACACCCCCAACTTGCAGCAATAATCCCAATACTTTTCCTCCAAACTTCACGGCCAATATAATAAGCACACCCACCCTACCTTCTCTTAAGTGCATGAATGTGCACTAAAACACAAATATGACAAACAAAAGAGTTCACCCACTTCCAACCTTATGAATGTAATAAAGCAGATTTTGACTGTCAGCGGTGATATGTAGGATTGGTAGGATCTGGTTCACATCAGTGTCTAGAGAAGTAAAAATCTAATTTGTGACAGAATCCCAATTAAACAAAGTATTTTCTTCATAAATGATCCATTGACGGTTGTAAAGGATTCAGTCAAGAAGGTTAGATGTTTGTGTGTCAGATTTATTTCACAAAACAATCAAATGTGGCTTTAACCAAAAACAAAATGCACAAAACTTTGAACAACTTCTAAACAGCTTCATGCAACAACAGCAAATGAGATTCAGAGAAACACAAGGATGAGGGCACCTAGATAGGAAACCAAGGACTTTATGTTCCCACCAAACCACTGTGAAAGACCATAATGAAGATCACGTACCACTGCTGACCACACATTCACACAAAAGCCAAACAAAACAAATGCAGGGAGGATGTGGAGAGGAACGGCTTAAAGGGGAGCAGAGGGAGAACTGTGGAGGCAATCAAGAAACACCAGCAGCTGTGGTGATTGCAAACTAAATGCAGCTGTGGACATGAAAGAGGACAACAGAAGGAAGGCTTTAAGAACACACCCAACCAAAAAGAAGAAAGATAAAGCACACAACATCTCAATGATTATACACAAGAAGGAATATTATAACTAATAAAATAGTTATAGTTTTATTATTGTTATTATTATTATTGTTGTTGTTGTTGTTGCTGTTATTATTATTGAATCCAGATTATAAGGCCACCAAAAAAGGTTTTTATATGGAGAAAAAAAACTTATTTTTTTCATAATTATTTGGATTAGTAAGTTTCCATGTTGCAGGGCTGCACACTGTCATTAGCATCTCGCATCGAAAGGCCCTGGGGCCTGTTTCAGAAAGGAGGTTAAGTGTAAACTCTGAGTGCGTTAACCCTGAAATCAGGGAAACCCTGGGTTTTCTGTTTCAGAATGGGAGGTTTGTTAAACCAGAGAAAGCAGAGTAAGTCAAACCCGTTTCTGAAAGAGAGGTAACTTATACTCGGAGTCAGTATCCATGGTTACTTATGCTGTGAACCTAACCTGGTCGGGAGCAGGTTTTATTCTCCAAACTCAAAGTTTCTGCCGGTCCCCTCCCCTTTTTAAAGACGAAGCGGTATTTTTCGCTTTAACCTTCATTGCCCACATGTCCGTCACACAGAGACGGTCTAAGTGACAAGAATGGCTTGTCCTTTTTTGGAGGACCCAATAGACGAGGAGGCTGCATTAATTCATAGAACATTATATTTACCTCGTACGAGGATTTTGAGAAGACTCGATTTCTTTTTCACTTTTAGCTGCTGCCATGTTCTTTTAATTCCTGCAGGATAGCATCTACGTGAAAATTAAATCAGGGACATTGAATTAGATTAATGTAACAATTACTTTTTGGAAACACAATTTTCTAGCACTGCTTACTTTCTTAATCCCGTATAAACCTATACCACTTGATCAATACAAGGGTAGTGTTGCAGCGTGTGTGTGCTGAGCGGGGTGCGATCCACGAGAGAGAAGGGGAGGGGCGATTGCAGGTGCAGATGGGGGGGGGGGTGAGCAAGGAGCGGAGGTGTGTGCGTGAAATATATTGTGTGTTCGGAGGACGGAGCACTTAGTTTAATAAAGAGAAGGTGTCATTCCCAGAATAACTGTTTTGGAGTCATTCTTAATCCGCTCTGGAGGTTGAGGGTTTCCAACGGGAAGTGAACCCCGAAGGAGAATTCCCTTCGGCCCTGAAGGAAATCTCCCCTGCGCTTCTGACCACGGTCGGTCGGAAAGACGAGAGAAAAGAAAGGAGAAGTCTTCGCGCAGCGAAAGGTTCAACAGTAGACAAAAGTTCACTTTTAAAATCACAATTGCATGTATTAATATTAAACTGACCAACGTTTGCAAGAGGGGAAGGTTAACAAAAAAGTCCTCTAAACATTACCGACGTTAAATGCATTTTTCCCCAGATTGGTTCTGTACACTATGCAGCATTTCATGCATTTACACCAGGAATAACACTTCAAAAGTACACCTTAATATCGCCATTTTTTATTTCACTCCTTACGCTATTTAGAAAGTTATTACAGCCAATATTTTATAACAATGATTTAAATGCAAACTTAGGCATTAACTTGAGCAGCTATGTTTTCCCACGCTAACTGTCTCTGTTTTGCAGATGCAGCGGTGTTGCTTTTCTTCTGGAATATGTGCTCATATTCACTGTAACTCTGCAGCAGCACGTCAAGTTCAGCTGGCGAAAAATACGCAGACCTCTTTTTTTCACGGTTGCCATGGTGACTCGTGATATCTGCGCTCCATTGATAATGGCTTCTTATAGTCACGGTGCTCACGCTCACCTCCGAATCAGTCCACTCAGAGTTGATTGACCTAACTCCGATCAGCTTCTCTGAAACAGAAAACTCAGAGTTGTTAATCTCCCGATTGACCAACTCAGAGTTCAAGTTCAACCTCAGAGTTGGTTGAACCTCCTTTCTGAAACAGGCCCCTGGTTCTTTCTGTGTGGAGTTTGCATGGACTCTTTGTTCATGTATGGGGTTTCTCCAGGGACTCAGGCTTCCTCCTACACTCCACATACCCCATGACCCCAAAAATTATCCATAGGGTTCTGACGGATGGATGGAGGGAGGGAGGGAGGGAGGGATGGATGGATGGATGAATGGACTTTAATTTCTAGGAAAATACAGCGTACACATCCGGATCAGTTTGGACGTCCCCTTCAAACAGAAAATTCCTGAATGAATGTGTACGGTTTTCCTCCACTGTCTACCTTCCTTTATCACAGTATTATTTGCTTTAAAGGGGAGAAGTCAAACACATGGTTTGACTTTCAAAGGAGGAGAAATGTTGAGGATGCACATAAACGAGATTTCTGGATGGCAGAGCAAATTTTTAGAGATTGGACCATTTTAGCACTTTACAGCCTTCATCCTTATAGTCTGCAATGAAGCGTAAGTACTGTGCTCATCTGTTGGCTGCCAGGTGAAAACGTCATAATCGCTGTTGTATACCTTTACCATTTTGACTGAGGTTTGCCAGGGATATCTTGTCTGTTAAATAATCTGGCACACACGGTTACATTTCTCACCACTGAAGTTGCATTTAGGAAGTTTATACAATTATGTTCCTTTTCATTTGCTCAGACTGTCCCCTGCACCATAACTGTTCAGTCCCTTGGTTTATTGCAAGCTGTTGCAGCAGCTGGAAACATAAAATGCATTAGCTCTTGAGTGGCAGAGAATTCTTTTACTTGTAGAAAATCGCAGTAAACCTGGTGCTTCAGGCGATGAAAGTTAAAGTTCCTCTCAGTAGGATTTTGTAAATGACATTTCTGTGCTATCACGGCAAAGCAAAGTCCCTTTCAGCTGGAGCACATCGGCTCAGAAGATTTCAGAAAGTGCTGAAGGTCAGGAATAGCAGAACTGTCCAAGCTGTTAAAAACTGTCCTTATTAAAATGTTGAAAGTGCAGTTCTTCTGGAATGATTTCATCTCAGCTTCATGGACACTCATGGAGTTTATGCTGAGTTGTTTTGATGTGATTCTAAAGAAAATATGGTGCAAATAAAGCTATTGCTTTGTTCTCTAGAAGTTGCAGCGTCCTGCTTCAACAAGAAATCCCCAGCTTCCAAAAACCAGAACATAACTTCATTATAGCTGTCCTACTGGATCGAAACAAATCCTGTATTGATTTTGAGTCCTGACATGACATCTCATCTTTGAGGCTGGATGCCCCCATGACAAAACCATCATTGTGTAATCAGCAGCCATTCATCTCCAATGACACAGCAACAGATGTTTTTGGTGAGGGGGTGGATGTATGCCGTCTTTTTCCAGAGCGTGAATTCTTCTGCAGCTTCCCAGCTGTGCTGCATCTGCTGACATGAATCCTGTACTCTTTATTTTTAGTTTTTTTAATTTTCATTTTCAAAAGAGATAACTGTGCTCAATCATTCTTGTTCATATTCCTACATTGAGACACTCTTAAATGAATGTTGGATAAATTTACTCTAACAGAATTTTTTTTTCTAAAATAAGGACAAGACCAGAAGATCTGTCTATGATGATGATACTGTTTTCATGCTACATTATCTAACCCCAACTTTCCATAAAAACACACATCTGAGAGGCGCAGATGGATAAAATGCTAATAAATACTATATTGTTTTTGTGATGTCTACAGTTTAAAAAGCCAAAATGTCAGAACAATGTGTGAGGAAAATTTGAAAGGAGCTCCAAAAAAAACACATTAGAAGTCTTCTTTTTTTCTCTCTTTTTTTTTATCCAAAAAGCAATTTTCAGACAAGGAAGATTGTCTTTGTGCAGCTTAAATTGATTTCAAATTGTTGGGCCACATATAGATAGACTGAGGCTAACACTTGGCACGACCTTAATCATCTCTCAAACATTTTGGATCAAGTCCAAATAGGAGGCACTTCCATATCCACCAAGATATATCAAATATGACCAGCTCTGTTAATTGACTAATTCATTATGCTAATTAATGCACTAATTTGTGTAGATCTCAGGTGAGTTATCCTGTTCTCATGTCATTTGTCGACGCTGATACCATCTCTCTTCAGCAGGGGGGAATTCTCTGTTTTGCAGAATATTTAAACATGAAATGTATGAAACAGATTTTCCTGCAATAACATGCAAATGTATGCATTCATGATTTAAAAATTCTAATTACATCATCCAATTATCTGCAACACTAATATGAAGCAGAAGGCGGTAGAAAATTCTTTGCTCGTGTATTTTTACAAAACGTTCACAGCCCCCCCACCCCACCCACAAACACACACACAATACTAGGAGCATGAATATGTATTCTTTAATAACTGAGCAGTCAGGATAATCTGTGCTTTCTTGATGAATTTAATATCATCACACAGACACAAAAACAAAACGCGGCTCTGCTTTCAGCCATGAAAATCACTGCTTCCATTAAATCATTTTTATTTTTGCTCTTCCAATTCTCAGACAGCTCCGGTTTTTCACCGCTAGAGATCTCACACTGCCGTACAACAAGGTGTACAGAGAGCTCTGAGAGTTGCTCTTTGTTTTTCCACTCAGTCCCACCAGGAAGCTTTCTGCTGCAGACACGGACTGCAGTGGACCACAGCGCTGCCAGGCAAACACAGGCGTTGGAGCCAAACATCCCAGCTGCACAGCAAGAGCTCTAAATGTGACCGACTTCACAGTCATTCATTTAGTGTGACGTTCATGAATGTGATACAATTCTGCCCCCGACAGAGCCGATGGTGTTGAAGGATGTTGGAGGGAAGAGACGAGCATGTTTGGATTAGAAGGATGGCAGAAGCATACGAGACGTGACACATGCTGCAGCTTCATCACATGCTGCTGAGCTCTGGGGGACATTCTTCTGGCTGCTGAGTGACGTGAAGACGAGGACTTTGCTTGTTCAGGAGACTCTTCGGTGTGATTGTGTAGTGAAGCATCTGGTTGATTTCATGCTCGCTGAACTTCACCTTGAAAAGTTTACTTCCAGGTTCAGACACACAATAAACAAGTAATCAAACACAGCCGTTTTTCTGTCTTTGTTTTTTTTTGTTTATGTTATAACTACCTCTCTGCAGAAATTTCTATTGCACATTTTGTTCTTTTGCAGATTGTACTTTGTAAATTGTGCTCTTCATTTTGTTAAATTATTTTATTTTATTATTATATTATTGTTTGCACTGAATAGTGAGCGGCTTTAATTTCACTGCATGCGTGTGCAGTGATGAAAGTCAGGCATGGAAAAAATCCCTGAACTTTTCTTTGAGCGATATGGCGGGCACAGAGCGAAATTTTGGAAAAATACGTGGTCTTAGATGCATTCTGGTGCATTCTGGCAGCTAGCTAGAAACTAAGACTAATTAGAGCATCATGATTTGTCATTCAAACCCCTAGTTTGACTCTCCATTAAGGACTTGCTGGTCCTAAAAAAGAATTTGGAAAATTGCTCAAAGTAACACAATCCCACAATCTACGCTTTTCCTTAAAGCTGGAAAACATACAATTGCTAAAATATAGTAACATCAAAGCCCCAAATGGCAAAAAGAACACCAGTAACTATGATATTCTATGAAAATACCTCAGTTATTTATACATTATTTCTGCTTTAGAAATGACTGATGTACAACATCCACTTGCACTGTTTTCTCAAACTATAATTACATCAAAATATGGGATCTGCTTTAAACTATAATTCTATAACATAATACATCAATTCTTTAACACCAATACTAAGTAATCTGGGAAATATCAAAACAAACATACAAACTAAGCTAAACATTGTAAACATTATTTTTTAAGGGAGTGCGGGTCCAAACCATCAAATACTTATAATTAATGTCAACTATACTGAACTAAATCATGGTAATTAGGAAATACAAATAAATTAGATAAAGAAACGTATTCAAAATAAAAACTGAAACTCAAAACTAAAATTGAAATTATTTCAAAATGTGGTTTTGAGATTATTTTACACAAAAAAGTATTTGACCTACACTACCTTAAAAATCTTTTTTTTCCAGCCAAGACCACTTCAATTTGTTTTTTATCGTCTTCTCACAACTGAGGTCGTGACCACGCTCAATAATGACGATGCCCGCCATTATTTTAACACAAATTTAATCGCAAACTCTTCAGATGTGTTTGTGAAAGTTTAGCGTGGGTCCGCCAGTTTTGGTCTCTAGGGAAGCGAGTCACCCTGACCACGTGGGGCAGACAGAGCCAATCAGACCCGTCGACGCATCCGAAAGCAACTAAAACGTCCCGTCATTGGTCAATTAGGCCGGGAAGACGAGAGATGGCCACGACCATAGAGGAAGCGATCTGCGGAGAAATATAGAAAATAAAGCTAAAATTAGCTGATTTCAGACCATTTTTTAATCCGGAAAGCGATTTGTCCGTAGAGATCAGGTCTTTATTTCCCGGAAAGTACGTTCGGTTTGCTCAAAAACCCGGATTTCCGGGAATTCCCGGAAGACTTTCATCACTGGTGTGTGATGCGAATTGTACATGTGTACAGTGACAATAAAGGCATTCTATTCTATTCTATTCTATTCTAAACTGGCAGCCAATGTACTGCTGTGGTGCATCTTCATAGTAAAACCTTTAGATAATTTGAGACTACAACAACATACATGAAGCATCTGCTTCTACAGCAACAAGGAGAGTTAATCTCACATTTGTTTATTAGAAAGAATGCGTAAAACTGGACAAAGAGCCTCTAACACTAACTTTAAGGGTTTTTTTGGGAAAAAAAAAGTCCTGAAAAAAAGGTTGACGATTAATTTTGAACAAACTTGCACTGTGACCGGAGAAATTGAAAATGTTGTGAGGATTCTGCGCTTTAGCTTGGTTTTTCAGTTGTGCTCTTGGTTGTGGTCGTGTTCTGTTTACCCTCCGTCAGTCCCACCAGCTTTAGGTTGCTAATTAGGTTTGCCATTTTTAGGAAAAGTCCTTGAAAAAGTTGTCTACCAACAGCTCACTGATTTTCTCTTATTAAACAATTCATTTGATGTTTTCCAGTCAGGTTTTAGACCCCATCATAGCACAGAAACTGCTCTTATCAAGGTAACCAACGACATCCGCCTGAACACTGATGATGGAAAAGTCTCTGTCTTAATCCTGCTAGACCTGAGTGCTGCCTTTGATACGGTTGATCATGGGATCCTTTTGCACAGACTCCAAGACTGGGTTGGCATCTCTGGATCTGCCCTAAGTTGGCTCAAGTCTTATCTAGAAGACAGGAAATATTTTGTTGAAATTGGGAGTTGTGTCTCAGACTACATGGCCTTGACTTGTGGTGTGCCCCAGGGATCGATCCTGGGACCCCTTCTGTTCAACCTCTACATGCTACCACTAGGGCAGTTAATACGCAGTAATAACATATCTTATCACAACTATGCAGATGATACTCAGATCTATGTGTCACTGACAACAGGTGAATATGGGCCGGTGGATTCACTCAGCCACTGCCTCCAACAGATCAGTGCGTGGATGCAGAGCAACTTTCTACAGCTAAACTCAAACAAGACCGAAGTTATTATTTTTGGCCCACAGAAACAAAGAGAAAGAGTCAGTAGCTACCTTCATTCTCTGTCTCTTAAACCCTCAAATCAAGTCAGAAACCTAGGGGTAATCATGGACTCTGACCTGAACTTTAACAGCCATATCAAGTCAGTAACATCAGCGGCATTTTACCATCTGAAAAACATTGTCAAAATCAAAAACATAGTGTCAAAACCAGACCTGGAGATACTTATTCATGCATTTGTCTCCAGCAGGTTAGACTACTGTAACGGCCTGCTCACCGGCCTCTCCAAACGAGCTGTAAAACAGCTTCAGTACATCCAGAATGCTGCTGCTCGAGTCCTGACCAGAACCAGGAAGTATGATCACATTAGTCCTGTGCTCAGGTCTTTGCACTGGCTCCCTGTACCTCAAAGAATAGACTTCAAAGCAGCTCTGCTTGTGTACAAGTCTCTCCATGGCCGAGCACCAAAGTACATCTCTGACATGTTAGTGCCATATGAACCATCTCGTACTCTGAGGACCTCAAGGGCCGGCCTCCTGTTGATTCCCAGAGTCAGAACTAAACAAGGGGAATCAGCGTTTCAATATTCTGCAGCTAAAATCTGGAACAGCCTCCCTGAAGGCGTAAGACAGGCCTCTTCTGTGTTCATGTTCAAATCTAGACTTAAAACATTTCTGTTTAGCCGTGTATATGACTGAAAGGTCCTATCTGCACTTTTCTTTCCTTTCCTTCCTTTATTTTTAAATCATTTTTCAAATTTTTTCTTTTCTTTTAAAGTAAATTTTACGTTGATTTCAATGATGTATTGTGATTTTAATGCATTTTTCTGTTTTGTGAAGCACCTTGAATAACTTTGTGTACGAATTGTGCTATACAAATAAACTTGCCTTGCCTTGCCTTGCCTAATCATTCACAGCTGTTTTGATTAGTCCTAATGATCCTCAGTGGATTTTAGGGTCTTTTCAGTTCTTTATTGGCAGCTCATCTGTTCTGTTTGACACCAGTTTTGTCTCGCTATAGTTCTTGTCATGTTGAAGTTTGTTCATTAAATGGTTACGTTTCTCTCCTTCATCTTCAATCTCAATCTCTGATCAAGATTGAGAAAAAATGAACTTTCATTAAGTGGTTGGACTTATTGCTTCTGGCAACACTTAATACTTTGTTATTTTCTTCTATGTTCATATTTTTCTAATCTCTTTCACTCACTGTTTCATTTATTAGCCTATTGAAACTAATATAAATGCCCCCCCATGTTTCAGTAGCTGCGTTTACATGGAAAAAGTAATCGGAAAGAACGCCTGATCAGAAGCAAAATGTCTCATGTAAACACGCCGTTTGGAATACTCTGTCCCGATCAGACTCGTTCAGATCAATATTTCTTTCCGATGGAGATAGGTGGGTTATGCCGATTGTTGATCCAATCGTTGTTAATGTAAACGGTTCATTCCTATCGTTTGTCACTACTGCTCTGGTATAACGTCACGCATAGACGGATGGTTCGCTCCAGAGAAAGCTTTGGAGCTCAAACAGGACTAACCGGCTGCTCCACGGACGCCCGGTGCGAAGCGCAGACGCCTCTGCACTCCAGCCTCGCCCCTCCCTTCCTATATTCTCTGAAACCCCTCGTGAGGAGGGGCGCTTCGTGCCCTTGACGGACCCTGCGCGGTCCGGGCGCGGCTGCCGGTGGACGGAGCGAACCGTGTCTCTGAGCACAGCAGCCAGACTTATAGCTTTGTGTTTGAGGTGAGGGGAGGATGCTTTGTTATGTGTGGGAGGCTTCGGACTGCCATCTGTCCCACAGCTCTATGTGAACGAGCAGCCGAATTCAGGACAACCATATCTCCATCTCACATCGGCTTTGGGGCGGTGTGTGAGCTTTTCAAAGCAGAAATGCTGCTCAGTCCTTAGAAACCGTTCAAACAATCACGATTCAATGATTGAAATCATTGAAGAAAAAAGCTCCAGAGCACTGTCTAGTGGGTCTAGATGACCCAACTCCCAATGTTAAAGTGCCTAGGATAGCACAAGGGTTATACAGAACTGCGCATGTGCAAATGATTTATTCCGACTGAAAGGTTTGTTCTAATCGGAAAAAGTTTTTCTGATCCCATGTACACGGTTGAATTCTAATTCCACCATTGATCTGATCAAGATATTTTGCACATGTAACCACGGCTATTGATGAGCACTAACGCCAGAAACTAGTTGGTTCAAATAAAAAGAACTCATGGCTGAACATAATGGTTTTAGGAAAACTTCATTTTGTGTCCATTAAAGGTTTATTTTTCAGATCTTGGTTTGGACTGCAGTTCACACAGGAAACAGCATATTTGAGAAGTGCACATCCAAACATAAACCAATCTTTCATTTAGTGAATCAAAGGGCATCTGCCCTCACTCCCAAATATTCTGGCCCCTGTTGCACATTTGATAAACTGCTGGTTTCAAAAAACTAAAGGTTTTAACAGTGTTGTAAATTTTTATTAAAGCCCCATAAAAAAGGTTCTCATTCAGAAGCCATCAGTGAGCGCAGGATACCCACATTTGCTGCATAAACTAGTTGAAAGGGGCTTGAAAGCAGCATCTCTGTCAGCGTGCAGCCCTCTGCATGGACCCTAGAGAACGGCACCAATCCAAATCCCCCTTATTAAACAGCAGCTCCAAGTGCAGAGGGGAATGCAGCAGCGCATCCCAGCAGATGACAGATGAAGCAGCAGATAGACTCTTGTGTACATTTGATGGCTGCATGTTGCGATGAGATCATTCATTAGCCCCCGTCCATTTTATGGAGCTATTATCAGTTTAATTCAGAAGAAATCCAAACACATCAAATGTGATGGTGGAGAGCTTTAAACCTTTGCCCTTGTATTGTGTGTCTGCAGCGCATGACTGTCAGAGCTCACCTCTGAAGGAGGAACGTCACATGTTCTGACAGGGACTGTTTACTGCGTTACATGTGTGTGATTACATAATGTCTGAATGGGGCTCTGCCTGTACTTCTGCCAGTCATTCATTTTCACATCTGAACCACTAATTAAGGTTT
Source organism: Oryzias latipes (assembly GCF_053564925.1). Taxonomy (NCBI): domain Eukaryota; kingdom Metazoa; phylum Chordata; class Actinopteri; order Beloniformes; family Adrianichthyidae; genus Oryzias; species Oryzias latipes. Next base: position 2,775,456 of record NC_136246.1, on the reverse strand, counting down.
GATATATGCAGCCTGCAACAATTAGGGTCACATAAACAGATTGTATTTTGCATGTGTGGAATTTTTAGTAAAAGTGGGAGTTTGTGAGCCAGCAGGGATGGAAATAAGGGATGAGGAAAGCTGTTTCTCTGTGCTTATTGCAACCCCAAAGCCTGAAAGCTGAATCACTTTCAAAAGTTAATCTGCTACAAATCCTGGCAGGCAATTCAAGTCTAGGCAGAGGAACTCCTGAAATTAAATGTGGAATTGAAATGATTGCTGTGCACGGAAAAGTTGGAGTTTCACAAGGTTTCAGCACACAAGCACGTCTCATTTTTGTTTGTTTGGGGGGGGGCAGCTTCTTCAGCTTCAATAAAATATTTTGAATATGATATTCTGCTGGCCCTCCTTTGGTGACTATGTAACCTGTGAGATGGGAGAACACAGGAAAAATGAGGGATGTGATGAAGGTAACCTGAGTTCAGCTGGTCACTCCAGTGGAAATGAGCCTCTGGCTTGTTTGTAATTCAGCAGCCTGCTTTGTTCCCAGCATGACTCTTCATGCTTTGTGTTATGGACTTAATTGTGACTCTGGAATAAACTGAAACATTACTATGCAAGCTGAGACATTCAACAGACAATGTACAGACAATGCCTCTTGTGTCTGTAACAGCCTGCTACACTTCTGTCTGGATCTATTTACAGACAGTTCATGTTTCTCATGTTCATGTTAAAAGACCACTGGGAATGCTTTGAAAATAGATCAAAATGTAATTGGAATGGGACCTCCAAAGTGCAGACTTTTAATCCTAACAGCCTTTTTCTTTCCTAAATTATTGTTGTTTGGGGAAATAAATCATCAACCTCTTCTCTTCCCTTGCATCCCTGCTTTACTCTCCACAACAGCTCAGAAACCTGTTAAGTGCCACCACATGAATGGTTGTCACAGTTCACAAACACTTCCTTCACACTCAGACCTTCCCGCAGCTTTAGTCAGCTGAGAAGACATCAATGCACGGCCAGCTGTGGAAGCAGAACGAGGTGTAGAATGAACATGGAGAGAGCTCACATCAATATTTGAAAATAACAAAATCAGAGTAATCAGACATAAATCTGCCTAAGCTCCTAGTCACAAAGTTTTCTACTCACCAAGGGACCAATTTAACATGATCTTACATTTTAAATGAAGCTCTGGACATTCAAATTCCAGCAGGATTTTTCCTGCTCACACCTGTGGTCAGGCTTCTGTGATTGGTCAACTGATTTCTTTTTACCAATCATCTTTCTGGGCATAATTGATGTGATTGTTTTGTGATGCAGGAAGTAAATGCCTTCATCAGAAGCAGACAGTGTAGGAGAGCATTGACTTCTGGGAGTCAGAATGCGTCTCTTTGATGTGGACGTTTGAGCTCATACATTTGCATATCACTTTGAACACATCCCAGCAGCATGAGATATTAGAAAGTAAAGACTTGATTGTTTTTTGTCTTTGATTTTCAAAGAAAAAAACCTACATGTATCAAAGTTATATAATAACTGCTTGCTTAATCTTGCATAAAATTGTCTTTTCCAGCCTTCTTTCAGCGATCGTAAAGAGCTTTTTTCTGAGGTTGGCTTTGATCTACCCAGGCAGTCCTCCAAGAAATGTCAGATAGCACTCTGCATGTGACCACTCTGAAGCTTCTGGTTGCTACTGCACGGAAATCTGCATCCATTCATCCTCAGAAGATGTGTGCATTATTCATCACAGCTCTGAAAAACCATCCAGCAAGAAAATGAAGTGATTCGAATTTATCCTTTGTCATGGACAACATTTCAGTCGAGTTTGGTCCACATCTGAGAATAACAGAGAGCCCACTGTGTGCAGCAGCTGCAGCTGAATCTTGAAATTCCCCCAGTAACAGATATTTAATGGTTGAGAGCAGGGCTGAGTAGCTTCGTAAAAAAAGTCTGAAAAGGAGTTTTTTGTGCCATGGCTCTTTTGTGACAAAGATTTGACAGGGAAGAAGTTTAACAGAAACTCCACCAAGTCATTTAGGATGACAGAAGCCTTGCTCTTCAGAGAGATGGAGGAAAAAAGTCCTCCCTTTCTTTAATAGACGTTAGGTTTATTGACCATTTCAAATGTCATGAAGTGCGGGCTTCTGCCACAGAGACGTGGCAGAGGCACATGGGCCTCATACTGTCAACCATCATCAGGCTGATGGGATCGACTGGACAGTGTCCGGAACAATGCCAGCACACGCTGCTGCAGCAGTGGTAAAAACATGGAGTGCGACGAGAGCTGCTGTTAAAATGCGGCGCATGGCCGGACCACCCGGACACACAACCTCATATAACCTCATATTAGGGTGAGGGGGTGGGGGGTCTAGCCTGCGATGCGCCTTGGGGGGGGGCTACTTGGCAGTGGCCCCCCTCCTATGGTTGCCGTATGGAGTGGGCCCCCCCTCTTTCGGTTTTATTTGCACCTTAGACATGTAGGGTCCTTGGTAGGGGGGGTGCTTGGACATCACTGCAAGCAAGCAGCAGATGTCCTCCTGGCACCCTACCCGCCAATTTTAACCGCACCTTAGACATTTAGGGCCCCTTGGTGGGGAGGGTGAGGGGACATCACTGTGAGTAATCAGGAGATGTCCCCTTATTGCCCTACTCGCCAATTTTAACTGCACCCCCCTTAGTACACACACCCCTCCCCCTTCAATATATACATTCCAACATACACACACACACACACACACCCTTTCAAACACACATACACGCACACACATTTTGCTAGGAAGGTGGGACCTGGGTCCATCTGTCCCCTACCCCTTCCCTGGTGGGGGGTGCGGGCCCCTTAGCGATTGCGGCCGTGTCCCTTGGGTGCTGGCTCCCTGGGCCCGGCGGTGCTCTCTCCGCACGGTGGGGGGGTTCATATTACACCTGAGCCGGGGGTGTTCGTGTCCCTGGGGGGTGGGTCCTGGTCCTTGCCCCTGAGCGCTGGGCCCCGCCAAACTTCCAACATGGCCGAGCCTGGTCGGGCCATATTTATAACATCCCTTGTGGGCCGCCCTTTTTTCCCCGGGGTTCTCCCCTCCTGGGCGGGGGCGGCGGGCCCCTGCCTTGCTCCTCCCTGGACCAACCGTGGGCCGGGCGGATGGCTGCCTGGAGTGCGGAGCGGGTCTCCCTTGGGGGGTCCTGGCTCGTACCTGGGGTAGGGGCGGGGGGATGCCCGGAACTCCTGGGTGGTGGTGGGGTGCTCGTCTGGGGCTGTGGGCGTCCTTCTCCGGTGGGGCCCTGCGTTGGGCGCTCCCGGCGCGGCGGGGGGGCTGCTCTCCTGGTTGGGCTGGGGCGGCGCTCTCTTTCCCTCCGTGCCTCCCTGCTCTCTAGCTCTGGGGGCCTTGCGGCGGTCCTGCTGGCCCTGGCCTGGGTGGCGGGCTTGGTCGCCCGGGCGGCGGTTGTTCCCTGCCGGTTCCCGTGTGGCGTTGGGGGGATTTCGGCTGCCACTGCTGCTGCGGCGGGGGTCTTGGGGTGAGGGTGGCTGGGCACTCTCCCTCCTTTTTGTCACGTTCCACCATCCATTTTAGAAGAACATAAACACTCACCTTTGCACTAATAGTTTGCATGATTGAATGACTGAAATATTTCACACTAGTTGGTTTTAAGGCATAAGTATGCGTGTGAACACTATCTGTTTTGTGTACATGTCGACAGGTGGACATTTTTGCAGCTAGCAGGTGTGTTTATAACATTTGAGTGTGTGTGTGGATAGGCCCCGCCCTTTTTGTACTACATTTGAACCTTACCATAATGATTAACAACCAGTAAACTTGTTGCTGTATGCTGCTTCATGGTCTTATCCCCCTTCCCCTCCTATTATCACCCCCTAACCCCCCTCTCTCTAGCGTCCCTCTCTCTTCTTCCCCTCTTTCCTTTTCCGTCCGGTCCAACACCAAAGATTTTCAAACATGATTGAAATTATTAAAGTTTGCCTCAATTACAAAAGGGGTTTATTCAGACATACCTTTGGTTTGTCTGAAGATTAATAACCCCTCTTGTTAAAGTAAAATATGTCCAACACAAGAGGCCCTCAGCTCTCATCTGTCTGCCTAGCTGTTGGACAGGACAAGTTAAAAAAAAAAAAAAAATGCGGCGCATGGCCGGACCACCCGGACACACAACCAACAGCTTCTCATCCACTCACAGCGAAGGGCTGAACTGCTGGATCACTGTCCAACACGACTGCAGCTGTGTAACTGGAGCCAGCAGCTCCCACCCAGCTTAGACGTCAAACATCTGTATGATTGTATTCTATGCATTCATGTGGCATAACAACAATAATACCAAAATAATAGTATCTAACAGAAACTCCCTTGAGATCATCCATGAGCACAGCTGCAGCTCAGACGTGTGCAGGAGAAACATCATAATCACTGGGATTTTCTTTGGCTCAAGAGGAAACTGCAGGCCGTTTGTGCAGAGCTTCATTTCACGAGGAAGAAAGAGTGTCTCCTTAAATTCCTCAGTGCAAAGCAGCTGTTGGTGGTGCTGCTGCAAAGTGTGAGCTGGAGTTGACAGATGATGGTCCTGTTCATTATGGGGGAGTTTGTCTTCAGTCTGAGACATTTCACAGGAAAACCAGCTAAAGGAGGGAGGCAGCGGCAGCTAGTTTGGTTGATGATCCCTTCAGGAAACATCAGATTTATCTCCATTAAACAGTCGGCTAACAAAAATACTTAAACCAAAATAAATTATGACAATACTTGATACAGTATTGCTTTAATCTGAGCTCTACAATGATCTTTTCATTTCTTTTAATAAAAGGGTCACAATGTCAGAGAAAAACGACAGAAGATTGTTTTGCATTAGCACAGTTTTTAAAAAAACAAGACAATTCCTAAATAAACAAAAGGCAAAGTGCTTTATCCAGTCTGACAAAGTCTGCCATAATTCTATGATCAAATAAATGACTGCAATGTTAGAAAACGGTACAGAAGTGGAGGAGGCTTACTTTCACATGTCAAACTACTGAATGGAAACAACTTCATGAGAACATTCTGTATGATGATAAAGGATGTATGGAAAAAAATTCTTATTCTAAATTAGATGGGTAAATTAAAAAGACACAAGAAATTCAGCCACTTTTTATCCTGAATGTCTGCTGGAGTTTTTAAGCTCCAAAGCAAATGGGATCTCCATGAGTGCTGGCTGATGCCAAAGAGCAATCTGCTCATTATATAAACCTTTGGCCCGTTTTGCAGAGGGACTGGACTGGGACAGGACAAAGCAGGGCTCCGTGTGACGTAGTTGGAGACACAGCTGCCCTCAGGCCATGTTCCCGACTGCAGCTGTTTTGGTGAACAACAGAAGTCCAGAGGTCAAACAGTTAACAAACCACACTTTCCACCCGCGTAAAGCAAACAGAGACCTGAAGGTTGCTGGCCTTCATCCTTCAGGTGTCCAATGCAGCAACCAGGGACTGAAATCCGCCAAAAAGCTTCTTTTTTTTCATCCAGCTCCAAATATAACCATAGTCGCGAAATTCTTGTTCTGCAGCACCGTCTGAAATGAGTTGTGACAGGAACAATTTAACAATCCACTTTCAATCACGACATGGAGTGGAAGAGGTTATGCTTCAGAAACACAGAGCAGTTTGAAAAGTCAGAAGACTGACCCCTTTTTCTGTTGGCCTCGTATTGATCTTCCAAGCAAAGAAAAGAAATATGATCCAGTGGAGGGGTTGGGTTTGATTTGGACTGCTCACAGGCCAGATACTCTCCCTCATCATTACAGCAAGTTACAGGGCAAAAAAAGACAAGAAGAGGCTTTCTGTTTCTGTTTACATCTTTACAAACAAGAGTGAAGACTCATAAAAGAGGAGTGCTTGGTGCACATGAGAGGGGAAAAATATCATTCACATCAAACAAGCTGCTGCCATGTTTAGGAGAAAAGAATGTCAGTGTCTCCTAAACACGGCAGCAGAGTAGTGTGAGGGTCTACTGCACAATGAAGACTTCTCCCACAGAAGAGCAAAACACCAAAGGCAGACGGAGAGCAGCGCTGGGACACGGCAGTGCTTAAAGAAAGGCTAAAAGTGGGAAGAGCTGATGTGAAAAGGAGAGAACTTTGTTCCAAATGTCACTGTTGAAGCATAGCCAGAAGAGTAAACTATGAGGTTTAAAACAAAACTTTGCATTCAGTTTACAGTTTGTGAGATTTAGCCATTTTGTATTTCATATGCACTTGACCCTGTTGGTTATCCCATGGCAATGGAAAAAAAATCGCGTTAATACAAAAGCATTTGGTCAACTGAAGAATAACCAAAAAATAGGCAGAAGTCAAGACGTAAAAACACCAGTGGCGTGGAGTCAGGTGGATGCAATCTGCTAAAATGTAGCTTAAAAATATATCAATAAAACAGGTTTAGAAAATGAATGAATGTCTGATTACGTTGTTGCTAGTTTGTGACCCATTTAGTCTTTTTTATCCCTAGAAATGTGCATTACGAACGCAGTAGGTGTGGCCCGCAGTACACGTGCCTCCAGGCAGAGGGCGCTAGTGATCCCAGAGAATGTGACGCCACAGCTAAAGAATAATAGAATTAGTGGGAGCAAGTCAAGTGCAGCCGTCCAGTTATTCTTTAACCCTTGTGCTATCCTAGGCACTCTAACGTTGGGAGGTGGGTCATCTAGACCCACTAGACAGTGCTCTGAACCTTTTTTCTTCAATGATTTGTGATCTTCACTGGTGTCCATGGATTACATGAAATCTTTCCACCTTTATCCACCTTTGTCATGGTAGGGAGAACACGTCAATGCAAAGGGGGGGGTCATAAGATAGCACAAGGGTTAATAATGTTTAGCATCATTTTTTAAATGTAGTATCAGTCATTTCTTGTCTCTACGATGTTTAATTTGGTTTTATGCTTTGAATTCTGGTATGTTATGTTCTCCATGTGTGCAGCACTTTGGGTCTCCTTGGCTGGTGGGGGAAGCTGCTTTATAAATAAATTAATGATGATGATGTGTCTAAACTCAGGAATTTGTGGAGACACATGTCTGGCAGTGATCTCCACTTAGACAGAGACATAAAACTGAAGAAAGACAAAGGACACGTCTATTGACAGGATATCTGTGTGTTTCTTCAAAAGAGTGGCACATCGACGTAAAAGTAAGTCAATAATAATCTGGTGATTTTTTTTCTTTGCTCCAGTTTGTAAACAGAAGAAAAATGCTGAAATGAAATTTTAAACAAAAAGGACATTTAAAAAAAACACTGTAACCACTTAAACCACAAGCACTTTAATCAAACGGTGAATAAGTTACTCTGTAAGGTTCATTTGTTTGTAAATCTGACTGATGATGTCAGTGCCTCACCAGCTGTTAACCCTTGAAATACACCCATAACAAGCAAATGCATCTACAGTTGAGGAGGTCAGATGTTAACCATTTCAACCAGAAAATTAAAAACGTGAAAATAAAAACTCCACCATAAGATCCTAAGATTACTTCATGTGACTTCACAGTTGTCAATCAATCCATCAATCCATCCATCCATCCATCCATCCATCCATCCATCAACCAATCAATCTATCAATACTTTATGTCCTGTGAGGGAAATGTGTCTTGTACTAAGGAGTCCACAGCTGCATCATAAAGAACACAACAGAATAAGCATACACAATAAGACCACAGCCACAAAAATATCAACCACAGGCACTTGCTCTAGAACAGGGGGGTCAAACTCATTTTCACCGAGGGCCATATCAGCATAGTGTCTGTCCTCAAAGGGCCGGAAATGACTTATGCAATCAACTACATGTAATGAAAAATAAACGTAACTACTTCTTAATGTTAAACAACTAATTTATTCATTTATTTTAACTTTTTAAAGTGACAATCACAGTTGCATAGAAAACATATATTTGCTTGTTACTTTAGCATAAATCCTTTTACATTTGATTCTGTCAGGTTAGGTTATATGGACAGTGTTTAAGTCCTAATGTAAAGTTGCCCAATCCCATATTTCAAGTCAGATTTTTATTTTTTATTTTAAGAAATTAAAAACTGTTATGCTCTCTGGGGCCACATAAAATGACATGGAGGGCCACCTTTGGCCCCCGGGCCTTGAGTTTGACACATGTGCTCTAGACCATTTCCAGTTTGTTCAGCAGTCTTCTGTGCACAATGTTCTGAAAGACAGGTCCTTCTGAGCATGCTCCAACTGTCAGCTTTGTTTGCACTGTCAAGCCAATTCAGGGAAATGTCATAGTGGTGACAATCAGACAACACAAATGCAGTATAAAAAAAAGAAGCAAATTTGGGTGAAAAAAAATTATGTGAAGGTGCTTGTGGGATAGATAAAACTCAAATCATACTGTGGTGTGTTGCTTTTTGACAGGAAATGTGTCTTACTGCATTTGGTGGACCAAAAGCTTAAAAAAAAAGTAAAAGTAAAAAAAAAACAACAACACAAAGCTGCATTACAAAAACGGGACCGCTAATTCGTCAATCAGACGTGTTAGAGCATCATCACAGTTTTTTCTTGTCAGTTTGGATAAAGCAACAGCAGAATTCTTGTTAAGAAAGATGCTGTAGAATGGATGACACTGAAGTTTGCTTCCTGTTCACAACTTCCAATTGGCGAGGGAACTAAAGGAACATCCCACTGCATTTTTCACACTAGCGAGTCCTGTTCAAAAAACACAGGAATTGGACTACTCAGACCTGGATTAAATTAGGATTTAGATAGCAAAGAATACATTAGACACAGTTACTCATTTGTGAAACCTTTATCTAAGGTCCAACAGGATCAACAGAGCAGGAATCGGTAATGTCAAATCCCTGCTGGGTTGGGTACAATCCACCTCTCGTCAAGCCTGACATAGAGGGCGGAACACCTCAAAACTATTGTGGATCTGGACCATTTCACTGATAATTAACAGTTTTAGGGTTTGGTAAATTAGCAAACCTTGTTTCAAGTGGCCACTTAACTCATTTCTCCAAGGCTTTTATTAGTACAACAAGTAAGATTTCAAAGAGGATCCAAAAATGTGCCTCTAAAAATGATTTTGTGTTTTACAGATGGAGGTAGATATTGACATAGTTGTGGGTTTGTGGAGATAGGGCTTTGCTTTCTGATGAAATCACTAAAGAGATTCCACAAATTTGTCCTTATGAATAATACTGAGCAAGGAATGCTGAAGGCAACTGTCTGCTCTTTTCAAAGTTAAACAAAAATGTTCTTGATACTTCAAAATCATTACTTTGAAAAATGTATTTTTGCAGCAGCAGCAGGATTCCCCTTTTGTTTTTACGGCATTTTGTGTCGTTTTTACACATTTCCTTAGGTCATTTTCATCTGAATGTGTAAGTCTCCAACAGACGTTTTTAGTTTTGACTGAATAAAATGTAATTCATGCTCACTGTACTGCCCTGTTAGAGGCATTAGTGGATGAAAAAAGCTCCATCCAAGAAGACAAATGCTTTTGCTTTAGTTACATTTTTTTAACTGTGTAAATAGATTGGGTAACCATAAGATCTCCTAATCCTAATCGAATTAGTATGTTTTTGTTTAGGTGAAGAAGCAGCCAGCATTCAAGTAATTTCCCGCCAGAGAAAATAAAGTTAATCTGAATCTGAACGTGTCCCATACTGAATAGAAACAGTAGAGAAAACATGGTGTGTGTGTTGTACAATCACAATAACTACACTGATATAAAAGGTAGTCTCAAAAAAAGAGTAAAAAAGATGATTGGTCCTTTCTACGGTGTTCTCTGCTGGTTTTCTTTCACATCCATTAGGATGGGCACTCCTCCCTCACACCAGATATGATCTGAACCAAAGCTTGACCATCAAGGTTAAATGAGAAACTTAAGGTAACTGTTTCCAGGTAAATATAAGCTGTTAAACAGACAGGAGTATTGAAAACTTCTGAAAACCTAAAACATCTCCAGGAAGTGTTTCATTATTCCTGCAAAAAGGCTGTGGAGGCATTAAAACCTGCCTGTAGCTCATCCCACCTGTCAGCTGGCTTTAATGACTCTCAAACATGCCGGTTACATCTGCAGGGAAAATACCAAAGGAAGAATCCTTTGAACAAGTTGTCCCTCCGGAAGCTCTATATCCCTGTCATACTGAGCCATAATTGGCCTGTTAGGTCCATTCATTTGACCTGTTGGGTCAACATGTGCCTAGAAACAGTAAAAACAGTAGTAAAAGAAAGTTTAAGACATAAAACTGAAATGCTTTTTGGATCTAATTGTTAGCTGCATAGTTTGTGGTTGCACCTAAACATTTCAATTAAAGCCAGGAAAAATACAGACAGAGAAAACAAAGCAGACTTGGGACTAAATCAGGCATAAAGGGACCTGGTTCCACATCAGAATGAGTGTTTCATGGTCTGTGGATTTGCTCATGAACTTTTATTCTTATTTAGTCTGGTTTGCCTTGTTTGTCTTTTTTGTGAGTACGTTCTTTACCCCCTCTTTTTTCATAAAAGGTGTTTTCTTGCATTCTCTCCAATTCTTTTCTTTGTCTGTTTGTCTGGCTCTGTTCCTCACTGCCACAGCTGATCTCTTTAAGTCATTACTCTTCTTTCCATATACACTGCTAGCTTTTCTTTGTAAAGTGCAGGATATTTGTCATTGTTTGCTTCGTATTCTCCATTTCTTTGTTTTCCTACATTGGCTGCTTTTTAGTATTAGAGGACATTCATTCTCTGAGCGGCTGTCTTCTTCCATCTATCAAAGCCTTTGGATCTTATTTAACCAGCAACAAACAGTGCAAAATATTTCAATCTAACAAAAAGGGCTTAGCCCAAGACTTTCCATTTACTTCTGTTTCTCAAGAAGAAAGCTCACGCTCTTGTTTCAGTCATGTGCACACAGTGGTACTCCCTTTTAGGTTAAAAAATGTATGTGCCACCACAATTATGAGAAAATGGATTAAAAATTGAAGAGACAAATACTAAGGATCCAAACCAATGTGGCCAGAGCAACCTCCAAAGAGATTAGAGGTGAAATCCAAGGTCAGTGTTCATCAGCGTGGGATCACACCACCCGTTACAGTTTGAGCCAAAGTGGACTTCATAGGAGAGGGAGAGGATGTCACTGTCCTTCAAATCATAGAAAAGCAACAAAGCATAATGATAACCCATGAAGTTTCTAGATGAACAGTTGGTTTGTGTGTAAAGTGTAAGATTAGAAAAAACTTAAACTTTTTCCCTTTAAACATCATTTCTATGTTTAAATTATAAAAACGAAGCATGTCAAAAAAAGAAGATTGCGTCTACTGTGAGACATGGCGGAGGCTTTGTCATGGTCTGGAGCTGCTTTGATACATTTGGTACAAAGTGTCTCTAAACTATGCAGCTACAATAAAATGTGAAGACAACCAAGGCTTCATGGTGTAAAATGTTCTGCTTAACGTCAGAAAGTATGGTTTAGGTCCCAAGTCTTAAATCTTCCAACGGCACAACGACCCAAAATCCAAACTGCTAAAACACCAAGAATGACTGAGAGCAAAGGTTTCACTTTTTTAAGATTTAATACATCATGAGGAGTTTAAATTATTTTCTAAATATGGTTTGCAGTGGCTGAAAGGCCATGGGTGGCTTATTAAAACAACTTGAAAACATGTTGTCATTTTCCATTTTTTCAAAACCAAATCATCATGACTCCACAAAGATTGAATGTGTGAGAAAATTTGCTTGTAAACAAAATAAGTCAATTTGTGAATCGACTGTCACACCTGAATGCCTGAGATGTCAGTCAAAACCTGAAACACTGCCGTTTCACCTCCAACACAACGTGCTTTCCCAAACATACAACTCTAGTGTCACGTCATCTCAAAGGCGCCCCAACTCCTCCCATCTGCAGCTCCCTTTAGAGGTTGCCATCCCCCTCACACTGAGCTCTTTTCCACTCATATCTTGGAACACCTTTGATCAGTTACTAAGATTTCTCTCTTCCTCTTGGTGGAAAGCATTACTGCTTTAAAAGTCTTTGCTTCCCAGCAGTGCTCAAATGGAAGTCATTGTAATGGAAAGCACAGCTACCCCATTAACTCAAGACCAGCCCAGCTGGCAGCACCTATCACCTACTTGTTATTAAATGGCTTTATTGGATAAAAAGGACAGAGTGGGGAGACTTTTTTCTGGCTCTGGAGTGGGGAGGGAAGTGTTTTCCCAGTGGGAATGTCCTGAAAACTGTTGTTTGCCTTTGTCTTCATCCTCATGGGTTTGAACATTACTCAGTTTCATTCCAGGGCCTTTCTTTTTCCAAATCCAGATCCACCTACAAAGAAGCTCTTTCTTAGATGAAATGTGCATGTTTATTAAGCATGTTCATTGCATTTTGTGCAATATCTTTAATATATCCCTCTTATAAAACATACATCACTTCCTCACTTCAAGCAGGCAATTAATTAGTTAGTCCAGCCTTGAAAATGAGATCCACATATCTCTCTAATGCACCAGAGGAAACAGATTCTATCTGCTGGTTTCAAACAGCTTTGACAGATTCCAGGCAATGCTGGAGAAAAAGGGATTGAAGTTGGATTATACAGAGCTACAGATGCCTATAGAATGGGGTATTAGAAAAAAACGATTCGGCAATATATTGCGATAGTTCATTTGGCGATATTTGTATCGATTCAAAATGCTGTCAGGACGATATTTATATAATTATTTCTGAGCGTTCTTCAGCGTCTGACTCTTGTTTCCACTTCAACCTCCGACCGCTAGTTGGAAGCAGAGCACACAGAGCCTCTGAGCAGCTCTACACGCACAAAACAAGAGGAAGACCTCAGCCAGAGGCAGCTTTTTTATTCTTATGAGACATGAACTACTTACTTTTTACCTGGGATGGATACCAAACAGAAACTCTGTGCCATGTTGCAGTCAGTAACATATCAAATCGCGGATTGCGTGCTTTGTAGTGGAATCAGATAAGAATGAGTGAAGCACTGCAGCTTCACATAAACCCTTGTGCTATCTTAGATGACCCCACCCTTACATTGACGTGTTATTCCTACCATGACAAAGGTGGATAAATGGTAAATACTTATATAGCACTTTCTACCTTCTTTTGAAGGCCCAAAGCGCTTTACAGTCACAGTCCCATTCACCCGTGCACACACACATGCACACACACATTCACACACTGGCAGCTGCTTCGCTGCCGAACACTGGCACCAACCTCCCACCAGAGGCAAGGTGGGGTTCAGTGTCTTGCCCAAGGACACTTCGACACATGGGCGTGCAAGGCGGGAATCGAACCTGCAATCTTACGAGCATAGGTCGACCGCCCTACCGCTGCACCACGGCCGCCCGCATAAAGGAGGAAAGATGTCATGTTATCTATGGACACCAGTGAAGATCACAAATCCATTCATTCATTCATTTTCTTAACCGTTTTATCCCTTTCGGGGTCACGGGGCTGCCGGAGCCTATCCCGGCCACTTGTGGGCGAAGGCAGGGGGGACACCCTGAACAAGTCGCCAGTTTGTTGCAGGGTAGAATGTCCTCACTCACACACCCATTCACTCCCGCACTCACACCTATGGTCAATTTAGAGTTGCCAATTAACCTATGAAGCATGTTTTTGGATGGTGGGAGGAAGCCGGAGACCCCGGAGAGAACCCACGCATGCACGGGGAGAACATGCAAACTCCACACAGAAAGGTCCCCCACTGATGTTCTGTTTTTCACGTCCCCCAGCCGGGACTTGAACCGGGGGCCTTCTTGCTGTGAGGCAAGAGCGCTAACCACTGTGCCACCGTGCAGCCCAAGATCACAAATCATTGAAGAAAAAAGGTTCAGAGCACTGTCTAGTGGGTCTAGATGACCCAACCCCCAATGTTAAAGTGCCTAGGATAGCACAAGGGTTAATAAGCTAATGCACTTAGCATCAACCAAAATGCTATTGCCAAAGCGGGCTAAAGTTCTGCAGAACCTCCCAGCAATCGATTCTAGTTTAGTGACCTGATGGATCAGAGGGATGTGTATAGCGCCCTGAAAAAAGGCCTCCATCGTAGCGATCAGCGTTAGTTTACTTCCGTGTGAGAAAGCGTGGCTGCAGCGGTGCAGTGCAGACTGATATGTCAACAAAGCATCTTTGTCACATTAAAGGAACTCTCCTTTACCCTGTCATACTGGCTCATCATCACACTTTATTGTTCCTGGAAGAAATGTGCCCCCCCCCCCCCCCCGCCCCCTTTATTTTTGAAACACCATTCAGGCTCCTGAACTGTTTAAAAGTACTGGAGAAGCTACATTAACCAATATTGAAAATAAAAAGCGCTTTATATCCCCAATCATACTATTACAACCTTATTAGTTAAGGCACATTCATTCTATTTTTTTCCTATACTGAAATATATTTTGCTGTGGAAATCAGACAATGTTGAGTGTTCCCTTTCTATATTTAAAGTTACCAAAATAAAAGCACAACAAATTTGACTGGGTGAAAGCAGCTTATATATGAGATACAGTTGCAGTGCTTAAAATTGTGATCATTAAATAAACTGAATTTCACAATTTTATTACAATGAAATTCAGGGATAGTTTATTCTAAGTCATATTTAAAAAAATAAAAAAAGAGAGAGAAAATGTGTTCCAGTACAACATCAGGATATGTATCGTATCGTGGGACGCGTATTTGGATTCGTATCGTATCGCCAGACTCTTCCCAATACACACCTCTACTATAGAAGCATGCTTTCTGCAGGTTTCACGAACCTTATACAAGAATGTATGCTAAACTCTTTTCCAGCCTGGAAGAATGACGACTTGATCTCTGAGGCACCGGTGTAGGTACCATAACCATTCGGCCTGCAACAACCGCTCAGGGTCCTTCAACTAGTGCTGACGTCACATTATCTGATTGGCTGTCCGATGGTCCGATGACGTATCAGATAGTGATTGGTCTGGGCAAATTACTATACTACCATAGAAGAAGATAGTATGCGTGAAATGAAAATATGTAGGGCCTCAGCAGATCTCCACGCTACGCAGTTTGTCCAAGTGGGGCTACCGTAGTGTGACGTTATCCTCAGTCAAAAGGACCCCGAATGGTTATTGCAGGCCGAATGGTTATGGTACCTACACCGGCTTTCGCTGCGTGTGGGTACAAGAATGCTCATTTAAGGACATCAACCTAAAGTTGGCCTCGTGCGTTTCACCCACGAAAAGAAACAACATCCAAACTAATGCAAAGATGGATGTGCATATTGTGCATAAAATTAAAGCATTTTGCTGATCACAGCTAGCTCCACGGAGAAAGTGGGTGAGTGTGTTAGCCTGGCGGCGAGGCTGGCAGCACACACTCTTCCTGGAAGGGGCTGTTCCTCACTGGTCTACCTCACAGTGTGAAAAAACACTAATTTTCATGGAATGGGCGTGGCTGCTGCTCAGAGTGCAGGTTTTTAGAGGAATACTGAACGCATATACAGAGCAAAATACATCTTTGGTGTTTTTTCTACATTGAGGAATGAACATTATTATACACTTAAAAGCTCAAAAACTTGATTTTGCGTAGGACAGGCCCTTTCAGACAGGGTTTAGCTCTGTTTGAATTGGAGAGGAAAATGCAGGATTGAAGACAAACATTCTTTATCTTACGCCTTTAATATCTCAAGATGGAACTGTGGCACCAGGCAGATGAGGACTGTATCTTGCAAAACTAAAATAAAATGTTGCGGGCAGTCCCTTATTAAAGTTTAAATAGATTTTTCCTTGAGCCTTTGTAGACTGGATAAGTCAATGAAAAAAGGGACGCCTCTAACACAACCAGGGGGGCTCAATGAACTTTGAAATATGTAAAAACAGATCCTCTGAGAGTTTTCTCTGCTATTGACAGAATATGTGTGTCTGCGGAGTGGGGGGGGGGGGGGTAAACTGCTGACCAGTAAATTGTTATGTTGGACCATCTCTAAAAGTTCACTATCATCGTGTCCTTGGGACAGTCACCTAACCTTACATCCCCATCATCAGTGAGTTTCTTTGGTTATGTGTTTGTCCCATATTGTAAAGTCGTTTTCTATATGTTTGTATTGGTTACATGTAAAAAGGCAGTCCTGTAACATATTTAGCCAATGATATTGAAATAACATGATATATTATCTCTTTGCTGTGAACAGATACATCTGGTGGTTGTAGTTGCTGTAAATTACACTAGATCTTGACACCCAAACACTGTTGTTGCTCATAATCTCAACCAACAGAGTCCTTTCATCGATGTTGTCAACTAAAGTTCTGATGACTGCAGAACTCTAAATGGTTTTCTGCCTGCATGGACTCCATCTGCTCCACCATTAGAAAAGCAGACTTTAAATTTCTCCTCAATGTAAATACACAGCAGTGAACACAGAACAGACTGTCAGAGCTGAGGTTGGAAAACAGAAGAATAATCCCTGCACTGCAACGATGTCAGTCAAGGATTAACATGCGAGGGTTGGGGGTGGGGTGGTAGTGGGAGGACACGAAGTATCCCGCTGAAAATGCACTATGAATAAAACCAGTCTAACAGTACTGGTGGTTCTTAAAAAGCCTTTGCTCTGCGCTCCTAATTGAAGGAGTCTAAAACAAACTTCTGCTCCCCCTCACATGAGCTGGTTCCCGGTTCCGAACCTGGAGCTGGATAAATGGAAACAGTAAAAAATTAAAAATAAAAGAACTGGAGGCGGCTCACATCGGGAGACAAAGTGGATCAGAGTGACCCGTTGGATTACAGGGAGCGAGCACGACGATGGAGGCTAAACTCCTGACTGTGAGAGGCGGACTTTTCACGGATGATAGTTAGTCCACAAAAGAAAACGTGAGGTTTCTTTCCTTCTTACCTGTGTATCCTGTGCCACAGCGAGGAGAGAGTAATCCAGAAAGACTCCTCAACTAAGTGTCATTGACGACGGTCTCCGAGTCCGTTCCGGTCCGATCCGCGCCTGCTGTGTTGTATTTCCGATTGGTCAGAGACGGACGTCCACAGCAGAAGTTTGCTCCCACGAGCAGCTCTAGGGAACGCTGCTAATCCTTTCCAAAAATAACGTGGTTGCTCAGCAGAGCTGGAGAAACGCGGGAGTTCAGCACCACAGCGGAGTGGACAGCTCCGCTCTCTGCGCTCGTGTGCGCCTCAGAGGCAGGAGCCACCAGCCCCAACCTCACCCACGGGCTCGGTCCCGTCCGGATTTACATACAATCACACACGGGGGGAGGGCGCGGAGCGAGGCGCCAGCCAATCACAGATGCCCCGTAGTAAGCGGTGTAGGCAAGACAGGGAGGATGGGCCGACGGACGGGATGTTCCACGGATCGGTGCTTCCACGCCGACCTGGACTGTCCGTGGCAAAAACGGGTGGGAGAGGGAAGCGGGGGCGCGAGGCATGGCTTCTTTATAGCTGCTCATCCTCACAAACGCAGACTTTTACAGCCTGCGCACGCACCCCCTCACTTGTAACTCAGTGATGGAACGGAGAGGAGAAGGTTCTGCTGCATCCGCCACTTTTTCAGCCCGACTCCCAGACTCGTGACCTTAAAGGGGTTGAGTGCTCCTACATTCCCCACTACACTCTGACACTGCCTATTTAATTACTGCTTTGAAGCATAAAAACTGCAATTTTTCAAATCAATGCACTTAAGTGCACATTCATTTTACTTTTCCACATCATTTATGGAATATTATGAAGCAGTTTGTCATATTTCACCCCTGAAATCGCTGCATCTTTGAAGTAGTTACTTGCCTTTCTGGCAGCTATTTAGAGATTCACATTTCAAGCATTTAGCACTTGGGATTTATCACATATTATGCACTGTAGAGGTTAAACTACTCAAAGGTGCACGGAAAAGATGGTCTTTAACAGTCAAGGCCAGATTTTGCATTGTGAAAGTGCTGAATCTTCAGTCAATGTGACCTCATGTCTTGTAATTGGTAGACTTACACTTATGTCATAAAACCTAAGCGATCAAAAGGATTTTTTTCAATTGATCTAACTGTAAATGAAGCATAATTCCATGATAAGTTAAAGTTATGTTGATTCTCTCCTAAATATTAATTTATATTTTTACATCCAATGAAGACACATAAATAAAACTTAGAAACATGTAATTAAAGAGAAATAAAATAAATTTAAAGTTCTGTCAAGACTTGATTTTGTGACCTGGTGTGACCCCCTAACCTCATGGAGCTGTGTGTACATCTCAATCAAGAATTTAGAGGGCACTGAGAGGGTTGGGGAGGGGGGCTCAGATATTATGGCGCGGGGGGGGGGGGGGGGGGGGGGGGCATGCTAAAGCTAACACGCTAACCTGCCCATCTTTGATTTTGAATCAAGATGGGCAGGTTAACTAATGTCACCATTGGCTAATGAATCTGTCAATCAAACTCATCAGCAAAACAGGCGTGCTCACTTTCAGCCAATTGAATGGCCTCTTAGACTTTGCTTTCACACAGGTGCCGAAAAAAGCCCCGCCCATCTTTGATTCTGTACCGGTCGGTCGTTAGCGTGTTAGCTTTAGCATGGCTCCTGTGGGTTTATTGTCTTCGTTCTTCAAAAATTACTGGCTTGTACAACTTTCTTGTGGACTTTGAAGCAAGGCAGCAGTGGTTGAATGCTGTTGGCATTGAATCCAGAGAATTGTCTCCTGGTGATGGGATTTGCAATGAATGTTTCACTCAGGATAGATGCTAATACTTTATCCTTATTAGCTATGATGATGCTAGAGTCATCCAACAACAGTATATATGTTTTAAAAAAAATGTATTTGTCTGAATTAAATTTTTATATATCTTTTACAGAACAATTTGTGTATGTTTAGTCTGTTTTAATGTCATAAAGTTATTTTTACAATCTTTATGCTTTGTAGTTGTTCGTGGTAAAAAAACGTCCACACTTTAGATGAGGTGCTGCAAAACAATTAATAAACTATTAACAAAGTTAATTAATACATTTGTAAAGCTTATAAGCAGTTTAGTAATATGGATTTAAAAGACAATGGTCTGACTTTAGATGTTAATAAATCTTATTAACACTTTCAGGTATTTGCAAGACATCTATAATGCTAATAAATATCTTACTAGCATCTGACACATTAATAAAGCCTATTAATTTGTTACGTTAGTTAATAAAACTTATTAAGCTTATGAACACTCATGCTTGTGTCAGGCATCTATAATGCTAATAAATATCTTACTAGCATCTGACACATTAATAAAGCCTATTAATTTGTTACGTTAGTTAATAAAACTTATTAAGCTTATGAACACTCATGCTTGTGTCAGGCATCTATAATGCTAATAAATATCTTACTAGAACCCAAAACAATAATAATACTTCTTAATTTGTTAACCACGGTTGTTAATAAATCTTATTAAGCTTATTAACACTGACACATTTGTTAGGCACCTATAATATCAGTAAATGCATCATTAGCATTTTGAAAACATCCTAATAATAATGCTTGTAAATGTGTTAACTAAGTAATTTAATAAACCTTATTAGACTTATTGTACTGATAAATGTCTTACTAACACCCTATAAATTAATTTATAATGCTTGTTAATGTGTTAACAAAGCTTGTTAAGGAATCTTAATATAAAGTGTTACCAAAACAACATTTAGATCTGTATGTAACTACAGTATATAGTTTAAAAAAACATAAATGTAAAAAAAATGTGGAAATATAATGCTTGACTATTTTTTAAATATAAGCACTAAAACAGTTTTTAACTTTGGTATGCAGAGAATTCAAAGAGCTTACAGGACGTTATGTTAATTCTGAAATCCTTACATCAGGAATTGAATCATATCAATTTCAGACCAGCTTTTGCTCCTTGGGTGCATGGTGGTGTAGTGGTTTCCACTCTCCCAGGCAGCAGTGAGGTTCTGACTGGGTTCTGTGTGGATATGTTCTCCTCAGTCATGTGTGGCTTTTCTCCAGCCACTCTGCCTTCCTCCCACAGTCCAAAAACATGCTTCATAGGTTGATTGGTGACTGAATTGCTCCCCTGAGTGTGACTGTTTGACCCTGGGATGGACGGACTTGTCCGAGCTGTACCCTGCTTTTGCAATAAAGTAGCTTGGAAAGTTTCAGTTACCCTCTAGCCCTTCACAGGACAAGCCAGGTGTAGAAGATAGATATTATTCTTTGTCCTTTTCCTATCGCGGAATAGAACTGAGGCCAGAGATAAATCAAACACTCCCACAAAAGACAGTTTTTCTTGTTTACTTCAGTCCTTTATTGTCAGCCTTTTGTGTTCTACTACCATGTTTGTTGTTGCTTTAACTGCTTTGTACCATAGAAAACTGCCATGCTTCCTGTCTGATCAAAGTCTGGGTTTTTAGTTTTAAAGATGTTTCTTGCTTTTTGTCGGCAATCATTTCTTGTGAATCTCACCTGTGTGACTGAGTATATCCTCACCTGCATCACATGGTATGGCCCGTGTTTTTGACTTAAATAAAGGTTCTGCCTTTAAATGACGGTCCATGGATTCCTCGCTAAAATCCCAGGTGGATTCTTTAAGCTTGTAAATGCCCTAATTCCAAACTGGAGGAGAAAAAAGGACCTGATCTTTGACGGAAGCTCACAATTGCTTGCATCTCCACCACACCACCAGCAAGTTACAAGAGACTGCTTTCAGAAGCAGACAACATTAGGGGTTTAAGAAATAGTTTCTTGTTTTTGTCTGGTCTCACCTCATTCACTGTGGCTTACCTCTGCTCTGTCTCCTATCATAAACTCCATTTGAACTCTATCTCCAATGACTGACTTTGGGTTGTTTTTTGAGCTTTCTATGTCAGAATGATTACAATAGATCTCCGTGCTGGCTCTAGCCTCATTTACAAGTTTCCTTCTACATGGAGAGGAACAATAGATGAAGCTGTAATCTAAATAAAAATATTAGTAAAGGTTTTCATACTCTTGTGGCTTTGTGATAGACCTCGGAATAGTCGGACATCTACATTCCCTGTTGCCCTATAACCACTAGGACTGGCTCCAGTGTTGATAACATTAATATGTATTTAACATTTACAGGCCATTAAGTTATTTATGCATTCAATTATTTTTGCATTCCGTTTGTGTTTACTCCTGGTCTGTGTATGCTGACCAGCCCTGGATTCATTAAAAAAGCAAACTATTTTACACTAAAAGACATCAAAGATGATGCACAGTGCTGCCATTTGCCCTCGGGTACACCACTGCAATATTCAAATATCAATGTATGTTGTGTTTCCTATTCAGACTTACTTTTTTTGCCTGTCCTGTGAGTCATTCATTGAATTCAAAACAAACAGTAGTGCTCTTTCAAAATGGTTGTAAACATGAATTTGTCAAATGCAATCCTCACTACCTGTTTAGGGCAATGACAGTCGTGTGTTTTTTCCTGCAGTTTCGATGAACCGCGGTGCGTCCGAAGGAGGACCGCAGAAGGCAGAAATGCTGCTACGTAGTCCTGAGAAGCTGTGTACAATCATTATGAGTGCACAAAAATCACAAAGCCCTCTCCTCTGCCGCTAACACAAAGCTCCACAGCTCCTAGTTATAATAATATTAATAGTACATTTTATTTATATGGCGCCTTTCTGGGCACTTAAGGTCGCCTCACAGTGCAAAGTAGGTAAAAACATAAACATACAACAGTAAAATTCCAGAACACAAAATAAGTTAACAGTTAAAAACAGCAATTTAAATATCATGAGCTAAAAGCATGACGGAAAAGGTGAGTTTTGAGGTGTTTGGAAAACTGAGTGAGTGAGTCAAAATTTTGTAGATCAGAGGGGAGGGAGTTCCAGGGGAGCCGGTTTAGCTCGTGCTGGTTTGCGGCGCCTTCCGTCCGTGAAACCAGGGTTCGACTCCGGGCTGCTCCCTGTTCCCTTGCCTTGAGAGGGTTGCGTCAGGAAGGGCATCCGGCGTTAAACATTGCCAAGTTTACCATGCGACTTGTTCGCTGTGGCGACCCCTGATGGGAAAAGCCGAAAGAGAAACAACAGAGGGGAGGGAGTTCCAGAGTTGTGGGGCAGAGCTGCTGAATGCTCTACCCCCCATGGTAATTAGACGTGTTCGGAGGAAGAGGATCTGAGGGAGCGAGTGGGGATAGCAACTGTTAGGAGCTCTGAGAGATACAGAGGGGCGAGGTTGTCGAGGGCTTTGAAGGTTAAAATTAGGATTTTGTAAGTGATCCGGTGAGGTACTGGAAACCAATGAAGCTGCTTTAAGATGGGTGTAATGTGGTGAATGGAGGGGGTTTGGGTTATTATTCGAGCAGCTGAGTTTTGAACCAGTTGAAGCTTTTTTTGAAGATTTTTTGTGGAAGTCCAGATAGAAGGGAGTTGCAGTAGTCGATACGGGAGGTGACGAGACTGTGGACCAGGACAGCTGTAGAGTGAGGAGTGAGAGCGGGACGGAGACGAAGAATGTTGCACAGATGGAAGTAAGCGGAGCGGGTGATGTTATTGATGTGGGCAGTGAATGAGAGAATACTGTCAAGGAGGACACCCAGACTCTTAACCTGAGGGGAGGGAAATATGGAGGAATTGTCGAAGGAGAGAGAGAAATTACCAACTTTGCTAAGATTGGATTTAGTGCCAACAACGAGGAGTTCAGTCTTATTGCAATTTAATTTAAGGAAATTTGACGTGTACCAGGATTTGTCTCAGAAAGACAATTGGAGAGGGAAGAAGGTGCAAAAATAGAGCCAGGTTTGGAGGAGATGTAGAGCTGGGTGTCGTCGGCATAGCAGTGAAAGTGTATGTTGTATTTCCGAAAAATGTTGCCGAGAGGGAGGAGGTAGATGATGAAGAGAAGGGGCCCCAGGACACAGCCCTGGGGCACACCTGTGGTGATTGGTGTGATGGGAGAGGTGAATGATTTTAACCGGATAAACTGGGTGCGACCTGAGAGATATGAACGGAACCAGCTAAGGGGTCGGTTGGTGATGCCAATATTGGAGAGTCTGTCCAGAAGGATGGGGTGGGAGATGGTGTCAAACCCCGCACTCAAATCTAGCTGGAGGAGGATGGAGACTGAACCAGCATCTGCTGCAAGGAGGAGGTCATTAGTGATCTTGAGGAGAGCTGTTTCTGTGCTGTGGAGGGGACGGAAACCAGACTGGAGCTGTTCGTATAAACTATTGCCGGAGAGGTGAGCATGGAGTTGAGCAGCTACAGTTCTTTCAAGAATTTTGGAGATGAATGGAACGTTTGATATTGGGCGGAAGTTGTTGAGATTGGAGGGGTCGCAACCAGGCTTTTTTACTATGGGGGTGACTACTGCTGATTTGAGAGCAGTGGGAACTGTTCCGGTCTTAAGGGAGGCGTGAATGATGCTGGTGATCAGTGGGGACAGAGTGGGGTGAGTAGCCTTGACCAAAGCAGTGGGTATTGGATCAAGCTGGCAGGAAGAGGTGTTGGAATTTTGGATGAGTTCACTAATTTCATCAACTGATGGGAGGTTAACAGCAGAAAACAAATGTAGTGGGGGAATTAAAGCAGCAGGGATTGAATTTGGACTTGAAGATGGCTTAAGTTGCTGATGGATCTGCTCAATTTTTGTTGTGAAAAATGATGCCAAGGAGTTACAAAAATCTGAAGAGTACAAGTGGGGGGGGGTACATTTGGGCATGTTGTTGTTTTTGAGAGGAGTGAAAAAAGAGCTCTTGTGTTACCTACTGAAGAGTTTACTAGACCAGAGAAATAAGTGATTTTTGCCTCAGAAATACAAACATTGTAATGAGCAAGGTGTGTAGTGTACATTTGCTCATGGACAGTAAGATCAGTTTTTCTGAATAATCTTTCCAGTTGTCGTCCTTTGGCTTTCAGTTGTCTGAGAGTGGGAGTGAACCAGGGTGCAGAAGTGGTGAAAGTGATGGACCTGGATTTAAGTGGAGCAAGATTGTCCAGGAGATTTTGGAGGTTGACATTGTAATGTAAAAGTAGTTCGTCTGAAGTGGAATGACTGTCAGTGGGGGGAAGGCTGTTGATGAGTAAGAAAAATTGTCCAAGTTGATGTCCTTAATCTTATGGAAGGTTATCGTACGGGCAAGGTTGGTTTTGGAGAGAGAGAAGTTGACCTTAAAAGATAACAGCATATGGTCTGAAAAAGGGAAAATATCTGGTTTACAGTCCAGAGGGTGAACACCTGAGTAGCAAACAAGGTCAAGTACATGTCCATTCTTATGGGTGGGGAAGTTGATGTGCTGATGAAGATCAAAGCTATCCAGACAGGATGTCTTTGGTGAGGGTGTTGCTGACATTGTCCATGTGAATATTAAAATCACCTAAGATTAATAGGTTGGATGAGAGCGTGGAGAGATGAGTCAGAAGGTCCGAAAAGTCAGCGATAAAATCCTTATTAGGTTTTGGGGGTCGGTAGACAGTTGCTACAATAGTTGGGGTCGGTCCAGATAGCTGACATGCTGTAGCCTCGAATGATTGATAGGCAGGTACAGTCACGGGCGTGAGCCTCCAGTTCTCACGGTGGATCTTAGCGAGTCCCCCCCGCGCCCCGAGACGCGGGGGTGAGCAATGTAAATGAACCCCGGAGGTGTCGCGTCGTTCAGAGCGGTGACGTCATTCGGCTGCTGCCAAGTGTCTGTTAGACACATGAAGTCCAACTTTCGGTCGATGAGGAGATCTTGGACGAGATTCCCCTTGCTTGTGAGCGAGCGGATGTTTAGGAGACCATAGTTGGCCGTCGTGCTGGAGAGGTTAGCAGCAGCGGTGTCGTTAGCTACCCGGGCCAGGTGAGCCCGCGCCAGGGTCAGCGCGGCGTCGGGAGTTCCTCGGCAGGCGTCGGGTAGAAGACCAGATAGATCTGATGGAGTTGGAGGAGCCATCCTGGTGGATACGCCGTGAGCCACGGTGAATATATCTCCGACGGGGCTGGTAGAAGATGTCCGGGTGCTGGAGTAGCGATGGCGGAGGAACATCAAGGTGAGTCGGGCAGAGTTTAGCGAGGTCCAAGGCAGAGTACTGAATAGAGCTGTCACTGGATGCTTGACCAGAGACAGGATGGTCCAGGCGAGTAGAATCCACTCAGCGTTGATCCACATTCTGTCCGGCATGGCGAGGAATCAGCAGGCAGCCTCGTTCACACAAAACAGCCGGCGGTTGTTGTTCTGAACAGGACGTGTACAGATCCTGGTGACAGTCCACAGGTAGTTGTACAAAAGGTGGTATTGATTTGGGGCAAGAAACAGAGTCCATAGGCTTAGAAATGCTGAAAAATTGGTCCAGGGGAGCAGCGGCAGCCAGAAGTTCACTCGACCCGGAAGTCTGTGTCTGTTGGCAGCCGGACACACGGAGATTGCACTTAGCCACTTAGCATTCCCCTCTGGAAATGCTAAGTGGAATTGAATAATGCGACACTATTCACATGGTGGATGTGAAAATGAAAATGCAATCCCCTCTTTGCATTTTAATTTTAATTATGACAGAATAAGCAGTTTTTAAGTAGAAATGAAAAAGCATTTAGAAGTATTGATTTTTCATTTTAATATTGAGTCATTTGATGCAGTTACATTTAGAAAATGAAAAAGCATTTCTGTGAATCCGTTTTAATTGTCAAATTAGACATTTTCTAAATGATTTTTGCTAAACATCAGAGAACTTTTTGAAAATTAAATGTCAAATACCATTTTCATTATCATTTTAATTAAGTGACAGAAAAAGCTGGGTTGAAGTAGAAAAGGAAAAAGCATTTTGAAGGATTGCTTTTTCATTTTAATTTTGAGTCAAGAAATGCAGCATCATTTTGAAAAAGAAAAAGCATTTCTGGGTTTCACTTTTATTTTTAATTATGCTACACAAATCTTTCCATAAATCAGAGCTATCCAGCCGTCCAGATTCCAGCTCAGACGAGGAAAACAAAGATGTTTGTGGATCTATTGAGCGGAGCAGGGAGACTTTGGTTCACCCATTTCAGTTTCGACGTCACAATTGAGAGCTTTTTCAGACAGTATTCTTCATCTGCACCTGATTCTCCGCAGTTTAAAGAAATACTCAGAAACACAGTTTTAATCATAAATTCTTTTACACATATCATCCATCATGAGAACAATGCAACAAAAACTTGTGAAAAACACCAACACCATTTTCATTATCTTTCCTTCAATGGAAAAAGTAAAAGTCAAAAGTAAATCCAGAAGCTCAAAAAAACGTATTGGCCATGAATAAAACACTATAAAAGATACAGAGAGATAAATATGTATATAAATCAAATAAATATATTTAAATTTTGACTAAAAGACGGTTAAAAAAGTAGGTTTTCCTTTAAAAACAGGAACAGTTTCTGCTGCCCTGAGGCTCTCTGGCCAGTTGTTCCACAGGCGGGGGCTGTAACTGAAGCCTCCCAGTAAAAATAAAATGTTTTGTGTCAAATAAAACAATGCTTTCACTTTTTGTGGCAATTTGCTTGTTAGTAATCCTTATTGTAAAAATATTCATATCACAAACATTAATATATTTTTTAATAAAATTATGGATGGATGTTGACATAGTTGATACAATGAATGGAAATTAAAAAGTGTTAGTGATAAGTTGTTTCTTTAAACACAATCACAAACACACAACTCTGACTAATTACGATGAGCATCTGTGCTTCAACATCTCGGATGGGCTTTAGTGTTGAGTGGGAATTTAGCTGAAGAAATGAGTCTGTAACCAGGTGAAAAGATGGGGAGTTAATCCATGCACCTTCCATTGCACAATTTTATGCAATCAATGTCTTTTCATGCTGAAAATTTCCAAAGATAATTCTAACTTAATTTCTAATTATTGTCTTGTGGATAAGTGGAATGAAATATAAATCCTCTTCTTTTTATCCTTATTATAGTATTTTTTTGTTGACTTTCTTTTTCTTAGCTGCATACCTTTACTGTTATGTATTTCTTTATTGCAAATACAAAAAATAAAAAAACAACAAAAATAACCAAAGACATGCAAAGCAAAGGTGTGATTATTATCCATGTGAGGCTGGTGTTGGTTTAACACCTGGAAGAACATCATGTGGGAGCAATCAGCCAAATGGTACTGGTAAAAATAAAAACTTAATTTTGACGAAAAGACAGAAAAGCAGAGCCTCAATGATCCAACAACAAATTAAAGTTACACATTTTAAGTGGTAGCCATTGTTCTCGAATGTCTTCGTTATCCCTTGTGCTATCCTAGGTTCTTTAACATTGGGAGTGGGGTCATCTAGACCCACTAGACAGTGCTCTGAACCTTTTTTCTTCAATGATTTGTGATCTTCACTGGTGTCCATGGATTACATGAAATCTTTCCACCTTTATCCACCTTTGTCATGGTAGGGAGAACACGTCAATGTAAGGGTGGGGTCACACAGGATAGCACAAGGTTAAACAAAGAAAAGGCACCTTACATGAGTTTACATGAGCACAAAAGGCTCAGCAGATTCTGCTAAACAGATTTTAATATAAATTCAAAGAGACAGGTGAAATAACTGTTTTTGTCTGAACTATTGGGAGTCTTTCACTTGGGGAGCCAGTTTAGCTCGTGCTGGTTTGCGGCACCTTCCATCCGTGAAACCAGGGTTTGAATCCGGGCTGCTCCCTCTTCCCTTCTCCGCTGCTGTGCCGGTCCCAAGCCCAGATAAATTGAGAGGGTTGGATCAGGAAGGGCATCCGGCGTAAAACATTGCCAAGTTAACCATTCGACTCATCCTCAAAAGAGAGGTTGTTTCACTGTGGCGACCCCTGATGGGAAAAGTGAAAGAAGAAGAAGAAGAAGATTGGGGAGCCTTTCACTTCAGACAAGCTTTACCTGAGTCAAACGTAAGAAAAAAAACTTTGATAAAGGGACGGAAGACCAAAAAAAAATTCCACCATTTTGTTTTCAAAACTGTCACCTTCTTAAAGATTTTCTGTTGTGACATTATCACAATGTCACTGTTCCCTCTTGTTTGTGGCAGAGGTCCGTCGCTCTTTGCCATTAAAGGTTACCTGTCAAGAAAATGTAAAAATGCTCGTCTCAAGCATTTGTCTTACTCGCATGTCCTTTTCAAACAAGGTGAGCAGAAGACTTCCTTACACACAAATCAACCTCAGTGTCACCATCCAATTCCACTGCTTCATCAAAAGATTGTACCTGAAACTAAAAACTCTTCATCTTCTTCTTTTCCTTAAGGCTTTTCCCTTCAGAGGTCACTACAGCATCTCAGCTTTCTCCATCTATCTCTGTCTTCTGCATCCTCTCCTCTAACAGCAGCTACATTAATGTCTTCATTCACTGCATCCATAAACTTCCTCTTTGGTCTTCCTCTAGACCTCTGGCCTGGCAGCTCTAGACTCAGCATCTTTCTACCAATAGATTCACTGTCTCTCCTCTGGACATGTCCGAACCATCTCAGTCTGACTTTATCTCCAAAACCTCTAACATGGGCTGTCCCTCTGATGTCCTCATTCCTGATCCTATCCATCCTGGTCTCTCCCAAAGAGAACCTCAGCATCTTCATCTCTGCTTCCTCCAGCTCTGCTTCTTGTCTTTTCCTCTGTGTCTCTAGACTGAACAAAATGGCTGGTTTTCCCACAGCTTTCTACACCTTTCCTTTCTTTTCAGATGAAACTCTTCTATCACACATCACACCTGACATTTTCTCCAACCATTCCAACCTGCCTGCACTTGTTTTTTCACTTATTTTCCACACTCTCCATCACTCTGTACTGCTGACCCTAGAAACTTCAAATCGTCCACCTTCTTTGTCTCTTCTCCCTGTAGCCTCACTCTTCCTCTTGGGTTCCTTTCATTCACACACATGTACTCCATCTCACTGCAGCTAATCTTCATTCCTCTCCTTTCCAGGGCAAACCTCCACCTCTCTAGCTTCTCATCCACCTGTTCTCTGCTCTTGCTACAAATCACAATATCATCTGCAAACATCAGATGATTCCTGTCTAATCTCGTCTGCCAGCCTGTCCATCACCAATATAAACAGGAAGGGGCTCAGAGCTGATCCCTGGTGTAATCCCACCTCCACCTTGAACTCCTCTGTCACCCCTACAGCACACCTCACCACTGTCTTACAGCCCTCTTACATGTCTTGCACTGCTCTAACAGACGTCTCTGTCACTCCAGACGTCGTCATACAATACTATAGTTCCTCTCTGGGCACCATGTCATAAGCTTTCTCCAGATCTACAAAGACACAGTGTAGCTCTCTGGCCTTCTCTGTACTTCTCTATCAACATCGTCAAAGCAAATGCATCTATAGTGCTCTTTCTTGACATGAATCCATACTGCTGCTCACAAATGTTAACTTCTGCTCTCAGTCTAGCCCAGGGGTGGGCAAACGTTTTGACTTGTGGGTCACAAAGGGTTCTAAAATTTGACAGAAGGGCCGGACCGTGTAATAATTACATGTAATAATTTGGTTATCCACCTTTCAAAAATGTATCAATATAATTTATCCCAGTTTGGCGGCCGCATATTGGTCCCCGGGGCATAGTATGGCTCATCAGCTTAATTCCACTGTTGTTGCCACAGCTCTGCACATCTCCCTTATTCTTAAAAATTGGCACTATCACACTTCTCCTCTATTCCTCAGGCATTTTCTCACCACCTAAGATCCTGTTGGAAAAACCCAGTCAAAAACTCCACTGCCATCTCTCCTAGACACTTCCATACCTCCACGGATATAAAATCAGGACCATAATGCCTTCGCACTCTTCATCCTCTTCAATGTCCCCTCGCTTCACCCATAATAATCTTTGTTACTTCCTGTACCACAATAGTCACCTCCTCTGTTCTTTGTTCTCTCTCATTTTCTTCATGCATTAACTCTTCAAAATATTCTTTCGATCTTTCCATGAGACTATGGACAACTGATAATACATTACCATCCCTATCCTTAATCATCCTAACCTGCTGCATGTCCTTCCCATCTCTCTGCCTTGCTAATCTATACAGGTCAGTCTCTCCCTTTTTACTACCAAACCTAACATTCAAGTCATCATAAGCCCCTTGTTTGGCCTTTGACACTTTAAAAACAACTTCTCTATGGTCATGAAATTGTTGGTAAGTTTTAATCAAAATGTAAAAAACCCAAGCCACATGTGTAAACGCCCGTGTCAGTACCATGAGAAGACACCATGAAACTCACTCTGCACAAATGTCAGTGTGGTGCTTTCTTAATGAAGTTAGCAAGACTCATTAAAGCAAATAGGAAGCAGTTTTCCCTTGACATTCTCAAAGAAAATACCGAGATTATGTTGCCACATCATTGCTCATAAACAGCCCTTGTGTATATGTCACATGGGTACTGCTGCAATGACTGCAGTATTTCATGGAGGAAATTAATGCCCTGCGTGCAAAATGAGGAGGTGGAGGGATTTGCGTGTGTGGGTAATGACATGATAGTCCCTTGGTGAAGCCATGTGTCCGTGTGCCTGGACACTCCTACTGGAACGATAAACACTTTAACTTTGTGTGAATCAAGCCAGTTGTTTTTTCCCTACTCACACAAAAGAATGGTAGAACAGATTCAGAGCGTCTGTGTGTGGTGGTGTGTGGTGATGATTGTAATGGAATGTGACACATGTATGGCAAGCGTCAGCATGACCACAATCACACAGATGTGATGTATGACCAGTTTCACATTCTATTATCCTTTGAAGTGTGCAGTGCTGTGCACAACTCCAGATTGCAGTGCCAATCTCTGCTTTCACTGTGGTCTGCATTAGAGCTGAGCCTTTGGCTCACTCCCTTTTCATTGACACCACTCTGTATCTACCTTGTTGAAGTTTTCCTGAGTTTTTCATTTGACCTGAATAAATTGCGCTATAAACTGTCATGTAGATGTTGGGCTGCATTGTGATTAGCCATACAACCTTAAGACGAGGCAGTCTTGGTTCAAATTCTGATTTAGCTTTGCATACAATGCCTGCCAAATTATTATGCAAATTGTATTGAAGCGTCAAAAAGATAAAATTCTTTGATTTTCAATTAAGCTCATGGAACACCAAAATAACAAATGTAAAATATTTTACCTAATAACTAGAAAGTGATGACTTGTAATATATATGTTTACAAAGTACAAAAACATTTGCAATCTGCTGTGAGCTCGGTGCTGCCTCGCCTCACAGCCTGTGCTGTAATTGAACAGGAAATATGCAAAATACAGCAATTTTTATCATAAAATGATTAAAACCATTAGAATAAGGCATTTTAATATTAGTGTGCATTTTATGATGGCAGGTGAGGATGATGACTCACCTGGCTGCACGTTCCTGGGTGTGTGTGTGTGTGTTCGTCCTCTATATTGTTGTGTATATGTTCTTGTCTGTCTGTCTGTCTGTCTGTGACATTCGCCTTGGTGTTTTTGGGAAGCATCCCAAACTACTAGACATTTTACATTCTTTCTTGGCCCACTGTGTACCTGCCATACCTGCAATACGATATAATACAGTAAATATATTGAGTTTGCATGTTTGTACATGATATGGATGGACGGACGGATAGATGGATGTTTCTTTTTTCAGTCTATTTACTTTTAGTACTTACGTAGCAATATTTCAATGTAGTCTTTGACAGCAACAATAAAGAGCTTGTAAAGGACTGACAATGGAAATAAAACTCTACACTGAAGTGTCATCCCACACAGGGCCAATAGGTAAGTTGCTTTAGATTCCTTAAGTTCTTTTAAAAAGCTGTCTTAAAACAAGTAACTGCAGGTTTGCAGCCTAATGGCTCCTTTGAGTTTTAGTCTGGCTTCAGAGACATCACAGCACTAAAACCAAAGCACTGAGAGGTTTTTATTTGCAAAGTGCATAACCCAGAGAGACAGGTATAGTGCAGAGTGATTGCACATGGTGTTAGCGGTCACTGATTTCCTGTGCACTGTCACTTGTAGTCTTTTTGGCCACACAGACCTAAAACAGTAAACTCAAGACGTCTCAGCAAGCTGTCCTTTCACGATACAACTGCACTTCCATACAGCACACTCCTTTCTTTGCAGTTCTCTCTGCACTACTTTCAATTGATTTGCTGACTCAGCTTTCTCTTCATTGTAATTGACTGAACACACCTGATTCAGGTGGTCAGCAGTGGGAAGTGCAGGGAAGGCTGGAAAACGGGTAGGGGATCTTGAGGTGAGGACAAGGGTTGGGCAACCCAGGTAAAGGGGTCTTCACTTGGAAAATACTAACATGTACAATAAACTATAACTAGCCCTAAGAATGTTTAGAAAATATTAGATGACACAGTTATTTAAATGTAAAAATCCAGTATTTTAAAGTGTAACTTTAGTTTTTGTCCTAATCATAATAATAGAAGTGTTGTTTCTGACAAATGTGTTTATCTTGAGGATATGTTGGTTTATTAAAAAGGGACAGGTAAAGAGCTCCATAGGCTGAGGTTATGCTTCCAGTGATTTACAGCTTTTGCCCAGCTCTTTGAAATGCACATGAGTCTGCTGTGTACTTTACAGTGTTGTAAAATGTAATAATTGATCTGAACCTTAAATGTGATTGCTGTCTATAGCTGCACTGACGAGTGTTCGCATTTATCATTGGAAAGAAATCCCATTTCAAATTGAATAAATGAATTGTAAAACTACCTTTTAGTCTATAAGCTTTTATATCTAATAACCTTTTACCTCTTTATATTACGAGCCATTGACCAGGCCATAAAGGTGCAAATGCATCATTAATTATGAATGTGAAGCATATTCGCTTTCATTATATTCAGTCATTTGTAGTGTTGAGGCGTATTTTGGCTCGAGGTCCTCCCTATTGATTCAAAAATTAGATTTTTCAAAATTAATGAGGCTGTGTGTTTGTATTTGACTTAAGATTATCAGCATGACCTCAGAGACCCAATATTCATTTTGCATTCCTTGCCACAAAAGCTGGTGTGTCTGTTGTACAATCCAATCATGGCATTGTACTTACAGAAATGATTTATTCCAGTGCCTGCATTCTGTCCATATTGGGATCACATCTCATTATGCAAAGCATGTGAACATGGCAGTTCTTTGCTCTACAGCCTAGACTTTATTTTGTTTTTGCTACAGGGCAGCGCCTGCATTCACAATAAACAGCTAAACCGGTAAAAAGAGACAGAACTAACATCAGGAAACAGCAGGTTTGTACTGTCTATAGCACTTTCCCTTTGCTTCATTTCATCTAGTAGAAATAGTAAGTCTGAAAGGATAGCAAGCACAAGCATGTTTGATTTTAAAATGTTTTTCCCACTAAATGTCCGCAACCTTTCCGCGCCAAATCTAAATTAATATGTAACTACTAATAAATTATCTTACTACTGCAATTTTTCTAATTTTAAGTTTTGTTGAGAAAACATTATTTACATCTAAATTTACTCTATATTTTCCTTCCTTTGAAAAACTTTCATTATACTTTGGGGCAAAAAAGGATTTATTCGGCTACCAATTGTGCAGGTTCTCCCACGTAAAGATGAGAGAGGCCTGTAATTTCCATCAAAGGTAAACCTCAACTATGAGAAAGATCTGTCTAAGAACACCAGAAAACAAATTGTTGACCTGCACCAGGATGGAAGACTGAATCTGCAACAGGTAAGCAGCTTGGTGAGAAGAAATCAACCGGCTAAATACTGCATAGTCATAACTGAAAGACCACTTTGAATGTTTTTACAACAGAGCAAAAGATGATTGAGGTGGAGTTTCAAAGTCCTCCTCCAATGAAAATAATGTTTTTGTGTTTTGGCATGTACTTGTGGTATTTTTCTTATGAAAGTGAAGGTGTGCATGCGCAAGCTCCCTGATCTGCCCCGTCTGTCCAGCATGCACAATCTCATGTGGGAGAGAAGAGAAGATGGCCCATTGCTGTGTTTTGAGTGCATCCAAGGCTGGATTTTGTTGTTGCACTTGAAATTAAAGTGAAAGTCTAAAATGTGTTCTCTCTCTGACCGAGTTTGAAGGCTTGCTGTCCCGCATTAACCAGAGAGGGTAAAAATAAAAACAAGAATTAAATCTATGAAAATAGGAAGCATAAAGTTCAAGAGCCCCAATCCGGCTGACTACGAATCCAACAGCGAGTCTCTGGCCACCAGCTCGACTTCCAGGAGCCGGCATAGTTGTAGGGATCGCTCCAGCTCCATCAGCCCTGCGACAGACTGTCCAGGCTTTACCCGCCTTCGCCCAACAGTAGCTGGGACGGGTAATGTTGGGCGATTTGGTTCAGATGGGTATCGAATTCGGCTAAAATCGTGCTGCTGCCAGACCTTTGAGCAACACTTCAATCGCACCGCTGGACCTCAGATGGCGTCTGTCCCATTGTCATAACATTGAAAGTGGCTGCCTCACGTTCAGCGTTAAACACAGTTTAACTGTAACCCCTTATCCTAAACTTAACCCTTCCTTTGGGTCCATGCGGCCAAGAAAAATGCATGTGTTTGTAAAACTACGAGTGAATAGTCACTTTCTGTCTGGCATTTCATTTGCTGTGAGAGTGAATTCATCAATCTGCATGAGCTAACATCAAATGTGTTCTAAACCACAGCCAGTGCTGCTGCAATAGTCTAAATTATGATGTCATTCAAGTTCTTTTTGGTGTGTAATTAGATTCAACAGCAGGGTCTGGTACACACATTTGTTGTGATGTCGTTCCACACATTGTTGAAAAAGTGTTGCTTTGGGACCACAAATATGCCACTTTTCACCATTTCTTTATCGCTAAAGAGAAACTTTTTGAGACTAGAGACTGTCACCAGTGTGTGAAATTTGTTCTCCACATTTGACCCATCCCCTGGGGGAGCGGTGAGGTGCAGACACAATCGCGGAGGTTGTGCATACGCCAATCAAAGGGCCCTCAGAGTTATTAGTTCAAACAACACAGCTGAAACAAAGCTGAAAGGACACACATGTACAACAGGAAAAAATCCCTGGGACACATTCTCCTTCCAAAGTAACTGAAAACCTATTGGGGAACAGTATCCTGCTGCCGGTTCCTGAAGGCTCTGTGGTCACATGAAGTATGCTGCATCAATTGTGCAAAAGAACTTATTGGATTATGTTTAAGTTTTAACTTGTGATGAAAAGTGATTCTATACACAATGAAGCTTCAGGTTCTGTTCTGAGCTAAAGGAAAACGGCGTACATATGTGGCTTCCTCATTTAGGTAGTCCTTCCTGATCCCCTGTCCATCTGTCCTGTCTTCGTGAGCACTGCAACAAGCTCTCAGTGAATTCCAATTCTGTTATTCTTTTCTATTGAGTCGTTCACCAGCATGGGTTTCTTTATACCATTCAAGCTTGAAGAGTTTCCAACTTAGTATGATCTATGCTTTTCTGTCTTTGAAATTCATTTTAATGTTTTGTAAATTTGGTTATTTGGCTGCACGCTGGTGCAGTGGTTAGCGCTCTTGCCTCACAGCAAGAAGGCTCCTGGTTCAAGGCCCAGCTGGGGGACCTGAACCAGAACATCAATGGGGGACCTTTCTGTGTGGAGTCTGCATGCTCTCCCCATTCCACCACCATCAAAAAACATTGGCTAATCAAAAGCTAGGTGTGACTGTGATTGTGAGTGTGTGTGGGTATGTGATTGTGGACATTCTACCCTGCGACAGACTGGCAACCTGTCCAGGGTGTCCCCTGCCTTTGCCCACAAGTGGCCGGGATAGGCTCCAGCAGCCCAGTGACCCTGAAAGGGACAAAACTGAAGAAGAAAGAAGTTGAATAAATTTTTTGTGAAGAAAAACAACAAAAAAAGACTTTAAATACTCTCACGAACATGGAGACGTCTTCCTTCACTGATTCATTTATAGAGCTCTTCAAAAAAAACAACCCGAGTCTGGGTTTTCATTGCACTGTAAATGAAATAAACAATCAATACTTTCATGTAGCAATGAGGCTAAAGGCTTTTGATGGTAACCTCTCCCATATGTGGCACTGGCTGGAGCATGTAGCCTATAAACACATTTTTGGACAAGCATTGATCATCAAATTTGACACACATAAAAAAAATCAGTAGATGCAAATTTGATGCGTGAATTGCGTTTGGTGTGAAAGCAGCATTATGCTGGGCTTGGTAGTTTTGTTTAGCAGCGTTGCACTTTTAGGAGAAAAGTATGACTTATGCTCCAAAAAATATAGTAATAAAGAAAGCCACTGAGCAGCCCTGAAAGAGAAACCAACATGGAGTTTACTGATACTTTAAAGTGCAGGAGTAACTGAAGAAAATGTGTTTTGCACTGTTTTTTTAAACAGTAGCAGGTAATGAACACAATCCAGCAGGTGTACCTCGAGAATGAGTGACCTCATGATAACATTAGCTTTAAAAACTGATCTACTTGATGAATGGGGAGCCTGGACTTTACCCCCCTTACTCCCTCATGCATGAAGTCATGCAGCTGAGTTTCTGGGAATGGATTTAACAGCTTGGTTGTCTTTTTTATTGTTTACACTCCTTTAATTGCTTTTGACTTTCTTTGCAAACATGGCATCTATTTCCAAATGCACATATGTAGATGGATTACAGCTCTCAGACATTTAACAGGAAGAGCAAATGAAGGGCCTTACAGCAGACACTGCAGGACTCCCTCAGAGCTGCTGCATCACCCTGCTGTCTCAGAACTACAGCACAGCAGTAGTGGTGACCTGGTTTACCAATGCTTCCTCTTCTACAACTCAGATTTGCTGCACCGTTGTCGTTATTTGTTTCTACCTTCTTCAGTCATCTGCTGTTAAAGAGGTAAAGCAGCACAGTAAGAGCTTTGTCAGGACTTTTATTTGCTGCCAAAATCAATGTCTGCAATAATATGACACATAGATGACAGGTAATAAACAGCTGGAAAACAAAGAGTTTGATAGATTAGATTGGTATTCAGTGATGCCTCGTTTATCGCGGGAATTCAATTTATTAAAAGATCCATTCACAAGTAGTCAGCTTTATTTTTTAAAACTATTACAATGTTTCAAGGCTGTAAAACCCCTCACCACACACTTTTCTCAGACAAACATGAACATTTTCACCCTTTTCTCTTTTGTTTTAACTGTCAAAGTTCAAACCTTTGCAGAAAAATGAGTCCAGTGTTATAAAATGAAACCAATGATCTGCTCGCATTAGAAGATTTATGAAACTGGCAAACAGAATGAATTCTAAATAGGAGACACACAAGGAAATGATTTGTGTGAGGTTTTGTTTTTTTCCTCTTCTTTTTTTCTTTTCTGATTTAAGGTTCTAACAGTTTGTGGTAGATGTGACGTTTGTATTCAGGGTTGGGGAAATAAGCCTTGGCTTCACCCAACACCTTTTTCAGTTAATGTTGTTCAATGTTTATGCTATTTTTTTATTTTTTATTTTATTTTTTTTATTTTTTCAATGTTTATGTTGACATTGATCAGTGTCAATGTTTATGTTGATGTTTTTAAGTTTGTTTCTCACTTCAAATGTTTCTCACTTCAGAAATGTATTGCTAAAGCTCTACAGCCAATCAAGATGCAGAGCACAATGAACTGTGTTATAGCAGGGATGACAGTAGTTTTTGTTTTTCTTCTGTTTATCTTCCCTTCTGTTATTTTGCTTTTCTTATTGCAGTGCCAAGAAAAAAAAAAACCCAAAACTCTTCTTCATCGATAGCATTATGGGGTCAAAGATGGTGAGAAATGTGAATGGTACTAAGATGACTTTAACCTTAAGCACAGTCAAGTTTGATGAGGTTTTGCAGATGACAAGTCAGAGATGATCAACAGTCCCACCAACAACTCAGAGGTAGTTTCTCCTGCTGCTCTGCAGAAACGTGTGTCCTGGAAAACAACAGTTTTTTTTCTTTTGGATTAAAACAGCAAAATCATAATTTAAAAAAAAAACACCTGAAACACTTTGACAATGCACTCTATTACCAAATAGTAGCACCTGCCCTGACTCTCTTATGAACTGAAGTTCCATCCCATTCTTAACCCAAAGAGTTCAGTATGATGTGGGTCCACCCTTTGCAGCTGTTACAGCTTCAACTCTTCTAGAAAGGTTGTCCACGAGGTTGAGGAGGGTTTCTAGGAGTTTCTGACCATTCTTCCAAAAGGTCATTGGGGAAGTCACACACTGATGTTGGTGGAGAAGGCCTGGCTCTCAGTCTCTGCTCTGATTCCTCCCAAAGGTGTTCTATGGGGTTCAGGTCAGGACTCTGAACAGGCCAGTCCAGTTCATCCAACCAGACTCTGTCCTCCATGTCTTCATGGACTTTGCTTTGTGTTCTGGTCCACAGTCATGTTGGAAGAGGAGGGGGCCGCTCCAAACGGATCCCACAAGGTTGGGAGCATGGAATTGTCCAAAATGTTTTGGTATCCTGAAGCTTTCAGAGTTCCTTTCACTGGAACTAAGGGGCCAAACCCTGAAAAACCAGCCCACACCATAATTGCTCCTCCACCAAATTTCACACTAAGCTCATTGCAATCCCCAATGTACCGTTGTCCTCGCAACCTCCAAACCTAGACTCATCCATCAGATTACCAGAAGAAAAAGTGTGATTCATCATTGCAGAGAAGGCGTCTCCACTGTTCTAGAGTCCAGTGGTGGCGTGCTTTGCACCACTGCATCAGCGCTTTGCATTCACTTGGTGATGTGCAAATGTGAAATTCTGCTTCATTGGTCCAAAGACTCTTTGTGGAAAAGGGTCTCTTTTTGTTGTTAACCTGAAGGGGTTCTCACTGTTGTACATTTTAATGTTGCAGCTCGAATCAATTGTTTTCAAGCAGCCCTTTTCTCAATTAATGCTCAAAATTTTTGTGCAATTGTAAAACCAAAAAATGTTTAGTCAAAATATGTGAATATGGATTTTTTTTAAATCAAAGTGAAACTGCTTTTTAGTTTGACAGACTCTCATTTAACTTTTCTAAAAACATTCATCTTCACATATGATTAAAAAAATAAAAGCATGGCACCTCTGAGATATGTCAGCTCATCTGAATCAGCTGAGTGACAGCTCATTTGTCGAGAGAGGGGTCGTTGGACCTTTCTGCCTCACACATTCACGCAGCACAAAAGTGCAGAGTAAGAAGTGACCTCCTCTAGTTGAGGGATTCAATGAGGAAACAGAAGGATGTCGTTCTCACTATTTGGCTGGACTTGGATAAAAAAACACAAAAAGGAAAACAGTCAAGGTCTCATGTCAACTTGACTGAAACGGAGATGAGACGTTGTATTGGTCCACTCAGTGACACTAATAGCAGCTCACAAAAAGTGATTAACTCCAGTTGCAAAGCAATTCTGACTGCATAATCATATTCTGGAGGTATATGATTATGGATATGGTTTAACTCTTTCTATGTTGATGTTTATTAAGTGGTGTATTCACTTAATTAAAGGAGCATGTTAGGACCAGAGGATTTTTTGTTTAAGCAGACCTTGAAACTGAAAGAGGTGAGATAGCATGTTGACATGTCTATTGGTTTTGATCTGCAGAGCTGAAACACTTTTTTTATCTCTTCAATACAAACTAGAATAAGATTTTCTCAACTGTCTTTTTCACAACGCCTTTGTTCTTTTCAAAAAGTAAAAAGCTAAATACCACAAAATGTTTATGCATGACTACCAAAAGACTACAGCATAGTTGATTCAAAAAGATCAATAACGATGAAAGCATTAACTTCACTCATGCAAACAGAAAAAAAGCAATGTTTGGGAATCAGACTTCAGGTGTTCAGGATGATGAGATTGTTTGGTTTAATTAACCTTGGATGCAGTCACACACGTGGGAGCAGCAGCAGCGACATTTTCCAGCAGTTTCTGCTCCTTACTCTTTTCCCATCCGTAGTCCCTCAGTCCCCAGCATGCATGGATCAGCCCCCTCCTGCCTCTTTGGCTCCAGTTTGATTGTTTCCTCACATTTCTAACAACAAGGCTTCAGTAAGCACCTGTGCCACACACAAGAGGTACTCTGGGATTACAGCTTCAATTTCTCTCTAATCACAGCTTCACCTTCATGTGAGCCGTCTATCAGCATCCCTCCCCCCAACGTTCATAACACTGCTGCAGCAGTGCCTTCTCTTGTTGATCTTCCATCAGGCAGGATGTACTTCATCCTGCATGTTACTCCTGTCTCATCCTCTATCTACCTACAGATTGCTCATATGCACCCTTTTTTCCCATCCTTGCCTTTCAGTAAACTTCAGGATCCAGTATTTGCTTCACAACCCTTTTCTGAAGAAGCTGTTGTTGGATCTGAAGCATGGCTCCCCTGAAGCTTTACTGCTCAGCATCACTGTTTGTTTTCGGAGCTTCTATTTTCTAGTTTGTGATCCTCCAGAAGGTTCTGCATTTAGGACTTCTTCTGGTGATTTATGTCATGTACACGTGGTCATCAGTGCAACTATTTGTATTACTCACTCGTCTTTATCTGCAGAAAAATGGATGCTGACGATAAGCAGAGCGGGACTTCTGCAGGAGCTGGAGCTGACATCCTGTCTAATGAAAGACTCATGGGGACATCTAGTGACAGAAACTGAGCTTGTTGTGTGAGTGTGGTTGTCTGCCCATGTTGGGCTGTACTCAGAAAGGTTTGTAAATCTGAGAGTCTTTGTTTTAGTGAAAACACACACACAGACACACACACACCATAGGAATTCCAATAGTTTTGTTACTAATTTCCCTGTCCAAATAAGCCAAATGGTCCGCTTTTTGTAAAAAGAAATAAAAAATAAACGGAAAAAATAAAAAGAATAAAGTACTAAAAATGGTTTGAAAATTTATTTCTTTTGAAAGTGATCATAGTATAAGCGGGACAATGACCTTCAAAGTGTGCACGATCAGACTAAAAAGTTTATCAGGGAGCAGTCAAAACTGATGACAAAGGAATTAATCTTTATTTAGTTGAGAAATAAAAAGTCTGTGAATTTAGGGTAAACTACATTCTTAAGAAAAGAACTGTAAAAAAAATATGTGTTTCAGTTTACGGAATCAAGCTAAGACAAAACTGCAGAGGCGTTATACACTGACTCAGTAAAAAATATTGACATGCTTGGATACTATTAAGTATGAGGCTAAATTTGAAAGAATTGGATAATTAGTTAAAAATCAATTAGAATACTTCATGTATTTGCTTTTTTTCATTCATTCTTTGTGTTGTTGTTTTAAACATAAGTGCAGCTTCCAAACTGTCTAAACATAAATCTTTTTTAAGATATTGTGATTCTGTTTTGAATTATTCAATTGTAAATGACCAAAGCAAAACGGAAGAAAGAAATTATTCTTCAAAACCTAAACAACCAGGAGTGAAAGCGAAACTCCAGATTAGATGATGGAAGGATGTTTGTGGAGGAACATTTACCTGATACTCTGACATCTGCTGCCAACATAACAATCCAACATGATGGCAGAAAAGAAAGCATCATAGATGCTCAGCAGCAGCTGCATGCTGTGGTACAGTGATTCACTTTACTGCACATTTCATGTTACTTTACTTCTTCAACTTACTGGACTAGAAGTAAACACTGTTCATCTAAACCAGTTTCCTTTGTTCTTCTCTTTGTCTTTTTTTCTATGTATTTTACGCAAACTGTCCTTTAGTCACATGCAGTTTTCAAATATTAAGGTCAATTGGAAAAGAAATTATAAAAATGTGTGTACAAACCTGAGCACAAGTTTTATTTGAAATTAGCACCATGGTCAGCAGGCGCTAACCATGGTGCTAATGCACTGTTATTTCTGCTCAGTGCTCTAAATGTCAAAATGAAGAAATTCAACCAAGTGTTCTTCTGTGGTTTTAACATGGTTACATTTTTCATAAAAATTTTACGTCAAAATTTCACGTAAAGACCACAACTTTTCTCAATTTTTCCACATATATTCACATGAGACCAATTTCTAATCCGTGCAATATTCACAAAATGCTCGTAGCAGCAGTGTGACACATCCTTAAGGTCATCATTGGTGTCTTTTTTAATCTGCTTTCTGTTATATTTCACACTTTGCTCTGCTCGTCCAAATGTGACTGTGCACTATTGTAGAGTTTTCTGTCATCCACGCCAAGATTACGTTGAAAAGTGGGATTTTCTGCTTCAGAAAAGGTTGTTAAAAAGAAAAACAATCTGTTGTTGAAGATCAGGGTGTCTAACAACAGCATAAGACATTAAAAATAATGAGGATAAAAGCTGTTTGATGAATCAACCCAAACATGTTTTCTCAAACATAAAACCTGAGGTTTTTTTTTTAATCTTCCGGGTCTCCTTTCATTTGTTGCTTTTGAAAAACGTCTTTTTATTTTCTGTGTTCAAGTAGTTGTGTATGTGCAGAGATTTTCCTGAGATTTGAACCATTTAGCATCTTTTTGCAGGTGATTTGCATTAATTTTGTAGATGTTAGTTTTTTCTAACAGAAGATTTTTTTTTGTCCAGATTTGTTTAGAAACGCATCCAACCCTGACACCCTCATTAACAAACTGAGTTTCTCCATTAAGAAAGTACTCCAAGCCATTCCAACAAATTTACAAGTCATAAGGCTCTGCAATAAAGAATTTCACACCATCCCTAAATCTCCCAAGTGTTTAATAAAAGTGCTTGATACAACTCAGACATTAGGGGGAGAGCTCCAAAATCTGTTGTGGGACTCCAGTGGGAGGGGACCATGCAGCCATGTCCTTTGCATGCATTCAGGGAACTGGTCCAAACAGGGCCGGATCTAGCCAGCCCCAGTTGGGGGTGCAGGTAATTCTGGGTATACTGAGAGGTTGGGGTGTCAAATCCACCCAAGTCCCCAAAACGCATAAAACTATGCTAACCCTGCTATAACTATTGCCTCCTGTGAACCACCTTTTCTTCTATTAGGGTTTATGTAGGACGACACTCCTGACTCCACCCTATTTACCAAACTTGTGTCCAAACTGCAATAAAACTCCCCTTTACCCTGTAGCTAATACATCCTTCTGCTCTGGTATGCTAAACTCCTTTTGACTCTGCACTTTCTGTAACTTAAGCATTTTCAGAAGGATGTTATCTTCTGCCTTTTGATGTTTACCGAACTGATCAACTGGTGTTGTGAGTATGCAACACAAAAAAACATAAAAATACTGAAAAATATCTAGAGATGATTCCTTACACAAGGTCTGGATTAAATTTGAATGAAAAGCATCAATTATTCAACGTAAAACTGTTAATGTTGGCTGGTTAACTTAAAGACTTCTAGTGTATGTTTCCAAAGGCTGGTCCAAATATCTGACTCTGTTGCATTCTCCTTAGATGTCTTTTAGGTTTTATAT
Organism: Oryzias latipes; assembly: GCF_053564925.1. Classification (NCBI taxonomy): domain Eukaryota; kingdom Metazoa; phylum Chordata; class Actinopteri; order Beloniformes; family Adrianichthyidae; genus Oryzias; species Oryzias latipes. The sequence continues at coordinate 2,732,331 of NC_136246.1, read as the reverse complement.
TTTGATGAAATTGTGAACAGTTTTATAGTGAACTGTTAGAGTCAAAAAACAAAAACAATGGTCATTGTTGCTTCTGAGTGAACCAGCAGCATGGGAAGCCCCCAGGAACAAACAGTCTTTTACAGAAGCAAACAGAGCGTTCGGCAGCCATTCCTGTTGCATGTCAATCCGTCCCAAAACACTGATGAAAGCAGCATCTGTGACAAAGAAAGAGAGTTGGCCAGGAATCCTGGGATCAAGTGGAGTGTTTGTGTTTGTTTTGACACCAGGAGGAGGCTTTGTTCATCTCATTGGATGAGAGGCAGGTTTAAATAACAAAGGAAACTGAAAGTAAAAAAAAGAGATCTATTTATCTAATATCCTTTCTAGTTTTTAATTTTGTCTAAAATCTTAAAAACTAGGAAAGGTAAAGCACAAAAACAATTTTAACACATGAGACATTTGCATCACATGTTACCATGGGAACCAGCAAGGAGTGTCCAGATGCTTCCTGTTATCGGTCCAGCAGTGAAACTAGCAGCCCTGCAGCGATCAGCCTCTACCCAGAGCTGATCGCCCCTCACCTCTGGGTGATTGACTTCAGAACCCCGGCAGATGCTGGCCTGCTGACAGATCCGCCTGCCCCTGCTTGCTTTGATTAGCTCTGATTCAGTGTTTGTGTTGGGTCAGGAACCTGCAGTGTCACTTCATGTCCAAAGAACACTGCAAAAACAGAGGTAGCCTAAAATGGGAAAGAAGACCAGACTGAAAATCACTAGATCGTAGTAAAATCATCTGTCCATGCAGCAAGCCATTTTTACTAAACAACAAATCTAACAATAAAATATCCATGTCTAGAAACAAGGAGTTCACCACAAGAATTCAAAAAGGAAACGCTAAAAAAAGCTGTTAAAATGTCACACAGCCCAAAAATAGTTTATTTGCTTGTTCTAAGCAAATGGTTTGTGCTTTTTTTGAGTTTTTATGAACTAAATTTGAATTCATTTTAATTAGAGCAGCGAAAAAAAATCCTTGATACACAGAAATTACTCATCTTAGAACAGAATGAGCCATCTTAATAAAACCTCATAATATCCCAAAACCAGTGCTTATTTGAGAACATAAATCTGCATTTTATTTCCAAAATAATGACAATGCACTCCGGTCCTGTCTGCATTTATTGAACTTTAAAATAACTTTTTTTTAAATTGACCGAATGTGACAGTGCAATTAGAATTTTCTGGAGTCTCAAATCAAAGAAGTATGCAGCAAAAGGATTTTGACTTATTTCTAGATACTACTTAATTAGACAAAACGTCTTGATTGTACTGATTTGAAGAACAGCTTGGAAGTGTATGCAGTAAAGTACTGTAGCTTAAAACAACTTACTGAAAAACAAGTATCCTGAATGTCAAAAACCACATTTTCCTAATGTTTGCATTCTTGTTCTTTTCAATATATGTGTGTTTGAGACTGGATAGACCAAGTGTTCCTTCACTGTGGCAGAGCTGAGCAGGTGAGTGTGACAGATCTTAGGCTTGACTGTGCTGACAGAGAAGGCACGGCCAGCTAGCTTGTATTATTCATAAACGCATGGATGTCTTGCTGCCACGGTCTTTGGCACAGCACAGATAGCACTGCAGCTGCATGATGGCCTGATGCAGCTCACTGCCATGTGGTCAGGCGCAGTCTCTCAGCAGCATAACAAAAGGGAATTCTGGGAAACATCTATAGTGAACTGTCTCTGATTGTCTTCCTTCTGAATTATAAAAGAAATCAATAAAGTGATGTGCTTTTAGAGCTGTGGTACTCATAACTGTGTTAGGAAAGAGAGCAATCTGAGTTATCAGGGGAATGCTCACAGAAATCAGCTGTAGAGCGGCATCAGTGTGAGAGCACACATCTGCTGTTTGTGTGTTTGTTTGCTCGTTTGATTGATTCAGGGTTGAAGGAAGAGGTTTGACTTTTGGATCTCTCTAAAACATGCAAATTGAACAACTGGTGTATGTCTGTAGATTTCACTGGTGTTCTTTATGATATTCCGTTAAGATTAAAGATAATTACATTGTATAAGAGCTTAGTTATTTTCAACCTAAAATGTTTTTGTTTGGTGAGGAATGAAAAGGGTGAATTTAACAAAACAGGGGAAATATTAGTTCTTGGTATTGTCAACACATTTCTCTATGTGTTAGACATATAGTCAACACTCAGATGTTGATGTCTTTCCAAACTTTCTTTTGAGCTGGAGCCTGCAGATCATTCATGCTGAACCTTTCCACCACAGGAGATGTAAATGAATGAACATCAATCTTTGAACGACCGCAGTTTGCATATTGCTGCCTTATCAGTCCCAGAGCTCTTTTTCACAATATACGTCTTGACATTGCACAGTGGAAAATGTGGACATGTAGAAATGACAGCTACATTCTGCCCAGAGAACATGTATGCTGGGGAATTGTCAAGGTTTCTGTGACACAGAAAGGAGCTTAGCCATTATTAATGTCACTCATTCCATCTGTACCTTTCAGGCTATGACAACTAGCACTGAAATACAATGACTTGTTTTTCTCCTAATTTGGTTCAATTCTAACCTATTAATCCAACTGCAATGCCTAGAACTACTGTTGAAGTTAAACCCAAGGTAACATTGATGCTGTTCTTAAGGTTTTGAGACCTTGAAATGTTTCCAATAACCCTTTTCAAGCAAAAATCTGGATTTTAAGCTCAGGAATTAAACTCATTAAACAGATTCCAGACCTCTTTCTTTAACTGACGCGTTTCTAGTTTTTTTGGGTGGCTGCACATGAAGAATCAAAATAGGCTTTTGATTCAAGTAGCCCCTATTGTCAGGTCGAATTAACTACGATAGCATAAACAAAGCTGGACAGATGGTATGTCTGCATCCAAAGCATTCATTCGGAAATGTTAAGCATACTGCCCAAGACTTTCAAACAAAGAGGATGAGAGAGAATGGATGAGCTGCTTCCCTGTAACAGGCTGACAGCAAAAACAGCTCCTGCTCCAAACTAATCCTGTGTTTGGGTCTCCAGCTAAGACGTCCTGCCAAATGTTTTAAAATAAGGCAAATGGAGATTCCATGCTTGTATACATGTAACATTTGAATCCATAGGAACATTTTCACAAGCAGCAGTTTCTCCATCCGTCTGTAGGTGGCAGCACAGCACCAATAACATCTGTTCCTTGTTGCTATGGGCTGAGTAAGCTCAGACTCCTGATGTCTCTTCCTTTTTGGATTCACTCATTGAAAATAATTGAGGTCATTTAGAAGGACGGATTGCAGAGGTCAAAAATGCTCTGACGTAGAAATAGAAATGCTCCATGGACAGATCATATCATTTAACAAACTGACAAGAAAACTCAAGAAAGAATGTCAGCTGAGTTCTATTAGTGCTAATTGGTGCTCTTTTATGTCTTTGGTGTACGTTCGCTCACTGTTTTCAGTTGTTCAAATGTTGCTCTTTCCTAGTTGTTCTGTTTTCAAGCTTATATATAATATTATGTCAAAACATGTTCCTTCTTTAAAAAAGTAAGACATTAGATGACCAAATCTGACTTAAATTAGTACACGGTTAAACCTTATTTACTAAGCAGAAGTTGTGTCTGTTAGAAAGACATATTAATGTGCACCAGTATTTTTTTTTAATAATAAGAACTTTCAAAGTCACTGTTCCACATTATCACACAACAGAGTTCAACAATATTTGAACGAAAAATAGTCATTTGTGGAATTTTCTGCATTAGTAGGTCATATTTACTGAAATCTAAAGCTATTCCAATAAAACATTGTAATAGCTCAAGTTCCATTGGGACACAGGACTCCTTTTTTTCAGCTGTTTCTCAATTCTTGCATCTATTGAACTTGTACAGAGCCCGTGTCCTGACATTAAAAAACTAAAATGTATCTCGTTCCCACAAATTAATATTACGTTCCTACAAGATAATATTCCATTGCCACGAAATACTATTTCGTTCCCTCGAAATAATTAAGTTGTGAGAAACAAAATAGTATCTTGTTCCCACAAAATAACATTTTATTCCCATGCATTAATTAATTTGTGCGAACGAAGTAATTATTTACATCATAAGTCATTCATAAACAAGGATTTCTGCTTCGCCTACCGGACATAGCTCCCACTACTAGCTTCATAAAAACGGATGTGAACAATACTTGAATTTACAGCAGATATCTTCACATTTCTGTCTGTGTGTCTCTCATTACATTGCACGGAAGACACGGATGATGTTTAGAGATCAGATTTATTTATTTTAAAAAGCTCTACAAAAGCATCATACTTGTTAGCAGTCACTTTACATTCGAAGGCTAGTAGGCTACATGTGGTTATTGATGGGCCAGGTAGCATGTAGTCTACCAGCCTTCGGATGTAAAATGACCGCTGAAGCGAATGTTAATAAAAGACAAGTCCTGAATATTATCATTCCTATTCGACCCTAAACTTCAATATCCCATACCGCACCTGGTTGGCCGGCCAAGTGCCAGAATGCCGGCAAGACAAGCTAAAGAGCTCTTCGGTGGAGCTAGGAGCTATGTCCGGAGAATCGCTGCGGTATAGCAAGCTTGGACATCCTAAATCTTATGATATTTTTCTTATATTCATTGAGACAATAATAAATTGATCATTCTTGTTTTTCTTTTTCCTTTCTTGAACAGAGACACGGAAGTTACCACTGAACGTGGCTTTTGCGGCCGGACGGAGAGCATATCCAAGTTTATGATTGACTTATGACGTGAACAATAATTTCGTTCGCACAAATTAATTATTTCGAGGGAACGGAATATTATCTTGCTGGAACGGAAAATAATTTTGTGTGTGGGGACAGGATATTAATTTGTGGGAACAAGATATATTTGAATTTTTTAATGTCAGGACACGGGCTCAGTAAACTTGTGAGTTTTTGGAGAGTTTCTGCTTAAATTTCTTTGCAGGATGTCAGAACAGCCTCCCAGAGTTACTGTCTGGGGGTAACTGCCTCCCACCCTCACAGATATTTTGTTTAATGATGCTCCAAAGGTTCCTAGATAGGGTTGAAGGTCAGGGGAGTGTCACACTTAACCAGCAAAAGCTACACAAAGTAACTCGGTTCTATTTAGGAAGAGAAGAAAAACAACAATGTGTTTAACTAACAGAGGGCAGGTTTATTCCATTACCTCTCACAACATTTAATACAACAACAACGTAAACAATAATTTCTTCCTAAAACTGAATTTCTTTTACAAAATAAATCAGCTTTATAAAAAAAAAAAAACTGTATAAAATAAATTGTCTGTTGTCTCGTTTGTGCACTGCATTTGTTCTCTGCCGGGGTAGGATAACTGAATGTGTATGGGAATGTTCTTATCTCTTGTCCTGTTAGGTTGGTATCAATCCTGTTGATGAGAATCAGTAACAGCTGGCCACACTGTTCTTCAATCTTCAACAGGATACTCTTGTTCAACGCCTGGCTCACCATTGACCTCCAACGAAGAATTGAAGTCTGAGTGGAGTTTCCAAGAATTCTTAAACATGACACGATCACGACGTAGCCCCTCTGAAAATGTTTCTGTCGGCACACAATGTAACCAATCTCAAAAACAAAAAGTAGCTTCTTTTAATTCTTCACTTATTTTTCTTCTTCCTTCTATAACACTGCCGCTTATTCTCTGCTGGTCACGCAGCTCCTTCTCTTCCTTCTCTGCCTCGTGCTTAAAAGAAAAGAACACGCAGACACAAGATGGCACCCTCCACAGAGCCCTGCATGGTATGGCTGGAGGGCCAAATCCATCTCTACCGCAAATGGAAAATTAACCCTTTAATTGCCTGTAGAGAAATTAACCCTTTAAATGCCTGTAGGAAAAACGAATCCTTTTCATAAGTGGGCTACAATAGCAGCCAATGATGCAGAGGTATTCTTTGTAGCATGGTTCATTGTCATGCCTGAAGTTAATTTTGTCACAGAAAACACGGTTCTTCTTCTTGTAGCATGGAAGAAAGTGGTCAGTCAGAAACTCCACATACTTTCAGCAAAGAGCTGTCAAACTCAGACCCAACTCAGTGTAATTATAATTGGCCAGCAAGATTATCACCATCATCATCACTGACAGCAATGCTCCAGTCATATATAATAAGAAGATATGGAGAGAAATTAGACTCAGTCGGATTTGTGCGTGCGTAATTCTTGATTTGTGCGTAAATTAGGATTTGTGTATGCATATTCTTGCTTTGTGCGTGCGTAAATTAGAATTTGTGCATAAATTTGGATTTGTGCGTGATTTGTTACTCACATAATACGTTTTGTGTATAAGTAAAAAAAAATATTAAATGAAAAAAATACAAAATGCAATTTACGTATGCACACATTAAGGTTACAACAGCTTGAAACTACTTACACACACACATCTTTAAAAAACACGCACTAATCCCTTGTTACGCACACACAAAGCCAAAGTTACGCACGGATCTACCGTGAGACTGTTTTCATGTCTCACAAATTCGTCCGTAAGTGCTGCGTTTAAATACCAGTGGAATGCTCGGTCATTAGAAATTTCCTATCAGCCTTCCCTTCTAAACGTATTTCCTTCAGTGGGTGTAGCAGGGCTTAAAAAAACTTTAAAGGAAAATAAAAATTATTATCTGACAATATGACGTTCATTTTTAAACGCTAATATTTACATTAAAAGTATATTATTCTCAGAGACAACGAATTGATAAAAAATGCGTTACAGGAACGACCAGTAGGGGGCACTGTTTTTTTTCTTCCGGAAAAAACAAAGGCAGTCAGACTGAGAGAGTCACGGGAAGAATGGCGGCCCATCTCGGTGGTCAGCGCCCCGAATTAAGTAGCCTCTATGTTCAACACTAACATCTACTGTCTTCATGTATTGATTTAGTCATTGTTTGGATGGTTTAATGTTTTATGCGCTCAGTTGTTTTTATAGGCCACGACGTTCTTCTCACATTTCCCTGTTAGCAGTAAGCTAACGTCTGTGGGAGCTAAGCTACTTTAGCGATCGTTTGCCTCGTTCGTATTATTACACGTCAGTGCAGTGTAGAACGTAATGTTATGTTCACAGACAATTAAAAAACCTTTTCATTTTTTTATGGTTCCAAAAGTCACGCGGTTGTATTTTATGTTTGCGTTCCAGAGTTTGATTATTATTTGTTGTTTCAGCAGCAAGTTGTGGAAAACATGGCGCAGGCCTTAGTGTCTGCTCTTGCAAGGGAAATCAGTGGCAATCCAACCTCCTCAACATCAGCTCCCTCTGTTGGCCTCAGTACCACTTTAAACACTTCTCGACCTTCAACCGCAACAGTTAATCAAGCTTTAAAAAGGTAAGCTGTATGTATGTGTTTGTAGAACAACGCAGCAGGTGTTTTGTGAGCTATCGCTAGCTTAAGCATCCTATAAAGAGAAAGGGCCTATCAGAATTCTCTCCTTTCCTTTCATTTATCTCTCCAAATGGAGAGCTATGAAAAGCAGTGTTTTATATTTCCAAATGTCACTTTTGTTTGACGTTTCTATTAAAATAGTCATTTAGTTGCGGCTTCCAGTGCGCAGCCGCAAAGATGGCAGCTTAGAGTCTTCTCTCCTCCGACATTAGGAATTAAATTGCCCTTCAAACTCGACAAACGATATCCAAAGTAATTCCAAGAGATGGAAAAGGGCAAGATGTAGACGCGAGACAAGCAGGCTAAACTTAAGCCAAAGAAAACCACGCAAACTGCCGATTTTCTTGGAAGCAACAGCCCAGAGTGCCCATGTGCTGGTGTTAGCAGCGCATCACCGGCTAATGCTAACGAAGACGAGCCAGATGAAGAAATCAACCTAACAACAATACTGACAGAAATAAAAAGTTTCCGCCAGGACAACAAACAACAATTGAGAGGAATTAAGGAAGAGATTAGTAAGGCAAAGATAAGGCTTGACGAGGCGGAAGAGCGGATTGTGAACGCCGAGGAGAGGCTGCAATCAATGGAAGAAGTCATGGAGGAGCTGGTGAAACTTCACAGCTAGAAACTCAACAATCAGACCAGGAAGGAAGGGCCAGACGAAACAACATCAGGATCTACTCTGTGGCGGAGGGCTCCGAAAATAAATCCCCATCAATGATACAATTTGTCGAAGAGCTGCTTAAACAAAATCTGTCATTAGCGGAAGACAGAAACCTCCAGATCGAACGAGCACACCGAGCCCTGGGTCCAGGACCACGAGAAGGGGGGCCGCCGAGATCCATTGTAGTAACGTTCCAAAGTTACAGAATAAAAGAGGAGATTCTACGAACGGCGTGGCAGAAGAAAGGATTCATCTGGAAGGGCGGACAAGTAAATTTTGATAACGACTATGCACCGAGCGTGCTTAACAAAAGAAAAGAATATGCAGAAGCAAAGAGGGTTCTGAAAGAAAAAGGGATCCGATTTCAGACCCCCTTCCCCGCCAAACTTCGAGTTTTCTACCCGGACGGAACTCGTGTATACAACTCAGCTGAAGAAGCGACGAGAGATGGCAGAAAAAGGGGTAACGCTTTCTTTTACAGTACAGTACTTACAGTGTACTTAAGTGGTATTTACATGGTACATATTGTGTAACTGCTGGGTACTTTCAGGGTACTTACATGGTACTTTCTAATGGACTTTACTGGTTACTTACATGGTACTTTTTTGTGTCTACTCTGTACTTATATGGTACTTACTGTGTATTTATGTGGTACTATTTGGTTCATACCTATGTGGTACATACTGGGTATTTATACTATTCTTACTGGGTATTTACATGTTGTGCAAAGTTGTCTTTTGTGGTACTTACCACATGTATGAACAAGGTAAGTACAAATAAAGCATCTTGAATTTAAGTCTGCACTCGCATGTTTCATGGTATTTACCACAAATTTACCACAGCAACTACCCCTTAAGTACACTGAAACTGGACTGTAAAAGAAAGTCAACCCTATTTCCACTCAACTACATGGTACTTTCATTACTAAATACTGGGTATGTTCACTTGAATATTACTTGGTACTTACCCCTTAAGTACAATGAAACTGGACTGTAAAAGAAAGTCAGCCCTATTTCCACTCTATTACATGGTACTTTCATTACTAAATACTGGGTATGTTCATTTGAATATTACTTGGTACTTACCCCTTAAGTACAATGAAACTGGACTGTAAAAGAAAGTCAGCCCTATTTCCACTCTATTACTTGGTACTTTCAGTAGTAAATGCTGGGTAGGTTCACGTATTACCTTCCTGTGCAGTGTACATACATACACACTTGGTCTTCTGACCTCACCAAACAAGACACTGCTAAATTTTTGGTAAGGGTAAAGTAACTGCATTGTAAAAACATATTCTGACCTGATTACTTCTTGTAACATGAGGCAAATGTAAAGAGAAACAAGACAGGAGTGAAAACAACAATCTTTAATGATACACAGCTGCAGCATACAAAGTGTCATCACAATGAAATTTGTTTTAAGTTCTCAACAAAACAGTAAAAAGCAGTGTTCCAAAAAACACATTGAGGGTCGTGCTTTTTTGTCCGTCAAAATTCTTTCAGCAGAGTTTGGTAACGGTGCAGGACTTCTTCTGGGTTTGTAACTGCAAGAAAAATCACAATAAATGAACATAAAAAGTATAAAGACTTTTATAAAGTACAAAGTATATTTTACTTATTTAATTATTTCTATAATGAGTTTGATAAAACTCTGTGAATTCTTTATTGCTTTGACTGTAATGCTTGAAATTAATCAAATTAATCAGTCTGTCCAAGACACTTTGATTTAGAAGGAGAAATACTCAAATTCTAAAATTAAATGATATTTTTACTATAGTTGTTCTCTTTCATAAGAAAAATACTATACATGCATGTCAAAAACTTACAAAAAACATGATTTTCATCAGCTTCTCCAAATGAAAATCTCCACCAGACTCCACGGAGATTCTTGATGTGACCACGAAAATGTGAACGGCGGCTCATTTAACCACAGCTGCGGATTATACATCCATGAAGATCTTCACTTCATCGTCCGAGCTGACATCCAGTGTCCATACTCAAAACAAAACTTCTGTAGCAGGGACGATGACTTGCACTAGCAAGACACAAAGCGACCCTAATCAGATGGGGAGGGGGCGTGTGTGTGCCGTGAAGGAGCAGGTCTGCTCAACCCCAAAAGCCCCTCATTTTTCTACTGTAAAATGTTCACTAATTTCAAGGAGCCAAACAGTAGAGAAAACTAGATCTGTTAAAAAGTTATACAGATGAAACTGAGACACTTACTATCCAAATATTCCCTTCATTCTAATAAAATGAGCCCATGCTGTAACATGAACTTTAAAATTAAAAGTTTTTAATTTTATATAAACATCAAAAAACGTTTTCCATCATTTTTTACTGAAGGAAAATTTTAATTATAAATTTATCTTTATATTGCAGACTAAAATTCCAAGTAAAAATAAACATTTCCTGTGAAATGAATGCAGTACATACAATTACAAACAAAAGCCCACCTGATGAGCTTGTGATTTGTCTCTATGTGCACTAGATACTTTGGACAGGGCACTGAATATGTTCTCCGGACAACACACCCCAACTGAGCCCTTCTAGATAATATTCCAATGCTGTCCACTCGGTGCATTGAGGCTTTGACTCGGTCCCATCCCAGGCGATGTCCTTGTGCCTTCAAGGTTCCTTTTACCAAACGATATCCAGCATTTGGCATTCTGGCTTTTATTTCTGTGACAAGTGCATCAAGTTCTGCCTCCGTACATGTACTGTACAAATTACGGACAGATAAATTGTTTTTTTGCCATCCTCCGAAACGGTGTAGCACGTGACACTCCCCATAACTTTGCAATAGTGTTCACAGATAGTCCAGTTTCAAGCAGATGAACCAGATGTTCTATGGAGATATCGATCCTCAGCAAACTTTATTTGTGATGATCTTACAAAGGATGCACATGTTGGTTCTTGGCTGTTTCTGTGGAGTTGAATTGCATTGTGCAAATCTGTCAACCTCTCTGTGACATCCTGCGATAGTTCGATGTGTTGAGACAGTGCGTCAATGAAAACCATTTCTTGATTGCAAACGAACTCCAAATAGTCTATATCCAGAGGCATGTGTTGATGTGCTTGTGTGACACGCTGATTAAGTCTCTCCAAGATATGTTGTTTTAACAAGCTCTATGAATGAAACATCACAGTTATTGCATTACTTTTATTTAATCACCTGTAAAATATTTAGCTTTGAATGCAGATAAGACACATGTGCAACAAATAGAGCATGTTTTATATAGTTAATTTAAAGTGCTTGATTACTTACCCATGCATCTTCTTGGTTTCTGTCCATTTCATTAAGAAAGTCCTTTAAAAAAAAGGAAAATAAAGAAAGGTTAGTCGCGTGGCATTACACCATACCACCCCCCCCCCTTAAAAAAGGTTGTAAAGGCAAAGATACAAAGATGTTTTTTTTTTACAACAATAAAACAGACACTTATAGTAAGATATGAACAATATGAAAATGTTTATAACTTTTGAGAAGCTCATGTGACTTATATTCAAAATAACAGACATAGGATCATCTCGATGCAGCAAATGTAATTGTAGGTAATCTGATAGCAGCAGTCATTACAAAGAAAAAAAACATTACATTTTGTGTTGCATCTTACACAAAACTTAACAAACATAACTAAAATAACCAGGGCTAATTAACTGACCATTACCATATCTTTTGGACAGTAACTTTTATTTATTCATTATAAAAATAAATAATATGCTTGCTTTATGATCTGCCACTCCTTAATTAATTCAGTTCTGGCAGAGCTTACTGACATAAAAATTGTTGTTCTGTGATACACAGCACTCATAATTATGCTTTGTTTTTGTTTTATTTTCTCCGAAAGAATGCTAAACTTCAAAGGTTGGGTCATTGTTAGTGCATTATGAGTAACATGGAGCCCTACGGATTGTGTACTTCAACTTTTTGTTTATTAGTTATTTATGTTTCACTTTTTTAGTCAATTCTGGTAAAACAAAAAATATTTGTGATAATTCAAAACATTTTTGAAGGCTACAGATCATTGATGGCTTCAACGATCGCTAAAGTAGTGTAATATTTGTGGGGGTCCCACCAGGGCAGGTGTAAAACCTGTGTCAGGCCACAAGAACCACACGAGATTTCGTGTTACAATTATATTCTTTAATGATTACGATACCAACAACAATCCAACAACAATCCAACTCCAAACTCCTCCAAATACAACCTAAAATGTCCAAGGTGTGAATAGGACATAGCTTGTGCAATCGACGAGACCCCCCCCCCAGGGGTCTGAGCTCCAATGCCGTCCGACTCCCTGGGGTATGGCTGCGCCGGGCGGCGGTGAATGAATTCCGTGTGCAGAAGATTACAGCGTCCAAAGGGAGTACCTTGAGTGGAGCAGCGGCAACCGGCTCACTCCTACTCCCCGCCCTATTCTTCTTCCAGAAGGCACTTAGCCCCTGTTGGAAAATATAATCTGTCGCTTTGAGATTACTTTCCTTGTTGCATGTTCAATAAAGTCGAGAAGGAGAAAACCACGGGATTCGGCCGGATTAAGTTTAACAAATTTATTCCCTAACAATATTTCTAGAAACAGAGTAAAAACAGATCGATCTGGGTGTCCAAAACCAAGGCCTGCAATACGCAAGAGGTTACATTCCGAATTCACATGCAGCTTGTCTGGAGACACAGGAAAATTCCTTGAGTTCAGACTTTTAAGCATGTGAGCAGAACATCCTCCCCCGGGAGCAAGATGGCCGCCGAATCTCCGCCTCTGGTCGCTAGAGATTGGCTGGCAGGGGAGCCCGCCTACTTCCTTCAGCCCATGTTGGGAGTTACAGCATTTGGTCCTAGCTTCCTGCTTCAAACGTCCAGGGGGGTTATTTCAAAGACGGACCACTGTCCGACCACCAACAGTGTCCCCATGGGGGTCCAGCACCGTCGCCCGGATCCTTCTCCGCAGGTAATCAGTCCCAACTCTTTGTCCTTTTCATGTGAGTTGACACCTTCAGGGGGTTCCCATAAATTGAATTGAATCCTGGAGACAATTTAATTCTGGTCCATGTCAGATCTACAGTTAAGGCTTCCAGATGGTCTTAGAAGATCAAAGACTGTTTTCTCCTGAAGGGGGTTGGAGGTTGGAGCTGCATTCCTGAAGCCCCTTTACATATGCAATTATCAGGAAGTCCCTTTTAATTGAAATGACTGAAACCCACACACAGTAAACCAGAAAGAAAACCTTCAATGAAATAAAATGAAGATAAAAACCTAGGAGAAATGAGAACCACAAAAAATAAATTCCTTCAGCTTCCCTCTCTTGACCTCACGAAGTGAGGTCACACAAAAAATAAAAACACATCCCATCATGCAATCAAAACAGCTGTGGTCTCTCGCCCTCACAATCTTTATCAGAACCAATGTGCCCTTCTAAGGTGTGAATGATTTGTTCATAAGTGTAGGAGCGAAAACCTGTCAGAGCTTGCATTAACCATCTTTAAGAAACGTTCAGTTGGACAGGGTAAATGTGCCCCATCAGCGACCATCCCTAAGGATACTTATGCTTCACTAGATATTTGGCACATTGGCATTTACAAAGAACAATACATGAAATAGTAGTCAAATTTAAATTTAAAAAAAAAAAGTGAAATATAAAAGCCAAATTTAAAAAGTCAAAATATAAAAGTACAGAAAAATAAAACATTCAAAGTCAAACTTAAGTTTAAAAAAGTGAAAATATAAAAGTCAAATTCAAATTTAAAAAGTCAAAATATAAAAGTAAAAAGGTAAAAAATACAACAAAGATAACACTTCCTATAAAGAAAAGAAAACACCTAGAATTAAGGGGGGGAATTGAGAAATGTTAAAGCAGAACAAAATCACACAGACGATGAAAAGAAAAAAGAAAATTGTCAAACATAACAGTAAGCAATTTTATAAAATGCAACAAAGTCCAAAAAAGGTCATTTCGGGCCTCGAACACTCGCGTCCTCCTTCTGCATGTACCACAAGCTCTGGGAAGCTTGGATCTGGCCTCCTATGGACTTCTCAATAAGCCTGTTATTAGAGATGTGACACATCTGATACAACAGAACGGCTGCAAAAGGACTTTGGTTGTCCACTGCTGTGGTACTGTTCTGCCAAGATGATTCTGCTGTGGGTCTAAGTTTTTGTTAGTGTTAGGGTCAGGAAATTAAAAAATAAAAAACAATAAAACACAAAAGACAATGAGACAAGAATCAATTTACGCATGCGCAGTAAGAGAAAATATGATGGAAAAGGTCCACCACATTTCTCTTCTCAAAGGTCTGCTTCCCCTCGTGCTGTTTTATGAAGAACACAAGTGGGGAAAATACAAATTCAAGAAAAAGAAAAAAGTTTATTATGGGCTGTTGTCTAATGACCCAGTCGTAGAACTTACTCATCCTTGCTGTGGATGAGAGAAAATCAGATGAACAGACACACAAAGCTTTAAAATTTTAAAAATGGTCAATCTGTGTTACTATTTAAACATTCTTTCTAGACAAATACATTGAAACGATAATGATAAAATAATGTCCTTCTTTTAATCATTAAGACCTCTTTTGTCTACCTCCCTCTCTTGGCCTGGGGCTAAGCTCCAGGACAAACACATAAAACGAAATAAATGTAAAGCAAGAACATAAAAACAATAAACAGTTTGGTGCACCGATAAGGTGAACAGGGGTCCTGTCCACGCTCCTGTAAAAGGCAAGGTTACAAGAAGAAATAATACAACTGCAACAGAAGATCTTTCATTAATTGCAGGCAGATGTCATCAACCTGTATTAGCAAAACACAAACCTCTTATAGCATAATGTTCTGTCAGAGAGACTTTAAACAGTGATCAAAAATGCAAGAAGGATTTTATGAACCCCTCTGTACTAAAATGTAAATAATTGTCTGCTATTTTTATGTAATGGAATGCAAAAGAAAACGTGTGCTAAAGCAATAGCAACAAACAACACACCTTGTGGGGTGAAAGGTGACAGCATGCAATATGGATCAGGGACGTATAGGTTTTATAATAATGGTGACGTCATCAACTCAAATTAACATTAGCTTAAATCATATGCAATCCATCTACTTTTAAAACCGGTTTCAAAGAAGTACACCATGAAGAATACGAATATTCAATGACACTATAGTTCTACAGCCCAGACTGAGTTTCCTTCATCTGCATCTTTCAATCAGCTGCACTGAGATCTAAAAATCTGTGCTCCTGCAGTTACCTGAATCACCACCGGGGGAACGATGAAGAATGAACCAACATCAACTGAACCTGTGGACCATGAAGCATCAGAGAGCGTTTTAACATCACCTCTGCATCTTCATGAGCCGTCTCCTCTCTGCTCAGTTGTTGAACGGCAAAATTAACCTGTACATTTTTATTGAGGGAGGAAAGTGAACACCTGAAAAAACACAATTTAACCAATGTGTTGTTAATGTCCTGCTTAGTCTAGTCCTATGTGAGATACAGCTGTGTCTGACAGCTAGTATCATTGCATTTGTGAGTGTATGAATGCACAATAAGCCGCTCGCCCTTAGGGTTAATATATGTCAGTGTAGTTCAAATGCCACGTGTGGTCTTCTACCTGCTGAAATACTTCTTACTGTTAATCATGCTCTCTGTCATAATGGAGTGTACAGGTCAGACCATTCGGAGGCTTCAAACACAGGAATCCAGGCTTCAAACCTGAAATTAACGAAACCACCTGGCGTTTCAGGGCCCTTTCTGCAGTGGGGGTCGGCTGTGGTGACCGGCATGGCATCCAGTCTGCTGTCTCCTGTTTTGACAAGACTGTCCCATCCCAACAGATTCACAGGCGTGTTTGGTGAATGCACGCATGACTGTTCCACCATCTGGTCAAAAGTCAGTCGGATGGTCTTTTGCAGGTTTTGAGGAGTCATTTGTTCATTTGTCAGAGCAGGTAGAGTGTCCAGTAGACTCATCAGTGGTTACCTTTGAGCTTGGAAAAGACAATGGCTCCTGCATCAAGTGGTGTTGTCCGACTTGCCCTGTGGTCCTCGCCACGGTGGAGGAGGGCTTGGAGTGGTCATGGGTACTGTTCATTTTTCCTCCAGACCCTCTGCCTCTTGGTCTGTACATTCTGCTGTTGGGCTCCTCGTTGTGGGCTGTCAGGGTTCAGAGCGCCATAGATGCCATTTCCAACTGCTGCTGGGGTCCCCTGGGTGGCCTGCTTCTCCCAGGATTTTTCCACCCGTCCTCCTGTTTCGGTCTCCGAATGGCTGAGCATGACACGTCATTACTGCTGTCTCTGAGGGCATCAAAAGTCAAAATTCACGTTAGTTTCCTTTTCTTTTTTAAAACACCTTTTATCCTGTGTGAATTATTTCAGCAAGGTAAAGAATTGTTTTTCTTCAGTTGCTCAACCTCCCCCTCTCTCCTGTCCTGTTTCTTCAAATGTGCTCTGGGGGTCAGTCACTGCTGACTCGGCTCCCTCCTGTGAAGGTAGAGAGCTGCGGAGGATGGTAAACTTTTGCGTCTTTTGTCACTCACCCACAAAACAGAGGGGGGTTTTCTGCCTAAAGTTTTATGAGATCTCAGGGGGGGTGCTCTTCTGCTTGGAAAGAGATTTAGAAATGTATTAGTCATGTTCAGTCTTCACCGTCTCCAACACCGTCAGTTGATCAGTAATGAAAACCAGCAAAGGGAAAAATCCCTAAAATTTTCTTTGTCTGATATGACGGACATGGAGCAAAGTCTTTGGAAAATATATTGTCTTACATGCATTCCGGCCGCTAATTATTCACTCTTAATCAAGAAACAAAGACAAATTGTTTTGACTTACCATTACTTACTGTACCAGGACTTACTGTTCAAGAAAAAGAAATTTGGAGAAGTACTAAAAGCAACAAAATCCCACAATTTAAGCTTTTCCTTATTTAACCAAAAACACAATTCACACTCTAAAACACAGACAATCAATACAAAGACAAGAACTTTTAACCGTTTTTGCAAAAGACATAACACAACAAATTAGGTACCTTACACATAAATAAAAATAAACCATTTCACTGAAATGAATCGTTCATAACTAGCGTTTTAACATTCATGTTCCCTCTTCTCCTGTTCTACCAGACCCTGCACTTTCATACCACACCTTCCCATGTCCACAAACCCTCCATTTTACTTACAATGCCTTTCATTTCTCCTGCTTTTCACCTTACATTTCTTGTCTCTACATTGCCACATCCTTCCAAATCCTCAAAAACCATGTTTCCCCTTCCTTTACCTCGTCCTGTTCCCCATTCTGAAAACAATTTTCAAATACTATTGATTATGATTCAAACAAACAAAACCGCCACTCGTTCGCTTCTCATTCAAACAGCAGTGCACAAGATCAAAACAAACAGAAAAACGAAATTAAACAAATTAAAAATGTCAATAATACTTCTTCAAACAAAGCTGAACTTAATCGCGGTTATTAGGACATACAAACAAATTAGAGACATGTATTCACAATAAGAAAACCGAAATAATTACAAAATTATTCTACCCCAAATGTATTAGACCCTGCAACCATGCACGTTGATCTCGCCGTTGCGGCAGAGGCTCCCGTCGGAGGCGCTGTGCAACATAAAAACCTTTTTCGGCGAACCGAAAACCCACTGGAAGTTGTCTTTCAACGCTGTCTTACAACCAAGGTCATTACCACGCTCGATAACGACGATCATGATTTTACCGCAAATTACATCCCAAACTCTTCAAATGTTCCTCATGAAAAAGTTCAGCACGTTCCATCATATTTGGTCGTCAGGGACGCGTCTCGCCGACCACATGGTACAAACAAAGCCAATCACAGCCACCGTTGCCATTTTGGCCAGGACTCCGTCACGCTTACCACGTGGTACAGACAAAACCAATCACAGTCGTCTACACATTCGAAAACAAGTAAAACGTCCCGTCATTGGTCCGTTCGATGTAAACATGATGAACAAGATGGCTGCGTCCGTAGAGCAGACAATACACTGGGAAATGTGGAAAATACAGTTAAAATGCACAAATTTCAAACACTCTTTCATCCCATTCTTTCCAAAATCGCATACATTTCATCCCATTCATCCTCATTCAAGCCATTTTCACCGCTGTTGTCAAGTCAAGTCGTCAGCGTCGTCTGTCGTCAAAACAAAATACACCGGTTTCCTCATATTTCTTCTGTCTAGCGCACCTTTCATTTTTACTGTGAATCCCTCTGTGGTTTCTCTACGCATTAAAAATAATTTGTGAAGGTTCGCTGCCTTCCTGGTTTTTCCGAAAATCCTAAAACGCGCAAAATTAGTTCCTATAGTAACACTGTTGTTTTCGTACGGGATTTCGTACAGGCTCAAACAGACGCAAAACCTACTATTTTTTAACGTAATCCAAATATCACACGCTCCCAATTTAATATTTTCAATTTTGACAGGCTGAACAGACACAAAACCTGCACAATTTCCTTAGATTCAATTTCATAAATTTCCTAAATCCAATCTGCTGTTTCAGGAGGGTGAACCACTAAACTCATACAGGTGCGCTATGCCGTCCACATACTTCACTTCCCCACAATTTGAGTTATTCACTAAAAGAATAACGTAAACAATATGCAGAATTTACGAACAGGTTCCTGCTTTACCTTTTGTTTGTGAGGCCTCGAGGGAAGTCAAGCACGTGGGGGGAGCGTCACCGACTTTTCGCCGAAAGTCCCAGAAATCTCATCTCATAATAAACCACTATCGGTCCTCTTACCCGCGTTGCGCTTCCGCGTTTCTTCCCCACTTTATCACGTCGGGGTCACCAATTAATGTTGGAAAATATAATCTGTCGCTTTGAGATTACTTTCCTTGTTGCATGTTCAATAAAGTCGAGAAGGAGAAAACCACGGGATTCGGCCGGATTAAGTTTAACAAATTTATTCCCTAACAATATTTCTAGAAACAGAGTAAAAACAGATCGATCTGGGTGTCCAAAACCAAGGCCTGCAATACGCAAGAGGTTACATTCCGAATTCACATGCAGCTTGTCTGGAGACACAGGAAAATTCCTTGAGTTCAGACTTTTAAGCATGTGAGCAGAACATCCTCCCCCGGGAGCAAGATGGCCGCCGAATCTCCGCCTCTGGTCGCTAGAGATTGGCTGGCAGGGGAGCCCGCCTACTTCCTTCAGCCCATGTTGGGAGTTACAGCATTTGGTCCTAGCTTCCTGCTTCAAACGTCCAGGGGGGTTATTTCAAAGACGGACCACTGTCCGACCACCAACAGTGTCCCCATGGGGGTCCAGCACCGTCGCCCGGATCCTTCTCCGCAGGCAATCAGTCCCAACTCTTTGTCCTTTTCATGTGAGTTGACACCTTCAGGGGGTTCCCATAAATTGAATTGAATCCTGGAGACAATTTAATTCTGGTCCATGTCAGATCTACAGTTAAGGCTTCCAGATGGTCTTAGAAGATCAAAGACTGTTTTCTCCTGAAGGGGGTTGGAGGTTGGAGCTGCATTCCTGAAGCCCCTTTACATATGCAATTATCAGGAAGTCCCTTTTAATTGAAATGACTGAAACCCACACACAGTAAACCAGAAAGAAAACCTTCAATGAAATAAAATGAAGATAAAAACCTAGGAGAAATGAGAACCACAAAAAATAAATTCCTTCACCCCCCTTCCTCGCATACACACACTCCTCCCTCGCTGTCTGTCTTCACCGTCGGCAGCCCTAACCAGCAGCGAACGGCACCCTCCCTCCAAGGTTTGAGTGGCCGGCTCCTCTCGCGAGATGCTCCTCCCGGAGGCCCCCCTGCAGGCCCCCCCTTTATCAGTTTATTCCAATCAGTGCTCATGATGCTCACCGGTGCATTCCTCCCCGCCCCTCCATGGCGAGCGGTAACCCCCATCACGGAAGAAAGGACTCCTCCGGGAGTCTCATTAAAACAGGGGGTAATCCTGGAACCGAGCAGGTGGCTTCCGTAGGCGTACAGGTGGCACCTTCTCCCCTCTCCCGTCAGCTGCCTCGGCAGATCCTGAGCAGGTCACAGCCACATCCTCCAAAGTGCTGCTTCCCTCATCCTCTGATGGCATCCTGTCTTGCTTTTTAGGGATCATCCTATGGGCCTGGGCGCCAGGCGTCTGGGGAAGCCTCTGCTGCATCTCCTGGCCCCTCTGGCTGGTCTTGGGAGGTCGGGGCTGATGAGGCTGCTAAAGAACAAGTATATGGCTTAAGTCTGTTGAAATGCACAACACTCTCTGACCCTCCCTCAACTGGAACCAGCCTATAAAGCACTTCTGTGAGCCGTTCCGGAACTCTAAAGGGGCCCTTAAAACGCCTCTGTAACTTGGCACACACCCCACGCTTCCTGGCTTTATTATGGACCCAAACCAACTCCCCCTCTGAGTAATATTGAAAATTAGCCCTGAAATCATAAGAATCTTTTTGACGTCCTGAGGCTCGAGTTTGATGCCGCTTAACTGCATCCACCACAGAGGACAACGTCTCCTGTAGCCGCGATACATACTCATCTGCGGATGAAAAGGTCTCATGTTTATCAATATTCAACATTATGTCCACTGGCAGCACAATTTCCCGCCCAAACAAAACTCGGTATGGCGTGAAGGAGGTGCTAGCATGAACACTGCTGCGATATGCGAGCATCACGTAGGGTAAAAGTTTGTCCCAGTTCAGTTGATTGTCTTCCACAAAAAGGGCCAACAGTGACAGTAACGTGCGATTGAACCGCTCAACCAACCCATCAGACTGAGGGTGGTAAGGCGAAGTTCTAGATTTATGGATGCTCAACAGACTACATAGTTCCTTAAAGAGCGTAGACTCAAAATTACGACCCTGGTCCGAATGAATACTGCGAGGAGCTCCAAAGCGGCAAACCCATTCTTCTGTCAGCACCTTTGCTATTGACTGAGCTTCCTGGTTCGGTAGCGGGAAGGCCTCTGTCCATTTGGAAAAATAATCACTGATCACTAGAATGTACTTGTTCTTATTTGGTGTTTCAGGCAAAGGCCCAAGAATTTCCAGTGCCACCCGCTCAAACGGTCTGGATGGAACAAGAGTTTGCATGGGCGCACACGGCTGCTTCCCATGTGATTTGCTTGAAGAACAATCAACACATTCTCTCACCCAAGTCTTCACATCATGAAACCAACCTGGCCAATAGAATCTATCCTTCACTTTAGCTTGTAACTTCTGCACCCCTAAGTGACCTCCAGTGGAAACGTTATGAAGCAGTCTCAAAACCCGAGGCACCATGGTCTTGGGCAGAACAACCTGAACGCAAGCAGCAGCATCAGAATTATCAGGGGGTATTCTCACCAACCTAGACTTCTACACTTGCAGCTGGTGCCACACGGGGGCATACTTCTGCAACTCCGGAACATCCGGCAACAACCCTGCAGCTTTTCTTTTACAGTTAATTAACTGTGACAATTCTGCATCTGCCTTCTGGGCTTCTCCAATCTCGTCCATTGCCGTCACATCCTCAGCCTCAGGGGATTGATTTTCCTGTGATATAGCACACACGTTAACGTTCATTAAAGAAGATTTCTTTGCTTCTGTTTGAGTGTGCCCAACACAGCCTGGCAACCGAGAAAGTGCGTCAGCATTACTGTGTAACCGACCTGGCCGATGAACAATTTTGTATTAAAAGTTGGCCAGCTGCTCCATCCATCGAGCTAATTGACCCTCTAAATCTTGAAAGTTGTGTAACCAGCGAAGAGAATTATGATCGGTGCGCAAAATGAACTACTTCCCCAACAAATAATGCTTAAAATGTCTGGTAAATGTCACCATACTCAACAGCTCTTTCTTGGTGGTCGCATACTGACGCTCCTGTTTAGAAAAAGCACGACTGGCATATGCAACAACTTTCTCCAGCCCACCTTCCTCTTGTGACAGTACTGCCCCAATGCCTAAATCACTGGCATCCGTGTCCATAAACCGTTTCTTAGGATCAGGATAAGCCAGAACTGGGGCTGTTGTGAGACAAATTTTTAACTGGTGAAATGCCTTCTGACACGCATCACTCCATTGATACGTTTCCCCTTCTCAGCAAGTTGATGCAACAGTCTCGCAATATCTGCAAAACCTCTAACAAAGCGCCTGTAATATGATGCCAGACCCAGAAAGCTCTGTACTTCCACCACATTACTGGGCACCGGCCAACCCCTAACCGCCTCTACCTTAGAGGGATCAGGCATCACCCCATTAGAGGATATGACATGGCCCAGATATCGCACTTAAGTAGAAAACAAGTCACACTTAGAAGGTTTAACCTTGAGGTTGGCCTGCTTCAGTTTCTATAAGACCCCCCCTAGGCGGCCCAAGTGTTCCTGGAATGACCGGCCAAACACTATGATGTCATCCAAATAAACCAAGCACGTTGTCCAATGCAAATCAGCAAGAATTAAATCCCTCAGCCGTTGAAATGTGCTAGGTGCATTACACAACCCAAAACTGAGGACGTTAATTCAAATAGCCCTTGGCGAGTAGCAAACGCAGTTTTATGACGATGGTCAGGGTGCATTTTCACCTGCCAATAGCCACTAGCCAAATCCAAGGTGGAAAACCAATATGTTTTGCTAAGGCTATCCAAGGCGTCCTCAATCCTAGGAAGGGGATGCATCCTTTCGGGTCACCTCGTTTAGCTTCCTGTAATCCACACAAAATCTAAATCCACCGCCCTTTTTCTTTACCAGAACCACAGGTGCTGCCCAGGGACTGCAAGACGGCTGGATTATGTCATTGGCCAGCATTTGCTTCAGATTTTCCGCCACCTCCTGTTGCAGGTGCAAAGGTACTCTTCGCGGGTGCATTTTGATAGGTTTTGCATCACCTGTGTTGATTTCGTGGATTGTCAAATAAGTCCTCCCCAAATCATGTTCGCCACAACTAAACACTGAACGATGGTGGGACAACCGCTGTCTCACAGATTTTAGCTGTTCCTCGGAAAATCCTCTATCCTCCAAGCCGAACTGCTGCATGAGTGCAGAAACAGTCGAAAGCTGCTGGCCATCCCCAAGATTTTTTCCATCGCCACCTTCTTCTATTGCAATGTCTGTGTGCAGTGTGCCAACTTTCATCCCACTCTTTAGTATAAGTGGGTCGCTGGTCACATTAATGACACAAATAGGCAAGGTACCCTGTTCGACGCGGCAGACTACACGAGCAACCAGCAGATCACAATGTTTTGCAAGAGAATCTGAGGGTTCCAACATTCCTGAGGCACAATCCCCCGTCTCATTTTGCACCTGACCACACACAATGGCCTCACCACGTGGGGGCACTGTGGCGTCCGACTGTATGACCACAACTTTGGCTGCCGGAGACGGGTTTGAGGGGACTAAAGGGAAAAATTTTCCCTTAATCTGACAAACGTTCTGCCCCAAATTGACAACGGCACTATGTTTTGCTAAAAAACCAAAACCCAACAGTATCTCATCTGATGTTAGCTCAGACACCAAAAACTCAACGGGTAGGGTAAGTGTTGCAAGCTGACACACAGTCTGCCAAGACCCCAAGACAACTAATTGTCCTCCATTTACTGTGGTAGCTTTCCCAACATAGTTTCCCAAGTCAGTCCCACCATTAGTGATAACTAACCACATGCTCTTCGATATAACAGAGCGTGACGCCCCCGTGTCTATGAGTGCATGACAGTCAAACCCACCTATTTTTGCCTTGAGATAGCCAGATCCACCCATTAAGCTTTTAAAGGCCGCATTCCTCTCGCAGGTAGGGGCGGCCATTGGGCCCTCTGTGCACGCCCCTGTTAGTTTAACTGCACATATGGACAATCCCAACATGCTCTTCCCCGCTCCAAGTCATCTTTTGAGTTGGATGCACGCGGCCTACTCCTACTAACCGGACCCAGTCTCTGGTGTGGTGGCAGAGACCTATGTTCAGGTAATTCCACCAAGGCTTTAACTGTCGACTGCAAGGATATTACCTCCTGTTTCAAGGTCTCAACCACACCCACCAAAGCTTCAACTCGTTCATCAGAGCTTTTGTCAGTCACAACACACACTTTGGTGTCAGTTGTAACGTAACTGTTTTCCAGGTCTCTGATGAGTTCCAGCTCGGCAGCCAGATTAATGGTAGCCTCAAGTGTGGCGGGTTTGACACTTCGCAAAGTAACACGCAGGTTCCCCCTCCCCACATGAGCAATCAAATGATCTTTAGCCAACATCTCCTGGGTTGTAATATCTACGGAGGGATAAGCTTTAGCAGCAAGCCGTCGGAGTGCAACACCAAACTCCCTGACAGTCTCATTAGGCAACCTACTGCGTGAAGAAAAGTTCGCTCTGTTCCAGTCCTCAGACTCATTGCCTCCTTTAAGGATAGGTAATTTGCTTTGGCAGATGGTGACAGCCCACTGTACACTTCCCGGGCTCGGCCGGACAACAGCAGACTCATAAACTTCAACTTAAGAGCATCGTCCCAGTTGTTCACATCAGCTGCAATCTCAAATTGCTCTGCCCAGTCAGACCAGTCTCGCCCAGACCCAGAAAAGGTCTCTGGCAGAATAACTGGCCGGGGGGTACTTAGCAGGGCCAGGTTATTATTGGGCCAGCATCTGCTGGTCCCCCTGCTGGCTCTGACTTTCTGGTGATCCCACTTCTGACACCAGTGTAATATTTGTGGGGGTCCCACCAGGGCAGGTGTAAAACCTCTGTCAGGCCACAAGAACCACACGAGATGTTACAATTACATTCTTTAATGATTAAGATATCAACAATAATCCAACTCCAAACTCCTCCAAATATAACCTAAAATGTCCAAGGTGTGAATAGGACTTAGCTTGCGCAATCAACGAGACCCCCCCCAGGGGTCTGAGCTGCAGCGCCGTCCGACTCCCCGGGGTATGGCTGCGCTGGGCGGCGGTGAATGAATTCCGTGTGCAGAAGATTGCAGCGTCCAAAGGCAGTACCTTGAGTGGAGCAGCGGCAACCGGCTCACTCCTAGTCCACACTCCTCCCTCGCTGTCTGTCTTCACCGCCGGCAGCCCTAACCAGCAGCGAACGGCACCCTCCCTCCAAGGTTTGAGTGGCCGGCTCCTCTCGCGAGATGCTCCTCCCGGAGGCGCCCTGCAGCCCCTACTTTATCAGTTTATTCCAATCAGTGCTCATGATGCTCACCGGTGCATTCCTCCCCGCCCCTCCATGGCGAGCAGTAACTCCCATCACAGTAGCTTAGCTTCCACAGACGTTAGCTTACTGCTAACAGGGAAATGTGAGAAGAACGTCTTGGCCTATAAAAACAACTCAGCGCATAAAACATTAAACCATCCAGACAATGACTCAATCAATACATGAAGACAGTAGATGTTAGTGTTGAACATAGAGGCTACTTACTTCGGGGCGCTGACCACCGAGATGGGCCGCCATTCTTCCCGTGACTCTCTCAGTCTGACTGCCTTTGTTTTTTCCGGAAGAAAAACAACAGTGCCCCCTACTGGTCGTTCCTGTTACGCATTTTGTATCAATTCGGTGTCTCGGAGAATAATATACTTTTAATATATATATTGGCGTTTAAAAGTGAACGTCATATTCTCAGATAATAATTTTTATTTTCATTTAAAGTTTTTTTAAGCCCTGCTACACCCACTGAAGGAAATACGTTTAGAAGGGAAGGCCGATAGGAAAATTCTAATGACCGAGCATTCCACTGGTATTTAAACGCAGCACTTATGGACAAATTTGTGAGACATGAAAACAGTCTCACGGTAGATCCGTGCGTAACTTTGGCTTCGTGTGTGTTTTTTAAAGATGTGTGTGTGTAAGTAGTTTCAAGCTGTTGTAATCTTAATTTGTGCATACGTAAATTGCATTTTGTATTTTTTTCATTTTACATTTTTTTAACTTATACAGTAAACCCTTGTTTTTCGCGGGGGTTACGTTCCAAAAAGAACCTGTGATAGGCAAAATCCGTGAAGTAGAAACCTCTATTTTTTTTTCAAGTATTATACAATGAAACACCCTATTATACATTGAAAAAAAAGAACAAACCATTTTACAGGCTCAAGCATTTGTTTCACAAATCAAAGTACTTTATAAACGTTTTTTCCAACAAAAAACTTCTGTACTGTATTGTCAAATAATAATTTTAATCCTCAATGTGAACAGAAGGCTTCAAATCGTGGAGATTAGCCCGCCCACCGCGACCCGAGCAATTGGATTAAACGGGAGAAAATTAAAAAAACAATTATGAAAAAAATACAAAGTACAGTTGGACAAATGGTGACTCAGGTGTATTTCACTGCTCTTCAGACTGAGCTGCTGCATCCTGACTCCTCTGCAGTGTTTTCTTCTTTTGAAGCCTGCGGTGCAGGTGTGTTTGTTCGGGGGAAGAACACAGTGAAAGGCAGTTGTTGTTGCTCTTTTTTCTATGGGTTTTAGGGAAACTCGAAATTGCATGAGAAGGTACACGTACGTAATGTAAATTTGGCAAGCTGTTTTACGTACGTGTACATATTAAACTGCAGCGTTATTGACGCACAGGTAGAGAAGAAGCGGAGTGACTTTTTAGCCAATCAGAATGCAGAACATAATGCACGATGCAAATCCGCGAAGTAGCGAAACCGTGAAAAGTAAACCGCGTTATAGCGATGGATCACTGTACACAAAACGTATTATGTGAGTAACAAATCACGCACAAATCCAAATTTATGCACAAATCCTAATTTACGCACGCACAAAGCAAGAATATGCATACACAAATCCTAATTTACGCACAAATCAAGAATTACGCACTCACAAAACCGACTGAGTCTAATTTCTCTCCATAAGAAGACACTATATGAAAAGGTTAAACATTGCATTTCAGTTACCGTACATTTTTCAATGAATATTGAGATGGCCCGTGACTTTCCTTCACTGCTTAACTTTAGCCCACTGTGAATTAAAGTTTGACACCCCTGTTCTAGAGCAACTCGAGAAAAAACAGAAGAGACCAGGTGATAATGATGATGACAGAGATGGCTTTAAGCTCAGACGTCAAAGAAACAGAAAGAAGTGACTCCATGATTTCAGTAGACTGCATGTCTGCCGTTGACTAGTACCCTGCATGTGCTGACTGCATTAAACTGGAGTAGGTGAGTGAGAGTGTTCCTGGAATGTGTGTGCCATTGTGGTGCTTGAACCACAAACCACCATAGGTGTTACTATTTCTTTAATTTTCCTTTAAAAAGTAAAACATTCACTTTTACTTTGTTTACTAAAAATAAATTAACAATGGATGTACACATTTGATTAATTTGTTTTAAGTGAGAAAAATGGTTTATTCACTTTTGTTTGTTTTCTGAGTTTCCATCCCAGGTGAGCCCTCCATAGTAATCAGTAGAGGAGTTTGGAAAAATTCCACTGGGGAACTGCAGGGATTGCCAACTCTCCTCATGGACTTTATTTTTGCTTATTTAGTCCACTTTTTGTTGAAGACTACTTTTATATTGTATACATTTTGTTTTTCCGTTTGCAATCATAGATTAATTAGTTGGAATGTTTGATTAGTTTGTTCTCCCCTCCGTCATGTGTCCAGTATGGTTTGTCCCTGTCTATAAAGCCTCCCCCGTGTGTTAGTGCAGGGGCTGAGTCTGGGGGGTAATCCAGAAAGCACGTTTAAACTACCCTGACTTTAACTCTGAACTCTGGCTGAAATCCGTCTGAACTTGCTTACTCTGGGTATGTCGGTTCCAAAAGACTGGATATGAGTTGGCGTAATTACGCTAGACTTGGTAACCCTGGGTTAATACACGTTCACAGCAAGAACATAAAGACATTCTCAATGGATCGCCGATTTCCCGAGTCACCATGGAAACGCGTAGAGAACTAAAGAAAGCGCTATACTTCAGTGAGTCTGAGATTTCAATGACGGTGTATGAAGATTATACGCCCATCAAAAAAATAATACTGCTGCATCATTAGCAAAAGAGTTTCTGCTTGGAGAAAAAGAACGGACAAGTAAACACATGAGTTTCTGATCTTATTTCAAATTACATTGAGATATTTATATATATATACAACTTATAAAAGTTAATTGAATTGATTCAGTTGGTAAGTAATTGAGTTAAATTTATTCAACCTAATTTATTGTCTATCCAACTCAATAGTTGTTTATACAACTCAAATTTACATATTTATCTAACTAAATGTCATATTACTCCAATTAAATTAAATGTTTTTCCATCTTTATTTATTGTACTTCTTGAACTTTCATGTCTAAGTTAGAGGCTGTAGATTTTCTCATTTTTATAAAGTTAAAATAAATGATAGTGTGGAATTACAAAATATACTAAGCTTCTAATTATCATGACTCTGACTTTAACTTCAGTTCTTGTGCCATTCAATTGCACTAAGGCTGCTAAATAACCTCATCATCCTCTCCGTCCCTCTCACTCATGGTGCAGAATTAAACATAACAGGATAAAATAACTCGGCAAAACACAGTAAAACAGCTAAACACCTAAATACATTTGGTCAAAAACCCACACTTAAACCCAAATCCGTCCAGACAGGCAAAGGGAATGGTATCCCACAATTCTTTGCACTGCCGATCTAACAGCAGCACCAAAGTTACATCTACTTAATTGAATTAGTTTGAATGAAAGTAAAATAAATGTCTTCTAACTGTTATTTTTAAGTTGAATGAACACAAAAAAAGGATTTATCTTAACTGAAGCAAATAATTAAGTTAGATCAAATTGAAAAGTTTATTTTTCCAACATCCATCCGTGGTCTTATCAACCTCTCACGGTGGAAAAAGTATTATCTGAGCTTCTTCATCCACTAAATCATATTCAAATGGATACGCCATGCTCCTTCACCTCTCTGAAAACAAACTAACCTTCAACTAAACCTGCTCCAGACCAGGTTATGTTCAGAGCATGAGTTGCTATGGGAACTTGACATACCCTAAAAACATACCTCTGTTTTTGGAACCGAAAGCTGAGGTTATCCGCTTCCTTGGCCTCAAACTTAATCCCATCTTTGTCCATTGGCTAATTGTGAACCTTCACACCAGTCTTATTCAGTGCAGTGGCTATAAAGTGGTGATTCCACAGTGAATTTTTATGGCAAAAACACTATTCAATCACTATAATAATAATAATTGATCACGTGTTGTCATATTCTATTTTATTATTAATTTTATAAAGCGAAAATGTTCTAGGGTCAATAATTCTTTAGTAGTTTTTCCCTTAACTGCACTCACCTGGCAAACTAGTTATCACAAGTGTCGGATATTGATGTCAGTGATCCAAAGAGCCCTGAGACACAAAATCATCCATGAGTTTAATTGAGAAACAAAGAATTTGATCTTTTTGACACTTAAATATAAATTGCATGATAATTTGGAACTCTTCGTAAACATACCATAAAAATTTGGATTTTGGTACTTCATACTGAAAAGTTTTCAAAACACAAGAATACACAATTGTAAATACGATCAGAAAGGAGAAATTTGTCATGGTGCCTCTGTCAGGTCTCCTCTCCCTCCCCTCTGTCATCTGCCTCTGAAGATTGGTACCAGCTGTGGACACTCACTTCATCAACTCACCGCCTTCTTAGGGAGATCCAGTCCAGCATTCATCGCCAGTTCGTTGCCATTCTCGGGGCTTGTCTGGTCAACTAGTTAATTCATGCTCGCCACATTTTCCTGAAACTTACCTTGCATTGTGATCTCACTCTCAGGTCCATCTCCACGAGTGTCCACCTGGGATAATCCTTTTTCAAGATCCGCTGCTACCAAGCCTCGCCTCTTGCCACGCTCCGCTCCAGCCACTCCCCGTCTCTCGCCTCAGCCACAAAGAGACTTCCAACTACGGCAAGACTGCTGCCGGTTCGGATTGCCTGGCAACAGAATCTAAAATTCTAAGACGATTGATTTTTCCAGCTGGAAAAATAAAAGACTTGTTATTTACCCTACGTTTGAGTTTACTTCCGGGTTCAAGCATCTGGGTCTGCTATGTCATACATATCATGGCAGAACGAACTGGCCAAAACCCAGACCCAGCTGACCTGGAAGGACTCCGACTAGCTGTCACTCAGCAGGGATTAGCCTTGGGACGTCAAGCCGAGTATTTAACTCAAATGGCCTCGGCTCAGCAAGATCTTTTCCGATGCCTGAATGGCATAACTCAAGCTTTGATGGATCTAACTGGTCAAAACTCTGCTAACTCAGCCTCAGTTTCTATTCCGACTTCCAGCAACTTTAACACTTCCGCTTCTGGTTCGACTCCTGAAAACTTCTGGCTCCAACCCGAACTATTTCATGGTGACGTAGAAGCATATGGAGGATTCCTCCTTCAATGCCAACTACTTTTTCAGCAAGCACCCTGGTATTATCAAGCTGACCACAGTAAGATAACTTTAATTGTGAATTTGTTAAGAAACAAAGCTCTACAGTGGGCTCAAGCTTTTCTCTCGGCTAACCCTATATCCCTTGTTTCATTTGACCAGTTTATTAGAGAGTTCCGTCTGGTTTTTGACCAACCCCGAAGAGAGGAGGAGGCTTCACCACAACTGCTAAGACTCAAACAACACAACCGCTCCGTAAGTGACCATCTGATTGACTTTCGCATTCTGGCAGTGG
The DNA here is from genome assembly GCF_053564925.1 of Oryzias latipes. Classification (NCBI taxonomy): domain Eukaryota; kingdom Metazoa; phylum Chordata; class Actinopteri; order Beloniformes; family Adrianichthyidae; genus Oryzias; species Oryzias latipes. The sequence continues at coordinate 2,701,703 of NC_136246.1, read as the reverse complement.
AGGCAGGTTGGCCGGATGTCGCCCTCAGAGGAATTTTCTATCAATCCTTAAATGACTCCATCAAGGATCATTTGTGCTCTCAACCAGAGACTCATAGTTTTGAAGAACTTGTTTCAGCAGCATTGCGGTCTGACGTTCGTCTCCGTGAACAACAGAGGGAACGCATCCGACAGGATCGTAAGGTACCTCAAGACTCCAGCACTCACACTACTATTCCGGATTTACCACAACCCCTCCTGATCGCAAATTCCTCAGTAAAGACTCTGATGAACCCATGCAAATTGGTCATTCCAACCTGACCCAAGAGGAACGTCAGAGACGGAAGGACGAGGGAGCCTGTTTCTACTCTGGTCTCCCGGGCCACATAGTCAATCAGTGTCAGCTCCGTTTCAAAGCCAGAACCCCCCGCTACAAGGCAGGCCGCGGGTGGGTAATTATGCATCTCATACTGAGAGAAAATTTTTATTTATCCCTGTCAAGTTATGTACACAAGATGGAATTTTTGACTTCAAGGCTCTGGTTGACTCTGGTGCAGAACAGAGTTTTTTAGACTCTAATCTGGTTTCCAAGCTTCATCTGCCCACAGAAGTCTTGGAACATCCCATTGAAGCTGTAAGGCTAGGGGGTCAACCCCTCTCCAGGATCACTCACCGCACCAAACCGGTTCGTCTCATCACCTCCAGTAACCATAGAGAACACATAAAGTTTTTCATTACTCAAACCCTTCAGACACCCTTCATTTTGGGGTTTTCCTGGCTTCGCACCCATAATCCTCAGTTTGACTGGGTTAATGGTCATATCAATAACTGGAGTTCATTTTGTATGGCTAACAGTCTTAGATCCGCAGAACCTCTTATTCGTCCCCACATCGATCAAACTACTGAAGAACTCGATCTCACCCGTATTTCGTCATGTTAACATGATCTCAAGTCAGCTTTTAGTAAATCTAAGGCTGGGCCTCTTCCCCTCCACCTTACGATTGCTCTATAGAATTACTGAACGGCGCACCCCTACCTAGAAGCAGATTATTTAATTTGTCCGGCCCGGAAAAGCTAGCCATGGAAAAGTACATTCAGGAGGCCCTTTCACCTGGCCTTATTCGCCCTTCCTCATCCCCTGTTGGGGCAGGTTTCTTTTTTGTTGAAAAGAAGGATAAGACTTTGCACCCATGCATTGACTATCGTGAACTTAACAAGATCACGGTTAAGGACAAATATTCTCTTCCTCTTATCAGTTTCGTGTTCTACTTCGTTCAAGAAGCCCAGGTTTTCACTAAACTGGACCTTCGAAATGCTTACCATCTGGTCAGCATTAAGGAGGGAGACGAGTGGAAAACTGCATTTAACACTCCGTTAGGGCATTTCGAATATCTAATTATGCCTTTCGGCCTTACCAACGCCCCTGCAGTTTTTCAGGGTGTGGTTAATGACATTCTCAGAGACTTCCTTAACTGCTTTCTTTTCATTTACTTAGACAATATACTTATCTACTCTCTGGACATAACTCAACACACTTTTCATGTATGTCTCGTTTTGGAACGTCTACTCGAAAAATCAACTTTATATTAAAGCTGGAAAATTCGAATTTCACGCTTCCTGGGTTATATTTTGAGGCAGGCAACATCAGACCAGATCCTGCTAAGATTAAGGTGGTCTCTAACTGGGAACCCCCAGAAACCAGGAAGAAATTACAGTTCTTAGGGTTCGCTAACTTCTATCGTCAGTTCATTAAAAATTACAGGACCATAGCATCCCCTCTCACGCAACTCACTTCCATCAATAGACCCTACACCTGGGGTCCTGAGGCCCAATCTGCTTTTGATAAGCTCAAGGAACTTTTTGTCACTGCTCCCAACCTCATTCAACCGGACCCCACCAGTCAGTTCATTGTGGAAGTAGATGCCTTGGATACAGGCCTTGGAGCTGTTCTGTCCCAACGAGAAAAGTCTTCTGGCAAATTAAAACCTTGTGCCTTTTTTCCCCGTAAGTTATCTCCGGCCGAACAGAATTACGACATGGGAAATCGAGAGCTGCTGGCTATAAAATTAGCGTTGGAAGAGTGGCGTCACTGGCTGGAGGGCGCTGAACTTCCATTTATGGTGTGGACGGACCACAAAAACCTGGCTTATTTACGTACCGCCAAGAGACTCAACTGCCGCCAAGCCCGCTGGTGTTTGTTTTATGAAAGATTCAATTTCACTACAGTATAACCTACAGACAAGGAAGCCGGAATGTCAAACCAGACGCTCTCTCTCGGAAATACAGCTCCAGTGATGAATCGGTCACCTCCACCATCATCCCTCCTACCTGCATCGTGGGGAATCTTACGTGGGATGTCGAGTCTCGAGTTTTACAAGCACAAGGTGAGGAACCGGATCATCCCCCTGCTCCCAATTACACTCTGTATGTGCCCACATCTCTTCGTCCAGATGTGCTCTCCTGGGGTCATGCCTCTCATATAGCCGGCCACGCTGGAATTCATAGGACACTGAATCTCCTACGGCGACGGTTTTTCTGGCCTGCCATGGAGAGAGATGTTAGGGCGTACATCGCAGCCTGTACCACCTGCGCCCGTTCAAAGTACTCCAACTCTCCTCCAGCCAGTTTACTGCATCTTCTGCCCATACCCAGCCGTCCCTGGTCCTACATCGCCATGGATTTCATCACCGGACTACTACCCTCCCAGGGTAACACAGTCATACTCACCGTGATTGACCGCTTCTCTAAGGCCGCTCATTTCATCCCTCTCACCAGGTTGCCCACAGCCACTGAAATGGCGGAAATCTGGGTTAGAAGGTTTTCCATCATCATGGCATCCTGAAGGACATTGTTTCTGACTGTGGACCCCAATTTGTCTACCAGGTTTGGAAGGCCATCTGTTCTGCCTCGGGGGCCATGGTGAGCCTGACATCCGGCTACCATCCGACTACCATCCCCAATCTAACGGCTAAGCAGAGAGGGCCAACCAGGAGCTGGAGGCCGCTCTTCGTTACCTAGCGGCCCAGACTCCATGTGATGGATCGAGCGGCCAATGAGGACAACAGAAGTTTATCAAAAATGAAATTTTTAATTTTTCTCAAAAAATGTAAAAGGATGAACAAACTGGGCCCGTAAAAGAGGTCAACAGAAACATAATTAACTCAGGCAATAACTTTAACTTAACCAACTGAACAGACCAAGTAACAGAAACAAACTGACCTAACCAAAGACACAACAGGGGAACATATATAGTGGCTGATCAGACCACTTGAGAAACATGGGGGGGGAACTAACATGACTACACAAACATTTAACAAAGACTATAAAGACAAGACTAAACACAAAACTTGGTCTCTTAGTGGAAGAGAAAATCATCAAAAGTGGAACAAAATAAATAATGACCAACAGATGCAAAGCAAATAAACATTAAATAAGTCCATTAGTTTCTCCCCTGGAGGCTTCAGTAGATGGTGCCTTCCTAATTGCCTGGCTGGAGTATTTAAAGGCTGTGAAGACTTGAGCTCCTCCTTTGCCAGTCCTCACAGCACAGCTCCAGGAGCAGAACCTCAGCCACACCCGTAGCGACCAGTAGCCCCCTCAGTACTGGCAACTCAAAAACAGGTGACATTAATTAAACAAACCAAAATAAGTAAACTAAACAAGTGTACATGTGCTAGAAATTATTGAAAATAGATAATGAATGTATATTTTATTATTATATTATTATTTTATTCAAGAATAGAGAATCTGAAATAATAAAATTAAAAAGAAAGTGTGCAATGCTGAAGGGAGGTTACCGCCATGTTGTTTGTGGGTGTGGCAGGGTATGCTGCCATCACACTCCCACTGATTGGTCCAAGTTCCTAGTCTGGATCGAATGCGCCCAAATATACCCGCAAAGTGCACACGTCTGCACAGCCTTGCCCATTCTTATATAAGCTCACCATGAAGCACCGAAATCTGTTTATTATGGTCCAGTAGATCCATATGTAGCGGTACCAGTACCAACTTGGCAGAAAGTTTCAGTACCCATCACTTGTTTAAACTGAGTTGTACATGTATCACTGAGTTACGAAACCACAGTAAATGTGAAGCTAATGAGTGAACATCTACCATAAGATGGTTCTCTCAAGATCTTGTTTAGGTGTATAGCTGCTGAAAGAGGCTCGAGGCGCTGTGCCTTCAGCAGCATGCTAAGCAACAGCGCTGTCTCCAAATCTACACTTTCAGTAAACTTTCTGTTGCTGCTGTGGGTCCAGCTCCAGTGTGCTTATCCTCCAAATCTGACCGGATCCTGATGAAAATCACTGAATTTTCCGCTGCCCTTTGCTATACATATGGAGCCTGGATAAATGATGTTGCCTCACAGGACACAATGACTGGGTTTTTATACAGTAATTTATTGTTATAAAGTAAAATCAAAAATAGTCAGACTTGCTCTTAGTATAAAACACAAAAAACAGATGATTCTTTGGCAACTGGTTGATGTATTGTGGCAAAAGATTTATACAAATCTTGAAAATAGCAAGAAATAAAATATGGCAGTGGACTCTGACCACAGAGAAATTAACATAAAAAATCAAAATCACCCACAAGTCATCAAGTAACCACTGGGAAAAAAATCACAAATAAACAAATGAGAGAAAAACTCACAGTTCGTAGCTGTACTTCACATTCAGGAACACTGAAAATGCCGCTGCCCTCCCACACGTGTAATGGCTCAATACCACGGCTCTTGTCCTCTATGCAATCCACGTAACAATACATCATGTTGAAAAGCCAAAAAGTAATAAAGACAGGTTTGACATGTTTTGCATAAATTACCTTACGTCACAGATAACTTTTCTTCGTGCAGAGATTTTCTTTCATGCAGACGCACAGCGGAGCCAGAAAGCTAAATAGGAAGACAGGAAGCCTTCTGTTTCTTGAAAATAAATGTTCAACGGGGACTTCCGCGACACTGCCCTCTACTGGCTAAACACAACAACATTTAAAGTAATGGCACATGAGAAGCTACATTGCAAAAACAGTGAATAGTCACAAAAAAAAAACATTAAAATATATTAGAACAAAAGCAAATAGACTTGGAATCTAAAAGTCTTTAAGAACAAACAGAGGGAATTGGCTGGCCAATTACCACTCTACTACGCATTGGTGAATTGACAGCGGGGGTGGAGGGGGTCTCATGTTCAGAAGGTAAAGGGGGAGAGGACAAAAGAAATTCACCAAAAGGTATGAGGTGCCATGTAGGACATTATTCAGAATTAGCATTCATAAACACATATGAAATCTCTCACACACACTAGTGAAATGCATGTATACATACAACTGAAAATATATTCATTCACGTACACGTTTGAAATCTCTCACATACACATGTGAAAATGTTCTCACACGCTGTAACACTCTACAGTTCATTTAGAGTCTTAAGATTATTGTCGTGGATTGACTATGGAACACAAATGAACAAATGAACAACCAATTAAATCAAGATTTGTTCTTTAACCATCATAATTTCATTGAACCCAGTCACACTCCATGAATCGCGCTCCCGATTACATTGTAGGTCCGTGCACGCGTTTACGATGATTCCCTATTGTCCGTCTAGCGACTCCCACTTGTGTGCGCGTAAGCGCTCCAACTTAAAAAAATTCCTCCCAAAGTCAAAAGAAACAGAAAAACTGAAATGATCTCACCCCGTCCTTCGGGTAAATGTCAGGGAGTCTCATTTCTCTCTTGGTCACTTTCCAGCCACGTCCTTCCCCAAAAGAAATTAATAATAATCCCCGCGGCAGAATTTGGAAAGGTCCGCGTCAGATCCTCCTCTGTAACTCCCGATGGTCGGTTTCCGGGGTATTCCGTGCGTGCTTGCTCGTTGGAAGGGCCCTCTTAGTCTCCCTTTCCGTCTTGTCGGAGTTTGAACTCTCCTTAGGCTTCCAGCCCACCTTGTCTGTCCCTTTTTAACCCGGAAGCCATGCCGTGTGTTAACGCACCCCAGCTGATCGCATCAGCTGTGAGGAGTGACGTCAGCGGCATCCCCGGTACACAAATACCCAAAATACACACATTCACTAAAATAAAAGGAAAACATAGGACCTCTTTACCTCTTAGGGTGTAAAATACAGAAAACATGATACATTTATGTGGCTTTGTCACATAGTCCCCCCCTCCAGCAGAAGGCTTCTAAGGAAAATGCTCTCACACACAGTACTGAAAATGCTCTCACAAACACATGTGAAAATGCTCTCACAAACACAACTGAAAATGCTCGCACACACTCTACTGAAAATGCTCTCACACACACTACTGAAAATGCTCTCACACACACTATCAAAATTCTCACACACATACTACTGAAATTTTCAATAGAAACGACGGAAGGCATTTTAGTAGAGACAGTTTTTTTTTAAACTTTATTGTTAGAAACGAAGTTGGTCGATGGAAGGCATTTCAGTGGAAACGAACCTGTGTCCGAATTCCTGCCCTAATCCCTAACTACAAAAACCCTATAAAGTGCAGCACTATATAGTTCTCTGAATTTTAAAAGCAATTTGGACACCCATGCTCACTACTTTTTTCTTTCGGGTGTTGTTAATAAGGTGCTTGACACGAAAACAAATTGGCGCATTACCGCCACCACCTGGTCTGGAGGCGAACTACTCCTATTTAACGCAGAGAATGACACCTATTTGTCAGAGTAAAAACACAATAAATATGGACATTTTACAAAGACTGCTTGCTGTGTTCTGATCATGGAAAACGTGGCTGATTTATAAATAATTAAATTACAAACACTTTGGTGTTGATTTAATGTATTTGTTCATAAATAAACCCCCAAGTTATTTGTTCATGCCAACAATATTTATTTTTTGTTTTTGTGCCGCTGAACGATTAACCGGCTCTTGCGAGGAGGCATTTTTTTCTGTATTTTTCTTACACCTTACTAAAAATGGCTTTAAATATGAATCTGTCCGTGTTCATGGCAATAATTCAACCGTTTTTCGTGAGATCATTTTGTATCGTCCCCCGCCCCGCAGGAAAAAAACAGGTATTGGTATTGATATTATTAAAAAGATTCACGTCCCTCCTCCAGCCTCATCTTTTCATGCATTCCTCCTTTGTGTAATGTGCAACTTAATTATTAAATATATTTTCACAAATCCTGTTCGGTTAAAAGTGTGTTTGTGTCCGCGCGCAGACAGACGGCCTGAAGCGCGCTGAACCAGCTGGTAAAGAGGCAGGTCAAAGTAAAAAAAAACATTGTAATGGTTCAACAGAGCTGAAAATCTATGAATTAATTTTTTCCTGATGGAAAAATACTTTTTTTTTTAGGTTCAGCCATTTCCCGTTTTAGCTGTTTTGCGCCTCAGTTGGGCATCGGCACGCAGATCTGAACACCATGCTTGTCTCACGATGAAGCTCATTTGAGCTTCTTTTCTGCTTTATCAATTGACATCATGTCCCTGCCAGGAAACCTGCTCCTTCCTTCCTCATCCAGCGCAGTGTTGCCAGATAGTCACACCTCTTTCATCCTTCTGCTGCCCCAACTATCGTGCGTGCTCTCTGTAGAATACACTGGGAGCGCGGGGAAAAACAACTCTCAGCTACAGAGGATGTGAACAGGTGAACAGGTAGAGAGGAGAAGCAGGTAAAGAGGCGGGGGAGGGGCTTTGGCTTCAAACTCTGTCAGAGAGATGAAAACACGGGCGTCAGATTCAGACGCAGCTTTCCCTGCGGGAGTTGAAGCAGAGACTTTCCCTGGTATGATTTTATGAACTCACACATGGAAACATGATTACCAAGTAGAACTCTTCAAAATAATAAACCTGATCTCTCCACATTCTCCGTGTCTACCATGCATTGATGCACACATCGCTCCATGCAGCGATCAGACCATAACCTCTAGCTGGTAGCTCCGCCCACACGCGACCACGGTATCAGGCTTTTAAAGAATACAATTTCTAAGAGGCGGGGCGGGGCGTTGCACACCCCCAACAACAGGTTAGATGACAGTGGCCATAGGCGTCTCTACCTGGTGCTTTCACGGAGCTTCAGTACATAAGACTCCAACAGCCGCACAGCCTAACGTGGTCCGCTAATATATATTCATGATTCATGATGATTCCCGCAGGGTTTATTTCTGCCGCCCGCTCCCGCCCGCAGCACAATTCAAACCGCCCAATAAACCTTTTTCACACTTCCGCATTTTTTGACCGGAAATACGTCAATGACGTGTAAAACAACTTCCTGTTAGCTTAGCGGCACATACGAAGAATGGCAGAGCCGAAGAGTTGCAGTTTCTGTTGTGTTCCAGGCTGTTCGTCTTCCAACCAAAAACAGCCCGGCCTCTCATTTCATTATTTTCCTGTGGATCCAAACCTGAAACCCAAATGGATACGGCGATATGAAGAGAGGAATGGCATAGTTTTAATGTAAACACAGGTAGCACCGTCTGCTGCCGGCACTTCGCTCCGGATGTGGTGCGGCTGCGTCGTTCGTCGCCTGAAGAGTGGTGTTGCCCCGAGTATTTGCCCTTGGAAAAACTTTACTGCTCCTTCGAGGAGGGAGTCAGTATATGACAGAACCTCAAACGTCAGTCTATGCAGCTATGTTGTGAAGCTAGCGACATGGTGGCTAAGCTAAGGCAGTAAAGATGGATCACCACTACGTGACACACCTATGGAAGCGATTATGTAGCATGAATAAAAAGCAAAGTCAAAACCAGAAATGCTTTTTCATTTTCAAAATGAAAAGGCATTTCTTGACTCAAAAATATAATGAAAAAGCAAACCACCAAAATGCTTTTTCATTTCCTTCCTCAACACAGCTTATTCTGTCACTTAATTAAAATTAAAATTAAAATGGTATTTGACATTTCATTTTCAAGACGTTCCATGGTAAATGTGTAGCATGATTCATTTAGAAATGTCTAATTTGACATTTAAAATGGATTAATAGAAATGCTTTTTAATTTTCAAAATGAAGCTGCATTTTTTGACTCAAAATTAAAAAGAAAAAGCAATACTTCAAAATGCTTTTTCATTTCCTTCCTTAACCCAGCTTTTTCTGGCACTTAATTAAAATGATAAAGAAAATAGTATTTGACATTTCATTTTCAAAAAGGTCCCTGGTAAATGTGTAGCATAATTCATTTAGAAATGTCTAATTTGACAATTAAAATGGATTAACAGAAATGCTTTTTAATTTTCAAAATGTAGCTGCATTTTTTGACTCAAAATTAAAAAGAAAAAGCAATATTTCAAAATGCTTTTTCATTTTATACCTAAAACCGCTTATTCTGTGTCATAATTAAAGCGAAAATGCAAAGAGGGGATTGCATTTGCATTTTAACATCCACCCTGCGCACCTTGTCACAATATTCATTTCGAAAAAGCATTAGCAGAGGGGAGGCGGGGCGATGACGTCACTGCTTTCTCTGTGTGTCCGGCTGCTGAGTGACGCGCACACACGCACCAGGAGCAGACTGTGTTAGCGGCAGAGACGAGGGTTTTGTGATGGTTGTGAACTTCTGATGAGTTTCCACAGCTTCTCAGGACTTCATAGCAGCATGTCCGCCTTATGCGGTCCTCCTCCTGACTCACCGCGGACAAGCTTTGTTCTTCGGACCGCCAGCTGCCTTCGCACAGCGGAGCGCGAAGCTCCCGACGATCGCTGAAGGCGGAAATGCTGCTGCGATCTGAGACCATCATATGAATTTGTGTTTCCAGTGGTGTCCAGAACAAAATAAAGACTGATGTAATTCTGCCATTCTCCGCCAGCGAAGCACAAACCGGAACTAAGTTTACACGTTGCTGACGTGTTTCTGGTTTTTGCGAAAAAGGTCTATCACGCGAGATTTTGGTTGGGTCCCGCGGACCTGGCGGGACCCAATCCCAATGCAGCCCTCTACATCGATCCACACTGGTTTTTCGTAGAGACTTCTGGGAAATTTCTAGTGCAGGCTGCCGATACACATCACCATAGCAACGCTTTTGACTGCCGTTAAATCTCGCGTGGTCAGCCAACTTCCGTTTTTACTGAAATGCCTTCCGTTTCTATCGAAATTTTCAGTAGTATGTGTGAGAGGATTTTCACATGTGTATGTGAGAGCATTTTCAGTTGTGTATGTGAGAGCATTTTCGATAGTGTATGTGAGAGCATTTTCAGTTGTGTTTGTGAGAGCATTTTCACATGTAAATGTGAGAGCATTTTCACATATGAATGTGAATGAATATATTTTCAGTTGTATGTATACAAGCATTTCACTAGTGTGTGTGAGAGATTTCATATGTGTTTATGAATACTAATTCTGAATAATGTCCTACACGGCACCTCATAAAAAGGAGAGCTAATAAACATGAATAATTTATCGCAAACATTCATTCACCATAAGGCGACTAACCCTTCAACTTTTACTCACCAAAGAGGAGGAAATGTTTGTATCGCAATATTTCACAGAATTCATTTTTTTACACCTCTACTCGGTAGGCTTTATAAAGCACTGAAGTAGATCGTGTGAAGTGTTTTTGCATCAATACTCAGAAGGTCTAAAATGCTGCTGCAAACTGACACAACTTTGCACAGTTCTTGTTGTGTTGAGGAGATGCTGACACAGCGAGATAACATCTTTTCTTGATTAATATTTTTGGAATTTCAGAAGCAAAGGTTATTGAAACATATTGATCAACCGGTTACAATCTTTACTCTTCTGGATAAGTTAAGAGCTGTTATGAAACAGATCAAGAGAATCAAAGTGGACATTCAAAATGTTCCTCTATTTACTCAACTTTGTGCCTTTTTTAAATTAAGGTCACATTTTTGACTAGGTTATTGTGCTACCCTCCTCCAGCATTACTTAGAAAAATGTATTTGTTTCTCTCTTTTTGCAGAGGCCATAAATACATTATTAGATAAGAATAATAAGAATAAAGATGGATAGCATTTATCTGCGCTTTTCAAGAAGCTCAAAGTTCTTCCAATGTGTCCATTATTCCTTCATATTTGGTGATGGTAACTACTGATGTACGACAGCTGTCCTGGGGCAGACTGACAGAGGCGTGACTGCCAGTTCACGCCTATGGTCCCTCTGACCATCACCGGGACATTCACACATCAGTGGAGCAACACTGGAGGCAGGGAGGGGGAAGCGTCTTGCCCAAGGACCCTTTGATCATTGGCCAATCTGCTCAACCATCTGAGCCACTGCACTTTTAATGCACATTTAAAATGTTGTTCTAATACAGAGTCTCAATTGTTCCCTGCTATCATCAAATGTAAAAAAAAAATCTTATATCTTAATTTAAAGAACATTTTTCTTGGTACAACTGACATGTTGTAATCATTAAAAGCCTTGATGTTTTAACTATTTACTGATTCTCCAGTGTTGAACTAAATGTAATTGAAATGATTTAGTACTGTTTTTTTACCTGAATGCAATGTTTTCATTACAGAACATGGGCCAGGGGGTTAATGTATTTTCGGAGGGTCCCTGAAGGCAGCAGACCTGTTGCACGCGGAGGGAAACGCCTCCTCTTCCTCCTCTGCTGTGGTGCTTCAGCGGAGTTTCTGCACTTTCACCTCCGTGCTGTCTGACCACTGAACGCGGCGTGGACATGGCTTCGAACCGGGTGATCGTGTACGGCGGGCGCGGCGCCCTGGGATCCAAATGCGTCCAGCATTTCAAATCCCAAGGATGGGTGAGTGTTAGCGGGATGCTAACATGTCCGGCTGTGGCGCTGGAGGGGCTAACGGCGCGCGTGCTTTGTGTTCACCGGGCAGTGGGTCGCCAGCATCGACATGGCTGCTAACGAGGAGGCGAATGAAAACGTGATTGTGAAGATGAGCGAGTCCTTCACCGAGCAGGCGGGACAGGTGAGCGTGCTGCGTTCAGGAACAGTGAGGACGGTAAAACGTCTGAATCGGAATCAAGATCCGATATTCAGGATTACTCTTCACGTCGCTGGAATTATTTGCGTCATGTGTTGCTTTACCCTTTAAGGCTGCCTTCACTTACCAGGTCAAACGTAGGAATTTAAAGTAAAAGAACTGTGTGAGACTTTTACCTGAATACTTATTTATTTCTGTTTTTTAATCATTTGCTGTGCTGCTTTCTCAGTCGCTGAAATTCTTTATTTCTAGTTTCAAAATCTATCTACCTAATTTAGTATTAATTTGTGTTTAACAATTAAATCCAGAGTCTGGTTGTGACGTCACTGTCTTGCTTGACTTTCTCTAATCCTCCTAGTGATGTCTCAGGTTTTAGACACTTCTACCAGTTTATGACTGAAAAAAACCACCTATGTTCTAGAGAGGGCTGTTTTTATCACACAACTAGTTTTAGTCTTTTTTCCTTTCCCTCCCCTGTGACGATGTCCCTGAACTAACCGTTTGCAGCTGGCAGGTGAGACATGTCAGAGGCCTGCAGCTTCATGGAGGCCCCGGCTGTTGTGTGTCTGCAGGTGACGGCAGATGTGGCCCAGTTGCTGGGGGAGCACAAGGTGGATGCCATCTTGTGTGTGGCGGGTGGATGGGCTGGAGGAAACTGCAGTTCTAAAGGTCAGAGTTCAAAGTCTCTTTGCTGTGCCATTAATCATCAGCCTGATGTTCTGTTGGGAGGATTCTCTGTATTCAGGGATTCTGCTTATTCGCAAGTGTCTCTGGTCCCTAGCGCTCACAAATACGGGGAGGAAACTGTGTGTGTGTGTGTTTCCATCCATTCATCCAAATGTATATATATATATATATATATATATATATATATATATATATATATATATATACACACACACACACACACACATAAAAGTACAATTGTGATGTCTTTGTCAGGTCATGTATCCTCGTTGATCAGTCTGCTTTTAAAGTGGCTCCTGCTCAGCATCGTTCTGATTCAGCAGAATTATTTCTTACTGGACCCTCCCTCACCAGAAACCAGAACCCCCCCATGTAAATCTGCCCGCATACGGATCACCACTACTGAATGAGTAAAATGGTTTGTAAACCTGAATTTTGTTGCTTAGCAACGCTTGTGTTGATGCAGACATCAACTATGAGCCAAAGCTGGACATTGTGTTGACCAGACTTGTTAAAATCATCTTAAAGTAGTAGAGGTCAGTCATTTTACCAGAGACGGGTTTGGTGGGACAGAATCCACAGAATCGGCCCAGCAGTTCATGAGTGTGTGTGTCCGCCGGTGTGTGCTGATGAATTCACAACTTGCCACCTGTCATAAATGTGTTGTGTGTGTTACTATGTTGATGGAAAGTAACAGTTGTTCCTCATCATTTCCTTCAGACTTGTACAAAAACACAGACTTGATGTGGAAGCAGAGCGTGTGGACCTCCACCATCTCCAGCCACCTGGCCTCTCTGCACCTGAAGTCTGGGGGGCTCCTGACTTTGGCCGGGGCAAAGGCAGCCCTGGCAGGAACTGGGGGTGAGGGCCCCTCTTTGCTTCTCGTCTTGGTCGTACAGCCTGGTTTGTGTTGCAGCGTCTGTTGTGCTGAATGTGTGTGAGTTCTAGAGCTGTTCAGACAGAAGCTGATGTGATCGGTGCTTAGAGTCTCCTTCACAAATGAAGTCAAGTCAGACTTTATAAGACTTGCTCTCGACAGGATGACGGGTATGAAGACTGGATGAAGGTTGAGGGTTTTTTGGTAGATAAAAAGTGGGAGTCTGGTCTCTTATGCTCACCTGACATCCCTGCAGCTGCAGTAATGTCTTAGGTCACATGATGCTCAACCCAGCCGTGTAATCGGTTTATGACCCAACAGCGGGCAGGCGGATTACACGCCGGTGTGGGTCTGTCAATGCAAAGAAAATAGTAGTCAGGGAGGCGCGTGAACGGAGCCGAGAAGTCGAGCCCTGTCTTCGATCAGACACTCTGGATCATCAGTGAGCGTCAGACAAATCCTGATCCTCTGTGCAGAGAGGCAGATCACTGCCTCTCTGCACAGAGCTTTGGGAACCAATGCGTGCTTTATTGATGATCTACATTGTTGAATGTGAAGGTGGGCTGCTCTGAATCCTGTAGGTAGTGTGAGCTTTTCTGTGACACTATGAGGTGACTGTGTGTGGAACAACTCAGACTCATGCCTGTCCTCTCCAGAGCCGTTTGTGGCTCCATCACATGACTAAAGCTGAAGACCAGTTTAAAAGGGCTTCTCCTGTTTATGATCATTGAAAAATGTTTCTTCTAAAAGGTACGTTTAAGTTTACTCCACTTTCTCTGAGGGAATCTTAAAGAGGAATCTTGGTTAAAACCAAGTGTGTCATGAAAGCCAGAACTGCTCATGTTCTGCAGCCTCACCGCTGACCTGAGCAGAACTGAGGGAACGTTCCACATGTCCTGCTGTTCCGTGCAGAGGTGGCTGGTGGAATGCCTCTTTTCACTTGGAGGTGGAGCTTCTGCTGCTGGTCTGTATGAGAGCCGGTGGGGTTTTCCTGGTTCTGGGTGTCTGGACTGAACCGTTGGGTGGTGCATGTGTGCTGTGGTGGGGGGGAGGTCTGTTTGTGACCTCGGGGTCAGCCTGCAGATCACAGAGTTCATGATCAAAGCTGCAGGGCTCCCAAACACAAACTGCTCTCTGCTGGCCTTTGAGCATGTGGCTGTCGCGTCTGACCGTGCTGTTCAATAGCACTTTGCTTTCATAAAGGACGTTTTTGTCCTCCTGACCAGTCAAAGCCACATTCCCAGTCAGGCACTAGATCAGGGGCCAAAGTGGGGGTCGTCGTTGCCTAGCAGTATTTCCACGTTTGGACCTGCAGAGCCAGGAATCAAACTACTGACTTTCTAACTGGCACATCAGCTGTTTATTTCTTGAGCTGAAGCTGCTCTTTGCTGCTTGCTTGTGACTGTGTTTAGCAGAATTCCTGCAGGGTCAGAGGTTCACTTCCAGCATGACCTTCACCTAAACGTTTCAACTGTGACTGCAGTTTGCTGGGAGCACAAACAGTAATATCACTAGATGGCAGCGGCGGTGCTCATCCTCTCTTTGGGGGGGTCCATGTCCGCTGTTATTTTCTTAAATCTACTTTTGCTTTTGGTGAAAATCAAAGGAGTGAAAGCTGTTACCTCCCCTTATTCCTATTGGTCCACCTGTGATCCATGCTGAAGGCTGGATGGATGTTTATGGAGCTGCTTATGAATTCCAGATGCTGCACATCCAAACATTCCTGCAGCTTAACTAGAGCTATGCTCTGTACTTCTGCATTTTGCAGTTTAGCTTTATATATTTTAGCTATATTTCTATGTGTCTTATTCTTAATCTTATATCTCCATATTTGGGCCCTTCAGATAAAGTTGTGGAGGTCAGTAGAAAGCCACGGTCTCTAACAAAGACAATGGTGCAGGATGTGTGCAGAGGTCCACAGTGATCCATGCAGCAGTGATGCTTGCAGAGAAGATGGACAGCACACTCTGTTCTGTTGACTGCATGTCTCCAGGACTCTGGGCAGTGATCTTCCTCCTGTGCTTCACAGGCATGGTGGGCTACGGCATGGCCAAGGCCGCCGTTCACCAGCTGTGTCAGAGTTTGGCAGCCAAAAACAGTGGGATGCCACCAGGAGCTGCGGCCGTCGCTATACTGCCGTGAGTATCGAGAGGAGCTACAGATGCCAAAAGACAAAGCAGCTAATGCGTGGAAGACTCCTGAAAGGAGGGAAGAGTCAGTACCTGACTCCTCACATGGAGAGGAGGAAGAACACTCGTCATCGTTTCATCATTTCAATCAAAACGTGAACAATGTGTTTTCAAATTGCAAGTTAAAAGCTGACATTTTAACCAGATGTGATGCCTGGATGAGTGACTGGCCTCTGTAGAGAAGCATGACTAGAGCAGAGATCAGATCCATCATGTGTTCATCATGATCCTCACCACACTTCAAGGTCAGAACAACTGATCGTTCTTCAGAGGCCAGACTTTGGTTTCTAGAAAACCAAACGTGATTCTTATTTTTGCAGTGATCTGTTGTGTTTCTGGATTTTTGCTAAATTCACTTTTGAACAATGCAGTAATGAGTAAATGCTCCATTCTGCACAAATGTAGAAGTATATCTTTTTTTTATTTTATTTTCCCCCCAGCGGCTGAAGGGCTCAGTTTGCTGCATGTGGGACCAGAAATGAACCCTGGTTTCCTGGGGGGTGCGATGAGTTTCATCCAGTGTGGGTCCTTGGCTAAGACCCTTCACGCTACTGCCTAACTATGTAGCCCCAATGGGGCCCAGGCGTGGCTCTCCCTCTGCCCAGATAACTACAGGATTGTGTCAGGAAGGGCATGCGGCGTAAAGCAAACATGCTGATTGGCTGTGGCGACCCCCTGAGGGGACATGCTGAAAGGTGAACAGCAAACAACTCGTTTTTTCCCCTCCTCTTCTATGGGTTTGTATCTGAAACTTTGATACAAAGACAGTCTAAATAAATAAACAAATGATCAGATTGATGAACACTGAACATTTGTTTTCAGAAAACATCCCATAGTCCACAGAAGCTCATCTGGATGTTCTAGATCAGCTGCATTACTCCAGCAGTCCCTGTAGTGCAGGGGTCGGGAACCTATGGCTCGCGAGCCATATATGGCTCTTTTGATGGTCACATGTGGCTCGCAGACAAATCTTTAATTATACTTTTTTTTTCTTTTTTCATAAGACCAGTCCTTGTCTGGCGCGATGCAATGCCAGAGGCGCCCAGTAGTAGCGGTGCTTGGAGAACAAAATCTACACCAGCACTATCAGTTACTATTATCTATTATTTCACAGAGTTTGTACCAGCTGGAAACCTGTGAATTGACGTGCCTAAAACTGCGCCCTCCCGTCTCTGAGAAAGAGCGCGCAGTAGCGGAGACGGGATGTGTGAGGAAGAAAGCGGGGGGGGGGGGGGGGGGGGCACGGCCAGTAAGGTGAACCGCGCAGGGATTGTAATAACGTAAAACCTGCTGCCCGTCACTCACTGCAGCGTGTGAGTGTGTGTTTGGCTCCCCGTCTGCATGTGATAAGAATGTCTCACATCTACAGAACATTCAGACCTACGATCACGTTTAAAGTCTCAACGCCTGCATGAAGCAGAAACTCACCACGTATCAACCAGACTAGACCATCAGCAGAACTACCACGAGAAATACTCATCATTTATTAGCAACAGCATAACAATGTTATTAAAAAGAATTCACAGACTTATTGTACTTTAAAAATGTTGAAATTTCATCAAATTCACACATTCACTTGTATATTTAGTTTTAAACATATTGTCACGGACTGAGTTTAACTTGGCTGTTGGGCCGCGTTAAAAGTTCTGGAGTTCATTAAACGCGTCAAGCAGAGATCTGATTGGCTCTCAGTTCTGTCGCTCAGGCTGTTGTTAGGTAGTTTGGACCAATGGGGTTCAGCTATGGGCCGAATAAGGGAAATGGGAGGGCTGGAGCGGGAGCAGGGGAATATAAAGTTGGGAGAAGCGCTCTTGTCTCGGCGGGGGATTAGGAGCTGCTGAATTAATTGTACGGCGTTTGTTGCGGTCTGCAGTAACCAGAATAAAAACCTTTAGAGAGGTTAAGTCTCCGTGCCTCAGTGTGGGAAAGGGACGCTACATTATTGTACGGCTCTTTCGAAATTACATTTAAAAATATGTGGCGTTTATGGCTCTCTTGGCCAAAAAGGTCTCCGACCCCTGCTGTAGTGCATGACAAGTGGAAAGACGTGCAGAGCTGCTGAGAAGACGAGCATTAACATTGATGGAGATGCCCGTGTCTCCTCATGGGTGTCTGCTGGTCTCCTCTCTTAGGCTACGTTCACACTGCAGGGCTTAATGCTCAATTCGGATTTTTTCAAAAAATCCGAATTGTTTGCTAGACTGTTCACATTTCCAAGTAAATCCGAACTTTTGTGATCTCCAGTGTGACCGTGACACGACCCAAACAAGACCCGCATGCGCAGAAGCCAGAAGAATACTCAACGGTGAACGACGTCACTTGTTTGCGGAGCAGATGTCAACAACAGTGTTGTCAAAAGCGGAGCTCTTTTTGTAATATTAAATTTATTTTCACGAAGGAGCAGCACAATTACAATCTTCTCATTTTAAGAAGGCAATGGAGTCGGGATCGTCTGTACCCACTGTAGTGGAATAGGAATGTGTATGTGCTGGAGCCGCTCGCCCGCGTGTGTGCAAGCGCGTGCCGCGATAGAGAATAGGGGGGGGGGGGGGGGGGCAGTGTGTGCGCGCATTCATGTTGTGTGTTACGGAGGACGGTAATAAAATAAGGTTTCCCCCAGAATAAATGCTATGGACTCTTTATTAACCCGTTCTGGAGAATCTAAGGATCAGAACAGGGAGGAGGAGGAGGATCGCCTCGGGTCCCCCGCGCTTGAGCACGGTGGAAAGGGGAGAAAGAAAAAAAAGTTATGCGGGAAAGGTTCAACACCACGCTCTGCCATTTATCTGGAAATTTTTTCAAAAACCGCCCAGTTGCAATAAGAGCCCTGGAGTTTGGCCTGAAAAGAGCGATCAGCCCAAATATTAATCCAATCCGTGACCTCCCTTCCCTTCCACTGTCTCAGCAGCATCGTCCACCATGGTTGATGTTTACGTTCTCGTTCCCGCCTACTTTAACGCAAAATGATGACGTTTGTTGCGTGTCGATGACGTACAGTTCGGAATCAAGTCGCCTGGCCGGTCAGACGGCGGTCGCAATTGAAAAGACCGGCTACAATTCGGAATCAGGATGGCAAACCCACGGGGCCTGGGTCGCAATTGAAAAGATCGGATCTGTGTCATTCAGACTGTCATGAAAAGATCGGAATTGGGCCGCTTAGGGGCAAAAAATTCGGAATTGGGTCGTTTCAGCCTGCAGTGTGAACGTGGCCTTAAAAGGCTGATGCAGCCCCCACCCCTGAGTGGGCTGAAAGCGTTTCTGCACCGTCATGGTGAGCAGTGTGGAATGTGGGGCTTTTCAGATGCATTTCTCTGCATGAGGACTCTGCAGCCACATCTGCTTAGCATTAGCCATGACTTGCATTTCTCCTTCCAGCCCTTTTGCTTTGCTGCCCCCTGCCCGGGGTAAAGGGTCGCTGTGTTCATGCTAAATCCACTGTGTCAATGTGACTAAAGGAGACTACCAACCTCCAGAAACGCTTCCTGTCGTTTTCGCTGTTTGTGTTTTTTTTGCTCAAACCTGAAAGTGGGAGCAGCTGATGAATTTGGTCTAGATCAGGGGTCCCCCATCCCCGGGCTGCGGGCCGGTACCGGTCCGTGGACCACTTGGTACCAGGCTGCATACTTCTTCTTCCACTTTCGGCTTCTCCCATCAGGGGTCGCCACAGCGAACGAGTCGCATGGTAAATTTGGCAATGTTTTACGCCGGATGCCCTTCCTGACGCAACCTTCTCAAACCGGGCTTGGAACCGGCAGAGGTAGAGAAGGGAACAGGGAGCAGCCCGGAGTCGAACCCGGGTTTCACGGACGGAAGGCGCCGCAAACCAGCACGAGCTAAACCGGCTCCCACCAGGCTGCATACAATGACTAAAATTATTTCCATTTTGTTTATTTTCTGATCCTGAAGGAAGTTTTCTTTTGGAAAAATCCCAGATTCTGTTCACCACATCTGTCAGTCTTGACACGTCATGTGACTGAGCAGCTGCTCGGACCGCTGGGTTAGGCGCTCAACGCTTACAAGCTAATGACTAAAGAAAAACAAACGATAAAACATTTGGAAAGCTTCTGTGGAAGAAAAGAGTCAGAGGGGAGACAGATTAACAGTTTTTGAATTAAAAGAAACATAAAGCTGCTGTTTACAGACAAAAACAGGAGTTTTCTTCTAAATACGGACAGATGTTCTCGTGGACCTGAAGCTGCTCTGTGCAGCGAATGAAGTTTGAATGTTTCACACACTAAAAATAAAGATGCAGACATGATGGATTCATGTTTATTGTTCTATTTAGAAAATGGCAGTTTACGACGGTTGTCATTTCATTTTGCCTTTTTTATCCACCATACCCTAAAGTTAGCGTCATGGTGTTAGCATCCACTCTGACGTCTTCATCTTCATCCCAAAGTCTACGTTAAACCAGCAGCAAACATTTTAGAGAAAGAAGATTCCATCAAATAAACATGTTTCTGATTTGTGGAAACTTCTAAAAGGGACATTTATGAAGTTTCCTTCAGCAAAGCTGAATTAGGCATTTGTTCAGAAACTAGAGCACAGAAAATATTCCTGTGTTACAAAGAGACACAGTGAATCAGGATTTATGTCAAAATTAAATATGATAAATCTTTTACCCTGAAAGATGATCTGAGACTGGGTTGATTTCTCAATGTTATCATGGTTTTCTATGAACAAAAAAACCCCTGAAATGTTGCTTTTATTGAATTATTTACAAATCAAGAACAACTTCTACAAATCAACAACTTTGTTTCACTGAATCTTGGTTGTCTGTTGAAATTTAAAAAAATCTACTAATCTTTTACATTTTTTCTAAACTAAATTTTTTGTAGCCTTTTACTTTGAAAAATAGTTTTTTTCAGAAAGCGGAAGCTTAAAAATGTTAAATGCAAACTTCGACCGCGTTCCGACGGGTCCATGAAAATATTGTCTGACATTAAACAGGTTTGTGGCCTGAAAACGGTTGGAGAGAGAGCACTGCTGTAGAATGATGTGAGGTCTGCACAGACCTGGGGTTTAATGAAGGTGTATGTGCACAGAGATGCTGCAGCCTCTGCTGTTCTGTGATCCTTATCCACCTTCATTTGGCAGCGTTACCCTGGATACGCCCATGAACAGGAAGTTCATGCCCAACGCTGACTTCAGTTCCTGGACGCCGCTGGAGTACATCGCAGAGTGAGTAAATGCATTTTGTGTTGCATAACGGGGTTGTGCTGCAGTCTGCATGTCTGTGTGCTGTTTGCAGTCTTACGCTCAGACCGTTGACTGTAGATGAAAGCTGGACTGAGCGAGGGTGATGTCAAAAACAGCTTACTTCCTGCTCCAGCAAAAATAAGTCAGTTCAGTCGCCATTTTCCTGCAATATGGACCTCGCCATTCGGAGTCAGACGAGAGAACCTGTCAGTCAGACATTTTGAACCTTGGAGGTGGGGGCCATAGTGGGGGCACCACATGCTTCCACTGAGATCATTTAGTAAAAGTGTTTTTTGTTCGTAATGGAAACGATCCATGAGGTCCCGTAGAAGACGTGTTATGATGAGATACTCGCACACATGTCCTCTCACTCATACATACACTCTGAACTGAAACAGAAGGCAAATAATTGATCGTGCTGTGATTTGCTGAATCACCTTAACATGAATAATAAGTGCACCACGTTGAAAAAGTGCACTAGAAAAGACAATGTCAGATTTTTAGAAATATTTATCCTTTTTTAAAACTGGAGATATTTTGTCATGTTAAAGTACGTTCTGACTTAATATTTTGTTCTTGTGCCACTCACTTCCTGTTTAGGGCGGAACTTCCTGTAGTTCTCAGCCAATCACAGCATGACAAAAAGTCTGTTTCCTTTTTTCTTTTAATTGAACAATTCTAACTTTACCAAACAAAACTTAACATCAGATATTTGAAGAAACATCTTTAAGTAATTCCAGTCAAAGAGAACAAACGCAGAATGACATGATGAAAAAGGATAACTAATTAAAAAGATTTTAAATTAATTATTTAGAGGAGAGAGAGAAAATAAGTTAAAGGCTACAAGATATTTTTTGTACTTTTTTTTCTCTCCTTGAACACCAAGGCATGGAATAACTATGCAGATCTTTTTTCTACTTTGTTTTTTTTATGAGACCAAAGTTGATATCTTGAGTTAATGTTGGTAATGATGGTAACATACGTTTCAGTTAATTGTTTATGTTTGTCCTAAATAATTATGTTTGGGACATGAAAAAAATCATGCTTCAAAGTTTTAACTTTACTTTCACAAAATGTCCACAAATCATTCAAACTTGTGTAGCCTCTTGAATTCTGTGGATGAGTAGATGTCATTCATGAAGTTACCATGAATGTCTTTAGTTTGGGGGAATCCAAACATTGGATTGTTTGGTTTTGATCACCTTATCGGATTGGCAGCAGAATAGACAGAACTGTGGACAAACATTCCACTTTAGTTAAATATATTTGACCATAGATGGAGAAATCTCTCTGTAACCAATCTAGATTCACATTTGGTGAGTTTGGATTCCAGATTTAAATGAACTAAACTAATAAATTGTTCTTAATTTAGATCTTATTCTTTAAAGAGATGAATTCCTAAACATTTTATTTCTGATTTTAAAAAGAAAATATAAACTTCAGTTGGTGGAGTTTCATGAGTAAAAAAGGGCATTTACTGTAATTTCCGGATTATAAACCGCTACTTTTGTGACATGCTTTCAACCCTCCGGCTTATTCAATAATGCGGCTAATTGATGCATTTTCTCTTTTTTTAATGCTTTTTTTCTAACGGCCACTAGGGGCGCTCAAGCAGAAAGGGTAAAGAGTGAGACAGGGGGAGTACGGTATATGTGTCCAGGAAGACACAAGTTTAATGTAAATTCCTGCTTTGTGAATGAATAGCACCCTCATCATGGAAAGAAGAAATGCATATGACGCGGCTTTCAAGTTAAAAGCAATCGTTAAAAGCAGTGTGAAAAATCCACCATCACCAACGGGTTTGGAAAAGCCGGTCTGCTGCTGACGGAGAGGACAGTGCAAGAACAGGAGAGAATTTACCTCAGAGTGACACTGACAGCAACAACGAAGGAGACACTGAGAGAGAGTGTGGTGAAGAATGTCTGACGCTATTCCAATCTGACACTGAGGAGGAAGACTTCCATGGTTTGAGTGCACAGGAGGAAGATGAGTATGTGTGTCAGCGCGCTGTGTGTGTGGGAGGAAGGAGGGGAGCAGAGCAAGTATGGGGGAGAGCTCTCCCCTCCTTCCGCTGCAGCTCTCCCCTCTTTCTTACACACACGCGCGGATTCAGCACATACACATCCTCATTCTACAACACTATGGAGTGATATTTCTGCCACCACGTTGCACACAAAACTTTCTAAGTTGAACACAAAACTTTCTAGGTTTTTTGCTCAAAAATCGCTTTTTTTGCTTTCAAAAACTTTTTTTTTGCTTTTAAAAACGTTTTTTGCATTTGCAAAACACATTTTTTTGCGTGCGTTGTGTCAAATCTCGCTTTTGTCCTATCTTTGATTTTGCTAACTACTTTGAGCACGACTTAGCGTGATATGACTGCCACTGACATCGCCAAAAAGAAATCCGCATGCGTTGTGTGTCATCACACTTTTTTCCTATCTTTGCTGAGTTAAGTTTCGGTTTGACGTGACCAAGCTGCCATCAAACAGCTGCTGATTGGTCCACATTCTAACCAATCAAGTGTCTCTGTCTCATATTGACGGTACGCCGAGGCAGACATGGACTTTGGACTTTGTGTTGGTTCTGTTCGTACGGGATTCTGCTGTTTTCAACCATTCTGACCCGTTCGTCTCAGAGTAAAACCCAGAAGGAGCAGCAAAGCAGCCAAAATAAGACAGAGTTTAGTATTTATTCATGTCTGTGTAGAAACCAACGTGTTTAAAACGTCTGCAGCAAAAAAAAACACATGTCCAAACTCCGTCCAGCAGGGAAGCAACACTTTTTAAGATTTGTATCTGAACTATTGTTTTATTTTAGTCAAAAATTGTTGAAATATTAAGAGAAAATAGCATTTTTTATGACTAATATTTTTTAACTTTGGGCAAACGCTCACAAGTTCTAAAACATAAATAATAATAAAGGTCAAAAAATGCCTCTTGTGTATTATATACATTGAGTCTCCTGTGGTGAGCCATCATTCTTTTGCTTATTATTGCTGTTCATCTGATCCCAAACACGTGTGCAGCATTAAATAATATGCGCTTTGAATCTTTTATAGTTTTGTTTTAACAAACAGACCTTAAAGAAAATCACACTTTTCACTAATATTTTGCTCTGCAGGATTCACAGATCACACACAGGCCTGTTGCAGTAATGTCAGCAGATAAACATGACAGTTTCAGGAGATCCTCAGCCATAAATTCACAAATCTGACTTCATAAAAATGAACGAATGCTAAAAAAAAGAAAGTATGAATTATTGTTAAAATTATATTTAAAAAAATGAAAACGTCTTCATCAAAAATGAGGGTAAAAAGAGCTGCTTCAGCCTCTGAGCCTCGGCAGCAGACACCATGGTAGATTCATCTGGCAATGTGATTGGTTAGAATACGGCCCAATCAGCAGCTGTTTGATGGCAGCTTGGTCACATCAAACCGAAACTTAACTCAGCAAAGATAGGAAAAAAGTGAGATGACACACAACGCATGCAAATGTCTTTTTGGCGATGCCAGTGGCAGTCGTATCACGCTAAGTCGCGCTCAAAGTAGTCAGCAAAATCAAAGAGAAGACAAAAGCGAGATTTGACACAACGCACGTAAAAAAATGTGTTTTGCAAATGCAAAAAACGTTTTGTGTGAAACGTGGTGGCAGAAATATCACTCCATACAACACATGTTTCAATGTGAACACATGCGGCTTATACAGGTGCGGCTTATGTATGTACAAAAGGTTTTATCCTTTAAAAATGTAATGGGTGCGGCTTGTAATCAGGTGCGCTCTAAATTACGGTACGTAGATTTAACCTTAAATCTGTGCATTCGATTTTTTTTTCGTTTTCAATTGTAACAGAAATGGAATCTTTATCTTTTAGAGTGTTCTACTTATTTCCATACATCTGAATGTAAGGGCCTCCAGAAGTTTTTCATGGGGGTGACCGGTAGGGGGCCACATTAAATTTTGGGGTGGCACACAAAAACCATGAGCTATATTTTTAAAATTTATTCTACTAAAAGTAAAAAAACAAACTTTAGAAAACCAACAGAAAGTGAAATGCCTACTGATATTTTGTAGAACATGAACTTATAGTAGATACTAGTATAATAACTAATAGATACTAGTAGATATCATTAGTAGATACTACTACTGATATATTTTTATTTATTTTGTATATATTTCATGCTTAGGTGTGTCTGCTTGGTTGTTCGGCTCTTGACTGAGAGATTTCTATAATGAACAAAAAGTGAAATCCGTTGTTCTGAAATAAAAATAACAATACTCTTCCATGGTAACTATTAATTATATCTGTAGACATTTCTATTCGGGCTAATAAACATGAAACAGTTTTATTGTTAGGGCAACATGATTCTATCTTCACCTGTTGGTCCAGGAACAGGTGGAGCCGCTTTAGCAGAGTTCTGCCTTGTTTCTCTGACCAATGATGCTGACTGTCGCTCGTCTGATGCCGTCTCATCTTTGTCTTCCTCATTCTCTTCTGTCATTCATGCTGGGTCATGCTGCTCTGTCTCTGTCTCTCCCCTAACATCTCTTTCTCTCCTTCTGCTGTCCTTTTCTTCTTAAAATAAGAATAGATGTTGAATTTCTCTTCTTTCTCTCAAAATTGACTTACACAAGCATCAACTACTTACTATAGGTAACTCTGTGGAAACAGGACAAAAACACATCAAAATGTTGCGGTAACACAACAAACAGTGCTTAAATAGTGCCATAAAAATGAGAGGCGCGTGTGACGGGGACATCCTTTATTACATACTAATAAAAAGTAATGGCACATCCACCACCGCTGATGGTGTGGCGTATTTGCACACAATTCTGATCAGGTGATCTAAAGTACAGTAAAGAGATTGTTAAAGACCCACAGAAAATATTTAACAGGCATGAAAAGAAATGTAGTGTTTTGGGATGTGTGATTGTGTGTGTACGTGCATGCGTTGTCGTGCGCGCGTGTGTGTGTGTGCTGAAACCGGTGCTCGCGTGATGTGACACTGGTTCTTTTGTCTCTAAAGCTCTGGGGGTTCGAACGTGGAAGTGAAGCCCACGTCTTATTCGTGTTGTGCGTCCAGCGGCTCGTCTGTAGATGTCTGCGCGCTCAAAGGCAGCAGGGAGGGGAGGGGGTGTGGGCCGGTTTAGGTGATCAGAGCGACTTGCTGCTGCTGGCTGTGCATTTGGGATGAAATGAATAACTGATGCTACCACAGTTTATAGTGGCTAGTGAGGTGGCCACTGGGGGGGGCAGGTGTCAGCACTGCCTGTGAGTGGTTCAGAATAAAGTATCTCTTGCACTGCCCCTCACAATAAGCTTCCTCTCTTAGACACAGTAGTTTAGTGACAGTTTCTCCCACCACCTTTCATTCTTGGACTCCAACATTCTGCTATACGTCTATGAAGTGTCTCAGCTGCAAAGGCCTGAAAGACGTTTCTGAAAACAAATTTCTGTTGGAGGGAGCTTCAGCAGAGTTCAACAGGGAGTCCTCAGAATAGTTATGGGCAACAGTTCAAAAAAAAACTTTAAAGACATTTGTTGCTTATTTTCTGTCACTCCTGATGTAAAACAGAAAAGGCAGAAAGTGGAATAAAGTTGTCTGAAGCAGAGAGGCAGCTGCTGTCTTCTGCTCAGTCCTGCAAAGGGCTGACAGAAGTCTTTCATGGGGGTGAGCAGGTGATTGATGGGCTGCATGTGAGGTCATGATGGGGCGTCGTTTGTCCTCAGCCGTTGGAGCCGTGTTGCTCTGCGGATGTTTTCAGTCGCTCCGGCGTGTCTTTCACGTCTTCAGGGCAAAGAGGCATCACTTCAGCTCACAGAAACATGGCTCTGTTCATTCGCTGACAAGAAGATTATTTTCTATTATGTCTACAAAGAAAAATAGTAAGCAGGTAAAAAACAATAAAAAAAAAACTCCTGGCTGTTTAGGCAGAACAAAATTTTGTTCTCTGGAGGAATGACTGTTGATGGATGAGTAATTATAAAACTATTTAAATGTGAATTTAGTGGCGACACTGATCTGAGGTCTCCATCAAACTTCTTGATTTTGTGTTTTCATTATTGGCTCCCTCATTACAACAAACGCTGCAGTGTCACTGCGATGTGATGAATCTAAATACATGTATCATTTTACAACAAAAGAATCACCATTTGATTCTGTAATTCTCTGGTTTCATTTGAAGCTTTTCTCATCAGACAGAAGGATGTAAATAAATCCAATGATGTGATTCTCATCTCAGCTTCTGATTTGAGCACAGGAGATGCAGCTGTGGGTCACAGCTCTAACAACTGCTTTCTTCAGTGTACGGTTTATGTCGCTGGGCAGAAAGGAAGCACTTCATAGTCTAGCTGGGCTAATGTAATTAAGGCAAAGGACATTCACAGGTTTTTACGTGCAAGCAGCACAAAATCTGACGGAAATTCACAGAGATCAGGCATCATACGGGCAGAGATGCACATGCTGCAGATAAAGCCTCTCTTTCTTTAAAAAAAAAGTGTGACCAACAACATTTAGCCTCAGATGCGTGTAAAACACGTGCGAGCGATTCACCAATGTGGATTTTGGCTGCACGTATCACGTATGACCAACATCAATTTCCATTAGTTTTAGTGCTGGTTCCTCTAGAAAATGTATGAATAAAATCATCCATGTTTGAAAACTTTAGAAAAACATTAAAACATATACACATCGATGAACCAAACTAGCATGCTACTTGCTAGCGCTCACTTTAGCACACATTTCACAGCCTGATTTCTCTCTATTTAATCATGATTACTCTCTTGTCACGGTTCCTGTTGATCGGAATATTTTCTTGTCATGATGGTTTTTGTAGTTGATTGCAAAACCATTGCGTCCCCTTTTGTGATTCTTTGCGTGTTTGTCCGGACCTCCTTCGTTCTTCACTTGAGAAGACTGGATGCATCGTACTGGCACATGTATGTCACGTGACGGCCAGTCCAGTAATATGTATCAATGCGCTCATGTCAGCGCGGCTCAGAAGACATGATCTGCTGAGATCATCACTGACCAACGGTTGTTGTTCACAAATGAAGGGAAAAATCTGATTTTCAATCTACCTCACTTTCATTCCTCTGCTTCTTTTCTGGTTTGTTTTTAATAAAACCTCGACTCTGTGAATTTTAATGATGCAAAATCAATTTTTGAGCTTTTGACTGTATTAAAATGTTCAATCCTCACATAAAAACATGTATGTCAAGAAAGTTTGTTTAGTTAACAAGTTTATCACAGATCTGACCCCAAGTCTGTACACAATAATTACAGGTACAGGAAACACGTCCCAACCAACCAAGTTGCAGGAACCGTCAGCTGTAGGAGCAGTGTTCAGAACCAAGCCTTCCACGTTGATTCAGAACCGAGCCACTTTGTTTGATTGACAAAAATAATGACGCCCATAAAAATGGAGCCTCTGAGGAAACCGTTCAAAACTGGTTTTGCATCTCAAACCTCCTTTTAGTTTAGTGAATGGAGGGCATCCATAGAGCCCAGCTCCTGTCATGTGACCATGTGTGAGATTGCTTATCATATGTGGACCTGCCTGCCTGCCTGTGTGTGATGATGTCTGTAGAGCTGCCGTTCTGACAGAATCCTTTGTTTTTGCAGGACGTTCTTCAAGTGGGCTGCAGGTGAGAACAGACCTGCCTCAGGAAGCCTCATGCAGCTTCTGACCTCTGACGGCCAAACCCAGGCCGTGGCTGCTCAGTAGAGAACAGCCGGGGGGGTCTGATAGGCAGGGGATAGATGGAACCAAAGAGGATGGGGTGGAGCAGAGCAGAGCTGGTGAAGAGTGGGAGAGAAGATTGATAAGGATGGGAAGAAGAGGAGAGAGCAGGATGGAGGAAGAGCAGACTCACAGTGCCATCTAGTGACAAATCACTACATCTGTCCAGGTTTAACACAGCCGTCAAACCTCCCAACTGTTCTTCCTGAAGGACCATCAGGAGGTAATGGTCCTGCAGAGCCGCAGACATCTGTGTGCTAAATGAGATGTTTCAGTGTATGTTTGAGGCTGCTGTAGAGCCACAGCAGCTAATAAAGTCGTACTTGTGATGCTTTACCGTGTGTGACGTCATATCAGAGTAATTCTGTCGTGGCAGTGTTATTACAGCAGATTCATGTACTAGAATCAGCAGAGCTTTGCCAGTTCTCCATCCTCTGAAGGGCCTTTCCTACCGGCTTACACAGCTCCAGCATCAGGTGTTGGTTCACTGTCTACACTCTGGAGTTCCTCTGCTCCTGTGGAAACTCCACAGATGAATCCCACCGTCTTCTCTAACACACCAAGTGTTTACAAATGGAGTGGCCTTATTTTCCTTTGCAGCTCTGAAGTGTCCTTCATGCTGTTGGCATGTCTGAAGTGTCCCGGTGATGTTGATTTGTCCTGTAGCGGTCCAACATGTGATGCCTCCAAAATAAAACTACTATTTTAAAAATTCACCTGCTAAATGAAGGAAACGTCTTTATGAGTGTTCATGGATGATAACCTTCCTCTGGTTCTGTGTGCAGAACAGTTACTCATTTCATTTAAATTGGAGGGGAAAGCTAATGTTTCTGATTTTCAAAGATCCACAACAGATTTTTTTATTTAGAAACATTCTTTTCGAAGCTGGAAGTTAAAACCATTTCAATTCAATGGGTAATGTTCAAACAAAACAAAAAAAAAAATCCTTTTTAAATGTCTTCAGTCTGTCTGTTGGCCCATCTTCTAGCCTCCTCATTAGATTCATGTTCCACCCCCGTTCTGCTGGCTTTGAGCAGCAGGGATCAGTCGTTCCCCATCGAAAATGTTAAAAAGCAAAACAAACCTACACCATTGGCCTGTAGGAACAAAAATGTTACAAGCTCTCCAGGAGCAAGTTATGAAGTGTTATTGTGGATCTGCTCGTCCTGGCCACATCTTCAGTGACTGGCAGGCTTCAGTGTATCAGAGGTTACAGTCACACATGAAATGATACAAGTTTGTGGTGATTACCTACACTAAAAATGGAGTAGCAGTGAAATTATTCAAATCACATCTTTTTGTTTTATAAATCTACCTTTACAGTTATTAATAAACATGATAACACATTTTCTTTTTAATGTCATTTTTGTTTTTTATTTACATCCATTCTCACAGCCACTAATCAGAAAAATTGTTCGTAGTCTTACCCCATGAATCTTTGTCTTGGAGCAGTTGTTGAAGTGACCACTAGGTGGTGATCTTCCATAAGGCATCTCCACTGGCTGCCTGTGGATTTCAGTGGAAGTTGCATCAATCGAATGGATGGTTAACAGCCAGAGCTGAAAATGTGCAGATGACCATATGTTGGGTAAAAATAACCCACAGCAGAGCCTGGAGCATTCCCCCTCCTGCTCACAGCTGATTGCTGAGGCCTTTCACCCCAGCAAATGCAAATCTAAACAGCAGACACATTCATTTCAAACTTGAATCGTGACAAACAGATTATCCCAGCATCCCAATCTTCTTTGCAAAAGGCGTGTTGTTGCAGCAGTGTGCATGTTCACCTTCAGCACAGGCAAAATGTGTCTAAACAGAGTGTGGGTCAGCTGTAAGCTTCCCCGTTTCCCCCGTGGGCTGTGGTTCCAGGGACTATATGGCTATTGACTAGCACACTGCAATAAATCACCATCCTGAGGATTAATAGGAACCAGCAAAGCGCCCAGCGCACTGTAGCTGATATGTATTTATTCTAAGGTAGCGTAGCAATTCATCTGGCTGTGTGAGTCCTGTGTGTGTCTTATTTGCCTGTGTGTGACGGCCTGAGGCAAATTCAACACATCTATGCATACATTACCTCCCATGATGCCAGCACTATAGAGTGATTGCTCCTGGGGACAGAGTCAGTGTTTATCTCAAAGAGCATTTGAGCTGATCAAAGATTACTGCTGAGACGGAGCATGTTGTTGCTGTTTCAGATAAGTTTTCATCCACACGTGCTGCAAACACCTGCGAGAAGCAGACGGTTCGTGTGTCACAGGTGTGTGGTGCTCATGTTCAGAGCTCTTCATTGTTTTTCTATCAGATCTGTAGCTTCTCATGAGGATGTTAATAAAAGATGACCGCAGCCTGTGGCCTGCAAACAGAGTTACTGCTGACTGGAGATTTGCTGTGATGGCCAGAGCAGAGCAACAAACTGAAGTATGTATTATCTAGGGGTGTAGCGATGAATTCATTTATCCAACCAGATCCATCTATATCAATATTGACTAGGAATTGTCAACCATAAATAATTATATGAATCAAACTGTTGCCAGAATGAATTGTTACACTCCCAGTGTTATCAGTTTCAATGTCCTTAAAAGGGCTGCACAATATGAGGAAAACTCCCAACATGTGATATCAGTGATCAATATTGCGATGACTTGCAATAAATGAACAAAAATGAACAATAAATGAACTAACCTCAACAGTTAGTTTAAATAAGAGTCAACATAACTTAAATTATATTCCAAATTGCCCTTGTCTACAGGAGGCAATCATTTAGCATAAAAGGAGTCCATCTGATTGGTCAAATGCATAAAGGGATTTATTTGATTTGCTAAATACTTCAAGCTGTCATAAGATTGTTTTAGCACATTCAAAGTAACCATTTATTGCAGTTTTCACCGTCTTTTACGATATGCGTATTGCACGGCTTGACATCGCGATAACAATAAATTTGCGCTTTATCTTGCAGACCTAGTCCTCACCATCATTTCACATTATAAAGGCATGTTTTCTGAGGGCGCATTGCCCATACTCAATCCAGAGACATTTTCAGTTTCAACATTTTGTTTTTCATGATATATTCATGCTTTAGTGTCATGACACAGGAAACTTGTCTTTTTGGAGTTTACCTAAGCCATGGCATATGCAATGACACTTCTAGATGGTCAAAGGGCCCAACAGGAGAGATCAATCCCAGACTCTTGAGGCTTTTACTGCCAAATCTTGGGGATTTATGAGATCAGGATTTAGGCTGACTAGCTGTGGAAACACACGGTCACAGTGAAATGGAAT
The DNA here is from genome assembly GCF_053564925.1 of Oryzias latipes. Taxonomy (NCBI): domain Eukaryota; kingdom Metazoa; phylum Chordata; class Actinopteri; order Beloniformes; family Adrianichthyidae; genus Oryzias; species Oryzias latipes. The sequence continues at coordinate 2,669,869 of NC_136246.1, read as the reverse complement.
ATGATTTGAGGTATATTTAAAACAGAAAGACTGTTTTTCTGCCTTGGGTCTCCCGCTAAGATGGACCCCAGAGCACCAACAGCTTTTTCAGACACAACATGTTGTTTCTAGTCTGGAATCACACAGAACCCAAAATAAAGAATTAAAAAAATATTCCTTCATGGTCCTTCATTCACTGTCTTGTTTTATCTGTCGTTTTGAACTCTTGTGTTTATCTGCATTTGTGTTTGAAATAAAGAAAATTGAATTGAAATTGAATTGAAATCATCACAGTTTCCTGTGACATGTGATACTGGTTCCAATAAAAAGCACATCTATTATTTTGAATAAATAGAAATAACAATTTTAAGAATGTCGTTTAAAACGTACATAAACATGCTAATCCTTTTGTGCTGGATGAATGCGTCTCATGCTGACTGTAAATGTCATTCTTCTGATGGTTCTCGGGTCCATTCAGGTTTGTTGTTTTCTTTTTCCCTCTTTTCTTTCTCTGTGACCTGTTGTTTATCAGCTGGCTTATTTAAAGGAAATGCATCAGGAAACATCTGAGCTGCATATCACCAAAAATTTCTTTATTTCATTGTCTACTTAAAAGCAGCTCATAGGACAACAGGTGGAGGCCTGGTTTGTGCTGCGGCTGCAGTCTGTGGGCTGCAAATCTGGTGACAATCATTGGGTGATCCATGAAAAACCAACTGGGAAAACTGTCGAGCTAAAAAAGAGAGTCCAGAAATGCATGACCATTGCCTAAACCTCAGTGGAAAAGCCTCAGTGTAGCTCAGACAGTGATGCTCTACCTTTGTAAAGTTGTACAGTAAAGTTTCATTTCTCTTTAAACAGATAAAATCTGCTTTTTTATTTGGCATTAAAAATTTCACAACAGTTTTAATGTAGTTTTCACCTCAGTTTCTATCATTTAATGTTTGTGACGTTAACATCTGATACATTGGAGTATCCCAAAAGGAAATTGAGTGTTTTTCCCCCTAAATATTCTGCATATGAGGTGTGTGACAGACGCCTGCAGAGGGGGGCTGTGATAGCATTAGCCCTGTTGACAGTGGATTGAAGTGCAGGCTGTCTCTGTGATTGAATTCTTTGTGGAGCAGGGAGAAGAGCAGTGTCCAGTCCTGCTTAGATGAAACCCCTCAAGGGGAATGATGCCCCCACCCTGCCCTTTCCCCCACAAGCCCATGCAGTTATGCCAGAGAGTGTGTGTGTGTGTGCGTGCCTGCGTGTGTAAATGCACGTTTACATGTAAATAATTGTGTGTTAAGGGGAAACAAGGAGGTCGGTTTGTGCTGAGGAAAAAGTGTATTTCTAAATCCCTTCAGTGTCCATCTATAAACATGTAAATACTGCTGGTTGTGTTTGTTGTGCATCCACATATTTACATTAGGATCTATCTAAAATCTATCTGTTTAGCAGTCTGTTCTTATTTGATGCAGTGTTTCAGGAGAAACCTGTTTGTTGCAATAGTTCAGCAAAGTGCTTCATGTTTGTCAGTTTAAAGTTCAGATAAAGGCGGATGTGCACACATGAGCACGCTTCCGTTGCACGGCTGATGTGGGCAGTTTCACAGAAGTGTGTTAGTGTGTTTGTGCAGAGGTTATCCCTGAGATGGCGAGGTGCCATGTGGAAACTATTGAGCTGCAGTGAACAGAGAAGGTGAGGCCAGATGTTAGTGGTTAGCCCTTGGCTTCTCTAGGTAACCTGACCTGTATGAGGGGTCCTGTAGCCCTCCAAAGGACCGGCAGCCACATGTGTTGCATGAGAGTAAGTCACCCAAAACCCAGCAACAGCCTCCTGCTTCCTGAAGGCCTCCTCTCATGTTTTTATAACCGAGGATCTAAAACAACCAGTAAGGAAAAGGATCAGAAAGAATCTGTGAGAGATCAGAGCTGCAATCACCCAGAGATCTGTTCACATTTCTGTTTCAACTACCATTATATGTGATGTAAATATTAGACAGTAGTCTGGTTTTAAAAAATGTACCCTGACACATTATAGACATGCTCTGTGTGACTGGCAATGACAATCTGATGGATGAGTCTGGGTTTGGAGGTTGCCAGGGGAACGGTACAGTTCAGACTGTTTTGTGCAGAGTGTGAAGTTTGGTGGAGGAGGAATTATGGTGTGGGCTGTTTTTCAGGATTTAGGTTTGGCCCCTTAGTTTCAGTGAAATGAACTGAAAGATTCAGGATACCAAAACATTTTGAACATTTCCATGCTCCCAACCTAGTGGGATCCGTTTGGAGCGGCCCCCTCCTCTTCCAACATGACTGTGCACCAGAACACAAAGCAAAGTCCATGAAGACATGGAGGACAGAGTCTGGTTGGATGAACTGGACTGGCCTGTTCAGAGTCCTGACCTGAACCCCATAGAACACCTTTGGGAGGAATCAGAGCAGAGACTGAGAGCCAGGCCTTCTCCAAATCCAAGACATCACATTTTGGGTTTATTACCATTGTAGTCATTTCTGATTATCTGCTGTTGAGTTTCTATGAAGCTGACTGTTTGTGAGCTCCAGCTCAGGCTTGTAGATGATTGTTTGGGAGATCTTAAAAACAGGTGAGCAGAATGACAAAGTCTTAATGCAGGTCAAACTGCTTTGAAAACAGGATAAAACAAGAAGTAGAACACATTAAAGAGAGTTGTGCTTTCACACCAGCCTGCTTGAGAAATGACAGACTCTTCTTTCTGTCAGTTAGCATCAAATCATTCATCAGTCAAACATTTCAGCCTCTGCAGGACTTTTATCATCCACCAAAGTTTTTATTTTTGTATGGATAAGGCAAGATTTTACATTAAAAACTGGTATTTTTTCCATCAGTCAGTGACAGAGGCAAGAAGTGCCCTGTTATATTTTAGTAATTGGAATCTGCAAAGAACCATCAAGTCACACATAGGGAGAAATGTCTTCCTCTGTGTCCTTTGTTATTTAGGCTTAGTTGAACGTAAGCGTTTCCACTGGGCTGTTGGTATAAAGATGGACTTTTATCGCCAGCAGCTGATTAATAATTTTGTAACACATGGAAATGTGGAGAAGCACCCCCACACTCTCAAACCACCACCTAATGATCACATGGGAGGGGAAAATCTTATAATCTGTGCGTCTCCTCATGCTTCCTTTCCTTCCTCTGCTGCTGTACTCACGACTTAAAAAAAGAAATGCCAATTAAAAAACGAGACTGAATCTGATGTCATGCTTTCTGGCTTATTGTCATTATAGGGATTTGAAACTTTGGAAAATAAGACAGACTCACTATTTTCTGTTAAATAGTTTCGCTCCAGAACAATTACATTTTTTCTATTTCAATATTTTTAGAAACGGAAATTCATTAGAAGAACATTTGTTGCAGATAGATATTCACATATTTGCATAAAGAAATCTGTCAAAAACAAACAAAAAGCAGAAGCTGGAGACAAAGCTCCCCTCAGTAGTTCTAACAATACTTACATTTACCAAACCACCTGTTCTAAACGAAGGACAGAAACAGAAAAGCTAAACTGATCAAATTCTCTTTCAAGGGCTGAATTTCTTATATGACATAGTTTGGCGATGTAGCCTTTATTACAGTTGTGTCAAAAGACAAGTAAACCTAGCTAGCTTGATTTGGAATTTCCTACATATACTGACATTATATTCTACATATAGAGAACTTTCAGCAGTGAGGAGTAGAGAACACAGTAATGGGATGCAGGACCAGATGAGGTCTTTTCATTTGTTTCTTGCATTTAATGTTTTCAATTCTTAATCGCTTTTAAGTCAAACATAAAGATATGTGGCATCTCCCAATGTTTTTCTAAATCACAATAAGCTGTGTTGCACATAATGAAGACTGATGCTTCTTTGTGGTGTCAAATCCATGTTTTTTACACACAGCTGGGCCTCTAGATGGCAGTAAGCCACAAAGGAAAGCAGGGGATGGATGGCAGCATAATTAAAACGTGAGTGATAAGTTTTTGGTTTAATTAAATGCCCCTCAAGCCAGTATCTGGCAGTGCAGGATCGACATGGATAGAGAATTTATTTTGCACCACGAGGTCCAGCTTCTCTTAAGATCAAGGCAGCCTGAGATGCTGCTCAACATCTGCTCTGTGAGAAGTGAGCCGCAGCTTGGAAAATCCATGGCAATGAATAAATGATGGGCCGATGAAGACCTGCTCCACATATTCCTTCAGTTCACACAATAATAGAAATCCTTCAAATTACTGCACACGCAAAAGGCCCTGCATCAGGAATCCACAAAGTGAGAAATCTTGTTGCTGAAAACAAAGAAGTAATGACACACATCAGAGTGACGGAGCGACAGAGGTGTTGGGTTTGTGATTTCTCTAAACTTCTGTGGGAGTGCGTTTCTGTGGCCTGTCAGGGACGCCGTTCTCACTGAGGCGGAGGGCTGACAGCACATCCTTCACACACACTTGCTGTCAAATCCTGACGACAAAGTAGTCAACGCAGTTTTTTTAAACAGTTTACTGTCCTGGATGACGGTCATTGTGTTTCTGTGTGCGTTTACGAGCGTTGAGCCCCAAAGGAAAATGTAATCACAGAAAGCAAACCAAGCTGGTGTAAAGTCAGGAACCACAGCAGTGGATGCACCACAGCAGTTTGCATGTCTTTGAACTGTTGTCAATCTCATAGCACACACTCATCTTTTTTCCGCTTCCACACCAATATCTGTGTGAAGCTGTCAGGCCAGCTGGAAAAGTTACTATACATCCCACCCCCACCCCCCACCCCCCAAAAAGAAACAATCATCTGCCAGTTCAAGTGTAAAAAACAACCAAATTTAAACACCCTGTCCCACAAACACGTTGTTTTTACTAACTTTCAGGAAGCACAAGTTCCTGCCTGGGGGGTTCATTGAGCCTCTCCCTCGTTTTTGTTGGTGCCAAAATATCTCAAATGTTGGGAATTCACATTTCATGACAATCCAGTAACTCATCCTGACTCTGTGCGGATGCTGGTACTAAACTTTGGGGCTGGGTGTTGCTATTGTTTGTGTATACACACACACACACACACACACACCCACACACACATATATATATCCTTTATTGGTATATTTTCTACTTGATCTCATCCTTTATCTTGTACTTTGTTTTCTAAAGCTTCATATATGTTCTGCTGGTATAAGGTGTGGACTGCAGACAGACCATTTCAGCAGCAAGAGAACCTTGAAGCAGTGCTATTTGAAATGGAAGTTGTTTATGTTTGACCACTGTCCTGCTTCAGAACAAGAACTCTTTTGGAAACAACTCCAAAATCTGCAGGTGAGAAATGTGACATTTGCTCCTTTCTGCATCCGTGTTCTCCCCTTTTTTGTCTTTGATGGTTCTTTTCCACTAAAGCTGAGATGATGCTCAGGATGAAGATGCAGAGAGTTAAGGATTCATGAACAGACTGAACAGAACGTGGCAGCTTTTCTCCATCAAGGTCACATGTGGTTCCTCCTTTGCAGGAATGAGTTCAAATCTGCATTAACTAACAGGATGTTATCTGTACTCTTATGTAACCTGTAAAGGCTGTCCCGGTTACACTTAGGCCGGGTTCTCCTGGGCCAATGCTGTAAGATCCATAATGTTTTGGTGCCATAGAGAGCCAAGGCCAGTCCGACCTGTCCCCTGTGGACACAGTCAGCAGGTGATTTCCATCTTTTGATGATGTCCTGTGAGTCTTTACTCAGAAACATTGTTTTGATCTTTTTTACAGAATGTTACATTTTTGTAAACTTCTGTTTTTTTCTATAAGAGCCTTTGCCTCTATTTTCCAAAAGTGGTAAACAGCATTTTTGGCTTACGTTGTGTAATAGATATGAGTTAATGAGTGTTGATGATAAAACCATTGTTTTCAACTGAACTGCTGTGCGATTGATCTGTAACCCCCCCATCATCTCCAGAGATGGTGACCGTTGGGGCCATGGGGCTGGTGACCATCCCAATGGGGGTCAGACCTTGAGGTGTCTGAACGACACGGGCCTCTTACGCTCTGTGTTGTTGTCAAAACCCAAATGTTTCTTTGAAACATACCTAAGTAGCACAGCTGTTCCAGGACCTGCTGCAGGCTCACATCCCAGATCATTGAGGATCTATTAAAGATACTCTCTTTCAGTATCACTTTCACTGTGATTGTCTTCAAACAAATGCTGGGACTAAAAAGACTGTTTCAACGCCTCAGGCTAAGCCGAACTGGAGGGAAAGCAGGCAGGAACATCAGATGGGGATGAAGGACAGGGCGCCATCAGAAGGTAATAGGCACGTCATTAGACCTGCAGCAAGGCTGGGTGATGCTTTAGAGGATGGACAACACAAAACTCGCCTAATCATATCTGTCACTTGCATCACTAGGAATCTGTCAGTTTTGGTGGAGACTGTGTTCTGTGGATGTGTGCTGTTCTAAAGAGGTAAATGTTGACTTCCTGTCTTCATCACCTCCTTGGAGGCTCTGGAGTCAATGTGCAACCCGCTCCACTCAGATGGATTCAATCTCCAACCTGAAGAATCATTCACTGAAACAGCACATGTCCTGGAAACCTTTGACTCTCAGAATGATCAGCAATCAAACAATATATAAGAAATAAGAAATGCTTACCTTTTTATCTGAAACCAGAGCACACATTATTACATTATCTGCAGAATTATTCATATCATCAGCATAGGTATGAAGAGTTAATCTGCATGTAATAGTCGTGTTTAGTTTTGGGGAAATGATCCACCGGGAAAAAGGAACCCAAACTCATCTAAAATTTCATCCTCTTTCCCTGAAACAGGAGGATTGGAGAAAAGACATCAGGTAGCCTTAAAAAATTAAATGTAATGCGTCCCGTTTACATGTACTTTAGTAAAACTGTACTCTTGAAGGAGTTTCTACAGCAACATTTCCTTGGATAGCTATGTTTATGTCCTCTGAGCCACACAGGCTAGCATTCTGAACTGACAGCTAGTAAGTTCTGGTTCAAATCCTGGTTGGCAGTAGTCTCCAACCTTTTTCAGGCTATGGATCGGTTTAATGTCAGACAGAATTTTCACAGACTGGTCTGTACGAGGTTGATGTGGGCGTGTGATTTTTTTTAAAGATTTTTCTTCATCCTCTGTAAAACATCTTCTGCTGCTTTCAACTTGTGTCGACTAGATTTCATGCAGGAGCCATAAAAATGTGATATAGATTTTTCCTTATCCCACAAAAAAGACTGCACGCCAACTTCAGCCTCATCCAACTATAAGATGTGACGAATAAACACACACAAAAAAACAACAACAAATAAACAGTCACTCAAACTGGTTTTTCCCAATATAATAAAAAACATAAATTAATTGTTTGATCAACTTTATTAACAGCATCCACATAAATTAGCACCCTTAGCTTTCAGATTGTGGTTTTGCAACCAAAAGCAGAAAGGTAAGTTCTCTCAAGCAAAACAGTTCTGCAATGTTTTCAGTCTAGAGCAGGGGGGTATTCCAGAAAGCATGTTTGAACTACCCTGACTTTAATCCTGAACTCTGGCTAAAATCTGACTCAATTACTTGTTACCAAATGAAGTAATTCATTTAACCCTTGTGCTATCTTAGATGACCCCCCCCCCCCTTCCATTGACGTGTTCTCCCTACCATGACAAAGGTGGATAAAGGTGGAAAGATTTCATGTAATCCATGGACACCAGTGAAGATCACAAATCATTGAAGAAAAAAGGTTCAGAGCTCTGTCTAGTGGGTCTAGATGACCCAACTCCCAACGGTAAAGTGCCTAGGATGGCACAAGGGTTAATGACGGCGTATGAAGATTATACGCCCATCAAAAAAGTAATACGGCTGCATCATCAGCAAAAAAATGGGTTTCTGCTTGGAGAAAAAGAACGGACAAAGTAAACGCACGAGTTTCTATCTCATTTCTATTATCATTGTGACGCATATGTAACCCTTGTGCGATCTAACAGCAGCACCAAAGTTACACCTACTTAATTGAATTAATTTGAGTGAAAGTAAAATAAATGTCTGATAACTACGTGTTATTTTTGAGCTGACTTAACTAAAAAAAAAAATCTTAACTGAAGCAAATAATTAAGTTAAATAAATCTAAAAAAAAGTTTATCTTTACAACCTCCATACGTGATCTTATCACCATCTCATGGTGGAAAAAGTATTATTTCAGCTTCTTCATCCACTAACTCATCTTCAAATGGACACGCCATGCTGCTTCACCTCTCTGAAAACAAACTAACCTTCAACTAAACCTGCTCCAGACCAGGTTATGTTCAGAGTAGGGTTGTGTATTGGCAAGAGTCTGGCGATACGATACATATCCCGATAAGCGATACGATACCTATCCCGATATTTTACAGAAACTTTGAAAGAACTCTACCTGAATTTTAATGTCTTCCATTGTAATAAAATGGTCAAATTCAGTTTATTTAATGATCACAATGTTAAGCACTGCAACTGTATCTCATATATAAGTTGCGTTTAACAAAGCAAATTCATAGTGTTTTTATTTTGGTAAGTTAAAATATAGAAAGAGAACAGTCAACATTGTCTGATTTCCACAGCAAAATATATTTCAGTATAAGAAAAAACAAAGAATGAATGTTCCTTAACCAATAAGTTTGTATTGGGGAAATAAAATGCTGTTTATTTTCAACATTTCTTAATGTAGCTTCTCCATTACTTTTAAACGGTTCAGGAGCCTGAATGGTGATTCTTTTATTGTTTATTGTTTCTTTCCAGAAACAATAAAGTGTGATGATGAGGCAGCATGACAGAACAAAGGAAAGTTGCTTTAATGTGACAAAGATGCTTTGTTTACATATCAGTCTGCTCTGCCTCTGCTGCACCTTTGCAGCCACACTTCTCACACACGGAAGTAAACTAACGCTCCTCGCCACGATGTCGGTCTTTTTTTCAGACCGTCGTACACATCCCTCTGATCCATCAGGTCGTTAAACTAAAATCCATTGCTGGGAGGTTCTGCAGAACTTTGGGCCGCTTTGCCGATAGCATTTAGCCGATGCTAAGCGCATTAGCCTATTGGCCGCTGCCGTGCTTCACTCGTATTTATCTGAGCCGCTAAAAAGCATCACAATCCTCGTTTTTATATCTTACTGCCAGCAACATGGCTCAGAGTTTCTGTTTGGTATCTATCCCAAGTAAAAACTAAGTAGTTCATGTCTCAAAACAACGAAACAAGCTGCCTCTGGCTGAGGTTTCCTGTTGTCTTGTGCAGAGCTGCTAAAAGAGGCTTCGTGTGCAGTGTTGTGAGACAGGGTCACAGTTTTCCAGCCTAAAAGTCATCTGAAAACCGCCAGACCCAGCCAAAAACCGCCCACGTGACAAGTTTGTGTGTTGTTATATTGTATAATATACAAAAATACACAGCTGTTGTTGATGTTTTTTCGTACTGGACTGATTTAGCAAAATAAAAGATTTTTCTAAATAAAAGATAGTTCAGGCTAATAATAAAAGGAGTACAGTATAGAATATGTCTTCAGCGGACCGGCCTTCTTCCATTCTTTTTCTTAACCCTCTCTATCACTGCTATAACCTGTGTGTGGCTCTCTCATCCTTGTGCTATCGTGTCAACCTGCTGCTATGATGACCGTATTTTGCGCTCTCTGTGATGAGCGCGGGGGAAACAACTGTCAGCTGCAGAGGATGTGAACAGGTGAACAGGTAGAGGAAAAGCAGGTGGAGAGGCGGGGGAGGGGCTTTGGCTTCAAACTGTCAGAGAGATGAAAACACGGGCGTCAGATTCAGACGCAGCTCACTGCGGGAGTTGAAGCAGAGACTTTCTCTGGGATGATCTCATGAACTCAAACATGGAAACATAATTACGACACTGTGGTGGCCTCAGTGGTCCTTTATGGAGTTGTGTGCTGGGCGGGGGGCAGTGCAGGCAGAGACTTGAAGAGGCTTAACAAACTGGTTAGGAAGGCCGGCTCTGTCCTGGGCTGCACACTTGAGTCCATCGAGGAGGTGGCGGACAGGAAGATGTTAGCTAAGCTGACATCCATCATGGATAACCCCTCCCACCCCCTACACCAAACTGTAGAGGCGCTGACCAGCTCCTTCAGCACCAGACTGTTGCACCCTCAGTGTAAGAAGGAGCGCTACCGCAGGTCATTCCTCCCCACAGCCATCAGACTGTACAACACCGTGTCAAAGTGACACTCCACGGTCCCAGGGGTGTTTTTCTGTTTAGTCATTGATTCATTTACTTTTGTTGTAGTTGTTGTTTTTCAATTTTAAATTGTTTTTTATTCCTGAACAGTTGTTTGTTTTTGTTTTTGGTGTGAACTTCATTAGTTATTTCTGTATTTTGAAAAAGAAATTATAATGTTTTTTTTACAGTTTTGCAGCTGTATTTTTTTGATATTTAATATTTATTTCTTTATTTAATAAGAATCTCATTTAATTTTTGATAATAATTTTAGTATTTTTTTAATTATCTAATATAAATGTAATTTGTGATGTCCTTTATTGATGTTATATTATATAGATTATTTCTGAATGTTGTGTTGCTGCCACAGATAAATTAAATTTCCCCATTGTGGGATTAATAAAGTCATCTATCTATCTATCTATCTATCTATCTATCTATGATTACCAAGTAGAACTCTTCAAAATACTAAACCTGATCTCTCCATGTTCTCCATGTCTACCATGCATTGCACACAGATCCCGCTCCATGCAGTCGATCAAAACATAACTTTATTAGGTAGCTCCTACCACACACGGCCGTGGTATTAGTCTTTAAAGAACACAATTTCTAAGAGGCGTTGCACACCCCCAACAACAGGTTAGATGACAGTGGCCATTAGGCGTCTCTACCTGGTGCGTTCACGGAGCTTCAGTACATAAGACTCCAACATCACAGCCTAACATAGTCCGCTATTATCTATTCACGAGGGGGAAAAAACGGCCGAACCGACCATAAAACCGCCCAAATTATGCACACCCGCCCAAAGCCATTTTTACCCGCGAATTTAGAACCAAAACCGCCCAATTGGCGGAAAACCGCCCAATCTGGCAACACTGCCCGTGTGCTCTGCTGCCAGCTAGTGGTCGTAGGGTGAAGTGGAAAACAAGAGTCAGACGCTGAAAGACGCTCAGAAATAATTAAATAAATATTGTCCTGGCAGTATTTTGAATCGATACAAGTATCGCCAAATGAACTATCGCGATATGTTGCCTAATCGATTTTTTCTAACACCCCTTGGTCAGAGCATGAGTTGCTATGGCAACTTGACATACCCTGAAACATATCTCTGTTTTTGGAACCGAAAGCTGAGGTTATCCGCTTCCTTAGCCTCAAACTTACCGTGGTAACTAGCATAACCTGCTTTCTGGTATACCCCCCAGGAGTTTCTCCAGCATACCACACTGTGGCATGGACACACCTGATCCAGGTTAACAGCTGTGAGTAGGGCAAGGATGTCTGGAAAAGATGCAGACATAGCAGTGTTGAGGTTTGATGATCCTCACCTAAAAATGCTCTGCACGATCAGGCTGCCAAAAAAAAAAAAACTCTAAATCCGTGTTATATGTAATGAAAACATATGTCAGCACATGGCTGCAATTGGTTTTACTGATTCAGTTTCATGAAAGAATTTCAAATCATTTTATTGACTGTACAGTATTTAAGTTTAAAAAAAAGCAAGAAACCTAACCTTGTGTGATATTGCATCTTCTATGACCAAATATTCATTAAATGAACTTATTGATACTGTGGTAAAGTTATTAAATTACATTCCGCTCCTGTAGCTGTCCTTTGAAATGCGTCTTGATTTTAGAAAGGTCTAAAGCTATTTCTGTGAGACTGTCGGTTTTTTTGGTGTTTCATTAAGTTCATTTAATAAAGGTTAACTTCACTGTCAAAGTAGCAAACCACCTCAGCTGTTTCTGTACCAGGCAAACGTGTTGGAGTGCAGAGCTTTTTTGGTCATGGTCAGATCATTCTGTCCGTAGAAAGGGTGGTGGGTTGAGAACCCAGTGTGACTGAAACAGAAATATTGATCGGTGAGCTCAAGCATTTTTAGAAAAATTAAAAGTTAAATCCAAACTTAACCTGAAGAAAAAAAAGGATTTTACCAAAAGAAACTACAATACCCCTATCATTAAGCATAGCTAAAACAAACGAGACAACTAATTTTAACATATAGTGGTTTTGCTTAAATGTTTTCATTTTCCTCAGGTCTGCTGTATTTGTGCAGAAAACACAGGTGAAAGCTACGGAGTAGTATTTTAATGACAATGACAACCTTTCTGCTGTGGTTGGAATAGTTTTTAACCATCATGCCTAGCTCTCACAGCACAACTGTCACAGCACAGCTGAAGACTACTGTGACACGACTTCCTGTTTCTTATTGGTACTCTGATGCATCAAACTTTAGATTTTTGCACATTCTCTGAAAACTCATTAGCAGTTACTGACGCAGCTGTGAAGCATATGTGAACAAGTCCAAAAAGCAGGAGACCCGTCAGAGCCGGCACGGACAAATTCAGGTCAAAAAGGCTGTGTGTGGGTGTGGGTGTGGGTCTGTGCGTGCATCATAATACACCGGACAAACAACGTGACCAATTTAAAAGTTCCCATAGAAGCAACAGGACGGGACTAACATAAGCCTCTTGGGAGTCATGCAGGCCTCTCTCACGTGCAGATTATGATGTACACACAGTGTTCCTGCGTGATCCACATCTGTCCAGATGGCGTCTGCTTCTTTGATGGAGAAACCAACATAGGATGATCAGGTCTTCTAAGCCAATGCTCCTTTATGGGAACATAGTCTCCCCAAACCCCCTTCAGCACCCTCCCTCACATCTGTTTCTGATTTACATCAAGGCTTTAAGCTCAGTAAAAGGGGGGCGGTGGGTAGCAATGGGAGGTAGACGTGGTGGGGGTCAACAACTTCTTAAATTTCTTACACGAAACATTTTTTTTCATTAACAAAGAAGAGATTGAGATAATGCAGTTTAGCAAGCAGATTTCTTTTTAAATCAAAGGTTCAAAGTTTAGTTTGGGCAAATTACTGTGATTCTGAGGTGAGACCACATCTGCATCATGAAACAGAGCAAGAAAAATTCTAAATGCACCAGATAATGCCCCGGATGATCCTTGTTTTGTTTGAGAATCTAACATTTCAGCTACATCTGTGTGTTGGAGCCATTCGTCCATCATCCAGTCCAGGTTAGTCCCATGTGTTGATCACAGGGATGCTGGGGCCTATCCTAGCTCCTTCAGGGTAAAGGCAGGCTTCACCCTACAAAGACCAGGTAGCTTCTTAGCTGACATAACAACAGCTGATCATAAAGTACTGCACAATAAGAGCTATCGTCTATACAACTTACTTATTTTCGCTCAGAGTGAAGGGAGCATTCACTCAGCTTTGATAAATGCATTACCCTGTTGGGGTAACCAACCAACCAGTGTTCATCGATGCTCATTAGATTGGCAAATATAGACCACAATGCATTGCGTTTGAACAACTTTTGTGGAAAAAAAAGTATTTTAATGTATTTATTTAATAAACCATCAACATTTTCATTATCAGAACTCAGAGGATTCATAAATAGTCATCATAAAATGCTTATATCAATTAGATTTTCACTTTGTGAAATCTGTGACATCATATTCTTCGTTTAAAAGGAAAAAACAAAGTAGTGAGCATGTTGTCCTAATTGCTTTTAAAATCCGGGGCACTACATAGTGCCGCACTATCTAGTTTTTTAGTAGTTAGGTGTTTAGCCTGTATCTTTCTTTTAAGAAACCTGACTGTTTTTTTTAACAATTTGCTGACAGTCAGTTCACTTTCAAAGAGAATGTTCATGTCACTGTGTGACAGACTGGCAACCTGTTAAGCAGGATCCCCGCCTTTGCCCAACTGTGGCAGTGATAGGCTCCAGCAACGCCTGGATGGAATAATCATGACAGAAATTATCTCAAAGCATTACACAATGAAGCAAAAGAAAGAAAGCTGCTAAATTAACTACTTGTTGAAATCCAAGTAATTCCAAATAATTTAAATTCACAATTATCCAAAAGATCTCCAGATTATTCCTGTATGACCTTAATAAAATAGGCGATCAATAATTGTCAAAGAGCATTGAGGGTAGTCCCCTAGTCCCTTACAGAGCACGAAATGAGCTGCAGAGGGGGAAGTTTCCTCTGAATGACACAAAATAATGGAACATCTTCTTCCAGACAGGTGAGATTCAGTATTTCCTCACTGGATCAGGGTTCACGTTTTGCTACCTCGCTGTTTTTTCACTGCAATTTAGTAACCTCTTTTACAGCTGACTGTATTCGGCCTCCCGATTGGTTGTAGACATTGTCAATCAATTTTCCCTGTGCCATGTGTCCTGAATAGAATGGCTTCAGGCTGCTATATCTACATAAATCTTTGACTCCGAGCAGATCTTGCTTTTTGTTCTATAAAACTGGAGCTTAATACTATTTAACCCTTTTAGGTCAGAGCTTTACATCCTTTCGACTACCGTAACTCTTCAATCATTTACAACCAAATCAACATAATTCCAGTAAGCAGTGTTGGGAATCTTCCTTTAAAAAGTAAGTAGTAGTTCCCTGCCTGTTCCCGTGTGGCGTTGGGGGGGCTCCGGCTGCCGCTGCTGCTGCGGCGGGGGTATGGGTGTGGGGGTGGCTGGGCGCTCCTCCTCCTTCTTTTCACATTCCACCATCCATTTTAGAAGAACATAAACACTCACCTGAGCACAGGTGTTAGCTCACCTTCGCACTAATAGTTTGCATGATTGAATGAATGAAAGATTTCACACTAGTTGGTTTAAAGGCATAGGTATGCGTTCGTGAACACTATCTGTTTTGTGTGCATGTTGACATGTGGACATTTTTGCGGCTAGCAGGTGTGTTGATAATATTTGAGTGTGTGTGAACAGGCCCCGCCCTTTTTGTACTACATTTGAACCGTACCGTAACGATAAACAACCAGTAAACCTGCCTGCTCTATGCTGCTTCATGGTCTTACCCCCCTTCCCCTCCTATTATCACCCTCCTACCCCCCCCTCTCTCTAACGTCCCTCTCTCTTCTTCCCCTCTTTCCTTTTCCGTCCGGTCCAACACCAAAGATTTTCAAACATGATTGAAATTAATAAAGTTTGGCCTCAATTACAAAAGGGGTTTATTCAGACATACCTTTGGTTTGTCTGAAGATGAATAACCCCTCTTGTTAAAATAAAATATGTCCAACACAAGAGGCCCTCAGCTCTCATCTGTTTGCCTAGCTGTTGGACAGGACAAGTTAAAAAAAAAAAAAAAAAAAAAAAAAAAAGTAAGTAGTAATAGTTACAAGTAATTGAGTTAGTAACTCAGTTAATACATCATAAAAGTACTTAGTTACTCAGCCAATAAACTCCGTATACTTTTCCCATTACATTACGGCAAAAAGTTTGACCTTCATCCTCAGCTGCCTGCAGACATAACTACGGAGCCCGTGTCCTGACATGGATAGAATCAAATATATCTTGTTCCCACAAAATAATATTCCGTTCCCACGAACTAATTAATTTGTGTGAACGAAATATATATTTACGTCATAAGTCATTCATAAACACGGATTGCTGCTTCGCCTACTGGACTTAGCTCCTAGCTTCATAAAAACGGATGTGAGCAATTGTTGAATTTACAGCAAATACCTTCACATTTCTGTCTGTGTGTGTCATTACATGGCACGGAAGACACAGATGATGTTTAGACATCAGATTTATTTATTTTAAAAAGCACAAAAGCCTCCGTAATCACATTTTCATGTCTGGGTTCATTCATATCCTGGTACACTCTTCGTCCATCTTGCTGCAAAAGTCGTTTTCTGCCGCTACTTCCATTTCTCTGTGACTCACATTCGTTCAAGAGGGGGAAAATAAAAACAAGAATGATCGATCTATTATTGTCTCGATGAAAATAAGAAACATATCATAAGATTTTGGATGCCTAAGCTTCCTGTTTCACCTACCACACATAGCTCCTAGCTCCACCGCAGAGCTCTTTTGCTTGTCATGCCGGCATACGGGCACTTGGCTGGCCGTCTACCACCAGCCAGCTGCGGTATGGGATATTGTAGTTTAGGGTCGAATAAGAATAATAATATTCAGGACTTGTCTTTTATTAACATACTCTTTAGCAGTCGCTTTACATTCGAAGGCTAGTAGGCTGCATGCTACGTAGCCTATCATTTGTCCTATTGTCTATGAATGCATCGCAGTTACAGAGTCAGGGTGATTGGTCGAGATGCATTATAGGATATGTGTGATGCATGATGGGATACATAGCATGTAGCCTTCACATGTTAATATATAGAAAAAAATAAATCGATCATTCCTGTTTTTTATTTTTCCCCTCTTGAACGAATGTGGATCACAGAGACACGGAAGTTACAGCTGAAAGCAGCTTTTGCGGCAGGAATGACAGGTTCATGATGGGCTAGGTAGCATGTAGCACTAGCCTTCGAATGTAAAGCGACTGCTAAAGAATATGTTAATAAAAGACAAGTCCTGAATATTATTATTCCTATTCGACCCTAAACTACAATATCCTGCTGCCCGAATGCCGGCATGACAAGCAAAAGAGCTCTGTGGCGGAGCTAGGAGCTATGTCCGGAGAATCGCTGCAGTACGGCGAAGCACAAAACTTGGGAATCTTAATTCTTATGATATTTTTTTATAGTCAATAATAAATTGATCATTCTTGTTTTTCTTTTTCCTTTCTTGAACGACTGTGGCTCACAGAGACACGGAAGTTACTGCTGAAAGCGGCTTTTGCGGCCGGATGAAGATCATATCCGTGTTTATGAATGACTTATGACGTGAACAATTATTCCGATCGCACAAATTAATTATTTCGTTTGCACGAATGAATTATTTCGAGGGAACGTAACATTATTTCGTGGGAACGGAAAATTAATTTGTGGGAACGAATTATTAATTTTTCTAACAAGATATATTTCCTTTTTTCCATGTCAGGACACAGGTTCCGTACATAACAAATAACTTTAGAGCAATAATTTAATAGAATTACATTCTAGCATTCTATAGTTCTACCAATAATATTATGTTGTTTAACTATAACAGAGACATGATTAAAGTGTAGACATTTAAATATTTATTATTAGAACGAAAAATGCAAAAAAAACAATACATAAATATTAATAATATTAACTTTGCATAAACTGAACATAAAGGCTTCAAGCATTAACATGTTTCAGGTCTCTTAATTTGAGCTCAAATGAACCAAACTGTTTCAATCACGGTAACAGAGGGGAATAGTGGAAATACAAAACCATCAACAAGAATAATTAGCAACAATAAAGTGACAATATTTCTGCTGTGCTTCAGTAATTCACTCTTATATTGCACCTTAACCTGGACTTTAACATTGTTATTCAGAATTATCACACTTAAGAACTGCAACAAGGAAAACATAAATATGAACGTTATGATCTTTACAAAAGGAGAAAAATAAACTTGGTAAGAAAATAAAAGTAAAGGTTTCTAGAATCAAAATATTTCAATATTTCCTATTAGGAGACTTATTTAGCTGCATTTTCATTTCCATATTCTCGTCATCAATGTAGGTTCTGAAAGTTTCACAGCACAGAGGGGAAAGTTCAGCTCTGCTGAATCTTTGAATGACTCTGACTATACAGTGGACAGCAAAACCAATCATTGTGTTCAGCTCTGTGTGAGTTCCTGAGCTGCAAAATCCAGTTTGTCTTGTCTTAATGGTTCTGCTTTGTCACCAGAGCACACAAACTGGGGCTCGGTGACTTGTTAAAAGACAAAACAGGAATTTGAAGTAAACACTTTGTTCAGTTGTTTTGATCCTGCCGATGGCGCTCTACGTGCACAAGTTGGAGAGCGTCAGCATGCACCCGCCCACTTATCCCCCTAGCCAATCAAGATCTTGAATATGTCTTACTTCACAGATTGTTGGTGTAGGTTATATGTTATAGTCAAATGTCTTGGGGCAATAGGCACATCTTGTTTTGGGTTTTCCACATAAAACTGTGTACAGTATGCCTTACTTATTGGGGCCAAAATCCCAAACTTCTATGTTCTTCGTGTTCTACACAGACAGAGCAACATACGGTCATCGTAGCAGCATGGTGACAGGATAGTAGGGGCGCCCTACAGTGAGCTCCACCTTCTGGCGACTCTGAAACATCCACCAAGCAAGGGTAGCACACACAGCATCACTTAACGGATGAGCAGCACCAACTGACCATGGCGTCTTCAGGTTGGTAGAAGGCACTCAGATGTTACAGGTGGACTTGGTGAGTCTCAAACTGTCATCAGTAGACTTGGATCAAGGAACAAAACTACTGGCAGAGTTTGTGACAGACCCAGGAGTGCAGCCCCGCCACTGACAGACCACGACCATGACCAGAACCTAAGGACCTCTGACCTCAGAGGTCCTTAGAGAATGTGCAAACTCCACCCAGCTGCAGGCCCGTTTACCATATGTGAGGGGTACTAGTGTTTCCAGACAAACCATTTACAACTCCACCACTTTGACTTGAATGACAGTCGACTGTTGCAGGTGACTCCACTGACATCAAGACTTAAAATGAATTCTTCACCTACCCTTACGGCTTCTCCCTACCGCTACATTTAGCCTTCAAAATGGTGACTTATGGAAAATAGTGTATTTGAATTCGGACATTACAATCACTCGATGACACCATCAATAGTCGCTGGTCAGCTACACTAGTCTGGAGCTGCTAGCGCTTAGAAATACATAACAACATCGGTTTTATAACTTTAAAAAGCTCATGCTGAAATAAAGATATTACTTACATTTATATGTAAACTGAGCATCAGAGCACACCCACGTGAAGAAATGTTTTCTCCTCTGCAGCACAGTGTGAGATGCAGAACACCCACGTGGCGGAGGGCTCAGCATCCCTATGTCACGAGGGTTAGCCCTTAAAAAAACTATTTTGGACAATCTTACCTCTCCAAATGCCCCAACAGTTGGAGGGGTACGGAGAAGCTGTAGGGTAGGGGAAGAATTTATATTCAGCCCAAGACACTGCCGTGAATGTTTGCAGTAGACACAAGGTCTGGACAATGCAGCAATAGTCGACCGTTCTGTTCACTGATAAGTGTCAGGTCATATTGCACGGGAATTATGGTCGTCAGCATTGCTGGAGAAGGCAAGGTGAGCGACACACCAAGGTCAACCAAGGTTGGCTTTGGTGGAGAAGGTGCAACTGTCTAGACAGGCATCACAAGTCAGAGCAAAACCGATTGGTTATTGTAGTTGACCTAGTAACTGCACATTCTTACCTCAGAGATATCATAGAATCATCATCATCTCCTGATTTTACCAGAACACCCCCAACTTTCTGTTCATGGATGATAATTCTCCACCAACTTGTGCCAGAATTGTCACAGCTGGACTTCAGGAAGTGGGAGGGCCTCCCTTAGAGCACGTCTGGGACCAGCTGAAGCAGAAACTGGATGATAGTACCTTACCCCCCAAGTGACCTGGCATAACTGCTTGTAGCACTTATGGAAAAGTGGAATGCATTGACGTCGCTGTAAAGGTGTCATTGCAGTGAATGATATAAATACTCGCTATTGATGTGGACATTTTTTATTATTTGTTCCATGTATGCTTTCCCTGCCAGCATCTTCCACCCTACAGTTATGTGCTGGATTGTTTCAGGCGCCTCTTTGCACAGCCTACACCTTGGGTCTTGTCTGGTGTGGTAGATCTGAGCCTCTATGGCTCTGGTGCTCAGGGCTTGTTCCTGAGCTGCCAGGATGAGCGCTTCGGTGCTGTCCTGTAGGCCAGCCCTTTCAAGCCATTGATAGGACTTCTTGATATCAGCCACTTCAGTTATGGTCCGGTGGTACATCCCATGCAGGGGTTTGTCCTCCCATGAGGATCTGTCCTCCAGCACTGTATCCTCTGCTCTCCATTGTCTGAGACATTCACTGAGCACACTGTCAGTTGAGGCTTTGAGCTTGATGTATTCATGCATCTTGGATGTTTCATCCTGGATAGTGGCACCCTTCCTTACAGCTATCTTACAGTCTCATGGTGCTGGACTAAGTATGTTGCCCTCCATGTATGGTGAAAAACTTAGTGTCTCGTCCCTGGTCTGTATGTCTTCCTTTGGCCATCTGTAGACCATTAATGCAGGGTCTCTTATAACTGGCAGTGCATAACTGTTTATTGCCTAAGTCTTGTTCTTGCCATTAAGCTGGCTTTCCAGGACTAGGGATGGGTGCCATTGGGATTTTATTTGGTGCTGGTGGCGAACTGGTACTTTTCAAATGGTTCCTAAGATGCCCATGCGGCGCTCAGACCAGTGCTTCAAAGATGAAAAAAAAACAAAAAACATCAGCAGCATTACAGGGTAAAGAAAAGTGTTTGAATGTGCCTAAGATGCCTTCTTTCCTTGTTTGCAGTCTGCACTGCAGCGCTGCATCTTTGTTTTCACACACGCTGAAGTAAGCCTGTATTTCATCGCCATGATGTCTGTCTTTTTTGAAGCAATGTGTGTATCCCTCTTATCTATCAGGTCACTAAATTCAAATCTTTTGTTGCAAACTACAGCAAAATATTCACTCACTTTGCCTTCAGCATTTTGGCTGAACGTCTGCGCATCCTCATGACCTCGCCCATTTTTACATGAGCCCACCCATAATCACTAGAAAGCTAAAATGATTGGCTAGAATTGTTCACCAAAACCAACAAGAATAACCTCACTCTTTGGAGGCATTAAACTGCCCCACTTTTCCTTGTTGCCTGTTCATGGTTGCCATTTGTTTTCCTATGTGGTATGTAGATAACATGTACGTATAAGAATGTTATGTGTATGGAATATCTAGTTCAAAAGAACCTCCGTCATCATTGTTTATGGTAATATATGCAGTGCTATAAGCCAACAAAGTGCACAGTGTTCAGGGGTAATGAGATGTGCCAATAATAATATGCAGATTTAGTGAATTATTGAATAGTCATGACTGAGGATTTCTTATTAGTTTGCATGTTTATCTAGAAAAAAATCCATTAATTTTTCAGAAAGCTTCTTTTGCCTCTCCAATAAATAAATCTAATCAAACTCTGAAATCAATAATTCAGGTGTTTTTGTGCCGCTCTGCTCATGTATTCACACACATGCAGCGGGCTAAAGTATATTCACTTATCTTGTTTATTTGCAAACATCAAACTATGTGGCCTTTTTTCTTTCAGTATAGTACATTTACAGTCAATCTGAAAATCAATACAGTTATAAAGCTTTCAGGGTGGTTTATTGTTAAGTCAATCATTTAACAATCTTGCCTTATTAACAGCAGTTTAATGAGGACCTGGTAGGACGGAGCACAGCGGAAGCTGCCCATATTATGGTCTGTGGTGATGTGGCAATAACAAAAAATAGCTGTGTGCTGAGATGACCAGCTTTGCTTCTTCTACTCTTTCAACACTTTTCCTTCGCTCTGCTCTTCATCATCTTCATGCTCTTCTTCTTCTCTGTGCCCCTACCTCATTTGCAATGATTATGTTATCAGGGCAGCCAGGCAAAGGGGTGGAGCAACCATAATTTCAGAGCAGGATTAGGTAGAAATAAAGAGGTCACCAAGTTACTGTTGTCATGGCAACGAAACATCCAAGAACACAGGATGCCATTGCTTTGAAAAAATAGAAGTAACAAGGCCCAGAATTCCCTCTCTATCTCTGCCTCTTTTTTCCTCCCTTCTCCCTCCATCTCCTCTCTCCCACGCTCTCCATCTCTCTCTTTTTTAAGGCAGTCGGGGCGGGGGGTGCAGTAGTTCATTTTCACTCCCTCTGTTTTCCACCACAGCCTTTTGTTTCTCCACAGTTTCAGAATAAGAAATTCATCATTTGGCGCATTTGCATCTTTCTGGTTTTCATATTTGGTGAGGGATCTGTTTTCTTTTCATTTTCACAGGACTGCTTCCTGTCTTTGAGGCTCATCATCTTCCTCTGCCCTCAAAGACAAAAACTGGACATGTTATGCTGTGGATTTCTGTCATGCAACGTTATCAAAGTTGCAACAAGCTAATAAATTACAGTTGAGGGTGTTAATTTTATAAAGGGGAAACTTTGGCCTCTCCAAATGTTCATTTGAATGTTCTAGCCCTTCTAAGAGTCCAGGGGGGTCAACTCTTCAGCATTCCTCCTCGGCACACAGGGCAGGATGGGAAACGGTGATGACAGAGGAGACAGTGATGCCGACAAGTGTGTGCATGGTGAGGCTAACGCTGAGCATAGAACTGAGTTTGATGTTGAAATGAGTTTGCTGTTGTTCAACGATGATCTGCAGCTCCAGGAGGTAATGAGGACAGTGTGATCACCAGTAACCAGATGTAATGTTGCAGTCGGGTTAATTGTGTAACTTTCAATAAATATTGTACTTCCAAGCTTTACTGCACAATATTTTTTACTTTTCCATGAGTAAATGTATGATACACAGGATTTTACGTAGTTACTAAGGGATTTATCTGTTTACTTGCATTTTGATTTTTTGATCATATTTGCATAATTTCTTTTCCAGAATTAATAGTTAAAACACTTTCTTCTTTTAAAACGGGACACATTATCTTTTTTACTATTAACAAAGAATTGCAAAAAAATAAACAAATGAACAGTGGAGATTCAGTATTGTAAATATTTGGTATCACATTTTGATGAGGTTTGGATATTGTTTCACCCAATCTGTTAGAGAGTATTGGATACCAGCAAGAGTTCAACATCAGTGAAAACCTGTTGTTTCTAGAACACTCAAATGGGGGGAGGGGGGGGTATTTTTAATTCAATTTTATTTTAGTGTATGAAGGCTGTGTGTGCTTTGTGTGTAATACAGTTCAAAATAAAGCTCTGCAAACTTTTAGTATCTAGATTTCATGAAATAGGTTTGGCAATTAATTATTTTTGTTCTCATATATTGAATATGGTATTAATAACATGAGCATGTGTGATATGAATGTCTGATTTAAAAATACATAGTAATAGTTTTATTATGATAAAATAGGAACATATCCTATGAACATATTAGACCGTTGTTGACTTAATTTTGAGTTTGGAGTAAAAGAGGGCAGCAGTCCAAAAGGAATTTGTTTATTCTTTTTTTCATGAACTGCGGGAGAACAGAAAGTCCTCTTGAAGAATTTGACATTTTCCGTAAAATGTGTCATATGCAAACTGTGAAGGATAAAATCAGACTCCCTAAAACAATACGTATTTTGACATGCATTTCATTTTTCAATAATTTTTTAGATGGGATTGTAAGTCAACTGTGATTCAAGACAAAGAGGTTCTGAACAAAACTCATAAGGCTTTTAGTTAAAGTTATTTTGGCTAAACTAAATAAGAAGCAAAGACAGATTACTGTAAATATTTAGTGTCATATGTAAATCTACATAATACAAGCTATTATATTGCATTGCTTTTTCATAAAACCTAACAAACAATTTTAGAAACCAATGACAATAAAGACCAAAAACAACTGATTAATGTTATACATCTGCAGGAATTGGCACTTCATAGTTATCTTTGATTCCTGCAGCCACGCCCACTCCACACCACACTGCTACCAGTAAAGAACAGGATACCATGCCAGAGTTCTTCTTCCAAAAAAATGAAACCACAGCAAAAAGCCAAGACATTTTACAGACTCACCTGGGTCCTGACAGGTGTGCACGCTGAATGTTTGGAATGGGAACATGGGGGGAACACTGCAGTTCATTCAATGATGACTGCTTCCTCCTCTCCCAATGAGATGAGGCACAGGAGCCAAAGACTCATCTTTTATTTACATTCACACATTTACTTGAACAAAAAATGATGTCCATAATTTGCCAGGGGGTGAATAATTTCAGTGTATGTAGAACCTATGGTGCTGACACAACCGACCTCAAGTTCTGATCCTGGCTGAAAAATGATCTCCCTGTTCTGATCAGTTCATTTTGAAGGAGAAGGGGCTGTTTGTGCCTCTTGTACTACTAACCCAATCGATTGGACTGGAATAAGCTATTTTTTTATTAATACATGTAGTTTGAAGCAACACAAAAGGCGGGATCCTGCACACTGGCTCTAAAACACATGTCAACACATCATGGCCAGATCTATAGATTTATGCGCATTCATCTGTATGTTTGCATAAACATGTCTAAACAGTCCTCAGCACAGCTGTAGAGCAGAGTGAGTGCACAGAGGGCAGTTGGGAAAAGATGGCAGTAATTATAGATGAGCCGGGTTTGAACATTTGAGCTTCTCAGCATTTAACCCACAAAAGTCCAACCGCAGGGAACCTGCAGGAGCTTCCTCAGTGTTGTCAAATATTGTGTAATTTGTCTGAAACTTTTGTTTCCACACAAGTATCTCTGGTGAAGTTCTGCTTGACTGACAGGATGGATGCTGTCGACAAAATTGAATGTGACAGCTCCATTACAACTGAATTTGTGACTTCATCCTCTAAAGTAGGATTTCCCTTTTAGTCCTTTTTGCTTTGCTGTTGAAGTTACGTTTTTGTCTGAGGGAAGAACAAAACAGGTGAGAAAATGTTGGTTTTATAATGTGAGATGACTTCTTCTCAAACATCAGTGGAATCTCCAGCTCATGCGTGGTGAGAAAGAAACCTGTCAGAACAGAAACGGCCAATTACCACAAAGAATTCCTGCTGGACAATAGAGTTTTAGAATATTCTGTTTAAATTCAATTCTGTGTTAAAAAAGTAACAGCAGCAAAAACAAAAAGAAAAAATCTAAAAGATTACCATTTTTCTCAGCAAACAGAAAAATAGTGGAGTATGGTAAGTTTGGATTACTTTAGTTACAGTTTTGCCTCCTGATGTTTTTTCTTTTTCCATCTTTCTAACCATCCATCCATTTTCCTAATCTGTCGTTTCCTATTTGGGGTCACGGGGATGTCGGAGCCTGTCCTGTCCCGCCTACTGTTGGGTGAAATCTTTCTATTTTATTTGACTGTTTTTGCTTTTGTGCGGACAAATACCTGAGCCCTTGTTGTTGAATATGTCCAGCTTCTGTCCACACACACCTTCTACTTTCACTATGAAATCAGGATGCTGGAACACACATAAAATGAATGATGAACAGCACCTCGCCACATTGCAAGGATGACTGAGAATCATGGGAAAGCAGCCCAAAGTTGTCGTCCTCTGGTGTTTGCTTTTGCGTAGCGGTTGTGCGGTTGAAGATGTGGCCACACCTTAGGACGCGGGAACACACAGCAGCTCACTCCCAGCCCGCTTCACTGCCATTTTATCCTCTCTAACACACACACAATACATATTTTAATGTTCTTCAGATATTTCTGATGACTAAATGAGAAGCAGCTGATGAAGAGGACTGGGGGTTTTCCCACCGCTGCCTTTCGCCTCCATCCAAACACGGACTCCTGGAACTCTTTATGAATTCTACTCTGAATGTAACCTGCAAACTTTGATTCATTTTCCAGCTCTGTATCGATCCTGAAGCCGTCCAGAGCAGCTGTGCAAGATGAACTGGTTTCTCTGGAATTAGAGCTGTTGCAGTGTGGTTTCCTGTTTAGAATCAAAGCAGAAGAAAACTCATTGTGTTTGCTTTCTGGAATATTCTCTCCGCCTCACATCAGGTAGCTGAGAGATGGGCTGCATGTGTGTGTGTGTGTGTATGTGTGTGCGTTTCATGATGTGTGCTGTGTGTATTTTTGTGAATGTGTGTCCGTGAGCTGGAGTGTGTTAGTGTGTGTGCAGGCGCATGTGTGCGATGCTGCTGCCATGCCTACGAGGTGGGGGATGGTAGCAGCACAGCCAGCTATTTTTCTTTCTTTCTCTCCTGAACATCAAGTTTAGTCTCCCATCAATGTCACTCTGTAAGAAACGTGTTTAAGGAAAAGATGTGGCACACTTTATT
The DNA here is from genome assembly GCF_053564925.1 of Oryzias latipes. Classification (NCBI taxonomy): domain Eukaryota; kingdom Metazoa; phylum Chordata; class Actinopteri; order Beloniformes; family Adrianichthyidae; genus Oryzias; species Oryzias latipes. The sequence goes on along the minus strand of NC_136246.1, from coordinate 2,643,960 downwards.
AAAACCCAAAAGACATGCATTAATATTGATCAGCCCACATCCACAGATCCATTGAGCCATTAGGACAAATGTGGACTGATCAGAATGTGGTGCATGAAAGAATCTAAATGCAGGCACATATCTAAGCTTCATTTGAACAGCATGAAGCTTCCTGTCCCACGTCTCATTTCTCATCAGGTTGTGAATAGATGTTCACTGAGGGAAAGCTGCTCTGATCTGGCTGTCACGCTGACTTTCACGTGATAAGCACAACTTTATGTGACAGACACACGCCGTGCTAAAATTATTTGCAGTTAAAATGTAAGTAACAGGCATCTACTCTACTCACAACATCATTTCAGAAGTTGTGCTCACTTAACTTATTTCTGGAAGACCCTGCTTGGTTGCCGGGGTGACGAGTCTGGTCCATAGCTTCCTTGGCTCCTTTCATTGTGAGACAGGAAGAATTCGAGCTTTACTGCAGTTTTCTGTGTGATATTGTTCTCCCCAAACCATACTGTTCTTTAAGCCAGTAAATCTGGTGCAGCGGGAGCTGCCTTTATTTTGGTTTTCTGTTGTTTTCTGTTTTAATTGGCAAAGAAATAAAATAGAGAAGGAACAATAACACTGATTTGATTGAAAACTGAACTGCATGTATTTCTGTTTGGAATAAACAGTGAGGCTCCGACGTTGCCTGCAGGTGGTCAGAGGATCATTACCTTTTCAACTTTGCTAGTCGGACGCCTCATTCTTCTTAAGTGGAAGGACGCTGCCCCGCCCACTTTATCACATTGGATTCGAGATGTGCTTCACCATCTTAAACATGGGAAATAAGATTTACTGTTAGACGATCAGAACATACATTTGATAAGGTATGGAGACCATTTCTCAACTTTTTTAGTCTACCAAGTGTGACAGAATGATGTCCTTTTTTTATTGTTATTGTTTTATTTTTTTTACATTTTCTCTACGTGTTGATATATTTGCACTTTACATATTGTTTTTTTTTATATATGCTATTTCACCTATACTGTGACTGATTTTAGATATTCATGTTTCTCTTTTTTCATCACTTGTACCATTTTATTTCATTATATTTTCTTTACTAAATTGATATTGGTGTTTATGTAACTGACAGCAGGGGGGGGGCTGGGTTTTGAATTGGTTTGTATTATGTTTTAAAACTGAAAACTTAATAAATATATAAAACACCAAAAACTGAACTGCACTGAATCCGGTCAAGGAAGTTGAGAGAGGGAAGTAAAAGACTAAAAAGGCTAAGAAAAAGTCATTAGATTAGTTTAGATAAACTTTAAAATGAGTAAATGTAAAATCTTCTTCACTGAAGACTTAATTCACCAGACTATCTGGTGTTCTAATACTTGTTATGAAAAGTATCATCCATTAACAACTAAGAGCTCTCTTACACCATAAGGTTTATGAGAACACGTTATTTCTCTCCTGTGATGAAAGGAGGATGAGGGGTTGAAACAAAAATTATCTTAAGATATGTATTTTTTGGTATGAAAAAAAAAATTCAGATAAGTAAGAATGTTGCCTTTTTTCGCATCTTTCAGCATTTAATCATGTTTTTTAAAGTCCTACTTCAAACATCTTTTGATCTATTGCAAAAATTGTTCCCAGTGGTTTTTTAACTATGAAGATGCAGTTTTTAGCCAAAACCAAAAGACCTGTCTCGTTTTCTAGGACATAGTTTCTGCAGAGCGGCAGGAGCTCATCAGAAATTCACCTCTGGTTGTGGGCGGGACTTTTGGTGCAGAGTCAGCCTGCCAGCATTTTCCCTCTTTCATCTGTTTACACTCTCTCCTGCTAGCTTACAGCCACTCACACCCTCAACCAAACATTAGCAGTGCCACCAAACTGGTGATCAGTATCAGATCTGTCCATCCCTGCAGTTCTGATCCAGATTCCAGCTCAGACCAGGAAAACAAAGACATTCATGGATCTGTTTGTCTGACAGTAGATGCATCGGAATGGAGCAGAGCAGGAAGACTGTGGCCCGTCGACTGCAGAACCTACAGGCTTTGCAAAATTTCTCGTCTGTTCCTGATTCACAACAATTTGAATAAAAAAATACCCAGAAATGAAGTTTCTTTTTCTTCACATACGTCCTCCGTCATGAGAGAAAAACATGTTTTAAACACCCAAATCACCATTTTCATCGGAGTGGGTCTTTAACGTACTGACTTTCACAAAGACATTACCTGTAAATATAAAAATAGAGTACCTCTGCTTAAAGTCAAGCTTACATAAGTTTGAAAAAACTTTTATTTTAAATCCTGGTTGAAATATCAAAGCAAAGATTGTATCACTGGGAATGGTTTGTAGATATTCATCTCATCAGTGAGTAATACTACATTTCTCTCATGTTTTACTTAAAGTTTCATCCCTTTCTGGGTGCTGGCTGTCCAGCTGCCTCATTAGGTTTATGGTGTTTCCTATTATAACTTTGCATATTTTACAGCGGTGTTTAAAATGACAGGGAAGTTGGAATTCCCTCCTGAAACGATAATTCCTTTTTAAATCCAGAATTAGTTGGGAAATGCAGACAACTGCAGGCGTGTTGTCTTCGCAAACTTTTGTGTTTGAAGACCGAAGAAAGAACTTTTTTATTGTTTCTATTTTATTTTACTAGTTACATTGGAGTAGAATAAAATATTACTCATCTACTTGTCCCTGTTTTGCATTGTTTAGTTTGTGTTTGCTGACAAATATTGAAAACACATAGTTTTCACATAGTTTTTGTTTTCATTTGTGATCCTTTTGTTTATTTTAGTGTTTTTACTATTTGGTTTTCCTGATATCTTTTCACAAAAAAGATGATCAGAGAACAGTTGTGTCACATTTTGGACCAGGTGATGATTGCATGTAAGCTGTTTGAAAATGACTGTTGTGACCGGTCCAGGCTGCAGGAAGCTGTGGTGGTCCATGACGGACCGCAGTCAGGTCCAGGTTTGACACACAGCAGGGGAGCACAATCAGGTTTCCACGTGATCTTCTATCAGGGGGAAATCCTTTTGGTTCATGCTCGCTTCACCAGGACAGGAAACTCTTTAGAAGGACAGAGTGTGCTTGTTTGGTTTTCCAGCATGCACAGATCCTCTGAAAATCTGTGGAGGTCGGAGAAGAAACTTTGGCCAAAAAAACCCAGACTGTGGAGCAGCAGCAATCTTTTATTCACCAAAGACTGAGTTCTTTTACAGAGCAAACATTTCCCTTTGCTTGAAGTCAATAGTTATCTAATTAATAACAGAAAAGATTATGTACCACTTTAAAAATGAATAAATAAAAATAATACTAAATTGTAGAGATTTTCTCTGGTTTTCTGAGATTGTCTTTGAGACTAAAAGTTCAAAAGCTCTGGAGAGCAGTACTAGATAACAACAACAAGGCAGCTAGCAGTCAAAACCCAATCTTTTTCTCTTGAAGTACTTGTTGAGACGTTCTGTCACTACAGACACTCCTCACAAAGTGAAATGGTGCTTTTACTTCTTTGCGTCAGTCCACCACTGATGAACTTCTTTATTGGCACAGTGTGCAAGCCTCCTAAAATGGGATAGCATTTGTTATCAAAGAGGCTTTGGTTATTCGCTCTTAAGATCCCATCAAGACACACAGTTTTCATGTATTTATGATTTCACCTGTCAAAAACACACAAAACGGACATAAAAATCCTTTTAAAACAATCTAGGCTTTTGCTGTTTCATTGTGAGGGTCAGTTCCTCTGAAGGATGTGGACTTAATTAAAGTTTGTGAACATGACATCAACATGATTATCATTTACTTTTGAAACCTTTTGGATGTCAAGGATTCAGATCTGACCAGAATCCTGTCAGTGTACCTGAATTAGTAAAACTACATTCTGATCAAAGTGGTTAACTCTCTGATACTTCTAAGCCACGCCCACATGATCAGGACCCAGGATATCAGTAAGTCAACATTAAACAGAGGTTCCTAGTTTAGAAGGAAATGCTTCACCATTATGGGTGTAACAGTTGTTCTGCTTACGTCAACATTTTTAGTGTTGCCATGATGAACAAAACAAGGTAATGAGTTAGAAGTTCAGAGCAGTTCTATCTGAACTACTTCCAAAAAACCAGCAGATACGGGCCCATTTCTATTTATTTTTGCTGGTTCTTCAGATTTCCTCACAGGTTCTTATCTGGGTCAATTATGCTTACAGGATGGCCAGTTAGGATCCTGCCCACTGTGCACTTCAGCAGCCATGGGGACTAACCTCTCCGTGACCTGCCAGTGTCTGAGGAATGTTGGCTGCCATTCATGCTGACGTCTGCCTCATCAGCTGCTGGCCAGCTCCACCGCCACATCCACGGCCGAGGGCTGTGTTGTTGATGCTCCGCAGCAGAAAGCATCCCTAAAACATCCGCAGCAGAGCGAGCCGAGAGAGGAGGCGAGGGAGGATAAATGGGGAGTGGGGGGTGCAGCTTGAAGGATAGGGAGACGGGTGAAAGGGGTGGGGTGGTGGAGATGTGGGGGCGGCGAGCAGCAGAAGTACGTCTGCGCTGCAAATCTGATGAGGACTTTTGAAAGGCTAAATCCCAAAGAGAGCGCTGCTGCACCTCAAACAGCCTGAGCCGAGACAGGCCGGGCTTTGCCAGCAGAGCTGCTCCATTAGAGAGGGGAAAAAATAATTAGAATGATAACCCCTGTGTGCTACACCTCACACATGCTGCAGCTGGAAAATATTTACAACGTGAAACCAGCACCGGTGTTCTTTTTCTGAAGCTTCTTCACGGTGTCAATGTTTTTCGTGGTCATGTGCTTGCTGATAAATAATTGGTACTTTTAATACTTTTACTCCTCCGTGAGTTTGGAAAGGCTGAGACAAAGTCAAGGCACAACAAAATGCTGTAATGAATGAAGAAGGTCCAGTTCACCCTGAGAGAAGTCTATAAACATGTCTTCTCTGGAGGAGTCAGAGAAACAGCACGTCACTGGCTGAACATTTCAGCCCGGTGAGCTCTCTGGTTCTGATTCTGTGGGACTGCTTTGCAGCAGTGCATGAGGCGCTGAGGTCTGGATTCAGAAACTGTGGCCAGGTACTTTGAGATTCTTTTACTAAATACATTACAGAGTGATCCCACATACTATGCCTTTTCTTAATGACATGTATAATTTGAAAAGTGAAAAAAAGTGGAAGCCTCTCCCGGCACATTGCCGGCTCCATGCAGTGTTTTTCCAGGACGAACACAACCCTGTTGGAGCCATGAATCATTCTCAGCGATGTTGGGCAGCATGATTCATCAGCCCCATGTCATTTTGTTCTCTGAAACCAAACGGGACCCATTTACAGACAATCTGAGTTCATACAGAAACAAGAATAATTCCCCGGAATAAAACTGAGGGTTAAAGCTCACCTGAGGAATAAACCAGAGCCTTCACACTTATAGAAAACACAGAGCATTTTTTAAACCACTGTTCATTTAAAGCTTATGAGCATCTCTTCATTTTAATAAGTAAAAAAATGTAACTGTGCAAATAATTCATCTGCACAGTTACATTTTAGACGCTTGTAACAAATGGAAACCAATAGATGGAGCTGTGGCTTTGAGGAGGAGTGAAAAGAGAGGAGGTGAAGAGGTGGGGTGGGGGGCTTTGACTTTTTCAACACCAGAAGTTAAGGCAGAAGTGAGAAAAAGCCAGTGTTTCTGAATCTGTAGGGCAACTCATTAGCAGCACTGTACCCACTGATGTCCCTGCGCTCCGGAGCGGGTGTGTTTACCTTTGCAAGAGTGAAAAGGAGGCTTTGTGCATCACAGACTATCACCACATGTCCCCCAAGACTGTGTCGCCATTAAGTTAATGATGGCTTCTTGATGATTCAGGGAGAAAAGAAGTGCTTTTCTTAGGTAGTGGTCACTTTACTTAAAGGGACATCTCTCATAAAATACACTCCTGGGATCATGTTGTTTTGAGAATGTTTGCGTGCCGATCTGCAGCATGTGTTGACGTGCAGAGCCGTGCATGTGCACGTCTGTGTGTGTCTGTCAGGTTTCCTGCTGTGCAGTACGGCTGGGAGCCCTAGCGAGGGTAAAATTCCATTCTCTCGGTGGAGCAGCATATTGCATGAGCCAATTCCCAGGAGACACTGCTCTGCATGTCCTCCAGACAGCCGAGCTGAGGCACAGGCTCAGGCTCGCTTATTAACTGACCTGAGGGGGGAGGTGGTGTGGGAGGGAAGGGATGGGGGGGCAGAGATGGAGAACAGAGGAGGAGGAGTGGTGTGTGTGGTGGTGGTGGTGGTGGTGGGGGGGGGGGGGGGGGTTGGAAGCCCAGGGACGCGGGTGGAGATGGTGGGTGAGGAGGAGGAGGAGGAGGAGTATAAGGGGGGGGGGGGGGGGCTGTGGTGCTGGGAATTATGGGATGTGTGTGTGCGTGGGAGTGTGCGTGTGTCTGAGAGTGAGCAGGGGTGATTGGTTGTGGGGATATGAGCGTGCACGTGTGTGTGCATGTGTGTCAGAGGCAGAACTGGTTGAAAATATTAACTCTTTGCTCGCTGCGCCGCAAAGATTCAGCCTGAGAAGAGAGGAGTGAGGCTTCTGTGCTGTTTGCATCGTCTCCTCAGCGCGGGGACAGGTCGGCACTCTGTCCAACTGACCTGCTGGAATGACAAAAGTCTGCCCAATCACTTCCAATATGTACTTTGATATTTGATGAACTTTAAACAGAACAGCTATTTTTGTCATTGTTTTTGTAAGGTCTGCAGTGGTTTCTTGTCACTGCATTTAGGCATATAAGCTTAAAAATTCTCTGCCCGAGCTATTTCTGTAAAAGAACTAAAAGCCTCCTCTCCCTGCATTAATCTATTTACACTAATTTGTCATCCCTGTGTGCAAATATTAGTTTGTAGTTCTGTGTGTCTTGCTATAATTGCTTGACACAACTGGAAGACTAATTTGTCACCAACGTGAGGAAATAACATAATTGAAAAGAGCTTTTCAATTTTCTAAGTTAAATAATGAAATAAAATATGGTGCTTTAAAGTTTTAATTCTTTTATTTTTTCATTATTATTATTCCATCCAGCAGCGATGAAGAAAAAGAGTGAGAGAAAATTCACTCGCGGCAAAATGCAAATGAGCCTGGAAGCTATTACAATGCTAATGAGATTCCACCATAGAAGTTGCTGCTCCGGCATCCGGGATATATTTCATCCATATTTGGAAAACTGTTGTGTGCTGAAAATAGGGGACACGCTTCCTAGTTCTAAAATGAAGTTTGCAAGTTTTCACTGCCAGCATCCATAAGCAGGGTGGGTCTATAGAAACCCTCTAGATCAGATTGATGTAGCTGTCGTTCATTTGCCGTTTCACCTCTTTGCTCGTCCACTTCCTCTTATCATTGCAAGTCAATCACTCCTATTGGCTTCAAAATACTCACAAACAATCTGCATGCCTGTTGACCAAAGTTTCACTCCGAAACACGACAACATTTTGTGCCAGCGGTTGCTCTTCCACTTAGGAGCAGCTTCACTTGGAGACTTCACAAGATGTGTTGTTGGTTCTGCAGAACAGGAGCAGCATCAGTGCGTTCAGGTGCATAACCTGTAGCAGAGCTGCGAGGGTGTGTGGTTTAAAGACAGGTGGAGAGCTAGGTAGGAAGATAGGGAACGTTACCATAGTAACATAAAGAGGGAACCTAGCAGAAGCACAGAGTCTATATGTGTCCTGACCCATTTCCATTCTCCTCCACAAGTGTTTTGTCTCCCTTACCTTGCTGTATTACAACTGAAAGCAGCTTTTCTTTCCTCATCCTTGATGCATTTGATGTATTTAATCAAAGTTGAGGCTAGGAACCTGCAGCAAATGTGACACATGCTACACAACAGACTCTCCAGGCACGGCTGGTTTCTTATTCAGGTTCCTCCAGCATCATTCCATTCAGACTTGAGGGTAAAAAAAGCCTGCAAGGAACAAAATATGCAGACACCAAAGTATTCTGAACAAAGTGAAGCACACAGAAGTTGTTAACCAGGATTTTTTCTGCCTTTTAAACTGAAGCAAATATGCAATCCAGCACAAAGAGAGCTTTTACTGGTGGCCAGTTAAGGGCCTCACATTTCATCTGACCATTTACCAAACTCAAACTTTTGCAAAGAAAATAAAAAAAATGTGGCTGTAGGGTCCAACTAGATCTGGTCATTTTATTCATGTTGTGTGCACAGCTGGTGTTGACCTGAAATTTGTAAGAATGAGGAACCCGATGAGTCAGACGGAAGTGACCCGGCAAGCTGTCAAAGCCTGTAAACATGATCAAACCTTTACGTAAACTGCAATTAAACAATCCTTTAGGTTCTTTCAATTAAAATGTGTCTGCTTTCAGACTATCTTTAAAAATCTTTGGTCATATTCACCACCAAATATGTTTAAATTATTTTAGCAGATGCTTTCATACAAACGAAGTGCCATTTTCACACTGGAGGCAGCAGGGGATTAAGTATTTTGCCTAAGGGCAAATCATTGTCAAGGCCAGAATGCAAAAAGAAAAACATTCACAACCAGACAAAGCAGTTTCCAATAAATTATTCAGAAAATTGTGTGGAAGACACTGAACTACTGAATTTGTTTTTAGTATTGCACTTTAAACAGGTCATGAGAGTCCCGTTTGCCTGTCAGATGGTATGATGGCCAGAAACTGGATTACATTGAGCACTCACACTTTTTAGGTTGAATAGTCTATGTTGATGAGCCTCCACCCTCTTTGTACAACTTGGTCCAGCTCCATGCACCGGCAGCCAATGAGACGATACTTTTTGGGAGGACACCCTGTGTGGATTGACCAGAATAATGCTGTGGAGAAAGGAAAGACCACATCTGAGGCTGATGGAGAGGAAGCCTTCTTTGACTCTGAGTGACGTCCCACAGAGGAGTGAGGTTTGTCACAAACTTTAAAGCCTTTCCACACACTTTTCCCGGGCTTCACATACATGCTGACTCTTTTTTTAAATTTCTATTAAATGGCATGTTTTCTTCTTCCTTCTGTTTTCGTTTATTTTGTTTATCCTTGTGGTTGGAAAATGGATGTCCAAGAAAATTAATTAAGGCTATAAAAAGAGATAGCATGCGATCTATAAATGATTGTCATTAAATTAAATTGCAGATTCAAAATAAAAGCGACACAAAGTTGCTGTTGGTTTTCAAAGCTTGAGGACGTCGCTGCAAGCGTCAGCCCAAAGGTGGGTGGTGTGCAGAACCACCCGTCTCTGTGTTTGGTGGTCATCTTCTCTGTTCAACCAGGTTAACTCTGAATCCATTGGAGTGCAGCAGCCACACTCAGGCGCTTCAGGCGAGCAACCAAATCCTGTTACAAATGTCAATTGGAAAGGTCTTGAGAGATTAAAAATGTATTTTTTAATTAAAGGTTTATTAATAGATTTTCAAACTTTTTTTTAATTACCCGGCTAGATGCCTGAGGCGTTTGGATTACAACTTTTATCTCACTGGATACAGACTGCCTCTCCACATTCAGCCATTTTGGATTAAAAGTCGGACTTCATAAATGCTGTTCATTAATTCCCAGTGTGGGCAGTTAATGTGCGATTCAGCTGCAACCTTACTGCTGGTCTGAGTGTCTGTTTATTTTTAGATTCTTCTGGCCACTTTGCAGACCGGGTCTAATCTGTCACGGAGCAGCGCATGGAAAAATTCTTAATCAGAGTGCTTTAAAAAAATTCTAGCCCAATGCTGTGGTACTACAACACAAACTGTCTGAGTATATGATATTATTGACAGCTGTTAATCTGATTAGGCTGCAATAATGAAACTGAATTTTAATTGCATCCAGTCTTTTTTGTTCCATCCATCCATCCATCCACCCATCATCCATCCATCCATCCATCCATCATCCATCCATCCATCCATCCATCCATCCATCATCCATCCATCCATCATCCATCCATCCATCCACCCATCATCCATCCATCCATCCATCCATCCATCCATCCATCCATCCATCATCCATCCATCATCCATCCATCCATCCACCCATCCATCCATCCATCCATCCATCCATCCATCCATCCATCCATCCATCATCCATCCATCCATCCATCCATCATCCATCCATCCATCCACCCATCATCCATCCATCCATCCATCCATCCATCATCCATCCATCATCCATCCATCCATCCACCCATCCATCCATCCATCCATCCATCCACCCATCCATCCATCCATCCATCCATCCATCCATCCATCCATCCATCCATCCATCCATCCATCATCCATCCATCCATCCATCATCCATCCATCCATCCATCCATCCATCCATCCATCCATCATCCATCCATCCATCCATCCATCCATCCATCCATCATCCATCCATCCATCATCCATCCATCCATCCACCCATCATCCATCCATCCATCCATCCATCCATCCATCCATCATCCATCCATCATCCATCCATCCATCCACCCATCCATCCATCCATCCATCCATCCATCCATCCATCCATCCATCCATCATCCATCCATCCATCCATCCATCATCCATCCATCCATCCATCCATCCATCCATCATCCATCCATCCATCCACCCATCATCCATCCATCCATCCATCCATCCATCCATCATCCATCCATCATCCATCCATCCATCCACCCATCCATCCATCCATCCATCCACCCATCCATCCATCCATCCATCCATCCATCCATCCATCCATCCATCCATCCATCATCCATCCATCCATCCATCCATCATCCATCCATCCATCCATCCATCCATCCATCCATCATCCATCCATCCATCCATCCATCATCCATCCATCCATCCATCCATCCATCCATCATCCATCCATCCATCCACCCATCATCCATCCATCCATCCATCCATCCATCCATCATCCATCCATCCATCCATCCATCCATCATCCATCCATCCATCATCCATCCATCCATCCATCCATCCATCCATCCATCCATCCATCCATCCATCATCCATCCATCCACCCATCATCCATCCATCCATCCATCATCCATCCATCCATCCACCCATCATCCATCCATCCATCCATCATCCATCCATCATCCATCCATCCATCCACCCATCCATCCATCCATCCATCCACCCATCATCCATCCATCCATCCATCCATCATCCATCCATCCATCCATCCATCCATCCATCCATCCATCCATCCATCCATCCATCCAATTTTCTTAATCCGCTTCCTCCTGTTTAAGGCCACGTGGAGGCTGGAGCCTAGTTACCCTGTCAGGTAATGCTAGTAATTACTTTAAAAAGTAATAAGTTATAGTTACTACTTGATTCAAAACATAGTAAAATGAGTAACTGAATTACTTTTTAATAAATGTAATTTGGTACCAAGAAAGGTAATTTTATGCTATACTGTACAAATAAGTTGGTGTCTGTCATAATTATTATTTTTCTTATCATTTTTAAAGCCATTTGAAATAAATAAAACACTGAAAGTATTAACGTTCTACCAAAATAGGCAATTAAAGATTATAAAATGTGTTTTAATCTCCTTCAGAATAAATTGAAACTCATTCAATCTGAGACAACAGTAAACAACCTGAACCACCAACTTTTTTCCACAACAAAAGTAAACATTTAAGTAACAAGAAGTGTGAATAAACAAATTCAATTACAAAACTCAAACTCATAATCTCAGAAAACTGCTATGGTAAACATCTGCATTGATTTTTTTTTTCAAAGTACACAGTTAAACAAAATGAAATGTGTTAGCAGAAACTGTACCCAATGAAATGCATAAACGTTCACAACCAATGACAATAGTCTGGATGTAGTTCTTAAATCTCCACCTAAAAAATGCAAACTCCTCATTGGGCTACTGTGGACCATGGAAGACCGTCAAAGACCGTAGAAAATGCCTTACTTCCAGTTCCAACCATATCCTTTTTTCCACCAACCACCTCTTGAAAGTAGACTTTGTCTGTAAGCAGTAATTGGTCCGAGTTGATCTGAGTCAACATTTCTATGGCAACCACTCTCTTAAGGCCCGTACACACCGGGACGAATATTCGGCAGGCGTTATTCGCCAGCGTTTTTCGCCACGTTTTTTGTGTTCACACCCAGGCGATTTTCGCTGACGATGAGTGGAGTGAACATGCAATTTCATTCCCTGACATTAGATGGCGCTTAATGTAAAACAGAAATACTCCTGTACACAAGGTGGCGCTGCGCAACTTTACGCTTCTTAAAGTCGCTTTTCACTCAGAAGAAGAGAGCAAGTATTTACACGCTTGTCAGAATCAAACAAAGAAAACATGAATATTTCAAGCATCAGTAGCTCCAACTGGTGCTTGGTTCGGGGATATTTTAGAATGTCCGTCATTATTGCTTCGCGGCTGTGTAGACGCTACTTGGCGTCTATCTTCTTCGCTGGTATGTGTGCTCAGCAAGGCAGTTTTGTGTTTGAGCGCCCCCAAGTTGTGTTTTACTGTAACTTCAGAAGCTCCAGACACGTGAGCAAAAGCGCCGTTCTCATTGGTCGAGTAGATTTCGACGCGACGCGTCGAAAAAAAAAAACGAACCCGAGGCGTTTTTTTTTTTTTTTGACGCTTTAACGCCTGGCGTTTTTTCGCGTCGGTGTGCACACTCTCGTTGGTGCCCTTTGTTTAGTCACGAGGCGTTAAACGTCGGCGAAAATCGCCGGCGAAATTCGTCCCGGTGTGAACAGGCCTTTAATCAGGAGTAAGCATGTGAGAAGGCCACACCCCTTCCACCAAAAGCGAGCTCTGTAGAATCTGTCAAATGCTTCGAACAAATCCCAGAGGCTGCCTACTTTTATTGAGACATCTGATCGGTCCATTTATAACTTGAACAACTTGCACTACAGCAAAACTATGATGAAAAAAATGAGGATTAGCTTAAACATGTTTAAATATAAGGTATCATCAATAGAATGACTCAGTAACAGCTGTTTATTTCTCTACAGAAGTTGATGGGATTTTGGCTTTTTGGGACCAGAAGGTACTTCCTATTTGAAACGCCGTAGGGGAGGGGTCACTCAGTCCAGTCCTCTTATACAGTCAATGCTCTGGACATGACCCTGACTTAGCCAATTAAAATCACTTATCCTGTTGTCAACCCGTCTTGTTTCCCCTGTGGATAGAAAGACACTTTGTAGCACAACACCAGCCAGTTTGGCTGTTTGCTTTACAGTTTATTGAATCCCTTCACACTAACTCACCAGCTCTAACATTCAGCCACTGTAGCGCTGTTGTAACAAGAAAAACAGCAGGTAGTTAGATCCCCATTTAAAAGGGAAAATAATGACTGACTAAATGCTGGGATAAACCCAGAGCGTTCACCAGAGCTTGTAAAATTCATGTAACAAAATTAACATTTGCAACAATTAAAAAAAATCAAACAAAACACAACAAATTCTGTAAACACTACAGAACTTTCTTTTCTTTTTTTTTCTTCAACCAGCCATGGGGTTGTCTTTTATCATTGCATTCTGCAATTTAACCACTAGATGTCACTAGTTTGACCTCTGTGCGATTATGGTTCTGAATTTTAGTCGGAAGCGTGTTCTATCTGAAACATTATTGGTTGTCTTCCAGAGCCATGTAGTATTAATTTTCCATTTTCAGTTGTGTCCTCTCAGCTCCTGACTGAAACTCTGGATCAAACCGCAGTTAACTTCTACAGTGTTATAAGACAAGAAGTATGGTGTCAATTCAGCGTCTAAAGAATTGTGCATCAAAACCATAAAACCGCGCCTCAAAACCCCAAATCTGCGAATCAAAATGCATAAATTGAGAACCAAAACCTATAATTTGCAACCAAAAGCTATAACCCAAAGCACAATCATATTTCTCAGCTGGTGATTTGTTTTTTGGCCATTCTGAAATCCTGTTTTTGAGGTACAGTTTTATTTTGAAATCGTCTTTTTGAGTTGCGCTTTTATTTTTTGCGGTTTTGATTCTAAAACCTGTCGACACGTAAAAACAGTGACACGTCAGTCAAGGGGAGGGGAGGCGGGACATCCCCACATCCAGAAGCTCATTGGCTACCGAATAACACAGAGTCTTACGTCAACAGACCAGTTTCAAAGGATGAGTCCTTCATGTTTTTCAAATCTTTTACTATATTAAATGATCAAACGTGCACTTTATGTAACCGGAGGACGCCAGCACAGTCAGATGAGGAGCTCCACCAGTAGCTGCTAGTGAAAAAAGATGTTAGAATGTAAGACGTTGCATGAAAAACTATCACCATTGTTCTCCTGTGTTAGCATGCTAGCTAGCTCAATGCTAGCGGGGTTTCCAGCTCTTTTCATGACTTTTATGGATAAAACAAAGTAGATTTTTTTACCACAGTGTCAGGATTGGTCATGTCAAACCTGGGAATAATTGCCCGTGAATTGTCACTAGGATTAATCAAATATTTTTTTCAAGAAGCACATTCATGTATAACCTATAAAGTTTCTCAATATTTCCTTTAGGGATTACAGATGGATTGAACAACAGAGCAACATATTGCTGTGCCATATTTACAAAATGTATGCGTCTGCACTATGCAGACTGGCAGAATTCTGGTATGAGTGAATCAGAGCAGAGAAAATTGTAGCAGACCAGCAAAAACGTGCTTTATTCCCCTTAAAATTATTCCAGTATCAAACATAAATAGAAATATTGCTTATTTTAAAATTAGATGGTGGTTTTAAAATTGACTATTCCTGTATGTCTGTTGTTTTCCATAAGGGCCATTGTTATGCATGCCATAACAAAAAAGGCAGAAATACTGAGCCAGCCACGACAAGGCGTGAATGTCTACAACTTCATGAAGGTCATGGAAACAATTTTAATCTTAATTTTTCTCTCCCTTTTATTGGTCAATTGACTTTGTTGTTGTTTTTTTCCTTCAAGATGTAGGCCGCAAAGACGTCCTTGGTGTGATGCAATGGGCAGGCTAACAGACATCTCCTGTTAACGGAGAGAGAAGCATTTAAAATAGTTGTCCATTTTGACCACGATGACCAGGCACACTGTCTGTTTCCCATTTCTCAGTGCCGGCACAAAAACAGTGACTTTTCCATCAGCTCACCTCAAGTCTTTTGAGGAGTTTTAAAAACAGTTCTTTTAATTTCTCTGTTCAGAATTTCACAGAATCTGATGCACTTGACTCTGTCTTTCAAAGATCTTTGCAAAACTATCAATCAGTCTTTAGTACAAAACACATTTAATGATCAAACATGTCAAAGTGAAGCTTTACAAAATACCAGTGGTGATTATTAGCTATTTATTTTCTTAAAGCTGGGCAGTATTTTGTAAGGCAGATGAGATCTGTTCACATTGTTAGTTTTTGTTACATCCTGCTGTGATGACATGCATAGATCAGTACAGACATGTATATGTCTTGGCCATGGTTTTCCGATGTCCCACAAGGGTTGAACAGATGGGACAGGTCTGACGGGAGAGAGGACAAGCCACAGAGGAAACAACAACTCCAACAGTTTCCTGCTCTGCCTGGTTTATGTTGGACTGCCATCCAATGTCCACAGCATCCAGCACACAAAGAAAAATGTATTTAAGAAAGTTAAAATGAGAATATATATATACCTTAAATGATACTCAGTAGCTGCATATTGTGAGAGTTAACTTCCAGTGAATCTGAAATCTCCGGTTACATAAAGTGCACGTTTGATCATTTAATATAGTAAAAGATTTGAAAAACATGAAGGACTCATCCTTTGAAACTGGTCTGTTGACGTAAGACTCTGTGTTATTCGGTAGCCAATGAGCTTCTGGATGTGGGGATGTCCCGCCTCCCCTCCCCTTGACTGACGTGTCGCTGTTTTTACGTGTCGACAGGTTTTAGAATCAAAACCGCAAAAAATAAAAGCGCAACTCAAAAAGACGATTTCAAAATAAAACTGTACCTCAAAAACAGGATTTCAGAATGGCGAGAAAACAAATCAGCAACTCAGAAATATGATTGTGCTTTGGGTTATAGCTTTTGGTTGCAAATTATAGGTTTTGGTTCTCAATTTATGCATTTTGATTCGCAGATTTGGGGTTTTGAGGCGCGGTTTTACGGTTTTGATGCACAATTCTTTAGACGCTGAATTGACACCATAAAGAAGTAGCTAACCAATCTATACTGCACCGTTGCTACAATTAGTATTATGTTTTATTTTCTATATTATTCAATAGAAGCTCATGATCAAAATGTCAAATTCTACATTTTCCTACACAAAAGAGTTGAAAGGTTAAAGAGTTTGGACTGCAGTAACTGAGTAGACTCACATTTGTCTTATGCATGCTGTCTCACATGCAGCTTCTCTTTCTTTGGGTCGCCCATCACTAAAGTACACTTCTTTAGTTTTTCTCATCCCACTGCAGAATCTTCTGCTTGTTTTTAACTTTTGAAGACTCTTTCTGCCTGTTTGAGAACTTGCAAGAATTTGTGTTTAGGCGACTCCATTCTCTTTTACGTTGCTGTTGTGACCTTGAATTGTTAGAATTTCAGGTTTTTTGTTTCTGACACGAACATTAGAAATATGAATGTTTTTAAAATAAAACAATGGAGCGTCAAGCAGCTTCCAGAGAGTCCACTTATATGTTGACCCCACAGGGTGAGATCTTGGGGGGAGCCCCAGATGGAGGGAGATCATCAATGGTCTTGTATGTCTTCCATTTCCTAATAATTGCCCCTACTGTTGTTTATTCTCACCAAGCTGCTTACCTGTTGCAGATTCACCTTCCTGCCTGGTAGAGGTGAACAGTTTGGTTTCTTCTCTTTGGTCTCGGCCATAGCGGAGCTTGAAGTGTCACTGTTTGAGGTTGTGGACAGATGTCACATGTTGTCACGTTGTGTTTCCATGCACCTGCTTCTTTTGGTGTCTCTTTGCTTATTACAGACACATCAGACTTTATGCTTATGGGTGTTAATTAAAAAAAAATCCAAAATGTGTTACAAAGATTTTGGTTGAGTGGGTCCATAGCCTAAAGGTAAAGCCATGCATGGAAGTATTTACAGAGGCTGTTTGGAAATACTGGATTTTTTGGTTGGCTGAAGCATCTCATGGAGACACGATCATGCAGTTTGTACTGAAATAGTGTGGCAGTGTCTTTAATGGAAACAAGTTGTTCGTTACAAATTTTAAAAAGACAGATAAGTGTTTTTTATTCCATCTAGCGTCAAACTGCAGGCTGTTTTGATGAAGAGCAGCTCAGACTGGTCTCCTCTTTGGGGCTGATGGGAACTTTGGGAGGATGTCTCCTTTTCCAGCTCTCGGCAGCTGCTGGTCTGTCCTCCATGCAGTGTGTTTGCTGTGACGGACACGGAGCTGTGGATCTGATGGAGCAGGACGGACATCGGCACGCTCCACCACAGGACCACGGAGCGCGGACAGCCTCCCTTCGCACAGGAAGCCCACGAGCACGCAGACACGATGAACTTTTAGAGCAAAACTTCTTGAGGGAACAGGAAACCCTCCTCCCCCGTTCAACTCCCCCCACCCACAGTTCCCCTCCCTCCCGTCTCTGCCTCTTCCTCCTCCTCCTCCTCCTCCTCCAGCACCACGCTATAGCCGTGAACTAGGCAGGCCAACTTGCAGAGAGCAGCTCAGCCTCGACAGCGGCTGCTTCCTGCAGAGCATCGCGCTCCATGTGCGCCGCTGAGCCCGCTGGATGTTTCTGACGCGCCTGGCCAGGATCCACCATGTCCAACCCGACCCACGACCCGTTCTACTCCTCTCCGTTCGGACCCTTCTACAGGAGACACTCGCCCTACATGGTCCAGCCCGAGTACCGGATCTACGAGATGAACAAGCGGCTGCAGGCGCGCACAGAGGTGAGCCCGCCGGACGCTCTCGCCGACAGAGGGGTTGGGCTGGGGGTGTCGGAGGAAGAGGAGGGGGCATGCACAGGTTTAGGGGAGCTCTGGAGGATGCGGGGCCAAAGTGTCAAACATTCCTGAGGTAAAAGTAAGCCGAGTGCTGCTGAATGCCATCCTCCGAGCGCAGAAGAGAAGGCAGCTTCTCCGGGGAGCACAGCAGCCCCCCAGCCCCGGGGCCAAAGGACCCCCGAGAGCCGTAGGAAGGAGCACCTCCGACTCACCTGAAGGGGGAGAGACCCCAGTGGGCACATCTTCATTTTCTACTTTAGAACGCCAGTTTTCCGTGATGGAACCTGATGGGAAGGAAGACTTTCAGAAGTTAACTGAACTCTTCCAACAATCACAGATTAAAACTTACAAAAATATCATGGCAGAGAAAAGCAAAGAAACGTGTCTGTTTATATGGCAGAACTACACTCATTTACATATTTCTGATCGTTTGCATATTGTTATCTGGTTAATGAAAGACCATCTGCAGCCCAACAAGAAAGCTTAGTTCTGCTCAAGCTCTTCCCTGCACGTTACATTTTCTCAATGAACATGGCCTTGATTCCAAATGTATGACTGTAAGACAACAAAACCACTTCAAGTTTCATTTGGCGTGTGGCGTGCAGTGTCATCCGGCCTGCACCTTTGCTGATCTCTGTGTGAGTTGCATGGGGAGCATCTGTCTTTTGCAGCTGTGCTGTGATCTCCAGCATGCAGACCAACCAAACGCAGTGAAGGACGGTTTTGGCTGCTCCTCTTCCTCACAGATTACCTGCTTTAGTTTGCTGATTTATTGCCTTGCATGTCAGGGTTTTCTGCAAACAGTGAGGATAATAGTTGATGTTTTGCCATTTACAGAGGAATCTAAAGCTACATTTTCAAAATAGTTTTCATGAAAAGAATTTCCGACCATCTTTGTTCAGTAAGTCAAAACATTTTTAAAACAAAGAATAAATAATATGACATTTGGGTGAGTGAAGCTTCATACTCACTAAGAGTTAATAAACTAAAAATACTTTAAAATAATCTCAAAAAGGGTAATGAGAAATAACCAGAGTCACACAAACTATTTGAAAGTGCTTCTGAAGAACATGCTTGTGAATATTTGTGCCTGAATTCTTTGGAAATGTTTAGGTGAGACTCAGCAGAGGTGCTGCAGCCTCGTGCAGAAGGATGCTGATGCTCCAAGAGCAACTTGCAACTTTAAGCAAAGCGACAGAGGCGGTGTTGCTGAGATGCTGCAGCCTTAGTCAGATGCATTATTCATGTGGAGTCCCAGCAGACCTGGACTCCTGTAGCACACATACCCTCACACCGAGTGCAGTCACCACACACACACACACACACACACCCAACAAATGCACGCACTGCTGCACATACATGTGCTGCATGTGCACACACACACATTTACTCAGGGATATTGTGAGATATTTGTGTAGCAGACACACTCTGGTTTAATCCATTACCTTCAGCTTCTCAGGCTCAATTATATAATTGTGCATCACTGGCATTAGTTTTCTGTTTCATATGCTGTACATTTATTCTCGTTTTCATTTTTTGTCTCTCGGTCCAGAAAGAATCAAATCATTCTCATTCAACAACATTTTTGTATCCTGATAGGCCTTCCTGATAGTTTTTATTTAAAATTTTGAATTTATTGCTCAATTAAGAAAGTCTTTTCTTATGTAAACTGTATATTTAGTTTCTATTTGTTTGAAATAACGCACAAAATAAGAAAAAGCATCCTCTTGACTCTAGCCATGACACAAAGTTTTCTTGCAGCGCATCGTCCTCACTGCTGATGTGCGCATGCCTCTGTGTGCTGCTGCAGACCGTGCTCAGTCCATCTCTGGTGGCCTTTAACTGTTGGTGAGGATGGTGGAAGGGTCGGGCTCCAGCTGCAAAGCAGCAGGTTTAAGAGGCTTTCTTCCAAAATACCAAACAAGTAGAAAAGAGTTGGAAGAAAATCAGCTGAAGCACCATAAGGACTCAAACAGGAGTCATCTAGTTTCATTTTTACCTCTGTTTGCTAGATTTTACATCTGTGTGTCATGATAGTGGTGCTGGGTAAAATGTAAAAAAAAACCTTTTTCAGCAGATTCGGCCTTTTCCATTTTTGTTAAGGTTGTAACGCAGCCATTGGAACATTAACATCTAATTTAAGAGTGTTCCATTCATACACACACACACCTATAATGAGGCAGCTTAATATAAGACAATTTTGGTTTGAGCCTCTGAAGTAACAAATCTCACAAAACTTGATGTGTGACCCTTAAATCGTTTTTTCCAGTGAATGTTTCCTGTTTGGAAAGGTGTCTGAGCACAGTGGAACCCGGGAAAGGAGCGCTCAGCCTGGCTCAAACGTGCCGTCACCTGTTGGTCCTCTTCAAAGCGTGTCAGGAAGTAGATGGGTTACAATCTGCTCCATGACGCTGTTCTCAAGATGTAAACTCTTCTTTGCATCAGGAGCATTAAATCCTACCACGAGTGTATAATAGAGTGTCTGTGTTGGATTTTAGTGGGAAGTGACATTATTTGACGGGGGTGTTGCTGTTTTTTGTGGATCCTGTCAAATGGATTTCAAGCTTGCAAACAGAGTTCTTGTCAGAATTATCACCAGAGTAAAAACCTTAATATGATGAAAGGAGGGCTATTGTTGGGTAGAAGAATCATTCACGCTCACTGGCAGGCAGCTGAGGGAGGAAAATGACTCACTGTTTGCTCCTCTGACGTTTTAAGTAGCTTTCTTTATGGGAGAGCCGACTGAGCGTCGTTGACACTCCAACTTTCAGAGGGTCTAAAAGACTCGAATGAATTTATTCTTCGGTTTGAAAGTCCACTATGTCTCCTGCGCAGAGGTGGACTTTTTGGTTTGGTAATCTTGCAGCTGCTTCACGGGTCAGAAGGAGACTCAAACAGCAAGAGAAGAAGCAAAGCTCTGAAGGGAGTGAAGGTTATAGTTTGTACATCCTGTTTGCATTTTATCCCTAGTGCTATCCTAGATGACCCCGACCCCCCCCCCCCCCCCCTTACATTGATGTGTTCTCCCTACCATGACAAAGGTGGATAAAGGTGGAAAGATTTCATGTAATCCATGGACACCAGTGAAGATCACAAATCATTGAAGAAAAAAGGTTCAGAGCACTGTCTAGTGGGTCTAGATGACCCAACTCCCAAGGTTAAAGTGCCTAGGATAGCACAAGGGTTACAGGTCAGATATGACTTTGGTGATTTCCTCTAAAGTTTTTCTTGTCTTGTTTTTGGTTTTCTCCTAGCTCTATATATCCATTTGGCTGTCATGTGTAGTTGGAGACAGTTTAATAGAATGTAGACCTGCATTAAACACTTTTAATTGGCCTTCAATCAGAAAATTATCAAATGTTTTATTCTTTTCTGTACACCTTGCTCTCAGCTCATAGTCAGGTG
Organism: Oryzias latipes; assembly: GCF_053564925.1. Lineage (NCBI taxonomy): Eukaryota > Metazoa > Chordata > Actinopteri > Beloniformes > Adrianichthyidae > Oryzias > Oryzias latipes. Next base: position 2,622,686 of record NC_136246.1, on the reverse strand, counting down.
AAACAGAACAAAGTGTCAATCATCATTTTTTGGAGGGAAATGGCTGCAGTTCCATGTCAGAAATGGTTCATAGAAGCTCCAGAACATTATTCAGAAAGTTTGAATGAAAACACAGAATTCTGAATTGACCCCAAAGTTTCTCAGGTTCTTTCAAGACACAGCTTTTCTTCCACCAACAGTTTTCAGTTTAGTTTCCCACTAAACTGAAAAACAGTGAGACAGCCCACAGAGAACGGGGCTGATCTTTGCAGTTTACTGCATCAGTCGTAGTTTGCAAAACTGGGCAACACAACTTTTTTTAGTCAAATCTAGTTTTCTTTTACGACAATCATAATACATAATTTGTGATGATTCCTCTGAACGCTGTATGAATGTTAAATATTCAACGGCATAAAAATACCTAATTGGGAAAAATCATTTTACATTGACAAAAAAAAGCAAACTCTTGTATTAAGCAAACTTCTACAAATTAATTTGAAACCAAATGACCTGTAAAGACCCAGCACTCAAATCTTCAACAACAAAAACCATAAACAGGAATCGGATTGAAAGACCTTTCAGAAACCATGCCATATAAAGTGCATACATGCTGCACAAATGCTTTTAAAAATAAAGTAAAAATGTAGAGAGAACCAGACCACAAACCCAGAAGCCAAAAGTATGGCGTATACTTGTGTAGTACTTTTCTACTTTTCTCAAAAGCCTAATGGCTTCACAGTCTCATTCACCCATTATCACACATTCACACACTGATGGCGGCTCCGCTGTCAAACACTGGCGCCAACCTTCCACCAGGAAGAGGTGGGGTTAGGTGTCTTGCCCAAGGACACTTTGACACATGGTTAGGCAAGGCGGAAATCGAACCTGCACTCTTTCGATCATGGCTGCAGTGATATAAAGGGAAAAAAACAGACTAATTTAATTGAACATGCGTACCTGGATCAACTTAATAACATAGAGAAGGTAAAGTATTAAATAGTATTTATCTGTTTGTTGTTGTTGTCTGTCACACCGGCTTGATTTTGGAACCAAAGAGCTCAGAGTATTTTCCCTCGTGTCTGGTTAGATGCCGCTGCAGATTGGGCCTCATCAGTTGGATGTGTTGTAGAGGATCACATTAAGACGGTGATAGAACAAATCTTTGGTTGTGGAAATGTGTTTTATTGAAGGTCCCCCAACCAAAACCACCACATAATGGATCCCGTCAAAGGCTTCATCTGTCTCCTAACTTGTTTGCATCTTTTAAAACTCAGAAGCTCGCTTGGCGCTCGTACTTAAACATAAAGATATTTCCTCCCGTGTCCTGATGGAACACGGGAGGAAAGACAGCCAAACTACAAACACTGTCATGGTCTTCACCACACGCTGGTTTTGCTCATCTAATGTCAATCTTTTTGAGATGTAATGTGCATATTTTAAACACCTTTGGGAGAAAAATCCAGCTAATTATGACACAGTTAGGAAATAATTAACATTTAATTCACTGTAGCTCAAGATTTGTCTGAGAAACAGCCAGTTAGTAAAAAGGACAGGCGTTCAAACTCTGACCTCCTGGCTTAACAAAAAAAGATGAGACAATAGTAATAATAATAATAATATGTCAAAATATTGTATTAAATATTATGTTTTTTTTTTTATTTTTATCATCAGCTGCCACTCTTCTTTCATAAACAAGAACAAATGCTGATACAGAAGTTTTTATCAGCAGGGTGTCGCTGGGTGTAAAACATTGATTTATTGAATTAAATTGATCTGTACACAGAAACGTACTTTTAATTAATCTATGTATCTGTTTTCCTTAGATAACATTTATCTTATTGTAATTTTATTTTAGGCAAAAAAAAAAACTCGGACTCCCTTAATTTCTATTGTAATAATTCATAATTTCCCCCTTTCTTAATTTTAATTAGCTCATGTGAAAACTGATTTTTATAAATAAACTTTTTTTTGAGTTTTTGGAATACAAATATGAAAAAAAACCATTGAATCAAATATCTTGTCATTTATGTCATGAACTTGTAAATCTCAATGGGAATTGGTTCAGTATTTTAGTTTTATTCTTCATTCTGTTTTTCTGAAGTTGCTCATCAGGTTTGCAGAGAATCAGGTTTCCTCTCCTCGCTGTAACGAATCCTTCCTCTGGAAATCCTCTGGACTGGAAGCAGCAGCTCAGCGGCTCCTCTGTGTTTGTTCGGCTTCAGTGCTCACCTTTGAACCGATAACGTGCTGCAGCTCAAACAGTCCTGCTGTGATGATTCAGGGTCTGTTTCTATCCCAACCTTATTACTCGCTCCATTCATACTTATTACCTGCCTGGCTGTATTTCTGCGCCGGCCTGACTGCTATCCCATTACCTTCATTTTAGTGAACGTGAACCTGCTCTGACCCTGCAATCTAAACAGGCTTTGATGTAGATTTGATGCCGTACATACGGTGCGACCACACTGTTTGTGCGCTGTCGCTTCGGGGGCGCAGACCTCAGCGTTCAGCGGCAGCTGCAATGATTTGTGGGGGAATTTGACACTTAAGTGTATGTAAATGAGGCAGCAGATTAACATTCAGAGGAGGAGCTTGCTCGACCTCAGCTGCGAGTTTCATTAGCATAAAGAGCATTAATATTCAACAGCAGAGAGCGGCACACAAAATAACACTGTAAGTAAAACTACATCGCAGAGGGTGAAACAGGAGCAAAACAAAAGCATTAATGGAGGCGCTGTAATAATACCCACAGGGCGGCGTGCAGAAAGCTCTCTGCTGCTCACAGTGGCTCCAGTGGTCACACTCTTCTCTGGCTGATAGACGTGCCATCAGTAACAATGATTGGCAGGCCTTTCATTGGATTCGTGTGTCTATTGCTCCTAGTTAGTCTCTTTCTCATTATTTAAATGGGTCCGCAGACCTGACTCATTGCTATCACTATGGAACTGCATGAACTGGAGTGTTCATTACGGCAAACTCCCTTGTCCCTGTCAGGAGCAAAGTGGATGTTTTCCCATCAGGACTACGTGTCAGATTGACATGAATAAGCTTAGGGTGTTGAGGTCAAGTTGCTACTGAGCTGTTAGGTTCCCAGAGAGGGATTAAGAATGAAGACCATAGTGGGATCCCATTTGTGTTTGTGAAGATCCGTCGTTCCACAATTTACAGCCTGAGGTTCCTCTGCTGGCTGTTTGGAATAAACCATTTTGCAGAGGAGGGAATGGGGAAAATGTCACGTTTTCTTGGCTAGTTTCATGTCGTTCAGTCAGACACGCAAACGTAGATAATCTCATTGAACCTTCCATTTCTCCGTCTTTCTACATTGAGATAAATTACAGTTGAACTCATGTACGGCTTCTGATTTCTTGCAGTCCTAACAGGGTGTGTAGCAGACTCAATACGTGTTGTTGGTAAACTGAGGATCAGAGTCAAATGATTAAACCGGCTGTATGGACAGATGTCAGATCTGTTTGTGCTCCTCACAGTGGCACTAAGAAACTGCTGTTCCCTCACTCAGTGACAGATGAACACTCTTAATTAGTTTGGTTTTTCAGCGCTGACCTGCCGTCTGCAATGGCCAGAGTTACTCCTGCTCTCTGTAACAGTGCTTCTCTTTGCCTGTTGGTTGTAGGATTACAGGTAAGCTTCAAGTGATACATAAAAAAGTACAGCAAAATATTTGGCTCATTGCCAAATATGAAAGAAAATAGAGAGAAGAAAGTTTCAAGTAGATGAAAGTTTTATGAAAATGTAAAAACATTTTAACAAACCTACAATAGGTGAGATTTGGATTAAAAAAACTAACTAACTAACTAAACTAAACTAATAGTAAATGCAGAGTAGGAAAAGTTTTACCGAGTTCAACTACACGTATCTTTATGGTGCAAACAGACAGACACTGACTGTGTCAAAAACAGGTGACAAGCTGACATTTCTTATTAGAGGTGTAACGATTAATCAATGAATTGATTTATAATCCTATGATCCAACCAGATCAATTTGTCTGAGACAAGTTGTTAATATAATCAAATTAACCAATACCATTAGGTCTATAATGGATCTTGGAAAATACCATTTAGATTTATTTTACTGTCATGTAAAAACGACCAAGGTCATCACACCAGCCAACACACATGTGATGTCATCAAAAACTGATCATCCATCATTCCAGTCCAATGTGTGGACAGACTTTGAATAAAGTCATGTGACCATCCAGTGTCTAGAATGTTCTAAGAATGTTCCCTTTGGATTCTTTGGATGTGGAAAAACAACAGTGGTGAACTTTAGGAAACTAACATGTGAATGGATTTGACATTCATTCTAGTTTACTTGTTTGTTTGGACACAGATTTCATTTCCACTTGATGATCTGGAAGAAATCCAAGAATCTGGAAAACTTCACTGTTCAGTAGCAGGAATTTCTGTCTGAGTCTCACTGCTGGAAGTTTGGATGAAGAGGATCTGGATCCACTCTAGGTCAATAATCGGATCATTCAATTTAAACGAATAACGACTATGAATCGGATCATTCAACAGGAGCCAATATTGACTTTGAATCACATATTATGATTTGTATCAAATCACTGTTAAAATGAATGGTATTCTGCATCACGACTGTATTTAATAATAAAAACAAATTCTCTTAAAAGCAGGAGTTTTAAAATTGGGTAATGCCAATAATTTCATTTTAATGCTACTATTTGATACTATTGCAATATTATGCCAGTATTGTGCCTTTAATATTAAGCATAGGTGCTCTTTTGTTTACAAAAAATCCTCCTAAAGATTCTTATTTTTAGATGAGTATAAGTCCAACATAAGCATTAGAACTTGTGTTCTGTATATTATAAATGACTCATCTAAGCATCAAGATATCAGTATTTTGTGTTGATGCTTGGCTTGTTCCACTGGATTTGGTCTCCCCATGCGGTCTCAGTTCTCCTCTGGACTCCACGGTTTAACATGGGTCCCAGGGAACAGCAGGATCCTCTTGGTGTTTTTTTAACCACTGTCAGTGAAACCAGGACACGAGCGTCAATCAGAAGGGTTTCCATTTTCATGCAAATTTCTGACCAATTCTTTAAATATTTACTCTTTTATTACAGCTCTTTGTTCTGCAGAGGCTGCAGTGTTTTCAGATGTGTCCTTGGTGAAGTTCAGATCTCATAGCTTTGAGTCATTCTGTATAGAAACGATCTTAAGAGCAACATTGAGTCAGGAGTGTCTCATTTTTGGGCTCTTATTATTGGGGCTTACACAATGTTCTCTGTGAACACCCCAGTGGTATATTTACACAAATGCCTTTATTCTAGTCTTATTTGTTCTAAATGTGCCTTCCAGACAGGCATAAGAGAGAGTCAGGAATATGGGGATGGGATGATTTAGGACATGGAAAGAGAAAGGGAAAAAGAGGGCGAAGAGGGTGACACGAAAACAATGAATTAAATAAATGTGCAAAAAAATCATCTTTTGGAGGTTTTTCATCATAGAAAGCAGTTTCTTTGTCCTGAGAATTGAAGAAACCAGAAAAAATGTGTCAGTCTTGTGAAAAACGTGCATGTCAGTTTTTGATTATAATTATTTGTTTGTTTGTTAAGTAAATAACATTTTTGCACTAACTGCAGGAACATTCAATGAATGTCTTTCTGGTTTTTACTGGTGATAGAAGTCTTTGGTCGTGTCTTTAAGTTTGATCACAGTTGCAACCATCGGATGATATATTTCATATTTTTATTGCAAAACAACACAAGCATTACTTTGTTTCTAGGCTTCCTTTCAATGTGCAAAAATATGTCCACAAACAGCATTGTTGTTTACTCAGTTTGGCTGAATAACAAGCATAGTTATTATCGTTGTTCATTTTTTTCATTCAAATGAATCTCTAATTTGTTCTGTTTTGAAGGCTTATTGATAAAGAACAGGCGTCTGCTTTTGAGGGCTGCTGAAACGTTGCTCAGAGCTTTCACATTAAAAACCTGAAAGGACTGAATCACATTAACTCCTGCTTCCCTTCGTTAAGTCCCCGCCAGCATCCGCCTCTCTAAATTAAAGAATAATGCTGCTAAAAGGTGAGGAGGCTGGCAGATAGTTGTGAAGGGACAAAGTAACCATCTCCACAGAAAGCTGTGGTCAGAGCTGAATACCTTCTGCCTATTTCTAATTGTTTTTCCTTAGAAAGCTGCTCTTTGGAGCAAAGTTACTGAATAGAATAAAATTTGCTTCACTGTCTTGGGGAAAATTTGCAATCCTTTTTTTTTTCTAAGCAGTGGATCAGACTAATTAGTGAGTGTTTGCACAGAGACACAGGTCTTTGTTCGTCCCAGAAGAGGACAAAGCTTTGACCCTCTGAGCCCAACAAGAAACCACCTCAACCTTTCTTTTGCACAAAGCAGTCAAGAACTTCTTGCTTCTCTGAGCAAAGTCAGCCTCATGTTTAGGTGAGTCGCAGTTAATTTCACCAGCGATCGGCTGGAAAGACTCTTGCTAGATCTTTTACTCCTGACATTGAACTGGGACTCAGAAACTGATGAAACTGTAGATTCTTTCTTTACACGTTTAAATGTCACTTTTGAACAATTTCTTAGTTCGATTTAAATTGTTCTGTAAAACATTTTTTTTTCAAAATGAAACTGAAATCTGCTTCCAAATAGAGATGTGGTTGAAAATTGTGATTTGTCAGTGACGCCCGGCTCGGTCCTGATGTGCTCTGAGCTCACAGGAGCAACAGGTCCTCAGAGGGGACAGGAAGTCACAGAGTCTTCCATGAGTTCCTGTGGATCAAATGTCTTCAGTGGATTTGTTTAACTTATTTATTGTGTGTTCTTCCGCTGTGGCTCCTCTCAGAGAGGTTTTGTGAGCCCCCACTCAGCAAACTCAAGAACATCTTCTCACTACTGCTGCAGACAGGGAGGCAATGCACAAGACCACCAGCAGCATTTCATCACACCAGCAGATGTCTGCCACAAAGTCATGTTGGACTGACTTGATGAATAGACACGTCTGATCAGATGCTAAAACAGAAAAGGAGATAAAATGGCTCCTGAAACAACACCCTCAGCTGGATTCTTTAACCTGCAGAAATCTGCTTTTGGTTGATAGATTGACCCATATTGTGGATTTTGTGTCATACTTAGAACCCAAAGAAAGAAGAATTCTGATTCTGGTGACCAAAAATGGAGATAAAAAAAGAATATATGATGGGCTGTTGTTGCTCTTTGGACAAAAAAAACTGATGAAGCTTTTGACTGAACACCGAATGTATTAATGATTGTGTCTTCCCACATAAAATGTCAGAAAGTTTAACAGAAAAAGCTAAAAATCTAATGAAAGGAAAAAAAAAAATCAAATGAAACAAGAGAGTCAAAGTAAAACTTCTGAAAACTCAAAAATGACACCTGTTCAAGTTTTTATTTATTTATTTGAAATAGATTAAGTAAACTGGTTACGCATCATTTAAAAACCTTAAAGATCAGCTAACTCCTGTCCAGTTTGAGAAACCAAATGTTTCAATGATCTGACAAATGCTCTGCCGGGTTCTTCTGTCCATGAAAATGTAGCATTTATAGGTTTCAGTGCAAGGAAATGTACTTTGTTATAACTGTTTCAAAAGAATGCTTAGTCTGCAAATGGGCATTCATTTAAAAATGCAATGATCCAATAAATATTTCTGTTATTTGTTTTCTTTGAAAAGATAAAATACAGTTTTAAAAACAGAGTTCCTGCTGTACTGGAGAGACATTGATTGTGTATCAGCACTGATGTGATCACAGCGCAGTATCAGCCTCCTGAACATGGGATGCTTTGAGAGGATGTTCCAAGAAAATCATTTGAGGAGAAAAAAAGGTCCTCTGGTCAAATCACGAGCGTCAGCCATGTCCAGCAGGATGCCAGGACAATAGACCCACCTTTTTCCTGGTTCTTTCCCATAGTTCCTTCCAGGCTGCTCTGCGGCTCAGATAACGCACAAGACAGACGTGCCTGTAGTCAGTTCATGTCCTGTTGATCTCACTGTCTGCTGGGTCAGGGAGTGTGTCCTGAAACAGAGGGTCACAGGTTGAAGTCTTAGGTTATGTGTTCAGTTTTGGTTCCTGACAGGTAGAAAAGATGCATTAGGGCTATAATTGAAACACTCTGTGGGTTGTGGAGTGGAGAAAAACCTTGACTGGTATTAGCTCACATTTATACTTTATTTTGATATATGTTTAAAAACAAGTTTGCAGATCCACAGTCCCCTTACAGTTGTCATGAATGAAAAATGCAACAATAGACAACAAACAAGTCTTTAAAACCGGGCTGTACATGTATACATCTTTTAACATGGGACTCCAAGTTACTTCCCTCTGAAACTAGAATTCCAGGATCTATTAAGAAACTGCAATGTTTGTCCCATCTGGACTTGCTTTGGATTCAGTAACAAAAGGTGGGAGCTTTGTTATTTCCTTCTGCGGGGTTATGTAAAATATTGAAAAAGGTAACAGGGCTGGGAATCACCAATCATTTCCAGAATCAATCTGATTTGATTCACCAGAGCCTGGATTGGTTCCATTCACGATTATTTCCAATCCACTTGATTGAATTCAATTCAATTTTAAATTTACACAGTTCACACGTATGTATTTGTATAGAAATACATTAATAATCTTTATATGTTTCTAAGATATTGATATCTATAAGTGAAATAATAAACCAGTGAGATTGTTAACAGCAAACAGTGTTACATGATTTCTTAAACAGAGAAACTCCAACAAGAATGTACAGATCATTAACATTGTCTGAGACTGTAAACTGGATCATATTACAAACATAAATGTTCTGTCTCTCCTGGAGGAGGTGTCATTGTGATCACTAGGTGAAGCTTGCGCTTTTGCATTACACTTTATTCCAGAAGATTTGAGCAAAAAATTGTGTTTTAGACCATAACTGGTTAGTTTAAAAAATGTTTCTTTAAAAGAGGTTGAAAAATTCCTGCCTGTGAGTTAATAAAGCTGTTCATTTACTCAGTAATGTATGTTTCGGTCGACTGACCGTTAGCATTAGCCGTCCTATGGGAACTTCCATTATATGTTAGCATCAAGCTAGCAGACTTTGGCTTTACTGCTGTCATACGTTAGGTCACCGAAAAAGGAAAGGCATAAAAGATCGATTTCTACTTTTATGGAATCTTTTATCGATTTATTAAGCTTGGATTGATTCAGATTGATTAATCGATTTTATCAACCCAGCCCTAGGATAACATTTTGACCTGAAGAAATTCCAAGATTAATGTTTATATGTGAAGTTTAATAACTGAATTTTCACTCAGCGTGATTTGTAGGACAAAGTGGAAATTCATAATTTTTCTCATTAAATACATTATATCCTGTAAACTGAGCTTAGACTGACAACAGGGTGATAGAGAAGAGTGTCTTTCAGTGCTGGTCTTCCCTGTTGTGTAATTCCTGCTGTATGCTTTCATCAGCAGATGCAGTGATCAGAGAAAGGAACGATGTTGTGAAGGTAGATTTTTGCTGCGGCGCCTTTCTGCTTGGTGAGGATTTCTGGGTGTGTCATCATTTTGCTCAGCAGCCCCTTTATTCTTATATGTCTTTCCTGTTCATTTGATTCAAAGTGATTTATTCTGGACACATGCGGCACACGCATGCCCTTCACATAGTCCAGCATGTGCGTTCTTCATCGGGGAACACTTATCAGTGAACCACTCAAACACCTCCAAAATGTTGCATTGTTTTTTTCTGCTGGTCTCAAAGGAGAAGAACTTCATCTGTGAATCAGGATGTTGGATTCTAGAGAGTCATTGTTTTTCCTTGTGCCGTTCATGTGCAATGTCCCATGAGAAAACGACTTTAATGCTGTGTCTGTAGTCCAGGCACCCTAACTCTCCTTCTGTGCCTGAAACTTTATGTGAATTATTCAGTACTGAGAAAATGACAGTTTGGACTAATTATTGCAAATTGAAATCCCAGTGGTCACACATCATACTGAGGTAGCGGAGGTACAGTATATTAGAGACATTGATGATCACTGATATGACATGAGCCTGAAACAGGGATAACAGAAGTGCAACTGTTGCAGGTATGTCTTCAGTGGTTTACAGTTTTTCTCTGTCGCTTTAGTACAATTCTCAGATCAGAATGAAATTCCCCAAACTATTTGTTCAATCTTCACATCATGATGTCACTTGTGCACATCATATAAGCAGTTTCTCACTTCTTTGAACAAGTTGCAATTGCTTTGGTACATCCATGCAAATGATTATGTACAATTCTCTGCTCTTTGCTACATTATCAATTGTTTATGTCATGCTGATCAAAATGTATTATATAGTTCACTATGCAATAGTCTTACTCCTCAAATCACCTAGTCATTAGTTCATCGTATAAGTCATTAACTGCAAATGGTTGACCAAGTTGTCAAAATGTGACAAACATATTTTGCTGCATTGCAAGAGAGGATATTCTCTGTGATGTGGATGAGAATTTGTGGCCTAACATACAGGAACGACAAGAGGTGTAGGAAGACCACACCAATTCCTACTGCACTGCCTGTACTGTTGGACAGAATATTGTCCTATCTTTTTTCCCTTAGTGTTACTGTTTGCAGTGGGTTTTTTTCTATGTTGGTATGACATGGTCTGTCAACAAATTACAATATGAACAATAAAAGTATAAATGTGAATCTTGTCCAGTCTCTTGCAATCAAACAGAAAAGGTGTAACTTACATTTTACAATAATTTTCATCCAAACTTTAGCCATAGTTTACATCAGAACCTCCCTCAAAAGTACACAGTTATATTGACAACACGACTAAGTAATTTGACTGTCTTGTTCATAGACAATGACACAAGGACTTGACATTCTGATGGCACTGACATGTTCAATGACATAAAGACTTAGTTTTGAGAAATGAACTAAAGATTTTGAGCAAGTTACAGGCTTTTGCAAGAAATCTGTAGTGTTTTGCTGTTTGTACAAATTGTTTTGAGAAATGCACACACGTTTTTGCAAACTTCAATTGTGATCTGAGAATTGTACTAAAGCGACTGAGAAAAACTGTATTTTCTATATTTCTCCGTGAATCGCTTTCTCTATGGGCGCGGCTATCTTGTCTTCGTCTTCCCGGCCTAATTGACCAATGACGGGACGTTTTGGTTGCTTTCGGATGAGAAAGGAACTTTCTCTCTGAACTGATGCTTTATTCAACCCATCGGGACGATCAGCATATATATATCGCCGAATCTTGACTGCAGCGGTGGTGCGGCGCGATGCAGAATAACCAACCCCATTGATCAAAACTGAAACATTTGAATACATTTTTCTATCTAATTTATTTGTATTTCCTAATTACCATGATTTAGTTCAGTTTTGCTCAAAAACATTATTGACATTAATTATAATTATTATAAGTATTTGGTGGTTTGGACCCACACTCCCTTAAAAAAGAATGTTTACAATGTTTAATTTTGTTTGTATGTTTGTTTTGATATTTCCCAGATTACTAAGTATTGGTGTTAAAGAATTGATGTATTATGTTATGGAAAGATAGTTTAAAGCAGATCCCATATTTTGATGTAATGCAGAAATCGTTCAAATAAATGAGGTACTTTCATAGAATATCATAGTTACTGGTGTTTTTTTTTGCCATTTTGCTTTGATGTTACTATCTTTTAGCAATTGTATGTTTTGCAGCTTTTAGGAAAAGCTTAGATTGTAGGATTGTGTTACTTTTAGGAATTATCCAAATTCTTTTTTAGGACCAGCAAGTCCTTAATGGCAAGTCAAACTAAGGGTTTGAATTACAAATCATGATGCTCCAATTAGTCTTAGTTTCTTGATTAAGAAGTGAATAACTAGCTGCCAGAATGTACCAGAATTGATCTAAGACCATGTATTTTTCAAAAATTTCGCTCCGCGTCCGCCATATCGCTCAAAGAAAAGTTCTGGTATTTTTTCCTTGCCTGACCTTCATCACTGAGTAAAGCACATTTCCTTAGATCAGTACTCCAGCTGTCAATCCAGTCCTATAGTTTTTAGCAACTTCAGACCAGTGTCCAACTTAGAATTTTTTATTTAGTTTTAGAAAAAGTTGCTTTTATAGAGTTTCTCTTGCAAAACAACATCTTTGAGACAAACCAGTCTGGTTTTAGAACGAACCACAGTACTGAGACGGACTTGTTATGATATCTGGTGTGCCTTGAATTCAGGTCAGATCTCAGTGTTCTGACTTCTGGGACTCTGTATTTTACTCTTTATCCTCTGTCTGTAACGTCAAAGTACACGATCCCCAATGACAGCCCTTTTTGGTATACTTCCGGACAATCATTCTCTCCCTCCTTGGTTAGAGGACCTTATTGCCTTTCTGACACTACTTGCCCGTCGGACTATCTTGATGCACTGGAAAGATCTTCGCCCACCTACTCACTCAAAGTGGATAAAAAACTCTCTTTCTTTTATTAAGCTGGAAAAAATCAGACATTCTCTTAATGGTACTGAATGTAAATTCTCTGAAATTTGGTCACCTTTCTTTGAGCATGTCATGTCCTTGACCTTAGAAACGACCCAGTGAACTTTCAGGTACATTAACAGTTATGAGGTGTGCAGTGTCTTTGCTGTTCATAGATTGGTAGCACAGTATATTGTTTGTAAGATTTTATTCATTCATATTTGTGTACATTGTTGTTGTTTTTTTCTCTTTTTTTTTTTCTTTGTAATTGTGGGTTTGAATTGTTTTTTTTATTTTGAAAAATGTATAAATAAATCATACATAAAAAAAGATCTCAGTGTTAGTTCTACTTGATCTTAGTGCAACTTTTGATACTGCTGATCATCAAACTTATCTTTTTTCATTGGCTTTTAACACCAGAGTAGATGACAATTAGGCCAGTGTTTTTATTATTGTTTATTTTACTGTTACTGTAATTTTTTATTATTTTTACTTGTAATTATATTTTATTCTACCTGTGCATCACTTTGGATCTCTAGTGGCTGTTTAAGTGCTTTACAAATAAAGTTTTGATTGATTGATTGATTGATTGATTGATTGATTGATTGATTGATTGATTGATTGATTGATCACCTGATCCTTGTAAAAAGACTTAAAAGTCTTGGCCTTTCAGGTATTGTTCTTGAGTGTTTCTAATCGTATCTCATGGAGAGGAACTTTATGATAAGCGTGGACATACACTTTTCTGGGGTCCATGAAATAACTGTGGTGTGCCACAAGGTTCCATCCTTGGCCCCTTGCTATTGAACAATTACATGCTTCCTCTGGGGAATGTCATCAGAAGCCACAAGGTTAGCTTTCATAGCAATGCTGATGATACCCAGCTGTACATAGATGTATCTCCTGATAAAACAAGGCCGATAGAAGCACTTTTTAAGTGTATTTTAGATGTGAAATAATGGCGTATACTTATATAGGGCTTTTCTACCTACAAGGCCCAAGGCACTTTACAGTCACAGACCCATTCACACACATATTCACAAAATGGATGATGGATGAATGGATGGATGGATGGATGATGGATGGATAGATGGATAAATGGATGGATGAATAGATGATGGATGATGGATGAATGGATGGATGGATGATGGATGGATGGATAGATGATGGATGATGGATGAATGGATGGATGGATGATGGATGGATGGATAGATGATGGATGAATAGATGGATGATGGATGGATGATGGATTGATGGATGGATGGATCGATGAATAGATGGATGATGGATGATGGATGAGATTTGCACAGTTGTAATAAAAGTATTTGTTTAAAAGATTCCAGTATAAGGCAGCTGACCACATGGGAGTTGCTTGAGCGTCTGTGTGAAGGGCCGCACAGCAGTTGTGGTGGATTTCTTCAGATGAAGAACTGAGTATGAGCGAGAGCCCAGAGCCTCAGCTCAACAGTATCTGATGAAATCAAGTATTGATGAAGACTCCTGCTTTGCAGTAAGAGGAAGTGCGCTGAGTTGATTGTTTATTGGTCTCATTAGAGCAGCAGGGGAAACACAGGCTTGATGCCTGGAATCGTGTTAGTGGGTCAAAGCCAGAACCTGCATCCTTGCCTTCGTTCAGGTTCTAATTTCTCATGGGTGCGGCAGATAATTCCATTTCCCTGCTTTGTTATTCATGCACTTTGTAGTTGCTTTAGCATTTCATCTGTATTGATGTAGGTTACTATGATGCAGTGTCTGTGTCTGTGCTGCATCTATTGACAGATTTGTGTTTGTCTCCACTGAGGCGAGACTCTGCTGCTGCTGTTTGGTTAAGTTTGTTCCGGTAGTTTGTGTTTGGGTGAGCAATTACTGTTTGTCGGTGTTTTCTGGCTGCTGAAAATGTTAGAATAAACCGAACAGAACGCAGCAAAAGTCTTTTAAAGTGAAGGTAATCAGACTGGAGGCTGTGAAATGTGATGGTGCAGATAGGAGATTTCTGTCTTTACAGTTTTTACTATACTGATCACTTGATGTGAAAGTATAGAGATCTTCTCTAATTTAGCTAAAGCCTTTTAGAAAATTGTTTTCTGTGAATGAGCATGTCAGTGGAAACACACAGAATGATGTTAGGAACCAGTCCCGTCTTTTTGAATCAAACTCAGCAGTGCTGCATGTAATCGGCCCCCATGTTGCATTGAAACAGCACACATCTGTGCATTTTGACCCGGAGCCCACATGAGGACACCATCAGTGTCTGAACCACGTTCCTAACTCCTGCCTGTGATGTATGACAGTCAGAAACAGAGGGGTGCCTAAATGAATGGATAGATTTGACATGAACCCAGGGAATATCTCTGGTGACTTTGTTTAGACGTCAGTCCTGCAGAATGTGCAGTGGCTGTCAAAGGGTTAGGACTTTCCTCCTGCTGCATTCATTTCTCTTTATTTGCATAATGCTTGACGGGTGGCTGTATGGACGCCAAATGCAGCAGCATGTGAAGTCTGCGTTGCTTTAAAAAACATTGGAAGCCTATGAGGATAAACCTGTGCTGATACCAAAGTGACAAATGTGATTAAACCATGCTGTTCTCACAGGAAGACTTCACTAAGGTACTCAGGCTCTCCAACAGACGCTGTAACCTCAGGGTGTGTACACCATCTCCACTTAGATTGATCTGCATCGAGTCCTGAACCGTCGTCTGGGTTTTAACTGGGCATTTCTGTTTTGAACCAAAACTTGTAAACAAAACCACATGACTAAAGATCTCTTCACTCATTGGCGTGGAATTATGAGGGCGGGGCAAAGCAACGGGAGGCAGAAATGATGGATGTCCTTTGCAGTCCTTGTTGGGATAAACTTCATATTTTGCTGACCCATTTTGAACGTCCTTATCAACGTCAGGCTCAACACGTTTCAATTGCTGTTCTGGTCCGACTGCTCTGCCCTGTACCACCCAGAATCCCCCTGAACAGGATTCACACATCAGGGCATCCACCTTCAATGTTAAGTGAATGTGCTGATGGGGTGAAAGGTCTTGCAGCTCATTTTTGAGGGTCGAGGGTGGCATGATTCTCTAGTGGCAACATTATTTGACACAGAGTGACAAAAATTCAGCTGCGTGTTGAATTTTCAGCGTGCGCCTTGTTGTTTACAGAGCATCAAATAGCTGAACTTTGGTAAATATCCACGTTGCATAACCAAAGAACTTTTTATTCAGACTTAAGTTAATTTTGTAACTACCTGCCTTTTATTTATTTATTTTCTGTCTTACGTATTTTGTTTAATTAATTAATTTTATTGCACGTTACTTTGTTATATTTTTCTGTAAAATGTGCCTAATAAATAGATTTTTCTTCTTCCACCAGGAAGTTGGCTTTGGTAGTTACTTTGACAGTGCTGTTTTTGTATAGATCCTCATTTCTATTGCAAATCAAGTTTTTAATGAACTCTACAAAACTGACATTTTTCTGTTTGGTGTAACAGTCTCAAATCAAAGTCATAGCTACAGAAAGCTGGACATGGAAAAAAGATCCCTTTATGAATCTGATATGATGACATAAAATACATAATTAAAATGGCCTCACAACCGTTTGTTTGGCCCAGTAGACCTTTTCCACCTGTGCGTTTGTGCTGAAGCTGCTGCTTCTTGGCGACAGCTAAGCCTGTTCTGCCCAGCCGTCTGCTGCACTGCATTCCGCTCAGGAGCTGAATGGGGTTTCAGACGTTGGTAATACTCCAAGGTCAGGCCCCAGACACGCCTACACTCTTGGAGGCTTCTTTTCTGCCACAAGAGGCTGGAGGCAACAACAAAAGCATGCAGCCTGAAACACACTTGCTTGCAGAATGTTTCATGCTGAAAACAGAGATATTGGGTTGCTTTGAGAAAAATGGCCTCGTCCCGCGAGTGCAAAAATAAATGTAAACTAATGTACAGACTGAGCAGGGAATAATGTGGCTCCGCCTAATAAAGAGATGAGTGGCTTTGTGTATACATGCAGCACTCAGGAGCGTTGTTGAGTGTTTTCATGAAACCATCTGCCTCTGTGCAGGCATTATTTTATGTGAAGACTTAACCCCCAGCTCTGTTACTATTTATTGAGGATCCTCCATATGCTGTTTCACCAATCCACTGGATTTCCTACAAATCCCGCCGGCCTGGCCAGTGCTGCTGATTTGTGGGTGGCTAGTGGGCAATTGACACATTGATAAATCCCCTTTAGACGCGGCGCTATTCATTTGAATCAATAGAGCTTTATCGGCTGACGGCAGTCACAGCCGTCAAGGCTGCAGTCGTGTCAGTTCACCGCAGGTCCCTGGAAGTCTGCCTGATTTGTAGCATTTGACACAAACACCGTCATGCCATGTGGTTCGTCAGGGAGTCCGCAGGCGTAAATGAAGGCAGGATGTCGTCTGTCAGTGAGCAGCGGCTGGAAGGATGGAAGAAGAACCCAGAGACGGATATGAAGACAGGCAGGCAGAAAAAAGCTCAATCAAATATTTTAAGGGAGCGCAGTCCCGACTTCCTCTTTCATAGTAAAGATGTGTCATTTGTAATCTTAGAATCTGGGAGCAGACGCAGTGAAGGCAGAGCTCCTGAGAGATCCTCACACACTCTTGGCAGGTTCAGCTTCAGCCAGAGGATTCGTGTGGCCCGTTCCCACTGGCAGAGCTTAAACGGTTCTCCGGCCTTCCTGGATCTGATCCAGGGTCTTCTCTGTCCAAATAGATCCGTGCCAAAACCAACTGATCTGGAGCTCAGCCAGCCGCGTCTCACAATGTAGGGACATAAAGACCAAAAACTGGAGCAACCTCCATGTCCAGATAGGAATTTCTAACTATCCAAAAACATTTTGCTTTCAAAAAATAGAGATGATATGGGGACATTTAGTTTCATCTCTTGGTAGTCAGATATTGTGTAACTAAGAAGATGAACAGGTTAAAGAAAAAAATATGGCTTTGTAAAAACCAGTAACATGAGAAAAAACCTGAAAACTGAGCGGGAAAATGAAAGTCAGAATTTAGATTTTTGGAAAGAAAACAGTGTTAGGCGTCAGAGGATAGGAGCTTATCCATCACTCCTCTGTAAAACAGAAGACTCCTGCAGGTAATTCAAGAGTCTTGAAGATGACTGGTGATAAATAACTAGAAATATCAAAATCACTAAATTTCCTGAAATGCGTGAAATCATTGAACAGTTTTTTCTAAAGGGGGACATCAATGGATTGAATTTGTATATTTGCTGCTTAAGAAAAACTTGGAAGACCCATACATTTATAAAAAAGAATCCAATCCAACCCACTTCATTTATATAGCACTCAAACAGGCAGTTTCCAAAGAGCTGTACAGTGACCAAAAACCCGGCAAAAGCTTGACAAAACTAAATAAAAACAAAGTACACCAGTAAAATGAATAAGAATGAAATAAAAATAAGAACACAGATAAAAACAAGCAGGTAAGAGCGAATAGAAGGTTAGGATAGGCAGGTGTTTGGTACTTTCCATATGCGCTAACTGGCACTTAACTGGCTATGAAGCAGCTCTTTAGCCTGGAGGTTCAAACATGAAGATCAAAATAACTGGACAGATGACAGAAACTACTGCAGTTTTAGGTTGCACCACAAAGACTCTACCAGTGAACTGCCGTTGATCCAAAACCATCATCTGTCAGTCAGAAAGTGGTGGTTTAATTCCAGGGCCTTGTCCATGTCTTACTGGTCTGAAGTGTCCAAGTGGCCAGTGGGTGTGTGCAGGTTAACAAGAAACCTCGACCACATAGGAATGTGCTGCATGCGCATGTACTTTCAGTGTTTGACATGGCAGGTTTGTCTACAAGTGAAATCCAAGAGGAGAACTTTCCTGTGAAGAAACTAGACTGTGAATTTGGCTCAGACGCCGGCGCACACATCCAGCCTGTGCTCAGACTCAGTTCCTGTCAGGATGGAGGTTTAAAGGACCCGAAAGCAGGATATGTGGCCGTTGACCTACTCTGGTTCTTGATTATTATTGCTAAATAAAAAGGAAAGCATGGACATAAACATCAGACTACAAAAACCTGAAAGAGTCATCATTTAAAGGCTAAAAGCTGAGTTGATTGGCATTAAAAACTACTACTTTGAACAGAAAAAAAGCATAGCTTTATTTAAGGAAACCAAGAACGTTCAACAGAAAACCACCAACCGTAAAACACCTATATTTGGGAAGTGTTTAAAATGAACTACATTGTTGCTAACCAAAAGTCAAACACGTAAATAGCAGTCTACATTTCTGTAGGGATGATAAACACGATTCAGACGTATCCTGTAAATGTGCCTACAGTGTCCGTGACCTCAGAGAACTTAGGAGCTACTTTACAAAGTTTATTCTTGTCTAGCACGCTGATATAACAGTCTTACATAAACCATAAAAAGAACAAAAATGATGTGTATAAGGTTTTATTGAAAGTCATTCCAAAAATATGGCTAATGTTCTGTACGTAAAACAGATGTTGGTAGGTGTAGTTGAGATGTGGAGTCCGACTCTTCCGTGGCCGTGCCTTCCTCCCCGCTGTCCTCGCATGCCCCCGCTGCTCCGTTATGAGATGAGGCCGGTTTGAATGTCTGTCTCCATCACTCCCTGCTTCTTTTGTCTCGGCGTGCCACACGGCTGGCTCCATGTGTCTCTCTGAAATAGATGTTTTCTCATGACACGGCACACGTGCTGGCTGTTCACACCTGCTGACCCTCACAGTGTGACTCAGTCAGGCAAACGCAAACAGACACACACGGCAGCTCGTGCAGCTCCCTCCCTCCGGACAGCTGCCATGTTTTAGCATTTGATTGATTTTTGAAAACATTTATTAGGGGGATCTCTCTGACTTAGCTTGCATTAGAGAAACTAGTTACAGACTGAAAGTATTCAGGATTAAAATCATGTGAAAGTGGAACATATTCACTGCTGTGCCAATTCTGACTTAATTACAGTGATTCTATTTCAATTCATTAAACCCTTAGTAATTTCTGTGCCCGACTAATGAGGCAAAATGACAGAAATGTGCTCTGTCAGGCTTTTTTAATGAAACTGTTGGCTTCTGACCTCAGTTTGAATGTGCGCAGCCTGCAGGTGTTGGTCAGCGTAACAGAAAAAACAATTGAAATGTATTCTTTTGCCATTTTTGACGTAATTAATAAAAATACCAATCAATTAATAATCCAAAATAACTAGCTAGCTTTTTTAAAATATTGCAAGTGTGAACACTAAGATCTAAAAAAGCTCTCAGTTTCTTCAGTTTTAGGATTTTATCATTCAGAATGTAAGAAAAAAATCAGATCTCTCTCAGAGAAATTTGCAGAATGTAAAACTTGAAACACTTCCTGTGTTTCTCATCCAGTTCAGATTTTTGAAAACTGGGATCTGCTGATTAGGATTTTAGGTGATTCCAAATTCCAACAGTGGCATTGCAGAAGACATTTGGACTTTGTTTTTTATGTCTGAAACTGGACGGAGTGAATGGTGCAAACCTCAAAGACACACATGCTCTCAGGATCACCTGTTGAATAGCTGCTTTCATGAGTGTTGGGTTTGGCGCCTCCTCAACACATCTCCCTCTTGGATGGGACTCTTCTGGAGGAAGACCCGCTGACCTCCTGGTGCCCTGGTCACCGCTCATTTGGCTTGATGCTGCTTGATGGTGACACTGCTAATTGCTAACATGTGGGGAGTGTTTGTGATCCTTTGGAGCTGGCGCAGAATGAAACGTGCTGATCTGTCACGAGGTGTCAGAGGAAATTAGCTTTAGCAGAGGGGGGAGGAGGGTGAGGGTGGTTCTGACGGGGACGAGGGCAAAAGGCTGGTAGAGGAGTCATCCCCCCTGCAGGATAAATATGCACGATTCCTCTCCCCCCAGCTTTAGTAATAACTGCTGCTAAAACTACAAATACATTTGTAGTAAAACTACAAACACTTGTTACTTTTTCTACTTTAGAGTCTGTACTTTAAAAAAACATCAATTTTTCATGTAATCACAGTGACAGGTGTTTTTTCTCAACCTATCATGCACCTGTAATTACTGTCACCACTGTTCATGATACTGTTACTATGGGCCTCTAGTTTGGTTTGCACCATGAAACAGTTTACTAATACTACAGTCTCTGATCCTGTGAACAACACAGAAATCCACAAGCACGTCTGTGTTCTGCTAGCAAAAATTCTCCCATATTCTTCCTCATAGATGTAAACATTTAGGCGTTGTGTTGCAGCTGCTGTTCAGATAGACGTGCTCTGTGTAAGTGAGGGAATGAGCATGCTGTCGGGCCTCTGCTGGTATGTCAGGCTTGTTGGAGCCTCAGGCTGGGCTCACCAAGGCTCAGGCACTGCGGAGCACTGGCTGCATAGGTCAGCATTAAACTTTCTTCTTTAAGACACCACTGTGACCCTAAAAATGCAGACTGCTTTGTTATTCAATTCATATTTTTATGTTTAAAAAAAAAATCTTCTTTGTTCTCTTATACAATGTCTATATTCTGTCCTTTAACACAACCAGTAATCATTTTTGAGATGTTCTGCTGCATGCAGCCTGCATGGTCATGCTCTCTTTGTCTCTGTGTCTGTTGATCTAAATCCATATCCAGAAAGTATAAGTAAGGCCGACGAGACGGCATGGAAGCCTGAAACCATCCGACGCAAAGTGAAGGACGGTTGCTTTCGTTGAGTCTGTCAATTTCTCATTATGGACACTCGTCGGCCATTATGCCGCTTATACCATGGTCCCTTAAAAAACTACAGAAAGAAATATTCAATCAGTGGTAGTACTTTGTTCTTGTTCATTTTAAGGTTTAAATCGCTTTTTCACAAAAAGCATACTAATTGATACATGGTGCAACGCATTGTCATGGTAACAGCTACAGAGCCCACACCGACCTCGACCACAGCGGCAAAGAAAAGTGATATCTATGCTGATTGTCATGATGGGTTGAATAAAGCATCAGTTCAGAGAGAAAGTTCATCTCTTACCCCTTGTTTTTGTCCTGATGATGAAGCTAAAGTTTGTTTTAAAGAAGCCGGCGCAGTGACACAGAACATTTAAGCTATGTGACTGGAACTTCTTTTTAGTTTTTAGTTTTGCCAATCAGAATCGAGTATTCACCCGGACCATGGCATAACCACGGTTACTTTAGTAGAAGAACACATAAAGGTTTCCTATAAACCAAAACAGACCATGCTGGTACAGCACAAAGTTCCTCACTTTTGGTGACTCACCCTTGAGCAAGGCACCATGTTAAACCCAATCTGTTCTGGTCAGTGTTTGTGTTTGGAGTGTGGGTGTGTTCTGAGGGGGGGTTAGGGGAGACGACAACTGTGCTTTCATGATGACCTGAGATCCTTCTCCTCTCACAGGAAAGTGACAGTTTGTGGTGGGACGCTTTTGCCACAGAATTCTTTGAGGAGGACGCCACCCTCACACTCTCCTTCTGCCTTGAAGATGGACCAAAGAGATACAGTAAGACACAAACACAAGTCTCGTTAGGATTTTGCTTAAAAATTAGGAGCCTAAACACTCTGTGTGAGTCATGTATTTTATTTGTTCTTTTTAATTTTACTGTGTTTGAGATGGTTTTGAAATCTGCCATGTGATTGGTATTTTCTGACGCTTCGTTTACCACCAGAACATGCCCACAAGTCAACTGATCTCTTTATATCACTGAAAGTCACTAAACCTGTTGAATTCTAAATCTTTAAATCTTTAATCCTGGTCGCCACTTCTTCTGCATTGCTGTCAGTAGCAAATACTGATGTACACGCCAGCAGTGCCCTTTAACTGTTGTAACAGGGAAAATAAGGAACATATGAGCCTATTTGTTTAAATAAAAGTCACACATAAGGCAAATCTAGTTTTGAATCACACCCTTGGCCAATATTATGCAAAAAAACACAACCCATACTCCAAAAAATATAATAACTACAGACAGGTGTCCATCTGCCAGCGTTTTGGGGTGGGGTTGGAGCCGTCTGGTGTCCGGTGAGGGCAGTGATGGCTCCATTGGTTGGGGGATCTGGTTCAGCACCTGGGTGGGGTGCGGCGTGGTCTTTCTTGCTTGGCCGGGGGGGTGTGTGAATGGCGGGATTGAGTCTGGTTTGGCTTGGGGGTGGACTTTCTGGCCCTCTCCTGGGGGGCTGTATTTGGGAAGGGGGAGTCCACTAAAGGTATGGGACCGTGGAGGTTTGGCTGGTTGGGGTCTCGACTGAGGGAATCGGTGGGGGCCCTGACTGGTCAGGCTGCCTCTGTCCTGTCAGACCCTGACCAGAGCTGTTGGATTGCGGGGGTTGGGCTTGCCACTGGGCTATGTCTTGGCTGCTCTCTCTTTGTGTGGGGTGGGGGGTCTTGGTGCTCCTTGCAATGGGGCCCCTGGGCTGGGAGGCTTGGGCCAGATGCTGAGGGGGTTGTTTCACTGGGTGGGGCTCAGTCTGCTAGCTTCCCCCGACCTAATCTCCTTCCTCTTACGGCCACTTCTTTGGGCGATTGGGGGGTGGTGTTGGTGGTGGTGGGGTGGCAGCCTGCGAGGCGCCTCCGGGGGGGCACTTGCTTGGCAGTGGCCCCCCTCCCATAGTTACCGCATGGAATTGGGCCCCTCTTCTCTCGGTTTTAATTGCACCTTCAGCAAGCAGGAGATGTCCTCTTAGCGCCTCACTAAATGTCTTAACTGCACCGTAGACATTTAGGGCCCCTTGGTGGGGAGGGTGATGGGACATCACTGTGAGTAATCAGGAGATGTCCGCTCAGTGCCCTACCCGCCGATTTTAATTGCACCCCTCATTTCATACACCCCTTACGCCTCAACAATATACACTCCAACACATACCATTACACAAGGAAGGAGGGACCTCTGATCATCTGTCCTCTGCCCCAGTGTTTTTCAACCTTTTTTGAGCCACGGCACACTTTAACCTTGACAAAAATCCAGCGGCACACCAGCATCCACAAAAAAAAAAAAGCAGAAATTCATGGTCTGTATTGATCGACAGCCCCCCCTCCGCAATCTCACGTGGATTTTTGTGATAATTGTGGCAGAAAAAGCAGGAAGTTGCGGCTATTTTTTTCTAAGAGATGAAATTAAAGTTAAATTAGAAAAATTTAGAAACTGTTTGTTTGTTGTGGTTTCAAGACGTTTCACAAGGACGACTCATTGTGCGCTGTCCCTTTGAGCCAATGCATCATGGGAGATGTAGTGTGAAAACTGCCGAAAAAGGGCAGAAAGACTCGCGTCTCTGAGCTTCATTGTGTTGTTCACTTGTTCCACGGTCTGACACCGGACTCTGTGGAAAGCTACACCGCTAAAGACGAGCTTTAGCTAGTATTTCTGTTGGAACTGAGAGACTTTATCAGCAGAATTAAGAACAAGGAAATGAAGACTTTAAGCACTTCTGATTGGTCAGACTGATGACATGTGATTAAGCCTTCAAGAATGATTGGCGGAGACAGTTAAAGGGGCGGGACTTTTCCTTACACAGTTATAGCTGCAGCTAAATCGCGGAACCGTCATTTTTATCAAAATGTCTTCCATAGAATTAAATAAACACAAAGAAAAAGTAATTTTAAGATCTTTTATATTCCTAACTTCTCAGTGTTTTATCAGGGCCTGTTTGGATGAACACAGAGCTGAAATCCTGGAGATGGAAAATGTTTTTAGATCAGTTAATGAGGGCAATTTCCCACGGCGCACCTGACCATCTCCCACGGCACACTAGTGTGCCGCGGCACACTGGTTGAAAAACACTGCTCTACCCCATCCCTGGTGGGGGGGAACAACAGAGGCAGTGTCCCTTAGGTGCTGAGTTCCTGGGTCGGGTGGACCTGTCTACAACATCCCTCCCTTTTTCCTCTTCTTCTTTCCCCTTCCGGTCCAACAAAAAAAATGATACAAATGTTATGAATCTCAATAAAGTTTAGCCTAAATTACAAAAGGAGGTTTATACAACTACACACCTAGTGTGTTAGAATATCCACAACCCCATGTTATAACAGTAAAATATGTCCACACAAGAAGCCTCCAGCTCCTATCTGTGTGCTCAGCTGTTGGACAGAACAAGTAAAAAATAAGTAAAACCAGGGGTAATGCTTAATAAAGAGGCTGCTGTATTTATGACTCTGAAAATCAACCTTAAAATACATTTTAACACAAAACTTTCACAGTTAGTTTGAGACCTCAGTCTACATCTCTCAGTTGCATCTGTTTTCCAGAATGACAAATGATTTGTCTTCAATAAAGAGATGATATTTGGTTTTCTGTTATTGTCAGTCACAGAATTTATTTCCCCAATTTCCTCAAAATATTTTACATTAAAAGTTGTTAGTTTGCTTAGTGAGGATTTATTTGTGTTACTGTTTCTGCGCTCTGAAGAAACTGACATCTCACCTTCTTCCCACTAGAGGTTTTTCTGCATGAGGTAGCAAAGCATTGATGCAATGTCACATGCAACAACTGGTAACCTCCACCGAAGGTTTCCTCACAAATCTTTGTTAGTGAGGCCTCCACTCTTTAGAATGAGTGTGAACAGTAGCCAAAAAAAGGTTCACCCAAAGATTATATTAATATGACGTGATGGTACTGCACAATCTTGCCTTGCCAAAAATGACAGATCCCTGATTATTGCCAAAAAGCATGTTGTTGTTTCTAACATATGTGTGAGGGCAAAGCTCAGATTCCGATTCCACATTCTAGTCTGATCCGTGGTCAACAGTTGAAATGACTGTGCTTCAGGTTAAGGATTTAGTCTGTAGAGATTCCAAGTTTCATGTGCAGAGAACAGGGTAGTTAGTGTAAAACATTATTCAGATCAGCTAAAAACGAATCTATGATCCCACAGTAATGTTAGCTCACAGCGGGAGCAAACAAAGGAATCCTCCAACCTTCAGAAAAGAAGCTGAACCTGTTTAATCAAAGCACCAAATGATATGGAAACCGTGTAGATTTCCATGTCAACTGTTCAAACAGAGTTAGTCCTGGCAGAAACTTGAATGCTTAACATCCGTTCTCTCCTGCAGTCTTTGCACATTTGTCACCAAACAACAGTTCATCCTTACCGTTTCCTCACTGAAGATGTGGAAATCCCAGAGGGTGAAGTCTGAATGTGTTTATCTGCTTTTAGTAATCATATCAGAATTAGGAAGGGTTTTTTTCACATGAGAAAAGCAGATTTGCCTTTAATGTCTCAGTCATACGTGAGTATTGCTTTTTGTTTCCTCTTTGTGTCTTCTTGACAGAGAAGTGAACACCTTTGTGACTAAACATGACAGCTTAACGCACCACCTTTGTTTAGTGGATGCGGCATGTGTCTGCATATTGTTTAAAAAACAATGAAAATCCTGATGGAGGAAAGTTGCCGGGCTTTAAACTGCACTTTGTGTTTTAATCCAGCTGCCAGTCGCCTCCACTCTCACTGTAATGGGAAGGCTGCTGAAAAAAGCCAGACCTGCTGCTGTTCTCTGTAAAACCTAGAGCCAGTCTTTGAATGTTGGCCCATTCAATGCTTCCAGTTTTCAGCGGGTTGTGCTCACTTTAACCTCACGAAGCCTTAAGTCTTCAGCTTTGCCGTTCAGCAGCTGAGGGGAGGTCGCTCCTCTGGTTTGATATTGTCCTCTCTATCTCATCTGCGTACGTTTGTGTTCTGATATCTGACACATATTGAATATCACTGAGGCTGTGATAAGGCTGAGAGCAGATGTGTGTGCGCTGCTCTGTCCATGTGTCGGATGCAGCTCAGCTGTGGAGGAGGAAGGAGAGCAGTTAGCCTGGCTCCATGTTACTTTTTTAAAGGTGAAGATAAAACCCCCCAGGAGATGGTTAACTGCATGGCAGTGATGAGTCACCATGCCGTCTGATTCACACGCATGCATTAATGCACTTTCCTTGAAAAATCCACCACCCCCACAGTCATCCGCAACAATAGTGTCTCTGAAAGAAGTTTTTATGCAAAAGTTTTGCACTGAACTCTACGAATAGGGCCACAAAATGACTCATAAAAACAGATTGGAGTTTTACTTTCTGTTCGTTTTATTCCTGGTCTGAGTGGGGAGGAGGGCAGTTGAAGTTTTTAGGCTGATGCAGGTTATTGTCAAAGAAAGTGATGAATGAGATCCAAGCAGATCCATGAATATTTGGTCTTTAGTCAATTAGAGAATTTTCAATTTTAGCAAACAATCTGCTGCTCTATTTTTTCTGAACTTGTGGTTTGTTGATGAAAGAACCAACCAACAATGTGGGGGGGGGGGGGGGGGTTCATTCATTCATTCATTCATTCACTCATTCACTCATTCATTCATTCACTCATTCTTAGGATAAATCTTTATTTATTTCTTTTTTTAACTTGTTCTCTCCAACAGCTGAGCAGACAGATCAGAGCTGAAGGCCTCTTGTGTTGGACATATTTTAGGGGTTATGAATCTTTATTTATATATATTTGAATTAACCCCTTTTGTAATTTAGGCTAAACTTTATTCATCTTACTCATATCTGTTAGCGTTTTTGTTTTATTTATGTTTTTTGTTGGACAGGACAGAAAAGAAAGGCAGGGAAAAAGGGGGATGTTAGAGGTGGGAGGGTGATTAAGGGGGGGGGGGGGGGGGGGTTGCTGGGGTCCAGATATTGTTGTACATGTTTAAGAATAAGGAAATTACATACCACAAAAAAACACCAAAGACCTGGGTTAGGTATACAGAAATGACATGAAAAAGAAAAAAACAAGTTATACATTGAAATGTTAAAATAAAAAACAGATTCTTGTGAGAAATGTTTGTCAAAACATGACTTGATTTCCTGGTTTTGGATATTGGAGTACAACTCCTTTAAAGCTCTTTAGATATTCAAACCAAGCGCTGTGTTTCTGTATTCTTTTGTTTTCTATACACTGAGGTCTTTCAAATCATTTCTGTCCTGTCTAATCATTCTGAATGCATAAAATGTCATCTTTGCCTCCTATCCCTGTTTTTTCCTTTATTTTCATGCATTATTTACGGCTCTGAGTTGTGATCTCCGTTCTCTGCAGTTGTCTTTATTGTTAGTCACTGCTTAAGAGAGCTGGCTTCCTGCCTAACAGCAGAAATGTAACGTGACCCCCACTGACCCCGCACTGAAATAATCCTACAGCTTCCAGCTCTGCGTAAAGTGCTTAAACGTGTAGTTATTGTCACGCAGGTCAGTAAAACTCTGACCGGGAGAGATCTGAGGGGGTCGGAGGAGTAGCCATGCAAAAACAGTTCCAGCAAAACAGAGCTTGTAATGTTTCTCAGCTGAGCAGCAGGATGAATTCAAATGGAGCCAGACTCCACAATATTCCCCACATGGCATTTAGACAGAGGAGATCCAAATCTAGCAAGTCCAAAGATCAAACACATAAAGGAAATGAAACGCACAATTCTGCACATTTGAGTTTCATTAGACAACCTGGGCTTGTTATTGCAATTGTGTTCTTTCCTTAAAATGTTTTTCACACTAAAACACTCCTAATACATGTCTAATTCCTCAGAGACAGTTCACAGGATTAAGCGGCACAAATATAGGAACTCAAATCCTTGTTGAAATTAAATCATATTTGCTTGAGTGGCTTATAGGATAATTACAATCAAACAATCATTTCTCTCCTGTCTGAGGTGCTCTAATTTCATAACATTCAGCAATGGAAACATTAGAAAAGCTAATTTACCTAATCTGTTGACTGCAAGGACCTGTATTTAGGCGTTTGGAACTGGTTCCAGCTGCTGCTGAGGGAACAGCGCATACTAGAAAAATCCAGGTTTTAGCTGTAGACTGGTTCTGAAGCTCTAAGGAGACGTTTCTGAGACATGGTTGATGTGAGTTGTATGATCTTCATTTATTCAGCCTTAATGAACTTTAACATGTGTTGGTAATAAGTTAAACAATTCACTTATTTATTTGAACTAGAATTCTGGTACATTTCCTGGATTTAAGGGTTCTCAATTAAACTAAATGTAGCTCAAGCAATAGTATTTTAGAACAATGCACACCACATTTGGAGCTTGTGCTGTTTTGTGGCAGCGTCTGACACCTGACAAGGTTAGAAATGATTCACTGGATCAGTCCAGTACAAAGAATGTTTTTTCCACTGTGCCAGGATTCAAAAGTTGTATCTAATTATGTCCTCATTTGCCATGGCCTCAGCATTTGTCCCTGTGCGTTGTCTGGCCTTACAATCTGTGAGGCATCTGATAACAGCGGCTCTCTGTGATGCAATCAAAGAGCAAGGCTTCATTTAGAGCTTCATTTAGAAGAAGTTCAAACCAGTGAAGAAAGCTGCACGTGTCGTGGGCTCACTGCGGATGGAGCTTCAGGGCTATCTGTGAAAATAATTCATCAGTTATTCTTGCAAAATAATTGCAGTGAAGAAATGACCACAACAGAATGAGGAGAGAGGAAACACAAGCAGCAGATCTCCGCTGCAGTGAACTGAACACTCCAAAAACGGTAGAAGGTTTTCATCAGTAACTATGAAAAGATAGGATTGTGATACTTTAGTAGATCTGTTTCAGAGAAACCTACATCACTTCAAATATAATGACTTCTGATCTGAAAGGCAGTGTGAAAAGTTCAAATCAAGGCATAAGCATATTAAAAATATTTGTTCCAGATTATCGGGGGAAAGAACTCCAAAAACTCATAATGTAACATTAGAGGCCAACAATTCAGGTGTATTGCTTTGCTCCTCAAGTCTTTTCAGATGACTTTTGAAATGCTTGTGAATCTTTGAGATTCCTGAAATCAGAGGAAGCCCCCCCCTCATTATCCACACCTGTGTGAACGCCTGTGCTCTGTGTTTTCCAGGAGAAATGAATGTATAGCACAGTGCAAGTTCACCACACACACACACAATTTAGATTCTGATTGGGAGATCCCTATATTCAGGGTTTAACGATTAATAGAATAATTGATTTCTGTCACAAAGATTCAACCAGATTGATCTGATCTCAAATTGAATCAACCTGAACCTTAAAAAAATCCTTTTTAAATGAGATAAATCGATAATTGAATCAAGATTAGAAAATACCGTTTGAATTGAGACATGAAAAGTCAATTTTACTATAACATAAAAATGACACAAAAAAACACATGTGATGTCATCAAAAACTGATCATCCATCATTCCAGTCCAATGTGTGGACAGACTTTGAATAAAGTCATGTGACCATCCAGTGTCTAGAATGTTCTAAGAATGTTCCCTTTGGATTCTTTGGATGTGGAAAAACAACAGTGGTGAACTTTAGGAAACTAACATGTGAATGGATTTGACATTCATTCTAGTTTACTTGTTTGTTTGGACACAGATTTCATTTCCACTTGATGATCTGGAAGAAATCCAAGAATCTGGAAAACTTCACTGTTCAGTAGCAGGAATTTCTGTCTGAGTCTGACTGCTGGAAGTTTGGATCAAGATGATCTGGATCCATTTTAGGTCAGAGAATTGGATCCAATCAGATTGTTAAAAAGGAATCAATATTGACTGAATCGTATTGGCAATCACAGGTCGGATGTGAATCAAATCGTTGTAAACATGAAATGGTACAACTTTCATGGTTCCAGTTTGAGCATCAGGGTATTTGATCTGCGTCAGACCTGGAATGAACCACTGATCTGCTGTCTGGGTGGCAGCCCGGTCATCACCTTTACTACCTGGAACAGCTGGAGGTCTTTTGTTTTTTAAGAGGATTAATGTTGTAAATAAACCATCTGCCATTTGTGTAGCATTAATCCTGTAATGACGTTAATGGAAGACGTATATCCAGACCTCTCATTTTCTCTGCACATCCTGTGCTTGGACTCTACACAGCGTTAGAATGATGTTGTGTTGACAACTTTGGGTGTTCATGTGTCTCTGCAACAGTACCAGGACAATGTGTGAACCCCTCACAGTGCGTCCAGAAAACAGCCAAACTGCTAAACTTAGCTAGAGCAGTAAGGTAAAAAGAGTAACTGCTGGAGCTGAGTGCCACCTGTTAAAGCTGATGAAGGTGGATTATGTTATGAGCACACAAACGGTCGCTCTGTTAATCTGGTCATGCATGCACCCATGCAGCCTGTCTGCTTTGTGAGGGCTTTGTCAGCTGGGGCCTGTTTGGATCTGAGTGTTTGTGAGGAAGTGCTGGTTGGAGAGTTAGATGGATCTCAGTGCTCCTGCGGTAGTGACTGTTTTGAAAAAGGGAGAGGCGATGGGGGGGCGGTGGTCAAATCTGCCTCAGAGAGATGGAGAGGATTGAAGGTGTGGAGCCGTGATTGGCAGGTGGGATGATGCAGACCTGGCTCAGCTGCACTGCTGAGATGTCGACTCGTCCTGACTGACAGTTGAGTCCAGCCTGGGAACTTCAGCGCTGGATCAAGCTCAAAGAACGGCGAGAAGGAGCAGAAGAGGAGAGAAAGACTACATTTCAACAGAAATCTAAAGTCTGAACAGTTTGCTGTGTGCTCAGCTCTTCAGCAGTTCAACACTGCCATCTATTGAAAACATGGCTTATAGTTTCTTTAATTATGTTTCTGCCAGCTGTCTTTGTGCCTCTTTGTCTCTTGCTTTATTTGCTCCAGATTAGTGATAAAGGGAGGACTAAAAGTAAGAGCAATGAGAAACACTGAGCCTGAAATGATCTATGATTCACAGAAAAGGCAGTGAACTGTCTCTAATTTATGTAGGAAAGCAGGACAGTGTTCAGTTTCTGATTCCTGGAAATCATGGATTTGCGCTTTATTTTAATAATGCATTGTTTTCCTTTTCTTTCCTATTTAGGTCAATAAAATTAAATCAAAATTAAAAAGTAGGAATTTCTATTTTTCTGATGAGGTAAACAAAAACGTAAATCACCAAGAAATAATTTTTTTCCCCACTTCATCACGTTTATTGAGTAAAAAGCAGGATCAGGTATGATTCTTTTCTGTCTTATTATGGACGTCGTTTTACTAGGAGATGATAAACAGTTTAGATTTGGAGTTGGTGACAGCATGGTTTTAATGAAACTGCTGCTAAGTGTTTTGTCTTTTTTCTCCATTGTATTGCAGTTCTGCCAGCTCTGCGACTACATGAGCTGAGCTTTGTGTTGTGCTGTGGAAAAACAAACTTGAGCGTCTGCTGTCTAACCGTGCAGAACATTTCTTTCTTTCTTGAAACTGCTTTGTGTTCAAACCTGCAGGATCCCCGAGCGTCTCCTTCCTCTACTTTACTTTCTGCTGAAAACTGTCTGACTTTACTGCCAAAAAATGAGATGCTGCTGAGATTTTTGGAAAAAGTTAACTAAAGTGTTTTTCCTCTAGTTTTTAACATCATATTCAGGAAATGCAGAATGAACTTTATTTTTTGAATGGAGCACATGAATTGACCATGTTTTCTGTATATTTTCCCTTATGCTGTTTCCCATAGCAACAGATCCAGAGATGTAGGATGGTAATAACATGATGTCTGAGCAGTAGCAGAGCAGGTTTGTATTAGTTTTAAAGGAAACAGACGTAGCCCCAAAAACATTTACACTTAGTTTAACGAGTGTTCAAGCCATAGAATAAGTCATTTATGTTTTTTCTCTTTTTTATCATCATGTAAATTCACATGAATACCAACTCAAACAAAGCAACATTAACCAAGAAAGAAAAGAGATTGATAACATTATTGGTTTGTTTTACCAGCAAACAGTTTCAGTATCGTTTCTTTGGCTGCAATAAAAAGATCTAGAAGACAAACCGTCACACATCACATCACATGTTTTTCATTTGCTAGGATCTGCATGGGACATGGGGTCTGTCCT
The DNA here is from genome assembly GCF_053564925.1 of Oryzias latipes. Taxonomy (NCBI): domain Eukaryota; kingdom Metazoa; phylum Chordata; class Actinopteri; order Beloniformes; family Adrianichthyidae; genus Oryzias; species Oryzias latipes. The sequence continues at coordinate 2,590,505 of NC_136246.1, read as the reverse complement.
ATTGCACCGTTTGCTGATAGTTGTTCAGTTTTTGCATATGTTGAGTGACTGGTAGGCAGAAAGTCATTTAATTAGACCAAACTTTTTTCTGATGAGTTCAAGTGCTGTTGAATTCTAATTTATATTATTATGCTGATGTTTTGTCTGCAAATTTATATTGAAAAGACGAGAAATGTACATAGTTATTCTCTGGCAGCTGACAGGTCCTGATTCATCTATTAGAAGGTCATACATTTGATCATATGTTTGACAGAATTTAAACTTTACAAAGCAGCATTTCCACCATTCAAAACTTTTTTTTTACTCAGACAATCCACCTTTTTTTTAATTTTTCACCAGAATCAGAATCCATCTGTTGTATTAATCTGTTTTATCCCTTCCGCGGTCACGGGGCTGCTGGAGCCTAGTTTTGGTACCTACTCTTGGGCAAAGGCAGAAAACACCCTGGACAGGTCACCAGTTTGTCACAGGGCCACACAATACAATACACACTCACAGTCACACTAAGAAACAATTTAGAGTAACCAATTAACCTATGAAGCATGTTTGTGGTCCATGGGAGGAAGCCGGGGCCCGGAGAAAACCTGCGCATGCACGGGGAGAACAGTGCTCTCGCTGTGAGACGACAGCACTAACCGCTGCACCACAGTTGATTGATTACTCTAGGTGTGACTGTTACTGTGTGAGAAAGTGTCTGGGATTTTGTGCCCTGCGACAGGCTGGCAGCCAGTCAAGGGTGAACCCTGCCTTCTCTCAACAGTAGCCAGGTCAGGCTCTGGCAGCCCTGTGACCCCAAAAGGGTTAAGAAAAAATGGATGGATGATTTAAAACACCCTATGATGATTAGAACTGTTTACTTAACATAGGACTGTTCTGTACACCCAGACATACTCTATGACATTTTTATGTAGATTTTTTGCAAATGTATTCTCCATCAGGAAAAAAAAGTTTCGTACTTGTAACAAGAGATTTGTTTGTTGTAAAAATATTTTTTATCTGTGGAAAATAAATGGTCTGTCCGTGACGAAGTTTTGTATCTGTAACAAGAGTTTTCTTGTTCTGTAAAATGATTTCTTATCTGTAGAAAAAACAATGTAAAAAGTTTCATACCTGTAACAAGAAATGAGTGTGTGTGTGTGTGTGCGTGTGTGTAAATTCGAGTAGAAAAACTGTCTTTAGGTGAAATGCTTTCCTGAAACTAATAAAAATCAACACATAGTTTGAGTATTTTCTTTTTTTTTTTTTAAACTTGTCCTGTCCAACAGCTAGGCAGACAGACGAGAGCTGAGGGCCTCTTGTGTTGGACATATTTTGCTTTAACAAGAGGGGTTATTAATCTTCTGACAAACCAAAGGTATGTCTGAATAAACCCCTTTTGTAATTGAGGCCAAACTTTATTAATTTCAATCATGTCTGAAAATCTATGGTGTTGGACCGGACGGAAAAGGAAAGAGGGGAAGAAGAGAGAGGGACGCTAGAGAGAGGGGGGGTAGGGGGTGATAATAGGAGGGGAAGGGGGGTAAGACCATGAAGCAGCATACAGCAACAAGTTTACTGGTTGTTAATCATTATGGTAAGGTTCAAATGTAGTACAAAAAGGGCGGGGCCCGTCCACACACACACTCAAATGTTATAAACACACCTGCTAGCTGCAAAAATGTCCACCTGTCGGCATGTACACAAAACAGATAGTGTTCACACGCATACTTATGCCTTAAAACCAACTAGTGTGAAACATTTCAGTCATTCAGTCATGCAAGCTATTAGTGCAAAGGTGAGCTAACACCAGTGCTCAGGTGAGGTTTTATGTTCTTCTAAAATGGATGGTGGAACGTGAAAAGGACGAGGGAGAGTGCCCAGCCATCCCCACCCCAAGACCCCCACCGCAGCAGCAGCGGCAGCCGGAATCCCCCCAACGCCACACGGGAACCGGCAGGGAACAACCGCCGCCCGGGCGACCAAGCCCGCCACCCAGGCCAGGGCCAGCAGGGCCGCCGCAAGGCCCCCAGAGCCAGAGGCCAGGGAAGCACGGAGGGAAATAGAGCGCCGCCCCAGCCCACCCAGGAGAGCAGCCCCCCCGCCGCGCCGGGAGAACCCAACGCAGAGCCCCACCGGAGAAGGACGCCCACAGCCCCAAACGAGCACCCCACCACCACCCAGGAGTTCCGGGCATCCCCCCGCCCCAACCCCAGGTACGAGCCAGGACCCCCCAAGGGAGACCCGCTCCGCACTCCAGGCAGCCATCCGCCCGGCCCACGGTTGGTCCAGGGAGGAGCGAGGCAGGGGGCCCGCCGCCCCCGCCCAGGAGGGGGGAACCCCGGGGAAAAAAAGAGGGCCCACAAGGGGTGTTATAAATATGGCCCGACCAGGCTCGGCCACAGTTGGAAATTTGGCGGGGCCCAGCACTCAGGAGCAAGGACCAGAACCCACCCCCCAGGGACCAGACACCCCCGGCTCAGATGTAATGTGAACTCCCCCACCGCGCGGAGAGAGCACCGCCGGGCCCAGGAAGCCGGCACCCCGGGGACACGGCCGCCGTTGCAAAGGGGCCCGCACCCCCCACCAGGGAAGAGGCAGGGGACAGATGGACCCAGGTCCCACCTTCCTTGCAAAATGTGTGTGCGTGTATGTGTGTTTGAGATGGTGTGTGTGTGCATGTGTGTGTGTTTATGTTGGGATGTATATATTGAGGGGGGAGGAGTGTGTGTACTAAGGGGGGTGCAGTTAAAATTGGCGGGTAGGGCACTAAGGGGACATCTCCTGATTACTCACAGTGACGTCCCCTCACCCTCCCCACCAAGGGGCCCTAAATGTCTAAGGTGCGGTTAAAATTGGCGGGTAGGGTGCTAGGAGGACATCCGCTGCTTGCTGGCAGTGATGTCCAAGCACCCCCCCTACCAAGGGCCCTACATGTCTAAGGTGCAAGTAAAACCGAAAGAGGGGGTGCCCACTCCATACGGCAACCATAGGAGGGGGGCCACTGCCTAGTAAACCCCCCCCCCCCCCAGGCTCATCGCAGGCTAAGCCCCCCACCCCCTCACCCTATTATGAGGTTATATGAGGAAGGGGGTAAGTTGGGGACAACTGATAGACTGTCCCCCGGTGGTCAAACAGCTGTCCCCCGCCCCCCCCCCCAGCAAGGGGGCCAGGCCCACCCAGCCCAGGGGCCCCACCCCCGGAGGCGCCGACACCCCAGGCCCAGCACCACCCCCCCCACACAGAGAGAGAGGAGCCAGAAAGCGCCGGCCCCCCCCGGAGCAAGCCCAGGCCCCCACCCCCAAACGCCGGCCCTAGAAGAGCTCTGGTCAGGCCTCGACGGGACCGAGGCAGCCAACCGGCCGGGGAAACCGCCGATGGCCTAGTTTGAGTATTTTCTACCATTTCGTCTCATCTTCTTTTTGAAGAATGAAGAAACAATTTTCATATTTCTGTTCTTTTTTCCAAGCATGGATATAATTCTTTGTTTAGTATTCCCTTGAGAATTTGTGTGAAAAAATAAAAGCAAAGGAACGAGTATTGAATTACTTTTTAAATTAGGGAATGAGTATTTAATTACTATTTCATCCAGTAACTAAAGTAATCAATTAGTCTTTAAAAGTAATTCACCCATCGATGCACACTAGGGGTGCAAGAGTCTGTTGATACGATACGTATCCCAATATTGTACCGGAACTTTTCTTTTTAGTAAAAGTATGACTTAGAATAAACTATAACTGGATATTAAAATTGTAAAATTCTGTTTAATTAATGATCACAATGTTAAGCACTGTAGCTGTTTCTCATGTATAAGTTGCTTTTACCCAAGAAAATTCATAGTGCTTTTATTTTGGTAAAAAAAAAAAATTTTTAATTTTTTTTCTTTTAATCTTCTTTTACTCGAGTGGTGTTGTCCGGTTGTCCAATAATGGGAGATATTTATCTGTGGCTTTGCTCCACAGTCTCTGACAGTCTGTACTGCCCTTTCCGCCTCACCATTGGAGTGTCGCGTATGTGGCGATGATGTTTTGTGCTGGATTCCATAGCTTTGGCTAAACTTCTTGAACTCTGCTGACGTATACTGTGGACCAGTATCTGTTCTCAGGATGGCAGGGATGCCATCCTGCTGCTGCGCTGATCTTTTAGCTTGTCTGCTTCAATGAATTTAGAATAATAATCCACAAGTACGATGTAATGCTTATCCTCAAACTCAAACAGAGTGGAGCCAACTACTTTAAAGGGAAGTTCAGGTGTTTCTGTTGGCATTAGTGGAAGTTTGAGGAGTCGGTTTTGCACATAAGCACACTTGGGGCAGTTTCTGATCTTTATTATCTTTTTTTTTTTATTAAACTTTTTATTAAACTTATTTCAAGCACCAGTTGGAGCAACTGGTGCTTGAAATATTCATGTTTTCTTTGTTTGATTCTGACAAGCGCGTAAATACTTGCTCTCTTCTTCTGAGTGAAAAGCGACTTTAAGAAGCGTAAAGTTGCGCAGCGCCACCTTGTGTACAGGAGTATTTCTGTTTACATTAAGCGCCATCTAATGTCAGGGAATGAAATTGAACGTTCGCTCAGCTCATCGTCAGCGAATATTCGTCCCGGTGTGTACGGGCCTTAAGATGCTTTGTTTACATGTAGCTCCATTTTCTCACACGCGGCTGTGGTGCAGCGGTCACCTCTGATCAGAAGTCTGCAGGTTTGATTCACGCCTTGCCCACTCATGTGTTGAAGTGTCCTTGGGCAAGACACTGAACCCCACCTGTATAGTTTTGACAGCATTTTGAATCCATACAAATATCGGCAAATGAACTATCGGGATCTATCGCCAAATCGATTTTTTCTAACACCCCTACTGCACAGTCTTCTTACAAGTACAAAACTTTCTTACTGATGCTTCATATTTTTATAAATGTTGGCATTAATTAATTTGATTGAATCAAGTGAAACTTCACTTCGGATTGTTACATCAAAATTACAAATCATTATTGGGGGGGGGGGGGGGGGGGGGGGGGGGTTCTTTCATTGAAAAATTGCCTTTTATAAACTAGAGCCAGTTGGAAAAATTTAATTTTTAGGCTCAGAACTGTTTTGAATTAAATTTCCTATGTTATTGTATTAAATTGCTTGTTTTTCTACAACACTTTAATAATCAAACTGGTTTTTCTATAGAACTGTATCAAATAAATGCATATTATGGAATCAAACTGGACATTTGTAAATGGAAACTGAATGTAGTCAGCACTTTGACAGTGGTTAATAATAAGTGTGTAACAAATATACCAACCCAACAGCAGCAGAAGTCATCTCTATTATGAACTCATGGAAACCTGGTCATTTCCCTCACATTTTCTGTAAACTACCTAGTAAATGCTAGCTTTGATGTAGCTGGTTTTATTTCTGTCAGGATGTTTCTCATATGACCGTTTTTAATCATGCATTTGATCTGATGCTGACACATCAATAATATCCTTGCTGTGTCAGCTCTCTGAACTTTTTAGGTAGATGAGAAGAGAAAAGCTTCTTGAAGAAGTATTATGTCTCTTTAAGCAGCATGAATTGTAGACTGTCATTTTAAAAAAAAATCCAACACCTAGAGTGACTGAGGCCTACTCCTGCACCAAAATCCTTTCTGTCCTGAAGCCATATGCTGTACCGCAATACCTGCAATTCATTTTCTAAGAAAAACAGCAGAAACATGTCTTAAACCATATTGAATTAATAGATTTCAATGAAAAAACATGAACAAAATACTTCTCTCTTCTCTTTGACACCAAAATGTATGGCAAATGAATGATAGAAGACTATTTCATGTTCAGTCCGGCTACATGTGCAGCACATTAGCTTGGAGTTCGTTGGAGTTGTTGCACAAACAGTGCATGTTGGAGAGAATTATTGATGGAAACATGCACTGTTTTACCGTCTTGTTGCTTCAGTTTTGCTTTAGGTCCACTTTTCTTCTTTCCGTGTCTTGTTACCTTTCCTTGTTTTGCGAGGAGATGTTGAGCTGTAGCATTGTAGCTCCCGCCCCAGCTGATCGGTGATGAAGGCCTGTGCGAAAGAGTGTTGTAACGAGCAGAATATCCTTGGAGTACGTTATCCAGGTTTTTGTTTCAATGCAGTTTCCTTGAGTTGTGGACCAAACAGGAAAATCCACATGTTCCCAGTTGGATTGGAACTTTGTGAATGACGCTATGACAAGAAAGCATCTGGTTGGGTATCCAGCAACAACACCGAAACAGAAATGTGCGGGGTCGGTAGCCCCTACTATACAGCAAAATACCAATAAAAACGTATAAGATTAGGGAGAAAATAAACTAAATGCACATAAACTAGTCTCTCTGCACCAACCGGTTGACCAGGAAGAACAGTCGACCAGGAAGAGGAATGCGTGCAGACACCAGTAACTAATGCATTAAAAACAGGCCATATGTCATGGCGTCGTGGACGCGGCAGACCCAGAAGCTGTAACCCGGAAGTAACTCTCGGACAGGACTAGCTTGAAGGTGGTTTATTTTCTTAAGAGGAGAACAACAGTTTCAAGGTGCGCGGAGTAATCCTCGGGTGAAGGTCTGACGTCACCGGAGATGTGGACGACGAGAACTGGTGGAGTATTTCCCACGAGCGAGGTGATCCGTGGATCCAGCGACGTGGACGTCGAGGACGGCAAAACCAACTTGAGGAAGGCGTGGGCGCCGAGGACGGCGAAACCAACTTGAGGAAGGACGTGAGCGCCGAGGACGGCGAGACCAGGGTGAAGAGAAGCTCTGGACGAAGGAACCAGCGTGACCAATGGTAAGTGGACCTGAGGGTGAGCACAAGAGTCGTGAGCAAAAATAACTTAGCTTGGTTAGCGAAGTTTAAAAGGCCAGACGTATGCACCGGAGTGAGTATAACAAACTGGCGCTGGATACTGAAGAGAAGAACCCTTATGAAGGCAGGCAGGAGATGAGGAGATGCAGGACAGCTGGTTCCAATCAGCAGAGCAGGAGCAGGTGAGCTGGGAGGGGGAGGTGGCTGACACAGGCACCGTGACACCATAGACAATAATGTTAACAAAACAAACACCCACTGACCACTTTATTATGCAAACCTGTCCAACTGGTCGTTATCGCACATTTCTAATCAGCCAATCACATGGCAGCAACTCAATGCATTCAGGTATGTAGATATGGTCAAGACAATCTCCTGCAGTTTCAACCGAATATCAGAACGTAGAAGAAAGATGATTGAAGTGACTTTGAATGGGACATGGTTGTTGGTGCCAGACGGGCTGGTCTGAGTATTTCAGAAACTGCTGATCTACTGGGATTTTCACCCACAACCATCTCTAGGGTTTAAAGAGAATGGTCCTAAAAAAGAGAAAATATCCAGTGAGCGGCAGTTCTGTGGGCAGAAATGCCTTGTTGATGCCAGAGGTCAGAGGAGACTGATCAGACTGGTTCTAGCCGAGAGAAAGACAACATGAAGTGACATAATCCCCGGATTTCAACCGAGTCCCTCAGAAGAGCATCTCTGATCGCACAACCCGTCCAACCTGGAGGCAGATGGACCACAGCAGACCAAACTCCTATCAGCTAAGAACAGGAAACTGAGGCTAGAATTCACACAGACTCACCAAAACCGGACAATAGAAGATTTGAAAAACGTTGTCTGGTCTGACGAGTCTCCACTTCTGTTACCACATTCAGATGGTAGGGTCAGAATTCGGCCTCAACAACATGAAAGCATGAATCCATCCTGCCTTGAATCATTGGTTCAGGCTGGTGGTGCTGGTATCATGGTGTGGGGGATATTTTCTTTACACATTTAGTACCAGTTGAGCATGGTTCCAACAACACATGCTACCTGACTATGGTTGCTGACCATGTCCATCCCTTTATGACCCGGTACTAGCAAGGTCTACCTAATAAAGTGCCTGGTGCATGTATATGGAGGAAGCCCCACCAGTTCAAAGTCCCCCCTTCTTAGAGTTTAGTTTTGGATCTTTTAGGGGGCCATCACTCCCAATCCCGTGCTTACTAAGAAAAAACAGCATTTTTCCTGTTTTTTTAGCTACATATTCAAGTCACACTGCTCTCTCAAATTGTGAGAACAATGTGACTGGTGTGCAATATTTTTATGTAGTAGGCAGGTGTCAAAGCTGGCATATGCATTTGAGATTTGGATCACACAGGATCCTTATTTGATTACATGTATGTATTAAGTTTCTTAAAGGTGCAGGTTATGGAGACAAACTGAACTGTCTGTCTGAAATCTAAGATCAGGTTAGATGTGGGGTTGTGAGCAGAAGAGAAGCTATTAATCTTCCACCTTCAGGCATTGGCTTGTGGCCCCATGATTTTACAAAAATGTTCTTCAAGCTTATGTGCCAATGGACCAACATTCTGATATTTAAGCAAATGAATATGAATGTATGTATTTGATACCATTTAAGGGCAGAGCAGAGCTCCTGTCCATCTCAGCAGTGTGTATTTTGGAGAGACCAAAATGGCATACCTTTCTTTACTGTTCTCTTTTTAAAGAAAAATCTTGAATGCCCTTGTATGGCATGAGTAATAATTTGTGATGTCTGACTCTGACCCGCTGTAACAGCTCCATTAAAATCAGCTTTTTGATGCAACGTAAATGGCTGTTTACAATTAGGGTGGATGGTCTATTGGTTGGCTGGTTGGAGTTTCCTGGTGGCCAGGATCAGGGTGGGAACTATTGTGTGAAACTAACAGGAAAAAGGGAACAGCTATCGGAGAGCACAGCTGTCCGTGAGGAAGGGCAGGTCCCCTGACTTCCTGTTTCTCAACACTCTGTGATCTGAAGCAAAACAAAAAGCTTCCCTTTCTAACCAGAGAAACAATATATATGGTCAAAAACCCTCATCCACTTCCATCCTCCTCTCTCTGTCTGTGCCTTCCTCCTCGTTTTGTCTGCTTCTTTTTCTGCCTAGTTTTCCTGCTGCATTGACTTTCTCAAAGTAATTTCCTCTGTTTCCCTCCTTTTGGGTCATGTCCCTTTTCTTCCTATGTTTTGTGCTGTAAAGCATTCTTTTTGTCATTTTCCCTCTCCTTCCACACTTTTTGTTTGAGGATTTGCTGTGTGGAGGGCTGTCATGAACGTTGCATGTTACTGAGGATGCACAGCATGCACTCAGATTCTCTCATGTCAGTTTATTTCTGTCAAGAACTTTCTCAAAATGAATATGCAGAGTGGCACAAGATTATAACTTATTTTGGAAGAAAATTTCATAGAAAATATAATGAGAAAAAACAGTTAAGCATCTGCTTAGTTTAAATTTGGAAATCATTTAAAAAACAAAAAGAGAACTCATAGTAGTATCACTGGAAGGTTTCTTCTTGTACCAACCTGTGATTTGTTTTGTTAAAATGGAATTTTTGAATGTTTCAGGCCACAATGACAAACAGGCAGTTCATGAAAAAATGAAGAGTGAAATGCAACAAGAGCTTTTAACAGCAGAAAGGTCAAAAGGAGGAGCTCTGTCGGGGAAAGAGAGAGACATTTTATTAATAATAAAAAAGCATTTTCTTATATGGATGTGGAACAGTGAATGAAAAAGTCCTGATGTAAAACATGCAGCATGAGCATCATATGGTGCATGAAGCCAGGCACTCATCGACTTACGTGTTGTAAAAGCAAGAGTGAGCCCTACAACTGAAACCTTACACACACACACTCACACACACATCCATGTGCATTTACACATTGGCTTTAAGTTGAATCAACTGGACTTAACGTGTCCGAATTCCACTATTTTGTAGTTCTGTCTGAAGTCTCTGTGAAAAACCAGTCTGCATCAATGCTCACTGGATTGGGGAACATAGACCACAATGCATTGAAAAATTGTTTAAAATATATAATTAATTAAAGGTTGTTTTTATTAAATAAACCATCATCATCAGAACACAGTGGACTCATAAATAGTCAAATGAAATGATTTCATTAATTAGGTTTTAACTTCGTTGACGTCATATATATTTAAAAAAAAATAGTAGTGAGCTTTGTGTCCAAATTTAAAATCCAGGGCACTAGATACTCCCACACTAGAAAGCTTCTTTAGAAGTAAGGGAGTAGGGAGGGAATTCTGACATACCCAAAATCTTCTTTCTTGAAACATACAAGACATTGGAAAAACCTGGATGAATGAGCACTTTCACCAACATGTTTCCACTCTGTGTTGACCTGGGTCTTATGCATCCGACAGCCTGACCTCATCATGATCAGGAAGCCTCGAATGCTCGAATGGGGTAAACTTACCAAGACGTCCAGTCCTGACGAAGTCTGAAGTTTTCTGTTAATTTTTTATTTAATTTTTTTATTATACTGTATTCATCCCACAATGGGAAATTTGTTCTCCGCATTTGACCCATGAGCCGAACCTCGGGAGGCAGTAGCTTTTTAGGGCCTTGCCCAAGGGCCCTCACTGGGTGATGTTAATTGACATGGTAATATGGTAACCAACCGAGCTACCCGCCGCACCTTTCTTCCCACTATACTGATATTCTGATTCTCTGGGATAATTATATAGTATAAAAGCAAAAGTTCTTGCTAATATTTTTTTAATAAGCAAACAGGCAAAGACTTTAAATATTTCTGATCAGCTCCAATCTGATCCATACAGATTCAGTCCTGCTTTGACTAAACTAATAGAGAAACTATTGTGAAGAAGTAAAAAATCTAGAAGAAAATAGGAAACTATTGGACAAAAATAGGGAGAAACAAACAAGGAAAACCTCTGAAATATCTGATGATGACAAATATTGACTTTGAGAGCTGTGTGATGGAAGGTGCACTTATAAGTCGATCATACAATGAACCTCAGCAGTCTCAGCCTGTAGCAGCAGAACTAAAGGCCTGTTTCTGGTCTTCCAGACAAACCTCCAACTTTTTCAAAAAGGAAAGTTTGAGGTGGGCTGCATGGTGTTCTCCTGTTTCCTCCCACTGTCCAAAAGCATGCTTCATAGGTCAATTGGTTACTCTAAATTGCCCCTAGGTGTGAATGCGGTGTGTGATTGTGGCCCTATGTCAGACTGGCACCCTGTCCAGGGTGTCCCCTGCCTTCACCCATGAGTGACCGGAATAGGCTCCAGCAGCCCTGTGACCCAGAAAGGGGCAAAACGGCTTTGGAAAATGAATGAAAGAAAGTGGGAGGTCTTTGCTTGAAGGTAAAGATGCTGTCTGCCTGCAGAAGTGAAGTAAGGAGGGGGTTCCATTTGAGAGTGGCCTCTTTTGGTTCTGCCATTCATTGATATTTTAGAAATTCAACCTTTGGTTGCTACAGTTTGACAGGGCAGAGCTCTCTTGGAAACACAGAGCTTTGAGGTTTTGAGGTAAGAACTGGCTTAGTCATTTAAAGTGTAAGTTTTTTTTATATTGTTTTGGCTTTGAACTGACAGCTTATGAAAAGAGACTTAAAGTGTTAAATATTTTGTGGTCAGCTTTTTGAGGAGTTTGGAATTAAAAACAGTTTGTTTCTCTTTGTGAGTTATAAGTTGTGTCGTCAGCATAGATTCTCCACGTTACTCACTGCAGGTATGGAGATCAAAGAAGGCCTTCAGTGTGCTGAGTGAGTTTCTGAGACGCCTTTTTACCCTGAATGTAAAGCCTTTGAAACTTTAGGAGACACTTGTTGTCCAGTGAACTGATTTCTTCCATCATGATCATCATAAATAATGAAAAATTAGGACTGTGCTGATGGGTCCATGCATAGAGCCTTGTGGTACACCTTGATTGACTGTTGTGTTTAGAAAAGGTTCATTATTCTCATCAACAAACGGTCAGATAGACATAAACCATAAACCAAAGCTGCTGTTACACCAATGGCTTCCGGTTTCTGTAATGTACAGTGTGTTGGGAGCATGATCTGCAATTTTATTCCTATAAAATGAATTTAAAATGACTTTAGCAAACTAAAGAGGAGCTGTGATTCTTTGTCAGCCTGGCTTCAGTGCTGAAAACACACCTGGGGGGTTGTTGTTCAGACAGATTGAAATCATTTTCTGAATACTCCCCTTTTGACATTCATGTGTTTGACCTCTGAAGATGCTTTCTGACAGGGAGACTTGAGTTATGTTCTCAAGAATTCTAGTATGAAGGATTTTACAATTGTGTTTTTCTTGGTTTATCATCTCTAAACTATGGATTTTTTTTACCTTAAAACACAGTTTTTACCATTTAACCCCTCCCCTCATGTGAACTAATAGATAACAGTATGATTATTGGAGGCCAAACAGTGAGAGTGACTCTCATTAATATTGATTGCTGCTCTGTGGGAATGTGAGTCTCACTGTGTGGGAATGTCTGTGTTGGCTGTTATTTCCCAGCATCAATCAAGAGCGATCAGCTGCATTCATGGCGTCTGCCTGAACCGTCGGAGGAAAGGATGCAAACGTCCTCTGGTATCAGCTTTTATTTTTTTCCTGTCAGACTCCGCCCCGCGGCGTGTGTGGTGCTTTGGGTGGTGGGAGGGTGTCCTGTCTCTTCCTCCTTTGTGTGTTGTGTCCTCCCGGAGGAGCCGTGCCCTGGGGCTCTCTATACCTGGGGGAAGGAGGTTGTTGAATTCTAAATTGGGGTGAAGAGGGGATGACTGGTGGCCTTGGGGGGACCCCAACCCCCATCTTCAGTATCTGCCCCCCCCACACACACACACAGCTCAAACACTCTCCATCCACGCATGGCGTGAGGTTGGATGAGGGTGAGTGGAGACACATCTCTGTCTTTGCTTTGCTGCCTTGCTCCTTGTCTTGTTACGCTTTGGTCCTTATCACCTTTTCTCTCTTTTTTTACCAACCTCAGCCTGGAAAGTCAAAATCGACAAAGACAATGGTCTACACATGTTGAGTAAATAAAACAAAGATGTTGAGGGTCTAGGATTTCTTTCATTGGTAGTTCTCTGCAGTGTCTGCTGGTAATCTGCACATGAACCTTTGTGTGTACTGCTTCTTGTAGATCTCTTGTTTTATCTATTTGTGTCAGTCTTTGTCAAAATGGTCATTTTCCCCTTTCCTCCAGATGTAGGAATCTGAACAGTTGTCTGTCCTCTTAATTTAAGGCATTACAAAGCTGACCAACAGATTTAATCTTCAATCAATGTCCAAAGAACATTTGATGCAGCACTTGTGGCATTTAGCCATCTACAGGAATGTTCACTGCATGTCGCCTCACCAGCTGATTTTTTCTACCATGTGCAATAAGCTTATGTTGGCTGCTGTCAATCCACAACATGGAATACAGTCCATTTGCAGAGATTATGTGTTTTTTGTTACACTAAACATAACTAACAAATAAAAAGAGAGGAATCACACTTCCCCAGTAAATTTGGCCACAGGCTGATTGGGAACATGGCATTATTTTATGGCTTTTCTTTTGGTCAAACTTAGAAACACACTTGAAATTTAGAAAAAGTGAATGTTAAGACGGGTTTGAAGCATAGGAACATTTAAAAGTATCTTATATGATAGTTATAAGTTATGTTACTTCAACCTTAGAAAAGGAAAGTGCTGATATAAGACTTTCAGTTGTCATCCAAAAAGTATCATTTTCAGCCAGGACATCAGGAAAGGAAGACTCCTTCAGATTTTTACTGCTTAAAATGGTAACGCTGCTTCACCTTGTTTAGTCCTTCTCCAAGTCTCAGCTGGTTTAAGTTGGACCAACACGTCAGAAGTGTTCTTTGTTACTAAGCCATGCAGAGACTTAAACACAAGGGGGACTGTTGGAAAGCCAGAGCAAAGACCTGAGGACTCAGAACTGATGCAGTCTTACATCCTGCTTTTTGTCAGGATCCAATTAGCAGAGTTCTGGATGAATTGCAGCTGCTTTATAGGACTTTTTAACTTGGTAACAACTGCCCTTGCAGGTGGATGAGCTGTCTGCGGGTGTGAGAGGGGGGAAAACCTGTGAGGGGCATGCAGGAAGCAAAATATCAAGGTGGTAGACCCTCATTGAGCTTGTAGAGCAAAACTGTTCATGCACATTTTCTAAGAGCATGCTACGAGTTACAGGTTGTAGTGAACACTTATGCAACATGCTAGGGTAAGTAAGGGTGACGTAGGTGAGTGTTGAACAGACTTTTCAGCATTACAACAGTAAGTATTTGTATCCAGTGGACTGCACCGGGAGGCTGCTAGTGAGATGAGTGCCGCCCACCTGTGTACAAGTTTGCCCATTTTTTGCCTGAAGACAGTTGTGAAGGCAGTTGAGAATGAAGTTTGGTGCAGCGGTACAGCAGCATCACTGGCATGTCATAAATGCAGGCAAATTACCTTAAAAACTCTACCAATACTTTAGTGATTATGGTTATGACCAGCGTTCGAACCTCCCTGGGCCGCTCCTTCATTCTTCTTTCTGCCCCCTGTGACTGGAATGAATCGCAGAAAACCTTAAAGTTGTGTACCTTGGTCTCCTTAGCTGCCTAGATCTTTAACAGATGTGGTTTGTGATGAATGCAGAAGTGTTCAAATGTTTTTATGGGTCTCGTTCATTCTTTTTTGTAAACGTGACCTTAGTGCCTCCTGTAGACGTTTTGTTGTTTTGATGTTTGAATATGTCCTTTTTTATTTGTATGTAACTTATATGACACTGTCAGTCTGTTGTATTGTGATTTTAAATGAGAAATAAACCTTACTAACCTTAGCCTTTCCAATACTTGACAACACACTCACCACTCGACAATGCAATGAAAGGGAACTCCAAGGCACACCTGGGATCCCTTTAAAATGCGCCTTGAGGTGGCATCTTCTCTCTATGACCCTCCATGGGCCCAGGCAAGCCAAAAAGCAGACAGTTGCAGTCGTCTAACCTGATGTAGATAAACATGCCTCTCCAAGTCTGATATAAACAGTAGAGCTTTGATTTTCTTTAATGTCTTTAAGATGCAAAATGCTGATGATTTTGCAGATTTAAAAATGTCTCATTAAGGAAAGGTTCACGTTTAAGACTTTATATCATTAAAATAAATGTTAAAAACTTATTTTAGAACCAAAGGTTACACATAAATGTGTAACTTAAAGTCAACTTAGCACTTGATGGACCAATCAACTAATTATCTGAGCACAGCTTGGCATCATTTAAAATAAAAGATTCCACAATTATGCAGTTTTGGTCTGTTACATACCATGAAAGAGGACCCCCATGCTTCTCATTTTTTTCTCACTATGGACATGAGTATGCTACTTCCTCTGCAGGAGTTCCATGGCTTGAATGACAATAACAGGGGCCTTCAAAACCTCTGCTTCACAGCACTAAACAAGGACCACTGCATGTTCTGTCAGCCTACAAGAAATGTTACGTCTTAATGATGCATTTTGATTCATGCAGTTGGGCAGAAATGCAACCAAGGTTTTTGTGAAATGTCCTGCTGTTATTAGTTGCAGGAACAGTGCAAGAAGTGTTGACCACACAAAGTGGAATCAGGCAGCCTCCAAAAAGACACAAAATACAGAGGGAGGGCAACAGACTGGATTAAAGTTTTATAACTGATAAATATTTCATGTCCTGGGCAGTGATTCTCACATTCTGGTGGGTTTGTGCAGGAATGTGTGTATGCTCTGAAGTGTGCAGGCCTCAGTGTTGGATGCATTTCTCCTCAATATATGCTGCATGTTCCAACCCTCTATGGACACCACCATCACTATCTGGAGTATTTTATCCAGAAAATGTTGACTTTTTTCCACTCTTATTTGAAAACATGACACAATTTTTGCAAGTAACATGGAAACTTCTTCCCATTGAAATTCTCAGTGAAGATACTCCTACTGTGATCACGGTTTTAAAGATCGTAATAAGAAAATGATACCAATGCATTTTGTTCACACATGTTTCAAGTATCCTGGATGGTTGTGTGCAGAAACAGCTGGAAGAACACAGCAGAAAGAGATGATAAAACATCAGGAGACTGCAGTGAACTGAAAGCAACAGAACACAGAGAGGTGGAGGGAGAGTTTCTTTCTAAAGTTGCTGTCAGAACTTTGCAGAGAATCTGTTTCAGTGGAAGGACTGAGATGTTTTTCTGAGGTTTGAACTGACAGCTCATACCTTTCCCAATGTAAAACCAGTTAAGGATTCATACTGCAGTTAGTTTGAAACCAGCTCAAATTAATAGAAGGTTCACCAAAAATATGAAATATGATTATTAGGATAAATTCATAAATTACAACTTAGAGTCTCTACAATTTACATAATAACAGACAAATGACACACTCATGCTACAATCACTAATGCTCACTTTATTATGAACTACATGGCATCAGAAAACATCAACAGAATTGTGCAAATGAAACAGCTAGAGTTGGATAAATGGGTATAGCTGCGTTTCCTGAAAAAGTGTTGTTACAATAAATGTCTTAAATATTATTAACTCAAAGGATATTCTAAAGTTCTCTTTTGGTTACATTTCATTTTTGCATATAGATCAAATTAAGACAGAAGATATTCTTCAATTCTGCAGCAAATCAAAACATTTGCTACCAGGTGAGTATTAAAAGCAGGAAGTCAGTTAATCTGAGGATTTATTAACCTTCAAAATGAACTATGCTTTTGCCAAATTAAACCCTAAGAAATATAAACACTCACCCCACACCTCCATCAGGAGGCCAGTTTTATCGTGGTAACGGACCAAAGAGGGCCTTCTTTTGCATTTGTTCATAACAAGAAAGCAGGCAAAGTTGGCGGCCTTCAATGTTCAAATGTATGAACAAATACATGAGGAAAACCAACACAGCTGCAGTGGCTGTCACAGACCAAAAATCACAAGCATGCAGCAGCTGAGAGACAATGCTTTTAGTAATCCCATCATCTGCTGCAGGAATGCAAACTGTCACTCCACATTGTTGTTCAGTCCATCCATGCGCTGCTTTGGAAATAATATAGCCTATATCTCTCACTTGGGAGCCCCTTGGTTCATTTGTGAACTCTGAATATGGATTTAATAAAAAATATCTACAACTAAAAAGGAGACTTTAGGTCACTGAAATGAACCACCCAAGGTTCGGTTTCACTATTTTACAAGAGCAACAGCAGACAGCAGCAGGATCATGCAGTGACCTCGTCTGACCCTCGTGTGTCCTGCATCCTCAGCTGATTAACCTGACTACCTTTGTGAAAAACAAAACAAAAAAGCCCAGAATGAACTTTTTTGCCTCAAACCTTCATCTACTTAGCTTTAATAATACTTTATTAGTCAGAGTCAATGTCAAATTTACAAGGTGGTCACATGATCAGAGGAAGAAATGTTTGTCTCAACGGCATGGCGCTGACGAAGTGAAGAAGAAACACAGACGGTAGTTGGGAGGGGTGTGGTTAAGAAACGGCGTGACTATGGCAACAGCGACAGTAATGTGGTTTTTAAACTAGCTCATCTTTTTGGAAACATGAAGCCTGGTTACTCATGCAGAGCAAAGTGTCACAGCATTCGTCACAGTAAACTGTGTGAATTATGGCCGTGATATTTATGCACAACAATGATTGTTGTCAAAAGAAAAGGTATTAAAAATACTTCTTCCTTTACACTGCAGTAACAGCGTTGTAAGTATCCTGGTAATGTACAGGTATTGAAAATAAACTGAAGGGAGAGACGGAGTACGGATTTGATGCCCTGCAAACAGACTCAATGTACTGAATTTTATTTGAAACACTCATTTTGTGCATTGATATCAAAACAGTTTCATTGGTTTATGAAAAACCTAATTAACACGCAGAAGTAACACAATTATGGTTCTATTAATGCTTGAAATGAGGATTTCTGATTTTCAGTTAAATAAAAACATAAATAAAATAATAAGTCATTAGATAAAATAAAGGCAAAATACTTCTGAAATGTTTGAGAGTTGTTTTCCCACCAACACAGCCTCCCACTCTGCTCAGGTGTGGCGGAAAAGATTCTCCTGCTCTCACAGAAAGGGCTGGACATTTCAGTTCTAGCATCACATGTGACAGTAAAGCGAACAGATGGACAGCTTTGTCAGCTGTCATGTGATCATGTAATTACCTGCATGATGTCCCCCCCCCCCCCCGGCTCCATCTCTCCTCATGCCCTCTGTGGGGCAGTGCAGTGATCTCATGCTCGTGCTGCGGACTCAGTAATGGCAGCTCATGATGCGCGTTTAGATAGAGATGGGGTCGATGCCGGCAGGTGTGTTTGCAGAGCTGTGTGAGCTCTCCTCAGCCATTGATTAGGCTCACAGATCAATATGTCAGCTTGCTTTTCATTTTTGCATCTCTCCCCTCACCGATCGTCAACAGTAGCTTACACTTTGAAGCAATAATCAATGTTCATGGCATTTCTGGCTTAGCTTATTGATTACTGCCCCTACCATCAGTCTAAGCTAGCTCTGGTTTGGAAACATTTCAGGTACTGAAAAATAAAAAAATACAAATCAATATTTCCTGTGAGTCTGGAGGTCTACTTTGTTTCTAAACCCCTGAAATAAGTTTGCTTTATTTCAGTCTGGTGTGAAACTTTGGGAGTTTCTTTTTTTTTTGTTACCAAAAATCTTTTAACGCTAATATTAAAGTTACTTCTAAAAAGTCTTAAAAATATGAATAAACACAAGTATGTATAGTTTAAGTGCATCTACCCGTTTTTTCATTCGACAAGCAGCTTTCTGAAAGCCTCTTTTTAAGTGACACATTAATAAACCAAACTTTTTTCACAGATGTAATTGTAGTCCCTATATATATGTACTCATCTATTTGCAGAAAAGTATACTTGAACATTTTTACAATGAATTTATAACTTGTGGAGTTGAATAGCTTGAAACAATACATTTAAAAAAACCAAAACGTTGTTTCTCTGGAGAGCTGGAAGGGTTGCAGGGCTGGATCATGCTTGTGCTTCTCTGCATGTTTACAATATTTATTTTTGTCCATACATGTGGGCGGCATACTGTTTACTAGGTTTTCGTTGCTCTCCCATGGTGCATCATTACTGTGCATATATGGCTCTGAGGTCACGTCTACGTGTGTCCGTGCACACGTGTGTGTGTGAGCCAGAGTAGACAGCAGTAAATTCAATATTCTGCCGTTTTACAGCGTGCATGCGGCTCCCACACTGACACATGAGGAAACGCTCTCACACAGACGCACAAGTGCGTGTAGAGGAGGAACACAAGCACACATGTTCGAGAACGCCTCACACAAATCAAAGGGAGCAGGGACTCTTAACCTGTTCCAAACAATGGCACACCTTTTTCTGTCTGAAACACTCAGAAGCACATGGCAGAGGAATCATCCCTCTCCAGAGGAAATTAAAAATATTGACCAAAATGTTTCTGCAGCATTCCAACAGTAAATCGTTTAATTGAACGTGTGAAAAAGTGAGGACATTTAAGAATAAAAGACTAAAAAAAGGGAGTTCTCACTGTGGTAATTTTGATCACCCAAGATGTTGTGGCTCTAAAGTTTTGGATGAAAAACCGTTTTTAGTTTAAATAAGTACATTTTATTTAAAAAACACAACATTCTTTTTTTATATGATCAAAAAATCTGTAATTACACAAAGTGAATATTGTCAACAAAGTTTATGATTTTAGAGAAGGGAGGATTTCACAGGAAATGAGGACAAACTATCATCCTCCGTTTAGTTCATTCATTAATATAATGTAAACTTAACAAACCTGAGAAATACACAATCCCATAGGAATTCCAGTTCAGGGGGAATCCTTAAAGCAGCAGAATTGAATGATGCAGTTATCTTGGTAATCATCTGTCGTCCTTCAACATCCTGCTGCCAAAAAAATAAAAATAAAAAATGGAAATAATACATTTAAAATAGGCCTTTCTACATGAAGTGTACATTAAATGGAAAACAAATCATCTCTTTTCTAATATTAGTGATGGATTTTCAAAGAAACAAACTTCATTTTACATGTGTTGGTAGCAAAGCAAAACAAAAGTAATGCAATGAAGAAACATTTGACTTTTTACTGCAACAAAGTAGTAAGGTGTTGCATATTTTTTTACGTTACTCAGTAAATATGTGGTCGCTGGTGTTTTGTGGTGATAATTAAATGTTGTAGTCATAATTAGACATATCACTTAAATCACTGTTTTATAACATTATTTTAGCCTTTTTAACAGCCAGGTTGTGGACCTGGATTTAGAAGTGTTTACTGTAATTAAAGCTGACATTAATATGTTTTTTATTTTTTCCTTGTTTCAACGTTTGATCGCTCCTCTCCTCCACCTCTCCTGAAAACCCCGCATTTGATTTGGGAACAATACCTTGAAATATACTTAGCAGATGATCCAATTTGTTTGCTTTCAGCTCCAATATTACAATATTTATTTGGCAGTAATTTAGCAGTACAAAAATGTACAATTTATAGAACTATAAAGTATTAATACAGGACTGTGAGTGTTTGCCAGTGCATGTGCAGCAGCGGCCGCTCCTCCAGCGGCAGAACTCTTCTGCCGTCTCGCTGGCTGTCGCTGCTGGCAGGAGTCCTGGCCAACAACAGAGAGAAACAATCCCAACAAAGTGGCATAAATTAATGCGACTAATTAACACTGCGTTGATTATTTGTAAATTGCATGTTTGGGTACACATTACTTGAGAGACATATGCTGCTTGTCCTGTTCTCATAAACAAGTGCCAGCTAATCGCTATCTCTGGAGCGCCCGGCAACTGGAGACGGGCCAATCAGCAGCTCTGGAGAACAAAAGCACAGAACAAGAAGAAGGGTAATGAAGAGGAAAGGAAGGAAAATAAAAAAAAGGATTCAAATAAATCTACCATTTCTTTATGCTTCCTTTTTTTAGGATTGTATTCTAAAGCAGAGTTTTTTCTAAGCCCACACTCTGCTGGTGGGTGTGAAACGTTACTGCCTGAGAGACAAATGTGGGGCCTCTTCCTTCTCTCTCCAACATATTTAGGTTTTATTGAGACTTGTAGTGAAGATTTTCATCTTCTGGAAAGTTTCAACCTCCCCCGACTTTCCTTTTCCTGAAAAGTTTTTCCTTATCCAGTAAAAATGCTCGTTAGACTGCCTTCTCAGCTGCCTGTGTTGATTCCTACTCAATTATTTCTTTGTCGGATGAAAAGAATCAGATAACAAACAATTGTCATGGAGTTAAAGTGTTGTGTTGTTTTTTTGATTTTTTCGTGTAAGATCATGAGTTCTTGACAGCCGTAGCCTCCACATGGAAATGAGGGTTTTGTGCAGCCACAGCTCCATCAGTGTCTTGATGATCTTCAAGGACACATTCCACGTCTTTCTGTGCATGTTCATAACTGACAGAGTCACATATGATGTGAACAACACAGAGGGGACTCCAGGTTTGACTGAGTGATGATTGTGAAGGATGTTCGGACCCAATCAGACTGCAGCCTCGTGACACGGCTTTCAGCCCTCAGAGTCTGAGGTTTACGGTGGTCACAGACAAAACCTGCCTGCAGACTCGGATCTGGCTGATATGGCTGCACAGAAAGGGATTTCTGTCATGATCCAGAGCCTCTTGAGAATACACTTCCATGGCATAGAAGCCTTTCTGCTGCACTTCTATGTGCAAACATGATTTAAACTCTGTGGACATTAAATGGCTGAGTAGAATTTAACAACATAATAGTCTTAGCATTAGGTTCTTTGTTTTGCATGTTCTCGCTCAGTGTGGTAAATGCGTGCAGACAACCAAAGGATCCAGAAACCCTAAGGAAGAGTCATGTTTTTGGTGTGTTAAATCCAAATGTTTATTAACCGAGGATGTAGACAGACTGTAACATCCAGAGCAGAAGGTCAGCTGAAAGGTTTGCTTGCAGTGTAAATATTGGATGAGGGAACCTAAAAATGATGTGAAGCGAGACCGGGACTGCTGTGCCTGCTGCCGTGCTAACACCACCTCTGAGCTGTTTGGACCCTTTAGGCTGAGAAGATCCAACCGGAGCTTCTTTGTTGTTCGGTCACCGGCTGCCCCCAGCCCCCCCTCCCATCCTTCGAGTCTTCCTCCCGTCATTGACAAGCCCTTCTTTTTTTTTACTTCTTTAGTTTCCTCTCACAGTTTCTCTATTACTGCTGGCTCTTTTTTTCTTACCCGATTCCTTCTCACCTCCTCCTCCCCCCAGCTCCACCCCACCCACCCCCACCCCACCCCCCAGCTCCTCAGAGTTCCTCCACATTAACAGTCAGCTCCACTCCTGGAAATACTTTGTTTTTCAAGCCTGAGTGAGAGAGGCAGCGAGATACAGAGAGAGCATCATTTACACAGCCCCTCCCCAGCCTTCTGCCCCCGCCACAGTCACTGCTCACCACGCCAAACATTTTTGTCTTATTTAGTCATGCCTGACTTTAAAGAACATTTGAAACACACCAGTCCTCCTTCCCTCCTCTCTGCCCTCCACTCTCCACATCACCCAGGACCCGACCAACCAGGTCTGACCTTGAGAGCCTCCGGAGCCGCTGTCTTTAGGGACATTTCACTTCTAAATTAGGTTTTATACGACCGGCCCCCTCCACCTCCTGACCACCCACTCCTCCCAAGGGAAGGGGAGCGAGAACATAATTCTAGACAGCAGAGTTGACTCTAAAATGGATTATTTCTGCCTGAAATCAGAGGCTGGGTGCTGCTGGATGGGGGGGGGGGGGGGGGGGGGGTGTCCTTTACCAAAACACAACATCACAAAGTAGGAGGAAGTGGGTTTTTTTCTCAATTTAAATGTTTTCATATCTTAGTTCCATGAGGCATGTTGCTGTGACTCTGGGTAAAATAAGGGATTGATCTCATTTGCAGAGCAGAATGCAGCTTAAATTCCAGCTAGCATTCCACAGCAGCATCCTCTGAACCACCGGGTGGGTCATGGCGGCGCAGGGAGGTCCCAGCAGCCGTCCTCTGTAAGAGTGAAGGTTTTTAGAACGAACTGCTGCAGGGTTGAGCAGCATTACATTACATTACTACCGTATGTAACACGGATCCTGAGTGTAAACCACTAAACCATCATCACAGTTGTCACAAAGGTTTGTGCTTTGTGGATATGTTGCAGTCAGTCTATGCAACTGAAGCACCAGTCTAAGTCAACATCTCAATCTTAAAGAAAATGTATGCATTTAGAAGTTGCATAAAAAGTTTACAACATTGAGAGAAATTCGGGAAGAAACAGGAACTGGTTCCCTTTCCCTGTGCATTTCTATCTAGTTGCCCCTGAGCAAGTCAGTGTGCACGGGAGGAAGTGCCTGCTGATATTTGCAGCTCTCAGGCATGTGTGTGTGTGTGTGTGTGTGTGTGTGTGTGTGTGTGTGTGTGTGTGTGTGTGTGAAGCAGGGCGATGCTGGAAATGAGTATCAGCATTCTGCAGCAACCTCATGACTAAAGAAATGAAAGTGAGACAGGCGGGCTCTGTGGGAATGAGCTCCCAGGATGGATTCTGGGTTTTCCCGCTGAAGGAGAAACTCTGCAGGAAGAGCAGCCCGCCGTTTCTACGGCTGCTTCTCTGTCTGTGCTGTTCGGAGGTCAGAGGAACATTCAGATGGGCTGCTGCAAATATTGAAAACATATGTGATGCTTTGTTTACCTGATTTTATAGAAAATGCTGTGAGGTTTTGGTGTAACTTCACCTCATTTGTTTTCAGCAAAAAAAAACACAAAAAATAAAGAATCTGAGCACATCTAGTGCATAATATTTCCTTGTTTGGATGAAGTTTTGTTCTCCCAAGAAATAGATTTTGATGAGCAGTGTTCAGACTAGCTGCTGGGGAGGGGAGCACGCCAAGGCAGAATCTCCGGGGCAGAAAAAATGAAAAAATGAATGACTTTAGCAGAATTAAAAAAAAAAATTCAAGTTAACTTAAACTTTGATCGGTTTGAATTTAAAACACGTGGATCACATTAGCCATTTCTTTTTGCCTGCGACATGAGACTAGAAAAGGAATATATTTATTGTACATTTATGAAGCCTATATATGTTTTGATATATATATATTACTTCATTTATATTTCAAAAATTAAAAAGAAATTAACTTTAAATCAAACACATTTAATATATTATTTTTTTATTAATTTAATATATTATTTTCCTATTGAACTCTTTGTATTCATGATCCTTTTGAGTTCATGTTTCACTTCGAAGCCCATCGAACAACAAATCTCTGTTGTTGTGATTTTGGGCTGTACAAATAAAATTGAATTGAATTGAATATTAATTATTCCATTTATTAGAATATAAAGAAAAATAACAAAGAACTTAAAAAATTATGCCGTGTTCTTGACAGTGTAATTACTTATCATCATGTGTGTGTGCTGTAAACCATGCAGTTCACACACACACATTAGATTCATTCAATATCTGGGTTATCTAATAAAGTCAAGTGAAATCTGATGTGTTTCTTGAAAGGGAGTTTGAAGAAGCCAATGTATATAATAATGTATATAATCCCACCCGTATTGAGTTATTGCTTTATCACTGATATTTTTGAACAGTTGGCATAATCTAGTCCTC
Organism: Oryzias latipes; assembly: GCF_053564925.1. Taxonomy (NCBI): domain Eukaryota; kingdom Metazoa; phylum Chordata; class Actinopteri; order Beloniformes; family Adrianichthyidae; genus Oryzias; species Oryzias latipes. Next base: position 2,566,094 of record NC_136246.1, on the reverse strand, counting down.
ATCAGATCAAAGGATTTATCCAGGAACCAAGAGGAGGGCTTGTTGATCCTCCTCAGAAAACATTCTTACATCATTTCAGTTATGAGACGTCATGGAACTGATATCATGAACTCATTATTATCATCAGAGAACATCATTGCATGAATCCAGAAATGCTCGCTGCACAATAACTTATTGGTATCATCAGAAAACACTTTTATTTAATTTCAGGTAACATTGGTGTAACATTATCATCAGAACACATTTCATCAGACTTCACTCATCCCTGTTTTTGGAATTGGCTCAGACTCCCACTGACCTTTAGGAAAAGTTTCTCTATACATTTTTTTGAATTTATGGATATTTGAAGATTGTTTGAGCTCAGTGCTTAACCTGTTCTAAAGTTTAGTGCCGCACACTGACACACAGAAACTTTTCTTGTGGTTTAAATCCATTTTAAAGTTACATCCGTCAGTTTGTAGCCAACGACATTTTCCAAGAACTGCTGTTGGAAATGTGTGGTCATACAGCTTTAAAAGTCTGGATTCATAAAATAAAGTGTTTGAATGATCAACATAGCCAGATTTTTGTATGACTGTTTTAAGTTAAAAAGACATGTTCATCAGAATGTGTATGAGACTGAAGCAGGTCAGGATCAGTGGAAAGTGATCAATAAACAGCAAACATTTGTCAAAGCTGTGTGCAAACAGGATTTGCTGTAAAAATAGTAGCTTCATTTGTGGCACACAGCCAGGCCAGCTGCCTCCTGCTGTTACTGCTATTTATGCCAAGTTGAGCTGATTGTCTCTCTGCTGCGGCTCAGGGGCGCCATCGGGGTCTCGCCTAGCTTATGGTACAAAACAAACAGGCCAAATGATGCATTCAAGGTTTGGATGACGGTGTGGCTCTCGTATCTTTACTGAAGCATCGTAGCAGAAACACGTCTCAAACAGAACATGAGCCTTGTTTAAAATACGCTGAGTGGGCTTTCAGTGTCTGACAGGAGGACATGACTCCAAGAGTTTTGTTTTGTTGGAGAACAGACCCTGGACCTGCTCGGGCCCCTCATGTGTCTCTCTGCTGTCTCCCTGCAGCGATCGGCCGGACGCTGATCCCCCGTTACTTCAGCACGGTTTTTGAAGGAGGCGTCACAGAGCTCAGCTACATCCTGAAGCACTCCAAGGAGTCCTTCCACAACTCCTGCATCACACTGGACTGTGACCAGTGCACCATGGTCACTCAGCACGGGAAGCCCATGTTTACCAAGGTAATGCTGGACCACCTCCATGAATATTAGAACACCGGCTATGACCGTGTCAGGACAGACTCACTGACACTTTCAATGCCATTCATTCCTTCATGTCATGCAATAAATGATGACATCTTATATGCATGTGTCTCATTTTATGAATAATAAAGGAGATTAGTTTAGATACATTTTTAAGTCGACTTCTCCTTTCGGAGCTTGTTTACTGGTTTCTGACTTTCAGAGAAATCCAGAATATTCTCTAAAAAAAGGATATTGTTTGAACTCAAACTATTGAGCCAATTGCTCCCTTGATGTTTAATTGTAATAAACCAGAATGTATCTAAAATCTGTGTTATTAAATTGCTGATTTGCAGAGTCTTGTCCTCTTAAGCACTTTTCAGAGTTCTGGCATTTTTCCTGTTAATGGTGCTGACGCATTCATACACTGAGTCTCCTGAGATCAAACTACTGGGATGAGAATGAGATGCATGAAGATTACAGTTTTGGAGTTCAGTCTAAATGACAGAAACAGAGCAAACTCTAAATGTTCTGTGAAATCATCCAAAACTGACACAAAGGGGCTCTGAAAGCACTAAAGCTGAGCTCATCTGCTTTTGTCTGAGGAGGAGACAATCCCCTTGTGAGCTGGAGTGAGTATCTTCCTCACCACAGTCTGATCCAGATGGCTCTCTGACTCCAGTCTCCTTCTGCTGACTGTCTAAATGGATGTGAGGCCGGATACCTCGTCAGTGCAGAGCAGCCCAGCTGACGGGATTCCAGGAGCAGAAGGAGCGGACCGCATCGTTCGGACTTTAAACAGCGGCACGCCCTCCTCGTTTTTGTGCTTTAACAGCAAGCACCCTTCATGTGTGTGTGTCTGCGTGTGAAGATTAACTTTCTCTGCTAATCTGCCCAGAGTCCACACGGGGAATGAAAAACAGGGCAGGTTGTGTTGATCAGACTTTGTCTTTTATTGAGGGAATTAAGTTCTTTATTCTCTTCCATTCATGTCGCCCTGCTGAGTCTGACCCCGTTGGGTCTGGACTGCTGCTTGTGAGACCAAACATTTGGAGGACAACTTTCCTGCTCGGGTTTTACAATGTTTTTCATAATTTGATTCTCAGATCTGTGAATATGTGATACTGTTAGTGAGGCTAGCAGACATTAGAGCAGCAAGCAGGGCTGATGCATTTCCACTCTGAACCTCACACACACGCACACACACACAGTCTCACACACGCCCACATGCACACAAACAGACACGCACACAGTCACACACACGCCCACATGCACACAAACAGACCCGCACACACACACACACAGTGCTAGACCGCTGCTCCCTCAGTGCTTGGGAGGATCTGCCGCAGCACTAGGATGAATTTTAGACGACAACCCGTCTCGACTCACATGGTCCTTTTCAAACTTTCTCATTGGTCTCAACAACATTTGTGTGTCAGTTTCAGCTTATTTGGTGCACAGAGTGGTTTTTTGTTACAGCAGGACTCACAGCAGTGGGACTTCTACGACTTTTCTGACTTAGAAGGATTCAAGTCAATTTCAGTTTTCTTTATTTCAAACACAAATGACAATAAACACAAGCTTTTAAAATAGACAGGATAATGAGGAATGTTGGACTAATATGAATCCTCACAACAAACACGCAGACATGCATAATGTTACAATAAAAACACATTTGACTGCTTGATCGGACCTTAAATGTCTCTATACTGTAAACTTCTTTCTTATATTTCATCATGTTATTAATAATTTGTGCTTTTCTAGCTTATGCAAAAGCAGTCCCATCTATTGATTGATGGATTTTTGATACGTATTATTGCAAAACAAAAACAATCGTAGTAAATTAGCTTATGTCAGGAAACTGCAGGCTTTTCCCTAAACAGAGAAAATGTTTTTGGTGTCCAAATGTTTTGATGCATGGTCGGTCTCCCTGCAGCATGTGTGGGACGGTGACTTGCTGGGTGGGCTTAGATATGTGCATGCAGTAAAATTGCAGTAAATGAAGGATGCATCCTCTGTTAGTTGTTGCGTCAGTCAACACAAAGGAAATCTCGACATTCTTTCGAATATGGAATGTCTTGTTTTTTTGTTTGTTTGTTTTTTACCATGTTTCTCAAAGGTAGTGAAAAAAAGTCACAGATATATTACAAGTGTCAGATATTAATGTTTGGAAAGGAGCAGATCTGTGACCTGGTCAACAAAAGGCTAAATTTACTGCTTACTCCGGCTCTCTTTTCATCTCTAAATTGGACGGGAAGAATGAATTCATTAGAAAAAATTCCAATAAGTGAGCGTGTTGTGTGAGCGCTCCCAGCAGCCGTGAGCCTGCAGCTCTGGAGGCCCGAATCTCAATCAGCTCTGCCTCGCCTCGCTTTCCTCAACCGCCGCTGCCCCCCGACTCACTCATCCTCCCCCAACTCGCTCATTCTCTTCCTCGCTCTCCACTCCACCGCACGCTCTCATCCCCCCCGTACACACACACTCGCATCCTTCATCCCCAGAGAAATCATTCCCAGCTCCCGACATGAGCTCTGCCCCCCCCCCCCCCCCCCCCCCCCCCCCCGTTTCCGTCTCTTTCTGTTCCTATCTGTCTTCAAAATGTCTAATTCTGCTCACATTTTCCAAGATTATTTAGTTTGGTTTATAAAATTTGCGATATTTGCTGTTTGGGACGTTCTCTGATCACTGAAATCTAGGTGGTGAAGTTAAGCAGCTAAATGTGGAAATGCTGGAATTAGGTCAAAAAAGAAACGTTTTTCACATTGGACTGAACAAAGAACAACACGTTGTGAACGGCGAGCTAAACACCGAGCTGTTAGTTATTTTTGTTTTTTATGTTCAGCTAAATTCCTTTTCTCCTGGTATAATTGGAGTTTTGAGGGGAGAAATGTCTGATATTAGCTCATTTTTAAGCCTAAATGTGATTAAGATAAAGTATTGTTACACTTTGAGTATGAAATTAAGAATATATATTCATTCCTCGCTCACTCAATACATTTCAAGAAAGATGATCAGTTGTTTGAAGTCTCCACTAATTGACACGTCGCTTTGCAAAAAGTCGTAAAGTCACAGATGAGCGATTTCTGTGTGGTTAAAAAAATGAATTATCATATACGGGACAAGATATTAATTGATTTCTATGGTTGACAAGTAGGAACTAAACTCTTATTGTGAAAATGTAAAGAGGAAAAGTCTTTTTGCCGCCTGATGTCACAAATGAAACAGCCTTAATGATGCCTGCAAATGATCTTTTCAATAAAATGTGAAGTTGGAGGAGGCATTGCGTGTCTGAAGTTTCTCCCCCTGCACACACGTGTGTGCTGCTCTAGTCTAATGAGTGGGCGGAGTCAGAAAGGCTGCTAGAATGCGGGCTGTTCTTCAGGTGTGGGTGGAAAATGTGTGCAGGGCTCTCAAGCCGGTGAGGTGTTGACAAGTTGACACAGGGAGCCAATTTAAGCAGAAGCTCCCAACCTGCCAGCCTCCCTCCGTCTCCAGCATCTCCATTCAGGACCCAGCATGCATCACTCTCCCTGACCAGCATGGGTTGGCTGTGCAGGCCTGGTCATCGTTACAGGAGCCCAGATGGGATTTTGTTTGCTCGGAGGTGAGCAAAGAGCAAAACAGCTTTTTGACGCATAAATCTGTTTGAAGTGGATTTTTTCACTCATAACATTATTTTTAGAAAATAATATATTTTTTTTTGATTTACCCTAAGAAAAATAGGTTATTCATAAAAAGATATTTAAATCAATGCGTCCATAAAGAAAACCAACCCTTGGTGATCGACTGTCACGCCACCTTCATCTGTCATCTGTGGGGTTTTCATAGTTGTCTGATTCGGATGAAGGGATATCTGAACATTTTTTCTGCAACATGATGGAATTTGTTTTATTAAATCCTGACCATTTCAAAAGCGGAGCTGAGAGATTATATTAATTTTTTTTAAATTTAAACTAAACTGAGATGCAATGATGAAGAAAAGACAGATGAACCACTGCAGTCACAGTAGTTTGTCTGAAGAAAGCATTTCTGCTGACTCAAAAACAAATGAAGGGATTTGGAGCAGTCATATCTAAAGACACACTGAAGCATCGAAAGTGATTTCCTTTAACGACCAATGAAGCGAGTGTTCATCAGATAGTCATGTATTGAATTCTTTGGCTCATGTTTTTCTGAAAACAGACTGAGAACATTTTCCCCAAACTTACAGAAGACGTCAAAGAATGACAGTGTGTACTGGTGCAACGTCCATTTAAATGAGATCCATGCTGGACCTGCGACAGAGCGATCAGAGCAGTTAAGAAATAGATGGAGGGATGGACATCAGGACATGAAATGTGGCATTTTTATTAAAAGGTTAAAATAATATTTTTGACAATACTGACATTGTTCTGTATTCTCAGAAATTGTGAGACCATCTTCAGAAAAGTTAAAACAAGGATTTGCTGTGACTGAGGACATTCAGCCTGACTCCACTTTATTTTTAAATGCTTCTAATGTCTTTGAATGACCTTCATTGGCTCTGTTGGTTGATCGTTAGGTTGGGGTTCGGTATTGAAGACAGTTGCAGCAGAACTGGAGATCCCCTGATCTCAACCCCCCCTGTGTGGAAGATTTATGAGCGTGCTGCTAAATCAATGTGGACTCTCTTTCAGGAGCTCCTCCTTTTCAATGGAACACTTTTTATTTAACAGGATCTTTCACTTTTCACGAGTGTGCACTAATTAGGGAAAAATATGAGCCATTATTAGAAATATGAGCTCTAACATTTCCTCAGGAATTTCAAGGAATGCTGCATTTGTGTCTGTGCAGCAGCATACTAAACAATAATTGCTGCACATTTAATGCACATGGCAATTGAAGTGATGCTGTTTGGCTTCTTGGTGTGGTTCTGATTCTGACAATCTGTCTATCAGTTACACCGAGGCTTTCCTGGAGAAGCCGAAGATAGAGACAATGCAAGGGAATGGCTTAGCACTTCAGAAGAAGGAATCAATAGCACATTGTTATTTCACTGTAGGCATTAGACCTGGAAACAGCAGAAGACCCAGCTCACCAGGAAACACAATTCAGGTTATGTCTCTGCCCACAAAAAGTCAGGGTTTCACAAATTAAAGAAACAATTACTTGCTTCTTTCAAACATGCCTTAATATCGGGTTGTTTAATAGACTTCAGCTGCCAGAAGGCAGAAAAGTCATTCACTGCATAATTACTGCCATGCATTTCAATTCAAAGTGGAAGAGAAATAACTAAAAACAAAGTTTCACCTTTGTTTTCCTATCCGTTTCCCTAAAAGCAATGGTGAGTTGATCAAATTAATCTAGAAACCTGCCATTAAATTAAGGAACAAATACAAATGAAGATCAGTTTCAGAAAAGTTGATTGAATTACTTTGTTTTATACGATCGTGTCACCTCTGAACTATGAAATAAATTACTTTTTTAAAGAGCAGAGATAAGGATGGGAAACAGGAACCTCACTGATCAGAGCCGACTTTATAGAATCATTAGGATTCTGATCATTTTAGAAATTAAAACTGACCAAAAGTAAGAACTGAACAGCCATGAAGACAGTCTATTCAAGTAAAACTAAGTCATTATCATTGAAACTCACATAATTCCCTTAATGCCTGCAAATTACCAATAAAGGAAGGAAAAAAAACGTAAAAGCGAACGCATAATGTTGAACTTGCTTGATAATTCCATTTATTTGGTTCATTTTGGGAAAAAGCCAGAGCATCATAGAATGACAATAACTGAAATGTATGATAGTGATGTCATTTATTGTAAACAAACAATGAGAAGCAGCAGTAAAGTTGACTTGGGTGTGTGAAGCAGTGTGAAGAATTGGGCATGCTGCAGTGATTTTTCTGGTTAGAAAAGTCTCATTAGAAGCTAGAATCCTAATGCAGTGGCAGCGTTGCTCTGCACGGCTCTGTATGCGTATTCGGACACATTTGTCATTTGCTCCATGCATTCGTGGTAGATGTCACCAAGGTTTCCGTGTGGACTGCAAAGCAAGGACATCCACGGCCACGGCGTGGAGCTCCTCTGTCTGCTTTTCTCCTGGACCGACTGTGTTGGCACGTGACCAGCACAGATAGAGTTTGGTGGGAATTCGGGGGGAAGTGGGTGAGAGGTGGTGGGGGTGGGGGGTGGGGATGAGGAGGTGGGGGGTGGGGTGTAGCATGGCCGCTAGCCTCTTTCTTGTTGATCCTCAGGAGACCATCTGCACTGGGGGCATTGATTAGAGTGTGTCTGGTGGGATTACATCTTTGCTGTTGCCATGCCAACTAATCAGCTGATTTTTCCCCCCCTCTTTCTCTGTCTGTCTCTCCACTCCTCTGTCTCCTGGTTGTCACAGCAACGAAATACGGGAGAAGCAAGATTCAGCTAAAGGGGAGAAAAATGCCCCCCACCCCTCCCTCTCTCGCTCTCCCTCCCTCCCTCCGCTCTGCATCTCTTCCTCTCCTCCTAATTGGCAACTCTTTCTGACCTGAAGTTCTTTTGTCTCTGGCATAAACACGCCCTTCTCCAGTTAGTTTATTTTTGCATTTAAAACATAGCTGGACGATGGAGAGACTCAAGGACGGAGGAGAGGCTGGGGTAGAATAAAATACATTCTCACATCCCTGCACAACCACCAAATGAGGCAAAATGATTCCAATGTTTCATGGCCGACCATGAAATCATTCTCTGTTCAATCTAGCCGACAGCCTCCTGTCAGTTAGTGAGTCGTAACTGTAAAGATACGAGTCTGAGGCCAGAAATTAACACTACATCTGTGCTCTTTGTGCAGGTTTGTACAGAGGGGCGTTTGATACTAGAGTTTGCCTTCGATGACCTGATGAGGATTAAGACGTGGCACTTTACTATCCGGCAGTACCGGGAACTCATCCCCCGCAGCATCCTGGCCATGCACGTAAGTGTGCCATCACTCACACACAGTCCTACATCCCGCTATGGGTTCCACTTTTGAGGAGCACATCTACATACATGTTGTATGGAAATGAAATGCACTGAACACTGGCGGTTCAGAAGGATTTCTGTTTGCAGATATCAGAAAGCACAAAGGGTCACTGATGCAAAAAAAACAAAAAAACACAAGGTCAGATGAATAAAGGTTGAATTCCATCAAGTGTAACACGCACGTGTAGTCACTGGAAATGTGGAGTGAGCTGAATTCATGGTGAAGCAGCAAGAAGGAGGTGTGTAGAGACAAAGCCAATTCCTGCACACATTCAGTGATATACAGTAGAGCTTTACATGGTGGAAGGACCCCGGGTTTGCAAAAGCCTCTTTCAAACATTCAGGCATCATAGAAAAGCAGCTGCTGCCTGTGTTACATATGAAGAGGTGCAGATGTCCATATCCATTTTATCAAGAGAGGTCAAATCTGCTCGTAAATCATTTGCAGTGAAACAATAGTTTGTTTCCATCAGAGGCAGCAACATGAGACGAAGCAGAAACTGAGCTCAGCTCCTCATTTAGGATTCATTACAACTGGCTGTCAAATTTCAGTTCATTCAGTAATTCACAATTCATTCCAATTCACACAATTTCTTAATTAAATATCAACATCAAATTTATTTTTCTAAAACCAACTTAGTTGAATTATAAAGAACAGTTTTTCTGTAAACTGAACGTTCACCAATAACAGTTCTTGTTGTAAAAACTGACAGAAAATCCTTTTTGACAACAAACTGCTTGTAAGGAAAGTGCTGCTCTGAAATGTTGAGTAACAGATGCTAATCATGGAAACAAAATGTCCATCCTGCTGTAGTAAACATGCAGCCTGGAACCAGACCAAAAGTTGCCATTCATGATGCATTGACTTACAAAAAACACAGTTTTTGTGTAAAATGTTAAAGAATTGTTATATTAGTGAGTACTTTGTTTTTATTTCTTTTTCTTTCTCTTGGAAGACATCTGCTCCTGAAAACAGTGAACGCGTCTGTCTTTCCGCCCGTGCATGGGGGTGGGGGTGGGGGGCAGGGGGTGTGGTCTATTCCTGCTGTCAAGGTAAAAATGTAAAGAACCATATGTCAAAAATGTCTGCTTTGAAAACAACAGCATTAAATGCAATCATTTATAGTGCTCAGTCATGACTCCTTGTCCTCAGCAGTGACATGTGCAGACCCCCGCCCTCCACCCCCACCTCCATTTGCTTGATAAACTAAAGGGGCTTCAGTTCTTTGCCTTGTTCTGCTTCATGAAGCTAAAGGTGGGGAAGGCAGGGTGTCTTTTTGACCAAATGTTCATACGAATTTCACTCGGCGATAAATTGGCCCCTCCGGGAATTCCCGTTAATTCCTGGAGAGATAAAAGGGGGGCTATGGGGTGAAATGTGAGGCACGGTGGGTGCGCTCAGGCTTTTGATGGCTGTCGCGGTTGATGAAAGCAGATTCAGAGCAGGAAGGTTGAGACGGCAGATTCTGGTACAGATGTAGAGCTGCTCTGCTGGGCCACCGTCTGAAGTCATGTTTTCACTTCTATCAGGTCCTGTGAGACACTGGGAGCAAAATTAGCTTCATTGTTTATTATCAAGTTTTGAAAAAATTGGCCTGTAGTTGATCAATGTAATCCATGACTGATCACATCCGAGCCACAACTCTAGTTCACGTTTTCTTTTGTCAGCTACAGTACAGTGTGCAGCACAAATTCAACATAAATGAACTCTGTTTGTGCATCAGCTGGGCTAAACTCTTTGAGTAGGCCTGCACAATATACCGCAAATTTATCGTTATCGCAATATCCAGCTCTGCAATAGGCATATCGCAAAAGACTGCGAATATCGCAATAAATTGTAAACCCAAAATGTGTTAAAACAATCTTATGGCAGCTTGACGCATTTAACAAATCAAATAAATCCCTTTATGCTTCCCATTGTTTACCAATCAGATGGAGGCCTATTATGTTAGATGTTTGTAACCTATGTCGATGAGGGTCATTTGGAGTGTAATTTTAAACTGTTGCAATGAAATGGGAATGATGTTTTTGGCATTTTTCTATTTTTTTATATACCGCAAATTATATCAATATCGCAATATTAATCTCTAATATCGCATATCGCAAGTTTTCCTCATATCGTGCAGCCCTATCTTTGAGGAAAGAAGAATTCAATAAACTGAATGAAAGGCTGATCCAAAGCTGCCTTTAGAAATCTGAGTGATGGACATGAAGGATCAAAGAAAACTCGTTTATTTCCAGTGCAGAAAATGTTAGCTATCTTTCTACATTTTAAATGAAAGAGAATAATTATATTTGTAAAGAAAACATACAGTTAGGTGAAAACTCTCCCAAGTTTCCATTTTAAAACATTATAAATAAATATATACCATCAGAGGCTTTGAAGAGAGGCCAATATTCAGCTGGACCTCAGTTTGTGATTCTATCAAAGCAGGTCTCAGATTCAATGATCAGTGTGAGCTTTAGGAAAACCTGCCTTTGGTGGTTTGCTGTGATCATCTCAGCTGCAGTGATCCTAAAAGAAAAATACTTCGAAATCACAAACAGAAGCCACATTGTGCAACAAACATGGTTTCAGTGTTTCTGGAACATTTAACTGAAATGCAACTTAGTGAAGCTTCCAAACAGCTTGAAGATTCAATAAAAATAAAGTCTTTTTTGCCTCAGAAACCTAAAAGATTAAAAAAATGTTCATATCTTTCTATGTTGTTTTGCATTTTTGTTATTCTTAATCCCTAAATTGATGGGTTTGAGTCTGGACTCTGACCGAATGTCCCTGTGACGGCGTCACACCAACACGCGTGTGGTTTCTCCTTCCTCGCCGGTTACAGACGACAGCATGGCACGCTGGCAGCAGAGCAGCACCTCAGCTTCACCTGTCAATCTAAATGCAATGCATTTGCTGTAGATGCCTTCTGACCTTGTGTTTTTTAAAATTGGAGCCACCATCTTGCATCTTAATGCTTTTTTTTCCTCAGATATTTCTGCACAGACATGTTTGCTGCCTCTGGATGGTCTCCATGTCTCAGTATTTGCTCGGTTACAACACAGACTGTTGTTGCATCTCTGTATCTGTGCAGCCAAGAAGGATTGTGTCCATTGCAGTCCCCCTAATTCTGCTTGATGAGTAAAGTATTTTGGTCTGTGATCCTCCAGCTGCCAAATAATGCTCTCTGGTTCAGTCCTCCTGTGCCTGTGCTGACAGCACAGAAGGCCTCCCTCCCTCACTTTCCTCTGAACTTTTTCCACTCAGAGATGCAACTGCAGATAGAATGATGCATTTTTCATGAGCCACCCAATGCAAGGCGGCTTGCTGCCTCTGCTATGTTTGGGCTGCTTTGCTCTGTCAATACCTGTGACTTTTTAGAATGCAGGAGCTTTTTGGGAAGCAACAAACAAGCTTGGTGAACAATCACACGTCTGCAGATTTGGCAGCGTGGCTTTTGTGTTTACTTTTAATATTCACTCCACATCACTCTTGTTCTTTCTGGATCAACACAATTTTTGCAATTCATTCTTTAGTTGATTCTGGTTACTCAGACTCATGTGTGTAAATTAGCCATGTCCTCTCGTCCTCATGAATCTTTTATATGAAGAGTGAAGCAAATCTGCAGATTTATTGTCCTTTTCCAGCTTCCTGTCATCAGTCAGCTGTTGTCCTTACTCAAAAACATGGCTTTATAGGTTTCAGGTTTAAGTACATATATGTTTCAGTGCTATAAATATGTGGCGATCTCACTATTCAAATCAGCTGTGCAACTATTTGGAGATTCTTTTTGAAGAAACTGCAATGAACATGTTAAAGACACCTGTGAGACTCTGCATAAACATCTAATATAGCTGAGTTCTGGAAATATCCTGTTTAGAAGGATTTAGATGTTTAGAAGGATTTGGCTGAATGCAGTGACTTCGGTTGTAAATCTGCTCTTTATGCAGAATTTGTCTCTTTCATCTTTATTTTCCTGCTGCTTACTTCAGGCACAGGACCCTCAGGTGCTGGAACAACTGTCCAAAAACATCACTCGCATGGGCTTGACCAACTTCACCCTCAACTACCTCAGGGTAAGTACGGTGTGTCTGTGTGTGTGTCTGACAATATATGTCATTTTGCATTTGCTGTTGTTCTCCTCTCTTGCTTGTGATGCACATCATGGAATAATTCCATTAGAAACTCAGTAATTCACTCTGCTCAAAAACCCCTCCTGTTGTTATTTTGTTTATTTTTAACTGTGCAACATCTTCAATGTAGATTTCTTTAGATATTTTTTGTTAGATTGATTTAATAGAGCTGTTGTTTTATATTTAATTTATTCACACCTTTTTAAATTCATGGTTTGACCCTATACTTTTATTGTTGAAATTCCCATTCCATCTTTTAGAATTGTTCTTTTTTTCCTGTATTTTTATTCCTTCTTGCTTCTGTGCTCAGCACGAAAGCACTCGGAATAAAGCGATATCATTTACAGGATAAAGGAAGCATAGGCCGGGTAAATACATGAGCCGTTTGTGACAGAGGCTTCTGTTTGTGTTTTTCAACGCCACATTCCACTGACAGCCACTATTTCCAAATAGGAGAGCACGAGCGAGGGCGAGACAAACAGGGAGAGGGAAGAATTAATTGGATACAGAAAATTAGCATAACATTAATGAGAGCTCCCTGTTGAGACTCATAATTGTGAAAAGACGCAAATCAGAGAACGGCACCTTCATTGCTTATTGTAGCTGAGAGAGGAGAGACACCAAGGCAGGAAGAGAGGATGCTGGGTCCATGCTGTGCTTTTCTCTAAGAACCATTCTTTCTGCAGAAAGCTGCTCTGATGCGGCTGAAAGAGAAGCCTCCAAATGCAAGGGTCTGTAATTCCTCATGGAGGTTTTATGATTTAGACCATCACAAAATTAAAAAGGACAATAACTGAAACTATAAAAAAATCAACTTTTAATTTACATTTAAAAATATGGTTTTGACTTTCAGTGGGCTGAATTTAAAATTGATTTGAACTGATTCCAATTGATCTTTCCTTACAAGATGCAAATCCATTATGAAATCACTCTTCCTTCAATACAGTGGTTAATTTTCATTTCCTGCATTATTCATATTATCCATCACATATATTTAGTTAAAAATGAGAACTTTACACAAAACAATATTTTAAAAACAAAAAATGCATGAATGGTTTAAGAACTGAAATTGACCAAAAATGTAAATCTAATTAACCAATGATTTTAAAAATGTGACTGAAATGATTTTGACAGCAATGCCCAGACAAAGGCATGAGTGTGTGTGTGCATGAGTGTATGGTTGTGGCGACCTGTCCACAGTGTACCCCCCCTCACCCAACAGTGGCTGGGTGGATGGATGGATGGATGCATGGATGGATGGATGGACGGACAGATGGATGGATTTTTGGATGGATGGATGGATGGACAGACGGATGGATGGATGGACGGATGGATGGATTTATGGATGGATGGATGGATGGACAGACGGATGGATGGATGGACGGATGGATGGATGGATGGATGGATGGATGGATGGATGGATTTATGGATGGATGGATGGATGGATGGATGGATGGATGGATGGATGGACGGACAGATGGATGGATTTATGGATGGATGGATGGATGGATGGATGGATGGATGGACGGACAGATGGATGGATTTATGGATGGATGGATGGATGGATGGATGGATGGACGGACAGATGGATGGATTTATGGATGGATGGATGGACGGACAGATGGATGGATGTATGGATGGATTGATGGATGGACGGACGGATGGATGGACGGATGGATGGATTTATGGATGGATGGATGGATGGATGGATGGATGGATGGACGGACAGATGGATGGATGTATGGATGGATTGATGGATGGACAGACAGATGGATGGACGGACGGATGGATGGACGGATGGATGGATTTATGGATTGATGGATGGATGGACGGATGCATGGATGGATGGATGGATGGACAGATGGATGGATGTATGCATGGATGTATGGATGGATGGATGGATGGATGGACAGATGGATGGATGCATGGATGGATGGATGGATGGATGGACGGACGGGCGGGCAGGCGGATGGATGGATGGATGGATGGATGGATGGATGGATGGATGGATGGACAGATGGATGGACGGATGGATGGACGGATGGATGTATGGATGGATGGATGGATGGATGGACAGATGGATGGATGGATGGATGGATGGATGGATGGATGGATGGTTGGGTGGGTGGATGGTCAGACAAAGATTCAAAAACTGATCAATAATTGGACGTTGTTTCTTTGTTTTTATATACATTAATTCTCCAGGGTTTTATCATTAAATGGAATTAAAAAGATTGAACAGAAAATAAAGTAGAGTTTTACCATAAATAAACTGATGTCTTGTTTGCAACACAGGGATTTGGCATCTCTCTTGAAAAATCAAGTTGGGGATGGTTACTGATTTTTAACAAGTTGCACATTTTGGATATCGGGTGTGTCGAGGTAAAATGCAGCCTTTCCTCACAATACAGTGCTTGTCTGGAAAAGGCCTTGCCCAGCATTTTCCCTCATTTCTAAAGAGACCTGACAGCTTCTTGGCTGGGCGGCCATGACTGTCTGTCTGTCTGTCACGTTAAAACCAGAATGCAAAAATGTGTTATTCATTCGTAGTGTTTCAGCTTTTCCATGTATCGTGGCTGTAGGCTTCCTACTATTCAAGCTGAAAATAACCCTTGTTTTCCGAGAGAGTCAGGCTTTCTGGCTGAACAGGGAAGGGATATTACAGTGTCAGCAGGGAACAATCAGAGGAGAACACTGGATTGGTCTACTGCAGGGATGTTCTCTTTGCCTGGAGCGGCGTGGCACAGAAACACGGCCATCCTGACGGAGGGGAAAGCATTACACGTTGCTAAAGTTATGTAAAGACATTGGACGTGATCACCTGAGGCTGAAAAAACTAGTTCAGACTGACATGAACTTCTATCAGTTCCACAAGGATTCCTGATTTCGCTGAACAAGTTGTATTACAACGTCCAGAGTTGTTTTACACACCGTAGTAGTCGTTATGTGGATGACACGCTTCCGTTCCAAGGGCTCACTGCACTTTGATCATTTCAAGTTTTGCTGCAAAGAGCACCCTGAGCTGGGACAAACATGTTGATTAGAACTCATGAAGGGAAAGTGGGAGTGGTGGGAAGCTGAAGGTCAGATGAAATGATTTGAACATGCACTGAATGATTAACAGTCTCCTTTCTTAAAGTAATGAATGTGGGAGCGCCCTTGAGCCGCTTGGTAAACTGCTGTTTCTGCACCGGTCACGCTTTGACAGTGAGACAGCATCAGTGAGGAGAATTTGAGCATCACAGATATGAACATGCAGGAACCATGTCACACTCAAGACCTGCAGAAATTACCTGGCATGTGGTTCTTTTTCTGACTCTTAGTAGAAATGATTCTCTAATATTGCAAAAAGAGTTGTATTTTTGTTGTGTTGATGAACCAGCATAAAGCTGTAGTTAGCGTTGTCTAGTTGCTTTAGCCACTGAACAGGTGAGCTCTGTAAAGTGACGGTTTAACAGAAGACTCGGTCACTGGTTTTACCAATGACTGCACGGAAAAGTAAAATACAGCAGAAGAATTAGAGCCGACTTATTGCCTTGAGTTTGACTCTGGCTTTCATATTTGATCGGTTTGATGTAAACAGAGCCGTGCCTGTCCTCCAGCTACTCCAACCAGCATCTGCATGAATGCTGCTGGTGAAGAAGGTACACCACCCAGCTGTTTACGGCAGCTCATCTTTATTTATGTTGACCCTTGTTTAGCTCTCTAGAGATGTCTAGCTTTCTCCTGAATTAAATCACATTTAAAGTGCTGTAAAACAAAAAATCATTGGTCACTCATTAAATTCAACAACAATCAGCGTCGGGTTAGAGAAGAAAGGGCTACCTGTGCACACTTTTTGTGGAAGGTGTAAACAACCAGCAAAGGCTATTTATCTGCCATCCTGACTATTTTGAGTGAGTCTTTCTCCCATTGCTCCTCTCAGGAGTACATTTTTTAGAGATACTTTATCTGGAAGGTTTAGAAGAAGTTTATTTCCATGGTAAAAAACAGAATTAACCCAAACCCCAGAACATTTTTACCACACTGCCAAGTGTGGCCTATAGAGCTACTGAAGGTTGGCCGAATCTTAATAAACCTTTTTCAATGAAAAAAGGGTCCAAATGTGTAAAAGTGCATCTTGTTGCCTAACGTCAAGCAAAATGCAGTTGAACCTGAAATATTTTTGTTTCCTATTGTGAAGAAATTCTGCAAACACTGATGCAGAAATACCTACCAAGTTTCAAGCTGTGGTTAGAAATTCTAATCATGTAACTCATGACACATATAAGACTTTTAGACCAACTCAGTCCTCAATTTGGAAAAAAGTCAAGTTGCCTAAGGTTGACATTTGTCATTTAACCCTTGTTCTATCCTAGGCACTTTAACGTTGGGAGTTGGGTCATCCAGACCCACTAGACAGTGCACTGAACCTTTTTTCTTCAATGATTTGTGATCTTCACTGGTGTCCATGGATTACATGAAATCTTTCCCCTTTTATCCACCTTTGTCATGGTAGGGAGAACACGTCAATGGAAGGGGGGGGGGTCATCTAAGATAGCACAAGGGTTAAACAGAGTTATACTGTGGTCCTCCTTAAAGTGGAAGAAATTTAAGTTTCCCCCTTAAAGTTTAGGTTCAACCTTGTAAATTTTAAAGAAGGGGCAAGAAAAATCCACCTGATTTTATGATTTCTGTTTAATGTCAGAATTGTTCTTGACATAGATCAGTTTTTCATGACTGCAGACATTGGAAATGGCAAACCCCCTCTTTGTCATTTGATTAGTAAAGGCAGAGTCTTTACGTCTTGTGTGAAACAGAGAAACGTTGTCAGTTTTACACAAGTGTTTGTTAAGGTAAGGTTAATTTCTTTACGACCCTCTCGACAACCCAAAAACCAACAGCACCTGTAGGGCTCAATCCCCACGGACTGAAACCAGAGGAGTGAGCAGACCTTGTCTTCATTGCAGTTATGGGTCCAGCTGCAAGGAGAAGCTATTAAGCTGTAATGCGGTTTGTCGTGTTTGTCCACAGCTGTGTGTCATCCTGGAGCCCATGCAGGAGCTCATGTCAAGACACAAGACCTACAACCTCAGCCCCAGGGACTGTCTCAAGACATGTCTGTTCCAAAAATGGCAGAGAATGGTAGCCCCACCAGGTAACCCCAAACAATCACCAATCATGTACTTAAAGAACAGCCAAGCTGAGAAAGCTATTGATTTCTTCAAAGGTTCTCACATTGCTGGATTAACCTGTTAATGTTAATGTTGATGTGCCAAACCCCAGAAAGAGTGTTAAAACACAGTATTAGTTAATCAATCCATCAAGAAAGTTTTAAATGTGCAAGAATCTGGATCTTTTCCCTTCGAATGCCTTCATTGCATCATTTACATTTCCAAATTTGCCATTAAACATCTTAATCCTTCAAATATGTTTTGCCTGTCAGGTATGTGAAGTAATGAGAATTCAGTTTCCTCTTGAATCTCAGCCCTGCCAGTCCTGACGGGGCTCTCAGCCAGCTATGATTGATGCTTGTAGGGTTGTTTCTGAAAAGTAGCAGGCTTAAATTGGCTGTGCAGTCTTAAGCTGGTGAGAGAGGAAACCAAGCTTCTTTTTCTTTTTGGGACACATTGGAGGGGCTGCAAATTACAGCAATGCTTAGCGAGGCGTGACGAGGTGTCTTTTAAGACCAACACCAGTCAAAAAGCCTCAACTCAGACCTGTGTAACTTTAATTAAGAGTGCTGGCTGTAATCAAACTAGTATATCCAGCTCTGTTGCCAGAGGCTCCCCAGTGTCAACGACATTCTTCAACAAGAGAAAAAGACGGAGAGAAAACACTGAGGGCATTTTTTGAATACAAAAAGCCTCCTCACTGTCCTAATGCTTTGGCAAGACAATCACAAGCTCACATGAAATCTTCTGCAGGTTTATCATTTGTGTCACAACCAGGTTTGCGTATTTCAAAAAGGCAGGCTTTGGATTTTTAATTATTTGTTTGTCAATTCTGGCTCAGACTAGCTAAGTTTTATTCTGCTTGTTGTTTGAATTTAGTGAGAGTAATGAAGGTTTGTGCTCTTCATTGTACTGGACATGATAAAAAGGCTTTTGTATGTCATCTTCACAGATGAACTTTACAGTGTAGCTGGAAGTGTGGCTCTCCGTGTTGGTGATGTGTTATTCCATGTTTCCTGCCATTCTTATCCAACTCGCAAACTGGCTAGGATTTAGCCAGGAAGGAAGCAAAAAGTGCATTTATTCCCAGATAAGTCCTTTCCTGTGGAAATGGAAGTGATTTCAACTGGCTCAGCATTGAAGGAAATCAGCGGGATAACAGAAATAATTCTCTCACAATAGGCTCACTTTTTTTTACTCACATGTTTGTCAAAGTCAGGAGTCAAAAGAAGAAAGAGAGGAGATTCTGATTAAGACTCTGGGTTTTGTTTGTATTATGATCTACCACTCGTTCTAACTGAATATGAGAGCCTCTCCTTCGCCATGATCAATTCAATTCAATTCAATTCAATTTTATTTGTATAGCCCAAAATCACAACAACAGTCGTCTCGATGGGCTTCGAAGTAAAACATGAACTCAAAAGGATCACGAATACAAAGAGTTCAATAGGAAAATACTAAAATGAACTAACAAACTGACTAAGCTATACTGGCATCCCTGCATAGACCCCCCTTGGCGGTAAGGAAAAACTCCCAAAAAAACCGGATTCCGGAAAAAACGAAGAAACCTCAGGGGTGCCCACATGAAGGAGGGATCCTCCCCCAGGATGGACAGGCGATTTACCAGAAATCTTAGAGAAGAATTAACTTATCTAAATCTACAACTACATATATAAAAGTCCAGCAGACGAGCTTCATCCAGCCGTGGTTGTGGGGACAGTCAAAGGCGCGAGTCGAGCCGGAGACAGGAAACACAGCCAGGTGTAGGAGCAGGAGCAGAGGCGAGGTACTCGGTCAGGCACAGAGCAGAGACGAGCCAGAGATGAGCCTGAGACAGGATCCACAGCCAGGTGTAGGAGCAGGAGCAAAGGCGAGGTAAACGGTCAGGAAC
This sequence comes from Oryzias latipes, assembly GCF_053564925.1. Classification (NCBI taxonomy): domain Eukaryota; kingdom Metazoa; phylum Chordata; class Actinopteri; order Beloniformes; family Adrianichthyidae; genus Oryzias; species Oryzias latipes. The sequence goes on along the minus strand of NC_136246.1, from coordinate 2,546,716 downwards.
TGGAGCACGGATGAGCCAACTGGAATCTGGAAGCACTCCCACTCCCCAGGAGGGGATAGGAAAAGAGGGACAATACATGAATCGCACTGCACCAGACAGAGGCATGGAGAACTAAATGATGAATAATGATCAAGAATAGAGGAGAGGAAGGGTAGAAGTAGAAAAGGAAAGAGGACAGAACCCCAGTGCACCATAGTTACCCCAGCTTCAACTTCTAGCAGCCTTTTAAAAGAAATAGTTATTATTAAGTTTAATTTAAACAAATTAACATTAAGTTAAATAATCTCTGAATACTAACTAGTCTGACAATAAGCCTGTCCAAAGAGGAATGTTTTCAGTTTAACTTTGAATGTAGAAACTGAGTCGGCCTCTCTTCCATCAGTTGGGAGTTTATTCCATAAGACAGGGGCTTGGTGGCTAAACGCTCTACCTCCAACCGTACTTTTACTAATTCTAGGAACCACAAGCAGTCCTGCATTTTGCGAGCGAAGTGTTCTGATTGGATGGTAAGGGACTATGAGGTCCTTAATATAGGACGGGGCCATTCCATGTAAGGCCTTATAGGTTAACAGGAGGATCTTGAACTTGATTCTAGAATCAACTGGGAGCCAATGGAGCGAAACTAACACAGGAGTGATGTGATCTCTTCTGCTAGTTCCAGCTAACAATCTAGCTGCTGCGTTCTGAACAAGCTGGAGACTTCTTAAGGAACTCTTAGGACACACTGCTAACAAGGAGTTACAGTAATCCAGCCTCGACGTAACAAATGCATGGATGAGTTTTTCAGCATCACTCTTAGAAAGTATATTTCTGATCTTAGCAATATTCCGCAGGTGAAAAAAAGGCAGTTCTGCACGCCTGAGATATGTGAGCCTTAAATGATAAATCCTGGTCAAGTAAAACCCCAAGGTTTCTAACTGTGGAATTGGGGGTTATACTTATGCCATCCAGGGAGACTATCTGAGCAGACAGAGCATCTCTGAGGTTTTTAGGACCAAGTATAATGACCTCAGTTTTTTCTGGGTTCAAGAGGAGGTAATTAATTGTCATCCAGGTCTTGATGTCACTGATGCAGGCGTTCAGTTTCTTTATCTGGTCATTCTGGTCAGGCTTCATGGATAAATACAACTGCGTATCGTCGGCATAACAATGAAAATTAATGCTGTGTTTCCTGATTATGTTTCCTAGGGGTAGTATATAAAGCGTAAACAGGATTGGTCCCAAGACTGAGCCCTGTGGGACTCCATAGTTGACTCGAGTGCACTGAGAGGAATGTCCATTTACATTAACGAACTGATACCTATCGGACAGATAGGATTTAAACCACTGGAGAGCAGATCCTCTGATCCCTATGTCCTGCTCTAATCTATGGAGTAAAATACCGTGGTCGATAGTGTCAAAGGCAGCACTGAGGTCCAACAGGACCAGAATAGAAAGTAGTCCCTTTTCTGAGGCCAATAACAAGTCATTAGAGACTCTAACTAGTGCAGTTTCCGTACTGTGGTGGGGTCTAAACCCCGACTGAAAGTCTTCAAAGTGGCTGTTGTCCTGTAGGTGGCAGTAAAGCTGCTTAACTACAACTCTTTCTAGGGTTTTAGAAATAAAGGGCAGGTTTGATATCGGTCTATAGTTGGCCAAGATGCTAGGATCCAAACTGGGCTTTTTCAGAAGAGGTTTAACAACTGTATATTTAAAAGACTGTGGCACGTAACCCGTTTCCAGAGAGGGATTTATCATTGTTAATATGGAATCATTAATTAGGGGAAAAGTTTCTTTAAAAAGTCTGGTGGGAATTGGGTCTAACAGACACGTTGAGGATTTGGAGGACCTAATAATTGATGCTATTTCCACTTGATCCACAGCAGTGAAGCAGTCTAATGTTACAGAGGTTTCTATGGATGCCTCCATTTCTACCGCTTCAGCCTGCTCTGGGCTGATAGTAGGAATAACTTGATTTAACTTATGTCTAATATTTGAGATTTTACTATCGAAAAATGTAAGAAAATCATCAGAGCTGAGAGAAACAGGAACATGTGGTTCTACTGAGCTCTGACTGCGAGTTAATTTAGCAATAGTGCTAAAAAGATATCTTGGATTGTTTCCATTCTCTGATATTAAGGTTGAATAGTACTGGCTTCTAGCTCTACGCAGAGCTTTTTTATAATTTAATAGGCTATGTTTCCAGGTATTCAGAGACTGCTCTGAACCGGAGCGGCGCCATTCTCTTTCCAACTTACGGGTTTCTTGTTTAAGAGAACGAGTTTCAGCGTTAAACCACGGTGCTACTCGGTTTTGTCTAACAAACTTAGGTTTCAGGGGGGCAACAACATCGAGTGTACTCCTGAGGGCTTGTAAGGCATCATTAACAAAATGGTCATTTATACTAGGACTGATGCTATGGGAGCTGGACTCAGAGTATTTTCTCAGAATATCACTAAGTACTGGCTGAACTGTGTGTTTAAACTCAGACACAGAACGGTCAGTTAAGGTTCTTCTAAGCTGTTTCTTATTCACTGGGGCAGAAGGATGTTCCAGTGTAAACTGGAAGGTAATCATAAAGTGATCAGAAATGATGGGGTTAAGAGGAAGGACACTCAGCTGGCTGATCTCTATCCCATGGGTTAGAACAAGGTCCAGGGTGTGCTTATGACAGTGAGTGGGTTCATTCACACTTTGGGTGAAACCAACATCATCTAATAAAGCTGCAAAAGCCTTTCCTAGGCAGTCACTGGGGTCATCAACATGAATATTAAAATCCCCTAATATTATAGTTTGATCAGAATCTAAGACAAAAGTCGATAGGAAGTCGGAAAACTCAGTTAAAAATTCTGAATATGGGCCGGGGGGGCGATAAATAATTATGAGTAAAACAGGTTTTCGAGTTTTCCTGTTTGGGTGATTTATAGACAATATGATGTTTTCAAATGAATTATAAGCATTTTTAACTTTAGGGCTGAGAAGTAAGCTAGACTGTGATATTACTGCTAAACCACCTCCTTTCCCTGAAATCCTGGATTTCTGATAGTTAGCATAAGTGGGGGGGGTTGCTTCATTCAATCTAACATAGTCATCCTGTTGGAGCCAAGTTTCTGTTAAGGCTAAAAGACTAAGATTGTTATCAATGATTAACTCATTGACTAAGAGGGACTTGGAGGAAATGGATCTAATGTTTAATAAACCGCATTTAATTACATCATAATTCTGCTTGTGAGTACTGCTGTCTGTCACTTTAAGGTTTCTATGACGCGCTCCTTTCATTTGTCTTTCAGCACATAAGTTAAAGCTAGGACCTGCTTGACTTTCCCTGCATGGGTTTTGCACCGGCACTAACCCTAAGGGAGGCTCAGAGGAGCGTTTTACACTGCTGCTCTGCGCCCGGGTCTCGTCTCTGGATTGTCAGGTTAACAGACTAAGGCTAGCAGAAATGTTTCTAGAAAGAAAAGCGGCACCGTCCCGGGTGGGATGGACGCCGTCTCTCCGCATGAGACCGGGCTTCCCCCAAAACGCGCTCCAGTTATCCACAAAACCAACGCCGTTTTCTGGGCACCATCTAGAAAGCCAGCGGTTAAATGATGAAAAGCGGCTGTACATTTCATCACTGACTAAGTTCGGCAGGGGACCAGAGAAAATTACAGTGTCGGACATCGTCTTAGCCAGTTTACACACTGAAGTTACGTTTAACTTAACCACCTCTGATTGTCTCCTTCGGGCATCATTACCGCCTGCGTGAATCACGACTCGACGGAACCTAGACTTACTCTGAGCTAACATCCTAAGGTTCCCCTCAATGTCACCAACTCTGGCCCCCGGATAACACCTGACTGTAGCCGCTGGGAGCTCCACGTTTCTAACTTCAGAAGAGCCTATAACCAGAGTTGAGTGTTCAGCGGGTGTGTCGCCGAGGGGGGAGAACCTATTACTAACGTGGAGTCTCGGGTGCTCTAAGTTTTTGCGTTTAGCAAGATGTTTCCTCCCAACCGGTGCAAACCCCTGACTGTCTCCCGGCTGTTGGGAGGGCGCTGGGGTGCTAGCTAAGTTAGCCCTGGTAGCGCGGCCCGCGCTACGAGTAACGACCTGGCTAGCCGGCTTAGCTTCAACTGTGCGGAGCCGCGCTTCTAACTGCTCCGGCCTGGCCTCCAAGTCTAACACAGGACACGTTAGAGAGACTATGTCTGTCAGCTGGCCTGGGAACGCCTCGTGGTCCCCCCAGAGGAGCTGGAGGAAGTGGCTGGGGCGAAGGAAGTCTGGGCATCTCTGCTTAGACTGCTGCCCCTGCAACCCGGTCCCGGATAAGTGGAGGAAGATGGATGGATACACAGCATAGGTTCCATAAAATGGCCGTTGTTGGCTGTGTGTAGGAAAAACCGGGGTTTGATTCCCGGGTCTGGGTTCCTCTGTGGTGGTCAACAGGCCAGATAAAATACAGAGTTGTGTCTGGAAGGGCAGCCAAATGTGCGTATTGCTGAAAGCGGATTCGCTGTGGCGACCCCTGAAGGGATATGCCGAAAGGTGAACAACATGCACAGGTTCTTATGTATGAGATGTATTTCCACTAAGATCTCTATTTAAACTTTCCTATACTTTTTATAAGGATTTTAATAGGATTGTGTCTACAAGAACCATCTGCATTGAAAGCTCCAATGTTTAGTAGAAACGTCAGAGTGCTACATAATCAAAAGTGGTTTAAATTTTGTCTGTCTGTTTTCACCTCTGATCTTCTGTCTTTTATCACTGCATCCATGAAATAAACCTGGTTTTGGCTCCGTTTTCAGCTGGACATCCACAGAACTTCAAAACGGAAATATTCCCTACAAATCACAAAAAAGGTATCTTCCCTGTCAGTCGTCTGAAGTCGCAGAAAGGCCAGTGTCGTGGTGCTTGCTGCAATGGAGCACAACACACCTGTAGGCTCACTGGGATGCTTAACAGCAAGATCGAAAAGCTTGGCATGTGAAAAATTACAGCATATAATAAAACGAATCTAAACTTTTGTAAAACCATTTGTGTTACACAAACAGGTGTTGTTTCTGCCTCAGCAGAGAAGATTTAACTTTACTTCCACTGTCAGCATGTGTCCGTTGTGCAGCAGAGACGGTTCTTTCTTCCATGTGCATGTCTAAGGAAATGCTAACATTGGTGTGGATTCACTTCTGAAGACAAAGCTCTCATGGTTCTAGTAGAATGCTCTTATCTGAATGTGTTCTTTCTGCATGCATGTGTAAGCATGTTTGATAAAGAGCTACCTGTATGTTTTTATGTCTGCACGCATGTTTTCCTCACAGTTTGTCAACAACATGACTCCACAAACACCACTACAAACACACACACACACACACACCTCCACGTGTCTCCGTCTGTATGCATTATGTTCTGGCCTCTGTTTCTCTTTGCTGGTCGCGCCAAAGCTGAGCCTGCCCGACAGACAACGACGAAGAGGAGGAAACGGAAGAACTCAGCCAGCAGCGCCAACAGCAGCGTGGGAGCCACCGCAGGCAAGAAGCGCAGTCCCGCCACCAACTTCAGCCTCTCCAGTCAGGTACCTGTAAGCATCGGCTCCACTCGGTTTGCTTCCTCCTTTACCGTCTTGCAGATCTGCTCTTGTATGTCTACAGGGAAACAAAGAAGCAGCAGCAATTGCTGTTGTTGTAGCTATTTGGTTTAACGTTTGCCAAATCCCAGAAGGTGGGGATCAAACCAAACTTGCCGTAAGATGAAGAAACCTGCAGGGACTACAAAAATACAGAAGACTTGACCTTTTCTTTTGTACAGCATTATAAACTGGCTTCCATGTATCATCAAGCTGTGTCAAAAAATTAAAATTTAACAAAACATAGTTCAAATGTGTTTACCCAATCAGACGTATTAACCGAACAAATTTAATGTACATAATGAAAATCACAGAGAAATGATTTGAAATGAAATAAAACAGACATCTATAACATCAAAGCACTGAAAGCACTACAGCTAAGATTGAAGTGATGGATATACTGCAGATCAGGGGTGCTCAAACGGTTTTGGCATACTATTCAGCCAACAATCTCCAACAAATCTACCTATATATATAAATATATATATATATATATTTGATTTTTGCTTTTGCTAAATTTGTGGCTTTCCACGACCGTTCCACATATGTCTTGCAGACCTTTCCTGCATGTATCACCAATGTACAACTTTTATATCGCATAAATGGCACACATGGTAAAATTATTCAATTGATGCACAAATCACTAATTAATTGCATACAAGCAGTGCAATAATAACGCACCCTACATGCATGATTGAAGTATTGTGTGACGAGTACATAAATCGGCCGACCCCTCCAGCAGTTTATACCAAGTGGGGGTCTCTCGGTCAGGTCTCTTGGGGGGGCGATGTCCAGCACCGGGTCGTGGTAGGGGGCCAAGCATGGCTTAAACTGGCTGATGTGATTTTTGCTCAGTGCTCTAAATGTCAAGGTGAACAAATCCAATGAAGTGCGCATTTACCTATTCTTTGCATGGTTTATTCGTGCTTATTCCGTGGTTTTAATGTCGTTCGTTTGTCATACATTTGTGAAAACTACAGATATAGAACACAACTTTTCTCACTTTTTACGCATATATTCACATATGACCAGTTTTCACCCGTGCAATGAGCGCAAAATGTACGTAGCTGCAATGTGACGCGGCGTTTAGATGGAGGCAGATGATTTGCTGTGAGGACATAAAAAGGGAGCAGCACAAAGATGATTACAAAAAAATGAATAAATAAAAGGACAAGGAAGAAGTGACATCAGAAATGATCATGTAGACGTGTGTACAATGCAAAGAAGTATTTCCAGATACAAAACTGTCAGATGTATAATCTATTGTTTTGAATAAAAGTATCAAAATATTTGAAAGCAAAAAAAAACAAAAAAACAGGCTGTTTAACAGTTAATAGTGAGGTCCAGTTTTAGATCTGTTTGAGGCAACATGGGCACCAGGTTCACTATACTGAATACATGGTCATCTGCGTATCTGTACTGGTCACACTGTTCCCCCTTTCCATTGTGGAGGGGCCTGGTTTGGTGACAGATCTCCATAGAAAACACTTGACACCCCAACAGGTTAAACAGCCTCTTAAACAGATGAGTGCAGTGACCCCCCCCCCCCCCCTCCAGTATCCCATGCCATTGTGTTTGTGTGCAGTCCATACTGTACTTTCTTCTTCTTCCTCCTCATGCACTGCTCATTATGCTCATGCTGTACTACATTTACTCCCCAGCATCCAATTTAGTGTTGTGCAGCCGCGCTGGTGCAGTTCTTCAGCACAGATCATTTCAGGGCCTGCATAAAATGCACTGATACCAAACATAAAAGGAATTTGTTGATGCCAAAGTGTGGCTGGCTGGCATTAATGTGTGTTCATGTTGTACACAGGGCTCATTCAGCTTAATGGGAATCTTAAGAGAGCTAATGGGTTTCCATACAGTGTGTGCAGCAGAGCTGCAGTCCTCCACAAATGATCCCTCTGTAGTGGCGGATTATTTCAGAGAATATCTTGTCTTTATGTGGTTTGTTTTGCTAGAAAATGCTCTTCATGGTGTCACAGCATTGCAGCTCTTATGAGAGACTGACCCTATTTTTTGATATAGAAGGTCTGCTCAACCAGTGAATGGAATCGATTTGGATTCACAGTTTGATTTATGAATTAACAGGATTCAGTTAAAATCCTTTGTTAAAATGTCATTCTGGTTTGGTTGGGGTCAGTTTAATGGTCAGTTTAACTATTGATGTAAACTAAACTATTTTGGAACTATTATTTTTTTCAAATTAAATCTTGTATGAAAACTAAGAAAAAGCTCTTTTCCCTTAGAAAACACGTGAATTTCTTTTTTTTTTAAATATGTGTGGATCCATGGATTTGAATGTGCATCACATTTGTTGGTCAGATTGGTTTAATGAACAGATTTGTTTCAAAGGCAGTCCCCCTCCATAGAATGTGCTCGCCACTCTTAATGCAGTTCTAACTTTTTTACCAGTTTTGGTGAAGGTGGGATACACCCTGGACAGGTTGCCAGGCTGTCACAGGACCCCCTCCTTCACCCACAAGACCCATGACAGGCTCCAGCAACCCGTGGCCCCAAAAGGGCGTCAGCAGGTTGAGAGCATAGATGGATGGTGAAGGTGTGGGTGTGCACTCAGTCTTTGCTGCAGAGATTCAGGGCTCTAGACAAACCTAGACTAACCACATCGGTGTGTTGTCGGTGGAGCTGTCTGCAGAATGCAGCAGGAACGGAACGTCTCATTTGAATTTTCATTCTGGCCACACTTTGTTTCTCCTTTATTAAGTCAGGCTGCTTCTTCATCTGCGGCTTTTTCTCATTTCCTCGTTCAGCTGGTGTTGGTTCTGGATCAACAACACAACGCCATGCGCACTCTGAGAGGCCTTTCTGCGCTCTTGTCTTCATCCTGCTGCCTGCGCTCCTCTTCCTCGGTCTCACACATTCATGATGCCTGTGTCCCACACATACATGCGCAGATTGTTTTCTCTGCAGAAAACAGCGTGGCACCGCGCCAGCTCTCATTATAAGGGATATCTGCGCACTCCTTCCTGATCACATGCACGCTCTTTACTTCATCATCCCCCCCTGCACCAACACCTCCCCCACCCGCAGCAGTCGGTGGTGCATTTACGCGCCTCTTAAGGACGGCCCGCCAACACGCTGCTTACATATGTTGCACGTCTGCCGTCTTTGTCTGAGAACTTGTTCGTTTGTGGCTGAACACGAGCCTACGTGAGCCCAATCACAATGAGGAGTGGACCCTCCAGCATGGGGGGGGTTTTGGTAGGAGGTGGGGAGCAACACTGACCTCTAGTGGTCAGAGCTACAGACACATGCTGCTTTAAGTGTTTGTCAGGATCATGAGGTTGGGTGATCTTTATTTTTCAACTTAAATATATGCTATGTGTGTCTTTATACTTTTATGAGCTGAAACAGCTCAATTTATTCTAAAATAACTGAAAAACAAATCAAAAATATTTCTGAAATGCAAAGAATCAAAACCTTCATCTAGTTGACTTATTTTAGTTTGAATGTGATCATGGAAATACATTTTAGGTCACTTTTATTGTTTGAATGCTTTCAGAAAATACAACCATTAAAGATCTCGGGTTGTTTTCAAATGTTTTTGCAAATTTCACCGTCCTTGAAAAACTGTCTGCAGCAGCTGCGCAGACAGGAGTCAGTGGTGACGGACTGCAAACCATCTCTTTTGCTGTAACATCAGGTTAGGGTTGTATCTAAAACATTCCGCTGAAACGAAGCTGTGCATCTCAGCAAACACTGTCTAAAAAAAGACGGAAATAAAACTAATGAAGTCAGAAGCCACATTCAGTTTGGTCAGAGCACCGACAAGACAAAGTACGTCCTGCTTAGAAATCATGTTAATAAAGAAGGAATTAGGATGTTTTAGTTTTCAGTAGCCAACATATAAGACAAAAACAAATCAAATAAGAAAGTATTGAAAATAATAAACTAACGGCAGCAGTTAAAAGAACATCTGTGTTCTTGTTGTCAGCCCAATCCCAACAATTTTCCACTTGTTGTTTGGGAGCCCATGGAAATTTGTCCTCCGTGCTAATCTGGCAAAATATGCAAATAAGAGTGTTGGGTGAAACATTCACAGCCTGATCTCAGCCGTTGTAAAAGCTAACTTAAGGAGATGAGCAGACACGCAAACATAGCATTAATTAACTCACAATTAGAGCTCCCCAGTCTTTGACTAGCCACCAGCTGTTATTGTTGGAGGGATTTTCTTCTGGAGGGGTGTTCCTAAAATTGGCCAGAGGTAGGTTGACGGGGGCTCCTCACAGGAACAGATGGTGAATGCAAGGCTTGTTGGCAATCAGGACATTTTAGCTAATGACTTAATTAACGATGCAAATTGACAAAACTGTGGATATTGTCGTTTGGTTGAAAAGCGCACCTAAATTAATTAGCCTGATTAAGGCATCGTGGGGTTGCGAAGTGGTCGCTGGGGGCTTAGAGATGACTTGGATTCATGCTCTGCTCCTCTTATCGTTGCCTTTTGATGGGAGTGGGTCAAGTTACACCGTTTTCTGTGCCGGAATCAGCATTTAATGGCTCTGTTTTATGTTAAAAAGCCTTTGTATATAATAGTGTTGCTGTGAAATGAATGTTTGTGAACAAAAGTTCCACCATCAATGCTTTGTTTCAGTGCCTGTTTGTTGGGATTCAGGGTTGTGTAGCAGTTTACGACAGTAGGGTAGACTCTTGGAGTTTGGTTGCCATGTGCAGATATCTGTGTGTGCTTGTTGCAGAGGAATGGCTGAGGAGGAGATCTCCCAAGCCAGACAGTTGACACACATGGCCAGTGAAGCATGCGCCCTATTTAACTGTAGAGCTTCCTCCTAGGTTACAATGGGGGGGCAGCAAGATACACAGATGAGATACAAAAACTCACAACTAATGCAGCCAAAACCTATGTCAAAATGTAGACCACATCTCAGTGTTGTGGGTTCTTTTTGTAAGGAAGAAAAAAAAACATGAGCCAACAGAAGCCCTTCTGGGTTCATCCCTCTTCATCAAGGCTTCTCAGCATCACAACAGTCACAGATATCAGTAGATATAGGATAAATCCCTTGTTCCCCTCCATGACCCCCTCTGAGAGGGTCATCTGTGTGAAATATGTCTTACATGATGAGTATTGATTGCAGCTGGTACAGAGCACCAGGAGAATCCACTGTCTCAACAGGAAGGTTTCATTTGCACAGCGAGCAGTGAGAGGGGTTGACCATGTGGATGGGTTCACTGGATACAGCAAGGCTTGTCCTAAAAACACTTGCAGTCAAAGTCCAGTGCAGGCAAAAGATGTGCGGCGAAGCAGAAACACACACCCTCAGCTGAGGGTAACTGGGTTCTCGAGAATCGCAAAATACACAATGAAACAGCTCTATGCCGTTTGAAAGGGCTTTTTGAGCTTTTAAGTTTATGAAAATGTTCATTCCACACTATAAACAATCTCAAAGCGGTAATTTGATCCATTCACGCATTTCTGAGCGTTCCTCTAAAAACCCGTGCTCTGAGCACCAGCCCCTCCCACTCCACGGAAACACGTGGGTTTTCACGTTGTGACATCACAAAGTGGGAACAGCCCTTTTCAGTAGGAGTCTGTGCTGGCAGCCCCGCCCCCAGGCTAACACACACACACACACACACACACACACTTTCTCCATGGAGCTACCGGGGACCAGCAAAAACGTCTTCCTTTTAAATGCACAGTATACACGTCCTTCTTTGCAAAAGTTTGGATGTGGTTGTTTTCGTGGGCGAGACACATTCACGCTGCTAAGGCCGCCTCTAGGATGATGTCATGAAATGGGCGGAACCCACAGGAGTGAAAGGCGGAGCCTCAGAGATTGAAATGTCTTACTTCCGGATTGGAAAAAACGAATAATTAATTAAAAAAATAATTCCTTAATGTGCCAAAGGTAATAAATGATCACATACATGGATATTGTTTTCTATAAAAAGCTTAAGAATAGCAAGATATAGGCCATCAGAACTTTATTTACTGTCAATGCCATTTTTTATTATTGGAAAAGGCATTTATTGTAAGTGATACTATTCTAATTTAAAAGTCTTTATAGATCTATTTTTTAATGAATCTTGTTGGTAGAGGATGCAGAAGGGGGTTAGATGGAGGAAGTTGATTTGCTGTGGTGACCCCTGAAGGGAAAAACCAAAAGTAAAAGAAGCAAAAGTCGGTTACTGCTCCGAAGAATTTAATAAACTTAAATAGAATCATTTCTCTTCTGGGGGTATTTTAAAAGTTCTGCAGAAAGGCATATTGGCTTTATTGGTAATAGCACCATCACACATAGAGCCAGATAAAAAGGATTATAAAGATTTGAAGTAGCTTTAAAGAAGCATTTAGTCTGTTCTGCAACAAAACCCAACACTCCAGTAACACACACAACACACACACAAGATCTTTAAACCTGTTTGTTGGATAGATGGAATTAAAGATGTCTTCTGTTGTAAATGTCTTTTTTTTAACACTGAAAGGATGAAAAGAATTGAAAATATGCCATAAAGGAACAGAACTATCAGAGCGTAGTGGGAATTTTTTTTTATTAATTTAATCACCTGAAAAGGAACTGTTGTGTTGTCAAAACGTCTTTCTCCTCGTCTTTGTCTCTGCAGGACGTGATGGTGGTGGGTGAGCCCACACTGATGGGTGGTGAGTTTGGGGATGAAGATGAGCGCCTGATCACTCGCCTAGAGAACACACAATATGACGCCACCAATGGTTTGGATGACGAGGACGACTTTACCAGTTCGCCTGCTCTGGGAAACAACACCCCCTGGAACAGCAAACCCCCTGCTGCCCAGGACAGCAAGCCTGAGAGCACAGCGCCACAACCCTCGCAGTAAAAACCAGAGAAGAAAACAGCAGATACTTGGCTCCATGTGGACTGGGTTTTAACCCCCCTTCCCCAAAGGGCAGTTCTTCTATACGTTTCAACATCTTCATGAATCAGAACCCCTGATGGTCGGCATGCCCAGCCTGACTCTGTCTATTGGAACAACCAGGAGAACCCTGAGAACTGTCTGCACTGTTCAGCAATACCCACAGACAAGTTATGCATACAAGTTGTATGCAACTGTAATTTAAAAATAGCAAAGCAAAGTGAGGCTTACTTGAAGAATGCACTGAGAGCCGGCAGATCAAATTCTCCACCCTGGACCCACAGATATGAACCTTTCGGCTCGTGGAATACCACAGCTGTGATTGCTTGACCTGCAGGTCAGAAGTCATCATGCTGACAGCAGACAGTGGGAAGGAAAGAAGAAGAGTAAAATCAACAAAATAAACGTCTCAGACATTGAAAATTTGTGAAGGAAACATGGTTTTAACAGCCAGCAGAGCCCATGGAAGCATCTCACCACAATGGGGACAAATGAAACGTTGTTTGGGGCGATTGCATTTTCGTTGGAAATTGAGTCGGCTGTTGGTTTGCTTCTGTTGTTGCTTTTTATTTTCATTTCCAATTAAGAGGAAATAAACGTGCTCTGCCAAAATGGACTTTTTTCAAATGAGAGAAAATCGCCGTTGGATTGTTTTTCCACATTATGGCAGTCGTCACAGATTGTGATTTCATGCAAACCAGTTTGATTGTGTTCGTAGTCTTTTGGTATTTTGCTTCTCTCTGAATCTTTTGCAGTCACATTGTAATTTGCGTGAACATTGTCAACATGCTTTGACGCATTAATGTTGTTGATTTCTTTATACGTTTCTTAAAATTGGACTTTGTTTCCCTTTAACGACCTATTCCCAAACTGACAATAAACCTTTTCCTGCATGATTTTAGAGGACTTTGATTTTGTTTGCTATTTGTGCTTTTAAAACACATCCATTGATTTGACCTTTTGGGTTCAACAGTTTGGGAACACTGTAACAAGGTTTGTAGCTCTGTATATAAGGATGGAATCTATTTTGTCCACTGTAAATCAGCCACTGAAAGCAGTTTGGATTTGGCAGCTGTATTGTTTAGTCCCAGAGGGGATTATTTCTGTGGGATGGCAAAGACAAATGCTGCTTTGCCTCTTTAAGAAAGAAAATGTCTAATGTTACCTGGTCTCTAACAATTACAGAACTAAAACAGGACTTGAGAAGAACAAAAAATAAAGCTGTTGTATTTGAGGAATTTTCATTAACATCAACAAAGCAGTTTTACTTTTCTAAACTGAAATGAAATGTCATCCACCCCACAGAAACACTGGGAGATTCCTGTGTTTGTGTTCACAAGTGTTCTTTCATTGAATTGATACTCAAGTATGCCACTGACTAATTTTGATAGATTTTTGTTTGAAAATCAGCAGGAACACAATGGCAGGCAGAGGTCTTTCTAATTGGATCAAATGGATATTTATTTGTGCATTTGTGAGGATGCTAACACATTTCTAAATATGTTTCAACCTACTGTTAATAGACATCATTTGTACATTATATAGCAAAAGTGTTCAGTGTCAAATCTGATGTCTGGTATGTATGCTTTATCATTATGTGTGCCAATAAACCGTGCTTAAAAAGACTGAATTGGGCTTGGTTACACACAGTAAGGGGGTTTCCCACCAGTGCACTGTTTTCAGGGGCTTTATCATTTGAACAAGTTTTACTCTAAAATAAAAACTGATCATATGAATGAAATGAATGAAATGAAACTAGATACATATGAATGTATCTAGTTATCGTTATAGAAATATGAATTTTGGACTTGTGATTTTTATTTGTAAAACATTTAAAAGAAAATGTATACGAATATTTATGCCTATAGTTTAAAATAACATTTAACCCTTGTGCTATCCTAGGCACTTTAACGTTGGGAGTGGGGTCATCTAGACCCACTAGACAGAGCTCTGAACCTTTTTTCTTCAATGATTTGTGATCTTCACTGGTGTCCATGGATTACATGAAATCTTTCCACCTTTATCCACCTTTGTCATGGTAGGGAGAACACGTCAATGTAAGGGGGGGGGGGGGGGGGGGTCATAGGATAGCACAAGGGTTAAAAATCCCCCATTAAATCATAAAAAAAGGGAGCAGGAAGACTGAAGAAGACAAGAATGCATAATTAGATCACTACATAACCAACAGTTGGAAGAAAAACACTTCAATGTGGCTTCTAATGTCTTTCTTTAAGGATAACAATTTTCTGTCTTCCTTCCACTCTTGGGATTATTTTCACAGCTCCTCAGGTCCACAGAACAACACAAGCATGTGTGCATTGGAGGTGAGTGACAGGTGAGTGACAGTGGGCTCTCTGAGCAGCGCCGTTCAGAAAACTGTGAGGACGTCAACCAGCTGGCAACCTTGTCCATTATAGAGACCATATCTAAATTAATAATCAGCAAAGACTTTAGCATTCTAAATCTTTTGATTTATTCACCTGAATTTGTCTGGTTTTCTGTTATTTTTATTGATTATCTTCTGAAATACAAAACTGAATCCGGAGTGCCTCTCACATCAATGTGCCTTTCAAAGTCGTTATCTTTTGATGTTTACTGTCATGACCCAGATGTTATAGTTTTTACTATTGACTCTTACCTATATTAAACGGCGGAAATGTTCTATTCTAGTCATTGCCTTGTTAGAGTATGTAAATTGCTCCATGTTCATCAAGGATGTTTTTTTTTTGTGAGGTTCATTTGCCTGATTTTGATATGGAACTAATTTTAACCCCTTGTGCTATCCTAGGCACTTTAACATTGGGAGTGGGGTCATCTAGACCAGCGTTTTTCAACCTTTTCTGAGCCACGGCACACTTTAACCTTAAAAAAAATCCCGCGGCACACCAGCATCCAAAAATTTAAAAAAAGAAGGAGAAACTCATAGTCTGTATTGATCTACAGCCCCTCCACAATCTCACATGCATTTTTGAGATAATTGTTGCAGAAAAAGCTGGAAACTGCAGCTGTTTTTTTCTCTAAAAGATTCAATAAAAGTTAAGTTAGAAGATTTAAAAATAGTTTGATGTGTGTTAGTTGGTTTCAAGACGTTTAACGACAGATCTCCTTGTGCCCTGTCACTCTCACAACCCAATGCATCATGGGAGATGTAGTGCATAAAATGGCCGGAGATCGGTTTTCGGAGCTTCATTGTTTTGTTCACTTGTTCCACGGTCTGATACCGGATTCTGTGGAAAGCTACAGCGCTAAAGACGAGCTTTAGCTGGTATTTTTGTTAGAACTGAGCGACTTTACGAGCTAAATCGGGACAAGGAAGTGAAGACTTTAAGCACTTCTGATTGGTCAGACTGATGACATGTGATTAAGCCCCTCAAGAATGATTGGTGGAGACAGTCAAAGGGACGGGACTTTTCCCAAATACAGCCGGAGCTGCAGCTGAATCGCGGTACGGTCATTCTTATCAAAATGTCTTTAATAAAATAAAATAAACGCAAAGAAAAAGTATTTTACGATCTTTTATATTCCTAACTCCTCAGTGTTTTATCAGGGCCTGTTTGGATGAACACAGAGCTGAAATCCTGGAGATGGGAAATGTTTTTAGATCAGTTAATGAGGGCAATTTTCCACGGCACACTTGACCATCTCCCACGGCACACTAGTGTGCCGCGGCACACTGGTTGAAAAACACTGATCTAGACCCACTAGACAGTGCTCTGAACCTTTTTTCTTCAATGATTTGGGATCTTCACTGGTGTCCATGGATTACATGAAATCTTTCCACCTTTATCCACCTTTGTCATGGTAGGAATAACACGTCAATGGAAGGGGGGGGGGGGGTCATCTAAGATAGCACAAGGGGTAATATTACATAAATATGAGCGAGACTGGTGAAGCCACTTGGTTGAGTAGTGAAAAGTTTCAAAGAAGACTTTAGGTCCAGGTGCCATGATTCACCTTCAAGACAACATCACCTGGAAGAATGAGAACCTTTATCGACAAGTTTGGTCTGAACAAAACCACATCATTGTCCGATGGTCAGAGACCAGCCTTAAAGACATTAGTTGTGTCAAGGAATAATTGCAACCACCCCTGCTTTGCTTCATGGTCGTTTGTTTTTCTGTGTCATGATTCAGATCTCAAATGACAAACATAGTTTGTCAGAGTGACCGGTCAGGTAAAACCATCTGTTCTTCAGTCAGTTGATTGATTTATGTCACTGAAATTGCAACCAAAGGAATCCAGAGGCATTAAACACAGAGAGTAAACATTAAAATGTAGGGGTGTAACTATTCACTTTCACAACAATTTGATTTATGTCATACATTCTGTTTGCTGATGCGATTCAAAGTCAATATTAGCTCATTTTAAACGATCCTATTCTCTGACCCAGAAGGGATCCAGATCCTCTTTATCCAAACTTCCAGCAGTGAGACTCAAACAGAAATTCCTGCTACTGAACAGTTTTCCAGATTCTTGGATTTCTTCCAGATCATCAAGTGGAAATGAAATCTGTGTCCAAACAAACAAGTAAACTAGAATGAATGTCAAATCCATTCACATGTTAGTTTCCTAAAGTTCACCCCTGTTGTTTTTCCACATCCAAAGAATCCAAAGGGAACATTCTTAGAACATTCTAGACACTGGATGGTCACATGACTTTATTCAAAGTCTGTCCACACATTGGACTGGAATGATGGATGATCAGTTTTTGATGACATCACATGTGTGTTGTCCAGTGTGATGTAATTGGTCATTTTTACATGACAGTAAAATAAACTACCATATCTCTGTCCAAATGGTATTTTCCAATATCAATTATGGATTAATTTGTTTCATTTTGAAACGATTTTTAATAGTATTGGTTGACTTGATTTGATTTGATTTGGTTACCAACTTTCCTCAAATAGATGGATCTGGTTGGGTTGTAGGAATATTAAATTGATTTATCGCTGAAAAGGAATCCATGACAGGTTTAATCAATTCTAGGATTGTCAGATAATCTGAGTTTCTTATTCTTTGATAATTATTCTTACATTTGGGGCAACGAATGTAAGTTAAAAATAATAGTTTTACACTTACTTTTTTTTAGCATGAACATTTTTTTAAACACAAAGATAGGATGTAGACAGGAAAATGTGTGATTTAGTTATGTGAGCGGATCTGAACATACGAAAGAACTTTTGCATCTCCAAGTGGAAGGTCGCAGTACTGCCACCTATTTTATTTTTGGATTTGTTCATGTGGAAAAACTTCACTTTCACTTTTATACAATCTATTTATTGAACTATAATTAAAATAATGGCAACAGAAAAATAGATATCTTGAAAACATACTGGATGCCACACAGCTGACACCACCCACAACGTGAGCGTCACGGCTAATATAGAATGAAAAACACTCGTGTTTTTCTTTTTTATATACATGAAAAAATTAGAACGAAGATTATCATTAATTCATTCATCTTCTAACCCGTTTTGTCCTTTTTGGGGTCACAGGACTGCCATCCCGGCCACTCATGGGGGGAAGCGGGGACAAAGATTATCCCTTTATTTTATTTCTATTTTTTTTTTGGTTGGATGCAATACGCTGCCATAGGATTTGTGTATTTAGAGAAAAAAAAACACATGAGATTTTTGTACCAGTATTTTTAAGAAAATATAAAAGCAAAGAAGTCCAAAAAAGCTGGGCTCTAAGCTTGTTGTCTGTTCATAAAACCTGTAATATGAGCTGAAAGCTGCAAGTTAAAAAGCCACAAGGTGTCCGTGTCATAGACATGATCTGTTTTGTTTATGCTCATCCAATAACACTACAGAGAAAAATACTGAATGTTGACCAGCATGAACTGTTTATTTATGTTTGTGAGTCAATCCCGATGACAATATCGGACACAAAGCAGCAAAGTCAGTGGGTGACCTGCTGGACGCTCACTTTGTGGGTGTAGTCAACTTGTGGCACAGAGTCTGTAATTTTTTAAATAATATTTTATACAATTTTTTTGTTTTTGACATATTGTTCTCCAACGTTTCCATATTTTTTCTGTTTTTCGCGATACGCTTTTTTTGTATATCATGTTTTTGTTTTTTATTCACGACACTCCCCTGGCTCTAATTATTTTCTTAATTTCGCTCTTTTTTATTTTTGAACTACAGTTGTAGTTCACAGCGAGGAGATAAGGAACCGTCTACAAATTGCATTAGTCGAACATGCTGGTTTACTCTAAGAGAAGGAGGAAGGATATTAGTGGTTTCTGTAGAGTTTGTTATAACAATGATGAGTACCTGTGATGTTTTTCAGATTATTAATGGTGAAGGAGAGAGAAACTGCTATCGTTTGTCTGGGTTTTTTCGTGTACTTTATTGACGGTCCCTGCCTGCCTCTGCAGCTTCACAAGCATCAACGTCAAGGCAGACTTCAAAGTTCAGAACAGGCGAAGTCTATTTACCGAAAAACTCCGTCTGTATCTTATTTTTGCATCACCACTGACAAAAATAAACAGTCATAGCACATAAACTGAACGCACGCGGATTTAAGGCACGGACTGGCTTTTTGTTTTAAACACGAACATTTTAGAGAGGAGATCATCCGTTTTTTTAATTCTTTCCTTTTTTAAATGCAAGACGCTTAAGTTTCCATACAAAGCGGACTCATCTGGGTAACGATTGTTATTGGTGTGACTGGTGATGACGTAGCACTGGGCGACGCTCGCGCCTCGCTGTGACCAAACTAAAGATGGCGGACGTGTCGGGGACCGAGCTGTCAGAACAGAAAGAAGTGGAGATTGATCTGAAAAGAAAGCAGGACAGACGGTGGGAATGCGCGCAGAGGTCAGGGAAGGCCGGCGTTACCCCGGAGCTGCCGGAAACGCTGGGCTTTTACGACATTAGCTCCGTCAGGAGGGAACAGCGGGGGCTCTCAGCAGGTAACCATCTGGACTCCCCAACAACACACGTCAACTGCAGCCGCGAGCTTTCCCCGCCGTCAGGGTCTCCGCGCCTTTACAAGCAAAGAGTTTTATCAGCTGCGATGGTTTCGGTCTGTTTTTGTCACAGCTGCTTCCGAGCTTCTCTACACTTGTTTACACAGTTACGGAGCCCCCATGCCCTTTGATGAATGAGTCAAAGTAACGAGTAACGTGTCTGCTCTGCCGGGATTACCTCCTGGAAGCGTTCGGTTTGTCATCAGACGTAGAGGTTGAACCAGAGTGAACCGTGAGGCTGAGGAGGCTCGCAGATCCGCAGTGAGCAGCTCAGGTGTCTGAGGACCAAACCGTTTGTTCTCAGTGACTGTGAGCAGAAGCTTTTTGACCAACACACGTCTGTATGATGACACCAACTATTCAGTCAGACATGGTCAAACCGACACTTTGAAACGGAACGAGTCCTCTATGAACACGCTAAGGCACAGTCACGTGGTACAGGCATGTGCCCTCAGAGCCTCTTTGGACTTGAACAGCTCTTATCTGTTTGTCTGACAGGCAAACACGTTAAATAAATACAAATAAAGTACAGATGCACTTTCACTGGTAGACCATTCAGCAGGTAGTGTTATTAGAATACAAGCTTTAATGGCTCTTGTGATTCTAACAGATGCCATTGCAACCAGGTCCTGTAATCATTGCAGACAGTATTATAAAAAGCTCCACAATGGTTTCATTCCTGCATCGTTTTCATTCGGATCTGCTCTACAAGGCAGATAGGTGGTGCTGCTCTGCTAATCACAGCAGATGTGGGCTTCAGCCAAACATCTGGAATAGAACGGCTGCAACTAAAATCCCATTTAGGTCAGAAGAAGCAGAACAAGCTTTGTCTTGGAGGTTTGATGGCTTCTCACTGATGCAGAGGAGTCCTTACAGCATCACTATTAAGCCTTTGTTTCTGCTTTGTGGCTACAGAAGTTTCTTTATTGAAATTTTATTTCTGTAGAAAATCTGAACTTTATACTCTTTGTTACACATTTGAGTTAAGTTGCAGTTGTATAAAATCAACTTAATAACTGAACGTGAAAAGATAACCTTTATTTTCAGTAAAAAAATAAACCTAAAAGACAACTTTTATTAAAGTTTTACAATAATTTTAACATTTTATATAAAAACAAAAACAGTATCTAAGTCAGCTACTTTATTCATTCAATCATTTATCATTCATTCATTCATCTTCTAATCCCGAAAGGGATCGTTCTGTCCCTTTCGGGGTCACGGGGCTGCTGGAGCCTATCCTGGCCACTTGTGGGCGAAGGCAGCAGACTTTCTGGAGAGGTCGCCAGTCTGTCACAGTTTGAATATTTTAAATCCAAATAATACCTACATTATTATCAGTAACTGTCAAATCCCTCAAAGATCTCCAGTTACAGTCATCTTCAACAGGAATCTCACATACACACACATACACACACAGACACACACAGACACACACACAGACACGCATAGATACAGTTGGGCAAAAAAGTATTTATTCAGCTACCATTGTGCAAGTTCTCCTACCTAAAAACATGCGAGGTGCCTGTAATTTTCACAATAGGTAAACCTCAACTATGAAAGACAAATGAAAAATAAATCACATTGTCTGATTTTTAAAGAATTTCTTGTGATCATTGTGACCCCACAGGGTGAGATCTTGGGGGGAGCCCCAGATGGAGGGAGATAATCAGTGGTCTTGTATGTCTTCAGTTTTCTAATAATTGCTCTCATAGTTGATTTCTTCACACCAAGCTGCTGACCTGTTGCAGATTCAGTCTTCCAGCCTGGTGCAGCTCAACAGTTTGGTTTCTGGTGTCCTTAAACAGCTCTTTGGTCTAGGCAACAGTCGAGTTTGGAGTGTGACTGTTTGAGGTGCCGTTCTCACAGGTAACCAGTGGAGGACAGAGGATCCTCTACAGAAGACGTTACAGGTCTGTGAGAGACAGAAATCTTGTTTGTCTGTTATTGACTAAATATTTATTTTCCACCATAGTTTACAAATAAAGTCCTTAAAAGCCAGACAATGAGACTTTTTGGATTTTCTTTCTCATTTTGTCTCTCATAGATGAGGTTTACCTATGATTACAGGCCTCTCTCATCTTTTTAAGTGGGAGAACTTGCACAATTGGTGACTAAATCCTTTTTTGCCCCACTGTACTCACAGACACACACTCAGCTATGCATTGAACATGTGTTTAAAGGTGAATTGTCTCTCATTTCAGTGAATGTGTGTGAATGTCTCCGTGGTAACACACTCCCCTTCCTGTTGTTCCAGATCCATCGTTGACTCGCTTCATTTGTGCAGAACTCACCAGAGGTTACTTCCTGGAGCACAATGAAGCAAAGTATAAAGAGCGCAGGGAGAGAGTGTACACGTGCATGCGCATTCCCAAGGAGCTGGAAAAGGTAGCATAAACTAGCTGTCCTGATCTTTTCTCTACCTGTCTTTCTCTTTCTTCAAAGCACAACAGATCTTCTGACTCCCTCAGGCTGTGGCAAACCCGTGTCAAAGCTCTGAAAGTGCTTCTTACTGACTATTTCATTGATGCATTTTTCAACCTGTCTTTTTGCTTTAGTCATTTGTTTAACTGACTGGTAATAAATGTTCAAGTTATGTCTGGTAATCAAAGCCATTTCATGTCGTTGTGTGTGTAGTTTGGAACCAGGATTGTTGTGAATGATTTGCAGAATGTGTGTTTGTTTTATGTTGACTTGTCCTTTCAAGAGCTGAATCCTGCAGTTAGAGCCCATGCTCACCAGAACCAGAACCAGGAGTCCAGGACAGTGAGAGGAGGCAGGACACATGATTCTGCTGTTCCTATTGCAAATGCATGTTCCTTCTTCAATCAGACTTCTCATGCATTTGAATCATGTTATTACCATCGATGAAGTAATGTCATCAACAAAGAAAGGCTTTCCAGCTGTGGTTCCTGTGTTGTTGTTGCCGTGTTCCCCTTACACCTTTGCAGAGACAGCGGAGCGCTTACGTTCTTTGATTACTGACTTTCACTTTAAGTTTGATGGATAAAGAAGGTTTGGTTTGTTTGCAAATCCTCCTTCAGCGGAGTTGTTGTTCCCTTTTATGCATCACGCAGTAGTGGGCTGTTCAGTGACTTTGGGTTGTGTGACTGTTCCAGCTGATGATCTTCGGTTTCTTCCTGTGTGCCGATGCCTTCCTGTACGTCTTCACTCTGCTGCCCCTCCGGGTGCTGCTGGCTCTGCTGCGCATGCTCACCCTGCCCTGCTGTGGCTTCAGGTCAGCGTGCGCACACACACACACACACACACACACACAGTAGAATCTGTCCGGTATCTTGTCCCATGAATCTCAGGCCTAAATGATGGTGACATACTCTTGTCATAGTCTGAGTTTGTGGCTAAGCACATGGCTGTGTGCTCAGCTGGTGGCTCAGTCCCATTTTTCCTGCTGTATTGTTTTACCTCTGTCCTCATGTCCCAGGATATGTTGGCAGTGACACCATGGATCATAACAGAATCTTTTCCTATCTGCAGTTTCTGCTCAAAACAACAAGATGTGTTTGACTTTCCTCCTTAAAGTTCACAGCCAGGTTCTCTGGGTTTCATGTTTATTGCAGTCCCACTTCATATTCCTTCTGTCATTCATTCTACTTAATCTGAGTAATTTTCCTCTTAATTTTCCAACCTTAAAAGCTCTTAAAAACCAAAGAAGCAATATTCACACATGTGATGCATCCTCATTTATAATTCTGTGGGTTACACATTTATCACATGACAGGGAGATCTGTTTGAAGAAGTATTGATCATATGCTTCTAATTCCCCTGGCAGGAGCTTGCATTTCTCTTATGTCTGACTGTTTTTCCTCTTGCCCCCTTTCCCCCTGCAGGGTGCACACATGCCCCTTCTGCCAAAGGAGCAGGTAGACTCTCAGAAGTCCATTATAAATATTGCACTGCCCCCTTGTTTTATGCTTTATTTTTCCATTTCTGTTCATCTTGACACAAAGAGCAGCTGGTTCCACATTCATCATGATCTGTCCTCTCAGGCTGAACCTCCGTGTGGGTCCTGCCTAAGTGTAGCTTTCTGTGAACTTTGGGTAGGAATGAAGATTTCCATCCCCTGCATGATCATCCTCACTACTGTGGTGCCACGCTGCACAGGTTGTGGGCAGTCGGGGCTTTTCTGCCTGCCTGTGGCTCCTGTGGCAACCCTCGGTGGTAGTTGTGGTGATAGGGGGGTAAACGGCAGTAACTAAACACTAACAAGCTGGTCTTGCTACTCACAAGGCAGCTTATTCAACCCGGATCATTGATCCGTCTGAATGCTCGGCTGAACACGTTTCTGTATCCTGTCTTGGTGTGACCTGGAAGTTCAGCTGCTGCTCCCTGTCATGAAGGTTCAGCTGTCTGCCTCAGCTGACCCTTCATGAGTCTGCAGGATGGAGAGGGTTTGTGCAGCAAACCTGAGCAGCTCCATGAAGCAGCTTTGAATCCTGGGAGCTGTGAGTGACCCGCTTTACCCCACAGCCGTTTACCGATCTGATCCGACTACATCCACAGAAAAAAAATCATTTCAACGCAACAGAACGACTGTAAACCTGCAGAGTCTGGAAAGAGTGTGGAACTGCAGCAGAACCAAAGTCTGTCCAGATGGACTCAGCAGGGTCCGATGACAAAGTCATATGTGTGTTAATATTACTGTATGCAACATGACGTGGAGCAAATTTCCAACAACTTTCTAATAATCTTTTGCATGTAATGAACAAATGTGTAACTTTTAGAGGAGAGAAACAGCGTGGAGAGTTAGAAGATGATGATGGACGGATGTTGAAGCTGTGTAGAGCCACGCCATGGACTGCATGCTGAAGACATGGGTGACCTCTGAGGTCACATGACTCACTGATTTGTACTGGTCCCATCTGATGCCAGTTTTCACTCTGCAGTTGTCGTCATCTTAGATAGATCTGACCCCCCCCACCCCCCCCCCCCCCCCGGCCCCTCCACCACCACCACCACCGCCGCCTTTGTGTTCTTGGAACAGATGAGGATTTGACAATACCGGAAAGTCAAAAGGTCCCAGTTGAGTGTAGATGGGATCTAAGATCTAAAATCAATGATCGACTGGATAAATAATTCACCTTGGGTACATATGCTGTGAATAATGTATTTAAGTTTGAATCTGAAAAACTCTATTTTTTAGTTGTATAAACTGAGATGAACATTATTGACCTCATATGTAACCAGCCACTGAGCGAGTAAACGGACCCAACAGTAGGTAGGTAGGTACTTCTGTGTTCACAGAGGTCTGAAGGCAGAAGTGCTGCCTCCTGGTTTCCATGAACTACTCCAGCTTGTGTTTGGTGGCTTGTTGACTGTAAATGATTCAATTCTGGTCCCTTTTGTTGGTATTTTACTACTGAGATGCTAAGATAAGCAGGACAATCTGAGCGCAAATGTAACATTTATAAGCAAACATTATTAAATGTTTCAGATCAGTCAGTTGTGTAAGGTCTATCTATCATCTAGAGCGATTCAGGGAGACTCTGTCCTATTGTCTGGACTAGAAGAAATCATAAGCTGTGTCTGAATTCCCCCCCTAACCCCCAACTACTCAAAAACTATATAGTGCGACACTATGTAGTGCCCTGAATTTTAATAGCAATTGGGACGCCATGCTTACTACTTTTTCTTTTTTTAAACGGCGGATATGACATCATCGACATGAATTTAAATCTAATTGGTATGAGCGTTTTGTGACAATTATTTATGAGTCCACTGTCTTCTGAAGTTAAAAAAGTTGATGGTTTATTTAAATACATTTCTTTGGCAAAAATTGTTCCGACGCAATGCATTGTGGTCTATATTCGCCGATCTAGTGAGCATCGATGCACACTGGTTTTTCACAGAGACTTCTGGGTAATTTCCAGGGCCCTGGATTTGGCAATTGTAGATTGGGACAGCAGTACAAAATGGAGAAGAAACTATATAGAGCATTATGTGGGGTTTAGGGAAGGAATGTGGGCACATCAATATTCTTCAGAAAAGGATGATAGCCCATTGCCTCCACTGGGGGGAGCCACAGCCTCGGAGAGCATAACATGGGACATCTTCATCACAAGAGAGAGAGGGCTTTTTCATTGGCATGGACAGCGACAGTACACACTAATGGCTGTCAGGTAAATTCAAAACAAAAGCAATTATAGTCTCATATATTATTAGGAAAATAGAACAGATGTTTTCCTCATCAAAGCCTTTAAAAAACAGTGAGGTTCATAATTAAGCTGATCCTCTCAAAAAGCTTTTTTCCTCCTCCCTGCAGTTTGTTCCTGGTTTGCTGAATCTGAGCCCCTTCATCTTTCTCATTTTGATCTTTCTTTTTCTATCAATTGCTAATTAAATGACTCTTAAGTAATAATGGTAGCAATTTGTGGTATTGGTTAACATCTTGTGCACAGAGTCTAGTGTTTTTGCAATGAATAGATATATAATAGTTTTGTTTGTAAAATGAATTTTACATCAGGGGTTGTTTAAAACGTCAAAAGTGTCATCATTTAGTTGACTCATTCAGGTTTTAGATTTCCACCTAGAAATGTGACAGAGCTTTCACGTGTTAAACAGGTTGACAAAACTGTCACAAACAGAAGCCATACTTGTATTTTTCATCCACCCTTTCCTGTAAAACCGATGGGAGCTTTTTCTGCTTTAAACACAACTGCAGACGTTCAGCTCTGTGCAGACACACACACACACACACACACATGCTGTGTTGACATGGTTGAGGCTTCGACACACTGAGAGCACAGAGTGGAGCTCTGCAGGATATCAACTGACTGCATCTACTCCCGTGTTTGCATTGAATGGAGGAACTCGTCATAAAAAGTCACATTACAGAGGCACATCTTATCAAAAAGAAACGGACGATGGAGACGGCCTTACCATCTTTAATGCCTTCCATATAGATGTGTTTGTGTTGTCAGGGCATGTTTGTGTTTCTTTTGTGTCTGATGCTGAAAAGAACTGTGCTGTTGTATGTTGTCCTGCTGTTTCTCTTCCTTTGAGAGCAACGTTTGCCAAGTTTAAAAAATCTTTTTTGATTATTCTGCAAATGATTGTAAATGTGTTCATGCTCATTATAATCAACAGTCTGCATCTGTCAGCACACATTGGTGTACGCAGGTCATCTTTCACTCATGTGCATGTGTGGCACTGCAAGAATCTCTGCAGCCTTTATCACAGCATGCAGTGGTGCATCCAAAAACATGTATGTTTAAGCCGTTCTGTGTGTGTCAGCACACAAGTGAATTTTTCTGTTTCTGTGTGTGTGTGCGTGTGTGTGTGTATGCGTGGTCAGTGGGTCACAGCTACTGCAGCCGGCTCAGGTGTGTGACATGCTGAAGGGTCTGATCCTGCTGCTGTGTTTCTCCATGATGCACTACGTGGATTACTCCATGATGTATCACCTGATCCGAGGACAGTCTGTTATCAAACTCTACATCATCTACAACATGTTGGAGGTACCTGCACACTTCTAACAACTTTTTCATCAAACACAGTCTTTTGCTATGTCCCAGTTCCCTCCCTACTCCATAACTACTAAGAAACTGTATATTGCAGGACTATTTAGTGGCCTACATTTCAGAAGCACCCTGATCACTATATGGGCTGCATGGTGGTGCAGTGCTTAGCGTTCCGGCCTCACAGCTTCTCTGTGCATGCGTGGGTTTCTCTGGGCACTCCAGCTTCCTCCCACAGAAACATGATGCAAAGGTTGATTGGTTACTCTGTAGTGTTCCTAGGTGTGTGACTGTGTGGCCCTGTAACAGATTAGCCACCTGTACAGAGTGTACCCTGCCTTCACCCAACACTAGCTGGGACTGACTCCGTCAACCCTGTGACCCCAAAAGGGGTATAGCGGGTCAAGACGATGGATATATGCTGCTACCGTTTTTTTTAAATGGGAAATATGACGTCACCGATTTCCCAAAGTAAAAACCTAATGGATATGAACATTTACAAAGACTATTAATAGATGAAAACTTGGATGCTTTATAAAAAGTAAATGTAAAATTGTTCAAATGCAATGCATTGTGGTCTACAATTGCCAAACAAGTGGGCATCGACGCACACTGTGTTTTTTTCAGAGACTTCTGGTAAATTTCCGGAGCATTTGATTTTGGAAATGTCGATTTTTACAGCTGTACCAAACGGCAAACGCACTATAAAGTGCACTAAGTAGTGAGTAGTGAAAGAACTCAGACACAACCGTAGTTTTTGTTTTTGTTGTCCTCCAGCTTGCTGGTCTTTAGCATTCACTGCACCAGTGTGCCGTAATACATTGAACCAACAGGAGCCAACTGAAGGACTTCAGAATCAGTGTCTTTTTGGGAGAACAAAGGGAAGATTTTCCGCCCCACAAATACACCTCAACACAGCTCGTCAGTACTAACTAAAATGAGACGTAGTGGAGAGTTAAACAAGAAAACCTGGGTTTTCTTTGAGCCAAATGGAATCTGTCTCCAAATATCAGCAGAGACTGTGGCAGCAGCAGTCATTCATCAGCGGTTCATCTCAGCTGGTGGAGAGTCTGTCACTTCCTGACTTCCCTCCACCAATGACACTAAACGTGGGATGTTCATCCATTTACTGTGCTGTCGCACAGTCCAGTGAGAGTTTCAAATACCACGGCGTCTTTCTCTGGTTGTTGTGGTTACTACGCTAAAATGTGGGGGTGTTAATCTCAAGGTGACCCCTGTCTAAATGATCAAATACCATGACTGCAAAAATGTCAAAGTTGCACTGGTAAAATAGTCAAAAAGGTGTTGATCTGTACCTCCTGTTCTCTACCTTTAGGTAGCAGATCGCCTTTTCTCCTCTTTTGGTCAGGACATCTTGGATGCCCTGTACTGGACCGCCACAGAACCCAAAGAACGGAAAAGAGACAATATAGGACTTATCCCTCACTTTTTAATGGCAGTCTTTTATGTCTGTATCTTTTCTATCTGTGGCATTTGAAATCAATGTTTTTAGAGGACTGTTATTGTTCTATATAGCTTCTGTTTTACTCAAAAGCGATGAATAAGGAGGTTTTTTCAGCTTTGGTTAGACTCCCGATAGTAGATGATAGAACAGTTACCATGACAATAGATCATGTCTTTTGTACTTGGTGGTTTGACTCCACTTCATCCAGTAGATGGCTACAGTCTCACCATGTAATATCAGTTCTATGAAGTGTTACTGATTATTTTCATGCACAAAGGCCGTTGCTGCATCAGTTGAGCAGGTTTGTGTATCAGATGATGTGAGGAGATGACAGTGAAGCGTTCTTTGATCTGCCGTTTTCCTGAGCTGTTGACCTTCAGTTCTACACTCCATCCTCATCATGGTCCAAGCCTCCACACTCAACGTGGCCTTCAACTCCCACAACAAGTCTCTGCTCACCATCATGATGTCCAACAATGTCAGTACACACACACACACAAGTCTATGTCAAACAGAAAATGTGAATGTAAACAAACTGAACTGCTTTTTATTTACTAGTTTAACTTTTGTGGGAAAACATAAAAAAATTCTTTCAGTGACCTTCAGCCATTATATACTAGCTTTTGTTGTTTTCTGGGTCTATTTTCTTCACGTTTTTGTGTTTTTTCTTCAGTTTGTTGAAATTAAAGGCAGCGTGTTCAAGAAGTTTGAGAAGAACAACTTATTCCAGATGTCCAACAGTGGTAAATATTCAATGACACACATTTTTCATTGAACATAAACAACATTATATAAAAAAGGATAAAAATAGTCTAACAAACTGAATGTGTTAAAGCTTCAGACTCTCATAAAAAACATCAACTTAATACCAGCTATTTTAGTCTATAGGTTGGTTTTGACTGATTTATACCAATTTTATCTACATCATTTTCTAATTTGGAGTTTGGTGTCAAACTTTGAGTAGAAAAGATTCAGACTTGGGATAGACCACTTTTTTTCTTAAATAATTAGCCATCCTTCTTGTAGGTCATTGGCACGTAGTAAGTCTGGCTTCCCAACATCCCTACATGCCTTTTTATATACACTCCCAATCCCCAACCTAACATTAGCGCTGCAACAAAAATGGAGAAAATTATCAGAGCTGCACAGTTTTGAGGCAGATTTCAGCTCAGAAAACAAAGACGTACCTGGATCTGTTTGTCTGCAAGCGCATGCATGTTGTGTGCAATTAGTTTATAAGTATTTTCCCAAACCCTATAAGGCCCTTTTTTTAGCTGGGAATGTTTGAAAAGAGATTTCTGTTTTATTAGAACCCTTTTCTTCAGTACAGGTAAAAAAGTTGGTAAAAAATAAACGATTTGACCGTGTGAATCACAAAACAGACCTTCAGTCTGTGGCCTTTAAATTGGGTTTTATTGGACGTGGTGAATTTCTTTGTGACGCCTCAGAGAGATAAATCTACCAGATCTGTCTGTGTTAAGAAGTATTTGTAGCTGTAAAACCATAGTCTCTCTGAACCCTGCAGATATCAAAGAGAGGTTCACCAGCTATGTTCTCTTGCTCATCGTTTGTCTCAGGAACATGGAGCAGTTTTCCTGGAATCCAGGTAATCTTTTGGTTTGTGGTAATTATAATGTTGATATAATGAAACTATTAACTATTAATATTCCAGTGAATTTTAAGTGACATCATCAGATCTGTTCATTGGAACAGCTAAAGTTAGCTACTTAACAAATGAAATGAACATTATTCTGCCCCCAGTTTGCCTTTGTTCTTTAAAGGCCCCCTCCCTTGTAAATCATGTTTTTGGAGTTTCTGACATGTACGTGTGGCATTTATCTTATGAAAGAGAACAAATGTGGTAAGAAATCTTTTCAGTTTTGGATTTCTGAGTATTTTGTTCTTGTAAATTGCTGTCAATCAAACTGTTGCAAAGATGCTGGGTTTGAATTGATGAGTCGCTGTGATGTCACAACGGCCCAGGAGGGCATGCCCACCCCGACCCCCCATCTGGCCCACCCAGCGTGCACATCATGTGTGAGAGAGGAGAAGATGGCTCGCTGCGTTGTTCCCCACACGTATTTTAAGGCCATCCGAGGCTGGATTTAGTTTCTGTCAGAGAGGGAACACAAATGTGAGTTTGAAGGCTTGCTGTCCCGCTTTAATCAGAGAGGGTAAAAACAAAAATAAGAATAAAACCAGGGGACCTTTTTTATTATTACCTTGATTAAAACAAAATGACATAAAATTCAGGAGACCTGAGCAGGCTGGCGAGTCTCTGTCCTCCGGGAGCCGGCATAGTTATGGGGATGGTTTCAGCTCCATCAGCCCTGCCTCAGACTGTCCAGGCTTGACCCGCCTTCACTGAATCATATTAGAAATGTATGAAAAGAGCAAGGAAAACATTATTTGGGTCGAAAAAAATCCTGGTCTTTGTTTCCATGGTGAAATCCTTTCTCCTGGCCCAGCTGACCGGCTGCTTGACCTTCATCCCTGAGACAGCAGTCAGAGAAAAGAGCTTCTGAGTGACAGCTGTGTGGAAACGCTTTCTACTGAGAGGAACAGTCTGCCAGCTCAGATATGTTTGATGTGAAGCAGCATCCATTCTGCTTCTTACTGTTGGAAAGCTGCATGTTAGTTAGTGTATGCTGCAGTGCTGAGGTCTGCACTGGCACCAAAGCACACATATTGGTAGCACTGCTGGCATTTGTGCTGGTGAGAACCATGTTTTTAAAATAAGAATGTAGTTAACGTCTCTCATGTATTAAACTATATCAAGTTCGAGCTCTACCTACATTTCTATTGATATGAAATGTAGTTCAGAAAGCATAAAGTTATTGTATCCTTTTTGCAGCTGCCCTGCATTGGACTGTGTAGGTGTGCCCCGCCTTGACCCTGGTGCAGCTAGAATAGGCTCCAGCAGCCCTGCACAGGATATGGCAGAAATGATGGATGGGTGGTTTATAGTTGAGACGCAACATTCCACTTTCATGCTGATTCAGTTCAAACTTCAGTTTTTGGGGCACTTTTTTTTTGGTTTAATATATGATTTTTTTATTTTTTTGGTGGCTGAGACTGGCCTTTGCAGCAAAAAATAGGAAATGTGAAAACAAAAAAGAAACTGTGCAAAGAACAAGAAGCACTGCTGCAAATAAAGAAGTCAACTTCTCATTCATCCAAATAACTACTGTTACTTACGCCCTGGATTATTTCCATGTGCTGTGCTCCAATATGCAGCAAAGCACATGGAGCTGTGCTTTGCTGCAGAACTTTATTCTTCTCACAGCGGTGCATTGGCAAAGACCATCATGAAGCCCCTTCCACTGTGGCTTTTTTATTTGCAACATCATTTCTGTTTATTTACAGCAGTGTTTCTTTTATTCGTAGCAGCATTTCTTTTTTTTTTGCAAATTTTTTTTTTTTAGTTCCTTTTTTTGCTGCAATAGTGGGTCTCGGCCACCGTAATCCGTGTATTACAAAAGAAACAAAAACCTTAAAACTGTAGAAAAACCTTTCAGTTGGTTCATACTAAGCCTGGTGTAATGTAATAAAATAAATCCTAAATATTTCTTTATTTAGTACAATACTGGTTTGACTCTTTCAACGTAAACATTCTGCTATAGGATTCCCCTTTCCCACCAGTCAGTTTAGTGGAGTAACGTAGGATTCAGTTTTAAACAGAGAATGCTGGCATTTCTGTCTAAAATAGTGCTATTTTCCCACCAGAACACCTGTGGGTGTTGCTTCCTGATGTCTTTATGGTGGTCTACTCAGAGGTTGCTGTGGACATCATTAAACACGCTTTCATCACAAAGTTCAATGACATCCCTGCAGACGTAAGAAGCCACTCTGCTGCTCGTCCTCATCAGCGCGGCCCGTCCAGCACGTGTAACAGGTCTGTGTGTTGCAGGTCTACAGTGAATACAGAGCCAGTCTGGCTTTTGATCTGGTCAGCAGTCGACAGAAGAACGTGAGCATCGTTCTTTTAATTCCAGAGCGTTTCTGAGCAGACAAATGCAGGCCTTTTCATCAGTGCTGTTGTGTTTGTTTGTGTCATTTTACAGGCTTACACTGACTACAGTGACTCTGTCGCTCGCAGGATGGGCTTCATCCCTCTGCCGCTGGCTGTTCTGGTGAGACTGACATTCAGGATGAGGTCAAACAGGTTCACTTTAAAAGGCTCCTGCTGCTCTTATTTCTGACTAAAGGATCTCAGATTCGGCTGTTTCCATGTGTGTTTTCTTGTTGTCGTACCTAACAGCTCATCCGGGTGGTGATGAGCTCAGTGAAGGTGCAGGGCGCCATGTCATACTCGTGTGTGTTCCTCTTTTACCTCGGGTAAGCCTTTTCCTTTCCGTCCCTGGCCTGTTGTTCTTGTTAGTCCACACATCCCCATGCTTACTGCAGGGAAAATGGCTTTTCTCATTCTGCTGGGTAGCAGTTCATCCTCACTGAATCCACGTGGGCTTTAATACTAATCCTGTTTGAAAATATGACATGGTGGTTAAAGCATTTAAAAACTGTAAGTACAGGATACAAATGTGTTTTTAGAGCTTGGTTTTTTGCATGGAGACACTGGGGTTACATAATCAAAGCTCTGGACGTTTCCTCGTGCTGCTCTGCTGCTGACGGCTAAACACAGTCTGTGACGCTGAACCCCACTGGGGCCTGAGACTTCCCCTCTGGGTCAAGAACAGCGTTGGCATCCCAAAATAGCTCTGGCTTGAGCGTGCAGCCGTGCCACGGCAAGAATTCTGCTGACAGTCTGAATTCCAAGCCCCTGTCAGAGCGGGGTTTGGACCACAGACCCAGATGTGTCCACCGTCCTCTCATCAGGTCGCGTCTAAGCTCTGTAGAAATGCACTCGAGCAGATGAAGGGTGCATGTCAGCAGCCTGCTGCGTCCAGATTACAGCTGTTGCCCCCTACTGAAGAGTCACGGTGCTGTTTTTGAGCCTCATGTATCAAATGCTCTGCTGGATTCATTGGAAAACATTCATTCCCTCTTCTCGTTCCCTACTGTGAATTTTGTCTTGCTCACAGAAGTTCCAGGTTATGAGAGCTCCTGTGATGGTCACAGTTCCCTCCTTCTGCTTAATTATGAAGCTGGAAATGCTGCTTTCTGTGCTGCTCATCAGACTTAGTTTGGGTGTTTGTTCTCGTGGTCACACACAGACTGTTCTCTTCCCATCCTGCAGGCTGGTGACAATGAAAGTGTTGAACAGCATCGTGCTGCTGGGGAAGTCGTGTGTTTATGTCAAAAGAGCCAAAATGGAAGAAAAACTGTTTGAGAGACCCCCCACTGCACCCTCCGCTTCTGCAAAGAGCCCCAGCAGAGCTGACGTGGCCAGGTGCCCCAAAGCTTCAGGTAAAGCTCCCAGCAGCCACCTTGTTCCTGTCAGGAACTGTCAGACAAGCAAGAGCTGGAGGAAACCTTCAGCTCCTCTAACATGACTCAGATGTCTCACCTACAATCAGCCACACATGACTCCATTATCCTTCAAATAATTGGTTAAGATTTAAAGACCAAAAACTGGAATTTAATTCCTGACTTGTAAGTATCAGGTGATCCAGCTCTGCTTGATAATGAAATGTTTTGGTTTGATGTGGAATTCTCTATTATTGCCCATAAATGTAAATTCTTCTGATCTTATTCTGCAGTGTGGTTGGTATTAAAATTAGACAAATACTTTTAGGAGAAGACAGTATGGATGTAACTTATAGTGCTTTAAATATATCCAGCAGACAGCAGGATCCTTTCTTTCTGAGCCGCTCTCTGTGTTCAGGTTCCCTCATCCCGGCTCTTATCCATGCAGACACCTTTAGGTTCCTCCTAGCCTGGGTGTGAAGATGGTTGGGCTGCTGAACAGATTTTGATTCATTTTTCAGTTGGGGATTTTAAGGTTGGGGCTAAAATGAACTAAGTCTTTAGCATCTAAGCACAAAGCTGACGCTGCCATGAAGTGTTTGAAATAAAGCTGCTATGATGCACAGATGCATTTAGCCTCAGGTGAACCAGCTGTCATGAGGCTGAGTGTCTGACAGCTAGCAAAAACTGAACAGGCCACAGCCAGACTGTGCTCAGTGTGTGTGCCTCAGTGTGTGCCTCAGTGTGTGCCTCAGTGTGTGCTTCAGTGTGTGCTTCAGTGTGTGCTTCAGTGTGTGCTTCAATGCTTCAGTGTGTGCTTCAATGCTTCAGTGTGTGCTTCAGTGCTTCAGTGTGTGCTTCAGTGTGTGTGCTTCAGTGTGTGTGCTTCAGTGTGTGTGCCTCAGTGTGTGCCTCAGTGTGTGCTTCAGTGTGTGCTTCAGTGTGTGCTTCAATGCTTCAGTGTGTGCTTCAGTGTGTGCTTCAATGCTTCAGTGTGTGCTTCAGTGTGTGCTTCAGTGTGTGTGCCTCAGTGTGTGCCTCAGTGTGTGCTTTAGTGTGTGCTTCAGTGTGTGCTTCAGTGTGTGCTTCAGTGTGTGCTTCAGTGTGTGCCTCAGTGTGTGCCTCAGTGTGTGCCTCAGTGTGTGCCTCAGTGTGTGTGCTTCAGTGTGTGCCTCAGTGTGTGCCTCAGTGTGTGCTTCAGTGTGTGCTTCAGTGTGTGCCTCAGTGTGTGTGCCTCAGTGTGTGCTTTAGTGTGTGCTTCAGTGTGTGCTTCAGTGTGTGCTTCAGTGTGTGCTTCAGTGTGTGCCTCAGTGTGTGCCTCAGTGTGTGCCTCAGTGTGTGCCTCAGTGTGTGCCTCAGTGTGTGCCTCAGTGTGTGTGCTTCAGTGTGTGCCTCAGTGTGTGCCTCAGTGTGTGCTTTAGTGTGTGCCTCAGTGTGTGTGCCTCAGTGTGTGCTTTAGTGTGTGCTTCAGTGTGTGCTTCAGTGTGTGCTTCAGTGTGTGCCTCAGTGTGTGCCTCAGTGTGTGCCTCAGTGTGTGCCTCAGTGTGTGTGCTTCAGTGTGTGCCTCAGTGTGTGCCTCAGTGTGTGCCTCAGTGTGTGCTTCAGTGTGTGCTTCAGTGTGTGCTTCAGTGTGTGCTTCAGTGTTGCTTCAGTGTGTGCTTTAGTGTGTGCTTCAGTGTGTGCTTCAGTGTGTGCTTCAGTGTGTGCTTCAGTGTGTGCTTCAGTGTGTGCTTCAGTGTGTGCCTCAGTGTGTGCTTTAGTGTGTGCCTCAGTGTGTGCTTCAGTGTGTGCCTCAGTGTGTGCTTCAGTGTGTGCTTCAGTGTGTGCCTCAGTGTGTGCTTCAGTGTGTGCCTCAGTGTGTGCTTCAGTGTGTGCTTCAGTGTGTGCCTCAGTGTGTGCTTTAGTGTGTGCCTCAGTGTGTGCTTCAGTGTGTGCCTCAGTGTGTGCTTCAGTGTGTGCTTCAGTGTGTGCCTCAGTGTGTGCTTTAGTGTGTGCTTCAGTGTGTGCTTCAGTGTGTGCTTCAGTGTGTGCTTCAGTGTGTGCCTCAGTGTGTGCTTTAGTGTGTGCCTCAGTGTGTGCTTCAGTGTGTGCCTCAGTGTGTGTGCCTCAGTGTGTGCCTCAGTGTGTGTGCCTCAGTGTGTGTGCTTCAGTGTGTGCTTCAGTGTGTGCTTCAATGCTTCAGTGTGTGCTTCAGTGTGTGCTTCAGTGTGTGCTTCAGTGTGTGCCTCAGTGTGTGCCTCAGTGTGTGCCTCAGTGTGTGTGCTTCAGTGTGTGCCTCAGTGTGTGTGCTTCAGTGTGTGCTTCAATGCTTCAGTGTGTGTGCCTCAGTGTGTGCCTCAGTGTGTGCCTCAGTGTGTGCTTCAATGTGTGCCTCAGTGTGTGCTTCAGTGTGTGCTTCAGTGTGTGCTTCAGTTTGTGCCTCAGTGTGTGCCTCAGTCTGTGCTTCAGTGTGTGCCTCAGTGTGTGCCTCAGTGTGTGTGCTTCAGTGTGTGCTTCAATGCTTCAGTGTGTGTGCCTCAGTGTGTGCCTCAGTGTGTGCCTCAGTGTGCGCTTCAATGTGTGCCTCAGTGTGTGCTTCAGTGTGTGCTTCAGTGTGTGCTTCAGTTTGTGCCTCAGTGTGTGCCTCAGTCTGTGCTTCAGTGTGTGCGTCAGTGTGTGCTTCAGTGTGTGCCTCAATGTGTGTGCCTCAATGTGTGTGCTTCAGTGTGTGCTTCAGTGTGTGCCTCAGTGTGTGCCTCAATGTGTGCGTCAGTGTGTGCTTCAGTGTGCCTCAATGTGTGCCTCAGTGTGTGCCTCAGTGTGTGCCTCAGTGTGTGCCTCAGTGTGTGCGTCAGTGTGTGCTTCAGTGTGTGCCTCAATGTGTGTGCTTCAGTGTGTGCTTCAGTGTGTGCCTCAGTGTGTGCCTCAATGTGTGCGTCAGTGTGTGCTTCAGTGTGCCTCAATGTGTGCCTCAGTATGTTTGCCTCAGTATGTGTGCCTCAGTGTGTGTTTCAGTGTGTGTTTCAGCGTGTGCTTCAGTGTGTGCTTCAGTTTGTGCCTCAGTGTGTGCTTCAGTGTGTGCCTCAGTGTGTGCCTCAATGTGTGTGCTTCAGTGTGTGCTTCAGTGTGTGCTTCAGTGTGTGCCTCAGTGTCTGCTTCAGTGTGTGCCTCAATGTGTGTGCCTCAATGTGTGTGCTTCAGTGTGTGCTTCAGTGTGTGCTTCAGTGTGTGCTTTAGTGTGTGCTTCAGTGTGTGCTTCAGTGTGTGCTTCAGTGTGTGCTTCAGTGTGTGCCTCAGTGTGTGCTTCAGTGTGTGCCTCAGTGTGTGCTTTAGTGTGTGCTTCAGTGTGTGCTTCAGTGTGTGCTTCAGTGTGTGCCTCAGTGTGTGTGCCTCAGTGTGTGCCTCAGTGTGTGCCTCAGTGTGTGCCTCAGTGTGTGCCTCAGTGTGTGTGCTTCAGTGTGTGCTTCAGTGTGTGCTTCAATGCTTCAGTGTGTGCTTCAGTGTGTGCTTCAGTGTGTGCTTCAGTGTGTGTGCCTCAGTGTGTGCCTCAGTGTGTGCCTCAGTGTGTGTGCTTCAGTGTGTGCCTCAGTGTGTGTGCTTCAGTGTGTGCTTCAATGCTTCAGTGTGTGTGCCTCAGTGTGTGCCTCAGTGTGTGCTTCAGTGTGTGCTTCAGTGTGTGTGCCTCAGTGTGTGCTTCAATGCTTCAGTGTGTGTGCCTCAGTGTGTGCCTCAGTGTGTGCCTCAGTGTGTGCTTCAATGTGTGCCTCAGTGTGTGCCTCAGTGTGTGCTTCAATGTGTGCCTCAGTGTGTGCTTCAGTGTGTGCTTCAGTGTGTGCTTCAGTTTGTGCCTCAGTGTGTGCCTCAGTCTGTGCTTCAGTGTGTGCCTCAGTGTGTGCCTCAGTGTGTGTGCTTCAGTGTGTGCTTCAATGCTTCAGTGTGTGTGCCTCAGTGTGTGCCTCAGTGTGTGCCTCAGTGTGCGCTTCAATGTGTGCCTCAGTGTGTGCTTCAGTGTGTGCTTCAGTGTGTGCTTCAGTTTGTGCCTCTGTGTGTGCCTCAGTCTGTGCTTCAGTGTGTGCCTCAATGTGTGTGCCTCAGTGTGTGCCTCAGTGTGTGCCTCAGTGTGTGCCTCAGTGTGTGCCTCAGTGTGTGCTTCAGTGTGTGCTTCAGTGTGTGCCTCAATGTGTGTGCCTCAATGTGTGTGCTTCAGTGTGTGCTTCAGTGTGTGCTTCAGTGTGTGCCTCAGTGTGTGCCTCAATGTGTGCGTCAGTGTGTGCTTCAGTGTGCCTCAATGTGTGCCTCAGTATGTTTGCCTCAGTATGTGTGCCTCAGTGTGTGCTTCAGTGTGTGCTTCAGTTTGTGCCTCAGTGTGTGCTTCAGTGTGTGCCTCAGTGTGTGCCTCAATGTGTGTGCTTCAGTGTGTGCTTCAGTGTGTGCTTCAGTGTGTGCCTCAGTGTCTGCTTCAGTGTGTGCCTCAATGTGTGTGCCTCAATGTGTGTGCTTCAGTGTGTGCTTCAGTGTGTGCCTCATTGTGTGCCACAGTGTGTGCTTCGATGCTTCAGTGTGTGCTTCAGTGTGTGCCTCAATGTTTGTCTCAGTGTGTGCTTTAGTGTGTGCCTCAATGTGTGTGCCTCAATGTGTGTGCTTCAGTGTGTGCCTCATTGTGTGCCACAGTGTGTGCTTCGATGCTTCAGTGTGTGCTTCAGTGTGTGCTTCAGTGTGTGCCTCAATGTTTGCCTCAGTGTGTGTGCCTCAGTGTGTGCCTCAGTGTGTGTGCCTCAGTGTGTGCCTCAGTGTGTGCCTCAGTGTGTGTGCCTCAGTGTGTGTGCTTCAGTGTGTGCCTCAATGTGTGCCTCAGTGTGTGTGCGCCTCAGTGTGTGCCTCAGTGTGTTCTTCAGTGTGTGCTTCTGTGTGCGCCTCAGTGTGTGCCTCAGTGTGTTCTTCAGTGTGTGCTTCAGTGTGTGCCTCAGTGTGTGTGCCTGTGTGTGCCTCAATGTGTGTGCCTCAATGTGTGTGCCTCAGTGTGTGCTTCAGTGTGTGCCTCAGTGTGTGCCTCAATGTGTGCCTCAATGTGTGCCTCAGTGTGTGCTTCAGTGTGTGCCTCAGTGTGTGCTTCAGTGTGTGCCACAGTGTGTGTGCCTCAGTGTGTGCCTCAGTGTGTGCCTCAATGTGTGTGCCTCAGTGTGTGCTTCAGTGTGTGCCTCAGTGTGTGCCTCAATGTGTGCCTCAATGTGTGCCTCAGTGTGTGCTTCAGTGTGTGCCTCAGTGTGTGCTTCAGTGTGTGCCACAGTGTGTGTGCCTCAGTGTGTGCCTCAGTGTGTGTGCCTCAATTCGTGTGCTTCAGTGTGTGCTTCAGTGTGTGCCTCAGTGTGTGCCTCAATGTGTGCGTCAGTGTGTGCTTCAGTGTGCCTCAATGTGTGCCTCAGTATGTTTGCCTCAGTATGTGTGCCTCAGTGTGTGTTTCAGTGTGTGTTTCAGCGTGTGCTTCAGTGTGTGCTTCAGTTTGTGCCTCAGTGTGTGCTTCAGTGTGTGCCTCAGTGTGTGCCTCAATGTGTGTGCTTCAGTGTGTGCTTCAGTGTGTGCTTCAGTGTGTGCCTCAGTGTCTGCTTCAGTGTGTGCCTCAATGTGTGTGCCTCAATGTGTGTGCTTCAGTGTGTGCTTCAGTGTGTGCTTCAGTGTGTGCTTTAGTGTGTGCTTCAGTGTGTGCTTCAGTGTGTGCTTCAGTGTGTGCTTCAGTGTGTGCCTCAGTGTGTGCTTCAGTGTGTGCCTCAGTGTGTGCTTTAGTGTGTGCTTCAGTGTGTGCTTCAGTGTGTGCTTCAGTGTGTGCCTCAGTGTGTGTGCCTCAGTGTGTGCCTCAGTGTGTGCCTCAGTGTGTGCCTCAGTGTGTGCCTCAGTGTGTGTGCTTCAGTGTGTGCTTCAGTGTGTGCTTCAATGCTTCAGTGTGTGCTTCAGTGTGTGCTTCAGTGTGTGCTTCAGTGTGTGTGCCTCAGTGTGTGCCTCAGTGTGTGCCTCAGTGTGTGTGCTTCAGTGTGTGCCTCAGTGTGTGTGCTTCAGTGTGTGCTTCAATGCTTCAGTGTGTGTGCCTCAGTGTGTGCCTCAGTGTGTGCTTCAGTGTGTGCTTCAGTGTGTGTGCCTCAGTGTGTGCTTCAATGCTTCAGTGTGTGTGCCTCAGTGTGTGCCTCAGTGTGTGCCTCAGTGTGTGCTTCAATGTGTGCCTCAGTGTGTGCCTCAGTGTGTGCTTCAATGTGTGCCTCAGTGTGTGCTTCAGTGTGTGCTTCAGTGTGTGCTTCAGTGTGTGCTTCAGTTTGTGCCTCAGTGTGTGCCTCAGTCTGTGCTTCAGTGTGTGCCTCAGTGTGTGCCTCAGTGTGTGCCTCAGTGTGTGTGCTTCAGTGTGTGCTTCAATGCTTCAGTGTGTGTGCCTCAGTGTGTGCCTCAGTGTGTGCCTCAGTGTGCGCTTCAATGTGTGCCTCAGTGTGTGCTTCAGTGTGTGCTTCAGTGTGTGCTTCAGTTTGTGCCTCTGTGTGTGCCTCAGTCTGTGCTTCAGTGTGTGCCTCAATGTGTGTGCCTCAGTGTGTGCCTCAGTGTGTGCCTCAGTGTGTGCCTCAGTGTGTGCCTCAGTGTGTGCTTCAGTGTGTGCTTCAGTGTGTGCCTCAATGTGTGTGCCTCAATGTGTGTGCTTCAGTGTGTGCTTCAGTGTGTGCTTCAGTGTGTGCCTCAGTGTGTGCCTCAATGTGTGCGTCAGTGTGTGCTTCAGTGTGCCTCAATGTGTGCCTCAGTATGTTTGCCTCAGTATGTGTGCCTCAGTGTGTGCTTCAGTGTGTGCTTCAGTTTGTGCCTCAGTGTGTGCTTCAGTGTGTGCCTCAGTGTGTGCCTCAATGTGTGTGCTTCAGTGTGTGCTTCAGTGTGTGCTTCAGTGTGTGCCTCAGTGTCTGCTTCAGTGTGTGCCTCAATGTGTGTGCCTCAATGTGTGTGCTTCAGTGTGTGCTTCAGTGTGTGCCTCATTGTGTGCCACAGTGTGTGCTTCGATGCTTCAGTGTGTGCTTCAGTGTGTGCTTCAGTGTGTGCCTCAATGTTTGTCTCAGTGTGTGCTTCAGTGTGTGCCTCAATGTGTGTGCCTCAATGTGTGTGCTTCAGTGTGTGCCTCATTGTGTGCCACAGTGTGTGCTTCGATGCTTCAGTGTGTGCTTCAGTGTGTGCTTCAGTGTGTGCCTCAATGTTTGCCTCAGTGTGTGTGCCTCAGTGTGTGCCTCAGTGTGTGTGCCTCAGTGTGTGCCTCAGTGTGTGCCTCAGTGTCTGTGCCTCAGTGTGTGTGCTTCAGTGTGTGCCTCAATGTGTGCCTCAGTGTGTGTGCGCCTCAGTGTGTGCCTCAGTGTGTTCTTCAGTGTGTGCTTCTGTGTGCGCCTCAGTGTGTGCCTCAGTGTGTTCTTCAGTGTGTGCTTCAGTGTGTGCCTCAGTGTGTGTGCCTGTGTGTGCCTCAATGTGTGTGCCTCAATGTGTGTGCCTCAGTGTGTGCTTCAGTGTGTGCCTCAGTGTGTGCCTCAATGTGTGCCTCAATGTGTGCCTCAGTGTGTGCTTCAGTGTGTGCCTCAGTGTGTGCTTCAGTGTGTGCCACAGTGTGTGTGCCTCAGTGTGTGCCTCAGTGTGTGCCTCAATGTGTGTGCCTCAGTGTGTGCCTCAGTGTGTGCCTCAATGTGTGCTTCAGTGTGTGCTTCAGTGTGTGCTTCAGTGTGCTCTTCAGTGTGTGCCTCAGTGTGTGCCTCAATGTGTGTGCTTCAGTGTGTGCCTCAGTGTGTGTGCCTCAATGTGTGTGCCTCAATGTGTGTGCCTCAATGTGTGTGCCTCAGTGTGTGCTTCAGTGTGTGCCTCAATGTGTGCCTCAATGTGTGCCTCAGTGTGTGCTTCAGTGTGTGCCTCAGTGTGTGCTTCAGTGTGTGCCTCAGTGTGTTCCTCAATGTGTGCCTCAGTGTGTGCCTCAGTGTGTGCTTCAGTGTGTGCCTCAGTGTGTGCCTCAGTGTGTGCCTCAGTGTGTGCTTCAGTGTGTGCCTCAATGTGTGTGCTTCAGTGTGTGTGCTTCAGTGTGTGTGCTTTAGTGTGTGCCTCAATGTGTGTGCTTCAGTGTGTTTGCCTCATTGTGTGCTTCAGTGTGTGCCTCAATGTGTGTGCTTCAGTGTGTGTGCTTCAGTGTGTGTGCTTTAGTGTGTGCCTCAATGTGTGTGCTTCAGTGTGTTTGCCTCATTGTGTGCTTCAGTGTGTTTGCCTCATTGTGTGCTTGTCTTAGACTCCTGCTGAAATGACGGCTGATACATTTGGCTCATTAGCAGTGGTAGAAAGCAGAGATGCTGGAAGTTTCAGACTGAAGGTCTACAGACAGGATGTGCATGTAGTTACTGCAGGACATGACTTCATGGCACAGGTGTGAAGGTGGACTATGTGAGCGAGGACCCGTGTCTCCATTGAGAGACTCATTAAACCAAAGGAAAGTAAGGAAGACTTTCCAACAGATCATAGAGCTTTTAGTGGTGAAGGATCGCTGCATGGACTCAAAAAGTAAGGCCAATTCAATTTTTGTTTTAATAAAAAGAACATAGGAGTAAGTAGAAAAAAAATG
This sequence comes from Oryzias latipes, assembly GCF_053564925.1. Lineage (NCBI taxonomy): Eukaryota > Metazoa > Chordata > Actinopteri > Beloniformes > Adrianichthyidae > Oryzias > Oryzias latipes. The sequence goes on along the minus strand of NC_136246.1, from coordinate 2,504,392 downwards.
TATGTATTTGAAAATGAACCTTTAGGCCTAAAAGAATTGTTTTTATCATCATTTTCACAGACAACATTTGATAACACTGATGAAAGCATTTGAAGTTGGAAAAAAACTGAAATAGTTACTGGGGGTTAATGTGTGCTGAACACATCTGTATACTTTCATTTATTTACAGTGTATATGAATAATTTATACACAAGAAGAGTGTTCTATCCATGTCCATGTTCTTGTGTGTATTTTATAAGCTCTTAGCTGCTGTTGGATGAAAGGGTAAATATTCAGTTCTTGTAAATCTGCCTCCAGAGGAGTCGCTGCCTCACCAGCCATCAACCTCACCGCACGCCACTGTTCTACAGCTCTGTTTATGGCGTCATGAGGCGTCACTACATTCACGTGCAGACGTGTTTATCTCTAGGCTGAGTCAGGGAGCTCTCATTCAGTACATGTTGGTGTTCACGTGACCGTGCCTTCTGTTCTTCATAGGGGAGTTTAAGACCACGCAGATTGTCGCTGCGCCCTGTACCCCCCCATGCTCCTCTTCCTCCTCCGTGACCACCCAGCCAGCTCCCAGGACTGAACTGTTCCCTCCCCCCCTCACCCCTGCTAACCCTGCCAGCCGCCCATCCTTCGCCCCACCTGAACCAGAACCAGAACAGCCTGAACCGGTGCTCTCAAAGGAAGAGGACCATGCAGCTCATGATGCTGAGGAACTGCAGCCCAGATCTCCAGAAAATGACCTGCTGGAGATCGATCGCTTCACCATCTGTGGTAACCGCATCGACTGAGCTGCAGCTGCTGCAGTTGCAAAGGGCAAAGCTCTCAGGAAAGACAGCAGACCGGCCGCTCCCTCAGCCTGTGGCCCTGCGGTCACCCCTGGGGTTACCGTGAACATGTGGAGCCACACACACCTGGAGTCGACGCCTTCCTCAAAACGGAGCAGCGCTTCAGGAAGTGAACAGCACCTGGCCTATGTTCATACAGACCCTGTTCTCTTGGGACCTGCTCAGACAGTAAAATCACCAAAAACTGCAGCTCACATCTCTGCAGGACTTAACCCTTTAGCTTTGTGACAGAGGAAGAGGATTTCCTTTGTGGGAGTCTGAAGTAGAGTCGGACACTCTGCAGATCATCCGTGTAACATACACATGCTGCTTTTCCTAATTCTCTTCAGTTTGGGGTGCAGACACGTCTCTGCTCCGTGCAGGTCTGCTCACTGCCGTGTTCGTCTTTGTGCAGCTAATCTTTTTTGCTCCAGTGCCAGTCGACGGTGAATCCTTACTTGAAGAAACTCAGCTGTTTGGTTCAGTCACTTCATGAAGAAGCTGAGCTGTTCTTCATCCTGCAGACTCTGTTCCAGCCTGTCCTGCCAGCTGCTTCCACAGCCCATGGAACTCTTTCTTGATCCTTTCTTTTTGGTCCCTTTATATCTTTATTTTTAACAAACTATCTGCCTGCCCCCCTGAAATGCAGGCTCTAGCTGGAACAGGGTTATGGCTGAACGGGACGCCTCCAGCAGGACAGGTGTGATCAGAAAGCTGCTCTCAGGTCCCGTTTGTTGGTCTGGCATGTTGGCACTGATGACCATGACGAGTGTAAAAACTCCTGCCTCCCCGTCAGTGTGACCCGAGCTCTGATGTTTGCACCTTAGGATGATCAATATGTCTACAGCTTCTCTGCATGTGGGCTTCACTGAATGACTGACGGCTGACAAAGATTTCTCTCCATTGAAATGGTAAATATAATATATACAGCATCAACAAGAGCATTAGTTCCATTGAGTCTCACTGGTTGTACATAACTGCAAGATTGTATACAATTAATGAATATGCCTTTAATTAGATTTTTTTTATTTCATTTATTTGTGTTGAGACTCAGCTTTCATTTGATCCATGTCTGTTCACAAAAGTTTGGAAGTTAATATGAATAAAAATCTTTTGTAGTTTTGTCAAATCAGCCAAAGATTTCTTTGCCAAACAGACTTCAATCTGGTACTGTTTACTTTCTTTATTTGTTTAGCAAAGCAGAACGGTACTTTATTGAATAAAAAACGGTAATAAAGAACATTTCATGAATGTTTTGGGTGTAGCAATATGTTGAGAAGTTTCCATCTGTGTGGATTGTAGTTTGAGCAGTTATTGTTCATGACCAATGGAATGAGGTTCTGTTTTTCCTGTGTGAGTTGTGGACCTTGTTCTTTACTGTCTCCTCTTTCTGGGACAGACCTGAGTCGACTTGAGTTTGCTTCAGGCCTGAAGTTTAGCTGATAAAGACGAGTCTTTCACGGCTGCTTCCTGTCTGTGTTCAATTCAAATTTTAGATTTCACTTCCAGTGTATAATCTTGCCTTCTGAAAAATTAAAGTTTGTTTTTAAGTGTTTTCAGTCAATGTTTAATTTCAGTGCATTTTTATTTGTATAGCCCTATATTACAACAATAATCATTTCAACAGGCTTCACATAGTAAACATACAGTCATAGAATTCCATAGGTACATTCTAAACTAAACTGGACATCCCTGCCCTTAGACCCCCCCTCTTCTCAGTAAGGAAAAACTCCGCCAAAAAAACGGATTCCGGAAGAAAACGAAGAAACCAGGGTTGTCCACATGAAGGAGGGATCCTCCCCCAGGACAGACAGGAGATTACCAGAACTCATGGAGAAGAATTAACTTATCTAACCCTACAACTACATATATAAAGTCCAGTAGACGAGCTTCATCCATAAATGATCAAGAATGGAGGAGAGTAGATGAGATTAGAGGACAGAGGACTTTCCCCAGCCTCAAACTTCTATCTTCTTGGTCAGTGGGGGCTCCAGTTTTAAGATGGAATTTCTTTCCTTTGAGGTTTTACTGCCACAGAATTTGGTGGCCCTCCTTGGTCGCAGCACTGGGTGGCCCACTCAGGGGAGGATCCCACCAGATCCTGATCACTTTCCAGCTGATCCTAGCTGGACCCACTGGGTGAAGGTTTTGCTACCAAAGCCTTGTTAATGAGTTCCAGCTCCTTCGATGTGATTGGGTAACACATCCTTTGTGAGCACACATTTTCAGAGTCACTGTTTCCCTGAGGAAGAAGAAGCTAAGGACTTTTTCTTAATGCTGGTGTCTTTTATTAGAAGGATTATGAATTCTGTGACTACCTCTGTGCTGTCTTTATTGTGTGGGATCTGGAGTTCAGGCAAAGTCAATCTACAGCAGCGTTTCTTAGAGCTGTAAGCTTCTTACAGCTGCGGTCTGAAGAGAGCTTCAGTCTTGTGAGTTATCAGGGCCGTTCAACGCAGGGTCTGCAGGAGTGTGCCTGCATGGGCAGACCCCACATCAGCATTTAGCCACAACTATAATGGAATCTATTCAGAATCGAGGACATTCATCAACTGGATATTAATGTCCCATGTTCCACCTCTGCAGGCCTGATGAGTGTATGCCATCACTGATAAAAAGAATCAGAGAATCAACAGATTCAAAACAGAAATCTTTCTCCTATCCCTGCAGAAGCTGGCCCCACAGGCCCTCCACAGAGGACAAGGGTGTTATTGTGCTGCAAGATGTGAGCAGAAGCTACTGTACCTGATCGCTGCACCTGCAACCACACAGCTTCACTCTGATCTGTTTGCACTCCAGATAGAAAACAGCTCAGGAGTTCTCCTGCATGCAGGCTGACAGGCAGGCGCTTCCTTTCAGCTAAAGCAGATGTAAAACAAATCTTTCTGTCTTTACTATTAATAACTACTTGATGTTTTTATTTTATAAAGAAAGGTTAACATTAACTGGTACAATGGGCTGCCTTTGGTGTTTTTAAGGCAGCAGTTTCAACTTTGAGCCCCCTGTGTTAATGACAGAGAAGCACTCACTAAGTGGTTCCCTGAATCTCTACATCAATTTCTGAAAACTACTTTCAACTGGAAATCAGACATTCCTTTGGATTCACTGTTCAACAGAAGATTATGTGAAACATCTGAATGAATCAGGCCTGAAAAAAAAAGGTGCACTAAATGTTGCATTTTTGAAGCAAACACTGCAATAAAAAAACTCTTCCCTCGGCCTCCTCATGAGTGAAGTGCTGATTGTCACAGGAGGACGGCGTGTTTCAGCTCCTTCACATGTGTTCAGCAGAGTTTACATCAGCTGTAACCCTTGTGCTATCCTAGGCACTTTAATGTTGGGAGGTGGGTCATCTAGACCCACTAGACAGCTCTGAACCTTTTTTCTTCAATGATTTGTGATCTTCACTGGTGTCCATGGATTACATGAAATCTTTCCACCTTTATCCACCTTTGTCATGGTAGGGAGAACACGTCAATGGAAGGGGGGGGTCATCTAAGATTAAAATAAGGGTTAGTCAGGTAAGAGAAACTTGAAATATGAAACTACAAATAACCAAAGAATTAGCACCTTAACTAAAACATGAAAGTGAAGAATAAAATGGATACGACCAAACACACACCAGAAACTCCCAGTTATCAGTGAGAGACAACTACAGCGAGAAAAAAGCCTAAAGTCAACAACGGTCCATCGACCCATCAACCCATCCGTCCATCCATCCATTTATCCATCCGTCCATCCATCCATCCACCCATCCATCCATCCATCCATCCATCCACCCATCCATCCACCCATCCATCCATCCATCCATCCATCCACCCATCCATCCACCCATCCATCCACCCATCCATCCATCCGTCCATCCATCCATCCATCCATTCATCTATCCATCCACCCATCCATCCATCCATCCATCCATCCATCCGTCTATCCATCCGTCCATCCATCCATCCATCCATCCATCCATCCATCCATCCATCCACCCATCCATCCATCCATCCATCCATTTATCCATCCGTCCATCCATCCATCCATTTATCCATCCATCCATCCATCCATTTATCCATCCGTCCATCCATCATCCATCCATCCATCCATCCATCCATCCATCCATCCATCCATCTATCCATCCATCCATCCACCCATCCATCCATCCATCCATCCATCCATCCATTTATCCATCCATCCATCCATCCATTTATCCATCCGTCCATCCATCCATCCATCCACCCATCCATCCATCCATCCATTTATCCATCCATCCATTTATCCATCTGTCCATCCATCCATCCATCCATTTATCCATCCATCCGTCCATCCATCCATTTATCCATCTGTCCATCCATCCATCCATCCATTTATCCATCCATCCATCCATCCATTTATCCATCCGTCCATCCATCCATCCATCCATCCACCCATCCATCCATCCATCCATTTATCCATCCATCCATTTATCCATCTGTCCATCCATCCATCCATCCATTTATCCATCCATCCGTCCATCCATCCATTTATCCATCCACCCATCCATCCATCCATCCATTTATCCATCCGTCCGTCCATCCATCCATCCATCCATCCATCCATTTATCCATCCATCCATCCATCCATCTGTCCATCCATCTATCCATCCATCCATCCATCCATCCATTTATCCATCCATCCATCCATCCATCCATTTATCCATCTGTCCATCCATCCATCCATCCATCCATCCGTCCATCCATCCATCCGTCCATCCATCCATCCATTTATCCATCTGTCCATCCATCCATCCATTTATCCATCTGTCCATCCATCCATCCATTTATCCATCCGTCCGTCCATCCATCAGTCCATCCATCCATCCATCCATCCGTCCATCCATTTATCCATCTGTCCATCCATCCATCCATCCATCCATCCGTCCGTTTATCCATCCATCCATCCATTTATCCATCTGTCCATCCATCCGTCCGTTTATCCATCCATCCATCCATTTATCCATCCGTCCATCCATCCATCCATTTATCCATCTGTCCATCCATCCATCCATCCATCCATCATCCATCTATCCATCCATCCATCCATCCATCCATCCATCTATCCATCCATCCATCCATCCATCCATCCATCCATCCGTCCGTTTATCCATCCATCCATCCATTTATCCATCTGTCCATCCATCCATCCGTCCATCCATTTATCCATCCATCCATCCATCCATCCATCCATCATCCATCTATCCATCCATCCATCCATCCATCCATGCATCCATCCATCCATCCATCCATCCATCCATCCGTCCGTTTATCCATCCATCCATCCATCCATCCATCCATCCATTTATCCATCTTTCCATCCATCCATCCATCCATTTATCCATCCATCCATCCATCCATCCATCCATCCATCCATCCATCCATCCATCCATCCATCCATCCACATGTGCTCGTCTCTCCAGCAGGAGGAGCGCGTCTCTGTGTACCAGTGCTTCGAGCTCACGCTTGGCTGCGCGCGGCCGTCATTTAGCGCATCCCCGTGCTGCTCAGCGATGCCGTTGGAGAGGACGGGACGCGCACGCATATCTCGGTGACACGGAACCGCACGGAGCGCATGGAGAGCTGAGAACGGGGAAGAGCAGCAGGTTTCCGCGGGAAACATGTCCACAGCGGGCCGCTTCGAGCTCAGCAGCCCGTTAGGAGCCGCGCTTTACCCACTGGAAGACTTGTTTTAGGAAAAGCACCGCGTCTTTGCGTCCGCTTCAGCGCGATAAGCAGCACAAGACAAGTCACAGTCCGGTTTTCTCGCCCCCCGGATTTCGGTCCAGTTCTTCCCTGGCAGCATGTTGGAGATCGGGACTCTGCTGCTGCTGCTGCTGTCGGTGTTTTCTGCGTCCGGTGAACTCCAGCAGGAGACGGAGCAACGGAGGCTTCCACCCCCGGGAAAGTTGGATTTCGGTTATGTGCCTGCGGGAGTTTACGAGACTCTGGCCCATTATGAGCCGGGACCCATCGGGATTCTGTTCCACTTGGTGCAAAGCTTCCTGCGCGCAGTGCAGCCCAACGCTTTCCCTCACGGTAAGACGGTGTGACGGTGGGCTGCGTTCAGCATCAACCCGCAGACTGAACGGGGCGTGATGGGGGGGCTGAGCATCCTCACTTAGAGCCCACTTTACCCCTTTTTAAAGAAAAACAGGCGTGCAGTTTACAGTTTCTGTAAACTATCACCATGAGAAAACCCACACTTGCTATGTGTGCACCCCGCGCATGCATGCGCCGCGCGCGGCTGGTAGAGCGCAAAGGTGAGGGCGGGAAGGTATTTTCTCGTTTCCATATTTGAAGTTTGGTGTGCGTCAGTCTTTGGTTTGCGTTTACGCGCCGGAACGGAAGGGCTCGCCCGCCGGGCCTTTACGCACACGCTCATGCTGAACCGGGTGAGGTAATTGGGCTCCGGATCCTGAAGGCACGCGGATCCTCTGGGCTTCACAGGCTGCGTCCACGCGCGTCGGGACGTTTTGCAGATAAGTAGCCCTCTGAGTCACCTTGTTAATCCCATAAACCCGTGCGCCATATGTTGTTGGTCTTTTAGTTTGCAGTTTGCTATGAGCTCCTAGACTAATACCGTGGAGCAGACAGACTCCTGCTTAATGAGCATTTCCAATCACAGAGGGCCATGTAAGTCAGATGTTTATGTCAAACTACTGTCCAACAATCTTTCATTGGTTTGGTCTTTTTGGATTTCTTATCATTGCCTTTTTAAATGATTTAACTTAAACTATACGTTACCACCCGCTCTAATAACATAGTTTATAGAAGACCAAATGACACAGAACTCCACTTCCTGGGGTCTTAAGATTTGTAGACCCTTGCTTTGTTTCCTCTACAGTTGGACCTCTGTCTTTTGTAGCAGGACTGGTGATCATTTATGTTCTGATCAGAGTTTGTCATGTCACAGTGCTTATCAAACTACACAGTCTAAGCAAAGACAATCTGGAAAATAAGCAAAGCACACCAAGAGCATTGCCTTACATATGATGCCATTGCTGCAGTTAGTCAGGCCTCAGCACCATGGCTGTTTGGATGATGCTTTCACAGCATGCCTTTTCAATAAAAACGTGTCTACATTTGTGATTTGCTTGAGCTCTAGTCTGATGTTGAATATGAATCCATTCACCTTCGGCCTGCAGGTCAGTGTTTCATCCATGTTACCCTTTAAAAAGTGTGCTCTATCAGTAGAACTGGAGAGCCACCACCAGGGATGTAAATCAGAGGAAGGTAAATGTTCGTTTTAAAGAGTCATTTGCAAAACCGAACCTTCCTTCCAGAGTGTACCTCGGCTTTGCCCAACAGTGGGTGGGATAGGCCCCAGCATTTCTGTGACTAAAGGGAGAAAGCAGGTTTGAAGAATGGTTGGATGGCTCACAAAACACTGGGACAAATTCACCTCAAGCTCTACTTACTGCAAACCAATTTGCTGTCAATATGAAGAACTGTAATTGGAATATGGCCAAAGGATTGTTTTCAAATATCCTACTTTTAAAGTGTGTTCAGGTGGAAACCAGCTGTCTTACCACAGCCGTCTGATCTGATCACCACACAGCTTTCTAATCACTGGGAAAGGTTTCTGGGTTTGGTTTGGTTTGCTCCAGGGTTTGTTTCCTCTGATCTTCTCTCAGGTGGTTTGGTCCAAAATTGCTGTAACTGGAAGCAAACTAGTCTAGGTCAGGTGGTAAAATTCAGCGTTGCCACTCATCTGAACTGAGTGCACAGCAGTCTTAATATACAGTGGGATAGTTCTGACTTATATTTGATCTTCTAGCCGCAGCTGTTTGTGTGTATACCCAATACTGAAGTCCTGACTGCATTCAAACTTTACTAGTTATGACAGAGCCAAAGTCATATGAGGTTTAAAGCATACATATATATTACTGGGTAGGCCTTTGTGTATTTGCTGCTATACACAGTGACGTGAGCGCAGACGCCACTGCTATGCATTGAGTCACGTCAACAGAACTGCTGTTCCAGTTTGGGACAGACAGACACAAAAAACAAACTCCTTCATTTCTTAACTGATTTTCACCAAACAGCTCGAATTAAAGCTTGGAAAATAATTGATCTCATGGTATATTTAAATATTTACCATGTCTAAAGAATAATCTGTGAATAGTGCATGAACTGTGTCTTCTAGTGTTACCAACACTTTGCTGTCAAATGAACAGCTTCAATGACAATAAAAGCAAATCTAATCTAATCTTCTAAATATCAGTGATTTTTGATTTCTGTCTGTATGCCAGAACAAGTGTAGCTGAGCTTGTAAATGCACCCAAACCCAGAAAGGAGGGGGGCTGAAGAAGGTCAATAGCATGAATGGCTGACAAACTTGACAAAGTGAGGAAAACACCTCAAAGAACTGTACAAAGAAAAAAACTACCTGTGTGGTAGACACATACAAATACAATTAGGTGAGCAACACCTTGTAAAATCTACTATAACAAAAATCAATAATAAGAAACTATAGCTGTTATTGTCTTTTATTATTTTTGCATTACATACATGGTAAATCCATCTCAATGCATTCAAAGATTACATTCAAATAGAGGATTTCATAGTCCTCTGAGAATATTAAGCTTGGTATTTTGTTGATGTTGTTTGTGCTTCTGCAGCAGTTATGTTTTTAGATGTGCATTATTATGCTGGTTGTAGGTGATGTTCTGCTTTCAACAGGATAGAGTGACTGCATCTGATGTTCGCTGGAGATGGAGCTCTTTCCAGAAGATATCCTCTAGATGTCTCACAAGATACTTCTTTGGAAGATCTCTTTACAATCCAACCTATAAAAACAAAACAAACAATGAAATTTATAAGACAAACTATGGCACAACTTCATAGAATGCTAGAAAAATAAGCATGGAAAAGAGTTTTTTTTAATTTTTGGTCCAATGACTGTTGACTTGTCAAAGACAATGCAGTTAATATGTTTGTGAAAATATTGCATCTTATGGAGTTTTATAGTAAGTTTGGGCGATGATGAATCTGTAGAACATTTGAGAGCAGGATATTGTCATAAAATGCATTTATATTTTATTTTTAATTTCATCTTAGAATCTTATGCAGTGGTCTCCAAGCTTTTTCAGACCACAAATCAGTCTGAACGGGGCCAAAGTTTGCTTTTGATATTTTTAAGCTTCTAATTTCTGAAAAATCTATTTCTCTAATTAAAATGGTAACCCTTGTGCTATCCGAGGCACTTTAACATTGGGAGTTGGGTCATCTAGACCCACTAGACAGTGCTCTGAACCTTTTTTCTTCAATGATTTGTGATCTTCACTGGTGTCCATGGATTACATGAAATCTTTCCACCTTTATCCACCTTTGTCATGGTAGGAAGAACACGTCAATGGAAGGAGGGGGGTCATCAAAGATAGCACAAGGGTAAAACAAGAAATTGAATCGGTTAGTTCAAAAGGGGCCCAAGTCCAAGAGTTTTTTTTTTCCGGGAAATGATTTTAATTGCATAGCTTAAAGGGAGGCTACACCAAATGATTCATACTTTACCCAGATTTGGCACCAGTTCATAGCTTACAAATGCTATTACATGAAGCACCTCACTTTTATCATTTCAGAGGACTAGCAAGCTAAAGTCTCTGGACTTGGGCCCTTCTTGAATTAAACAGGGGCGCTGCCATATTGGATAATTAGTGCTGCCATCTATGGGATAAAGCTAAACCCATGCAAGAGAGGCCCAAGTCCAGGAATTTGGACGTAATGCATTTTAAATGTCAAGTATAGTCAATCCATTACAACAGACTTGGGACTTTTTGCACATAACCAGATAGCTTTTCCCTTGAAGACTACAGAACATATAATATCTCTATTTTGAAAAATTGTGGACTTGGGCCCCTTTTGAACTAACTGATTCAATTTAGTTTAAAAAAAATCTGAAAACAGTAGATTTTTTTATTTTTATTTTTTTTAACAGACGATGAGGAGTCCGTGAAGCAAAATTGTGGATTTGTAGAAGTTGGTTCTTAATTATAAAAATTGAATAAAAGAAGCAATACAGTTTTTTTTCAAAGAATACCATTATAACATTTAGAACTCAACCCAGGCTTAGATCATCTTTCGGGGTAAAAACATTTATCATGTTTTTTTTTTACATAAATGCTGAATCATCATGTATTTTTTTTAACACAGAGGAACATTTATTGTGCTAAAGTTTCTTTGCTGCCTGCCTGATTCACCCTTAATCTCCCTTTTACAAGTTTCCACAAATCAGAAACAACTTTGTTTGATGGAATCTTCTTTCTTTAAAATGTTTGCTGCTGGTTTAAACGTAGACTTTGTGATGAAGATGAAGACGTCAGAGTGGATGCTAACAACCGGATGTTAACTTTACCTGCAACCAATGTTTAAGGTATGACATGGATAAATAAAGCAAAATAAAATGATACAATCATCATTAAACTGGTATTTTCTAAGTATAATAATAAACATGAATCCACCATGTCTGCATCTTTATTATCTGCATGTGTGAAACAATCAATAGTCAGTCGCTGCATTTTAGGCAGAGCAGCTTCTTGTCCGTGAGAACAACTGTCTCCATAAATCCGTCTTTGGAGGAAAACTCCAGGTTTTGTCTGTAAACAGCACCTTTATGTTTCTTTGTAGGTGAAGGTTCTTCTTCAGTTTCCCCACTGACTCTTTTCTTCCTCAAGACGAAAAGAGTGTTTTATTGTTTGGTTTTATTACCTTTTATCTTTGGCCCGGCGGTTAAGACCCACTGATCTTATGAACTCCACAGCACCACCCATCTGATCAAAGAACAGATTGAACTTGACTTCTTGACAGCTGTTGCCAATTTCAACCTGCTATATATTATATGATATCACAATGTTGAAAACAAGTTCAATACAATAAGCTTGAGTCTGAATTTTCTCCTGACCCAATATGAGGGTCAAATTGGCGTCAGACTTCTCTCTTTTGACGTGCATCATGTTTGCTGCTCAGCACCTGTCCAGAAATGTGCTTGGCGGCTTGATGCCCCAGACGCGTGTGGGAGGAGCTACCACTAAATGTTTCTGCTACAAGGAGCGCTGTCTGTGTATATGTCATTACAATGCATGGAAGACACGGAGGATGTCTGGAGATCAGACTTATTTCTGGTAAAAAGCTGCATGAGATGTTTCAGAGTGTCTCCTGATCTTCACTCCTACTGCAGAAGCTCGGTCTGAATCACAGCCGCTTTCCGCCGCTACGTCCATGTCTCTGTGACCCAGTTTGATTACTTATTGCTTTCCCACATTAGTCCGAGGGGGGAGATTTTATTATTGTGTTGATTAGAATAAGAAAAATATAGTGAGGTTTAGGAGACTGCCTTCCCATCCCACACTGGCTCTCTGTCTGCCGGTCAGCCAGTCCCCCAGGAGCCAGCCTAGCGGGTGCGATAGCTTCAGCAACTCCGGCCCCTCCAGCAGGCTCTGGGGGCCAGTGAAGCTTGCTAGCTCTGGCGGCCCCTGTCTGGCTGGCAGACGGAGAGCCGTACGGGTGCCAGTGTAGCGGCCGTGACCACTCCAGCTTCATGGGGGCTGCAACAGGCCAGAGAACCTTTCCGGGGCGTCCCCCTTCTTCATCCAACATTATCCGGGACAGTCTCCGGCACCCGCTTGGCCCCAGCGGGTTAAGAAAATGGATGGAAGTTTAGGACGAGTGGATTTATATCCTCCGCATGCCAAATGGCGATGCTGAAATCACACTGCTGCCAGACCAACGCACCGCGCCCGACGTTTGAATGGCGCTGCAGGACCTTAGATTGCGTCTAAACTTTGACTTAACATTGAAAGCCGAATGGCTTCCGGTGTGAATGCAGCTTGATATTAAGGCTAAATCAGGCTAGAATATTTCAGATAAATGACAGTGTATCTGTATTAGATGAGACAAAGGCTGAAATCAAACAAGAAGGCAAATCGCAGCAAAAACAGCAATTTGTCTCAATATTGTCACACTGAAGTTTTAGACAAAACAACAGATGTAACTGAAGAATTCCACTGACTGAAGTGTATCTAAAGGTTATAGGGGTTTGATTTTTGTTTAGGATATGTGCATCTTTGTCGTTTTTAAAATCTTTGTGAGAAGCTTTTTGTCTAAAGCGCTTCAAAAACAAGAAAGGTTTTCTAATTGAACTTTGCTCTGACTTGATATGAGTAGCACTATTGTGTTTCTTTAGTAAAAACCTGATCACAGAGGGACAAATCTGCCGCCTGAATTTTATTTTATTTTTGTGACTTTTTGGGGAATAAGGTTGCAGTAAAGCATCATCAGCCCTGAATCATCTAAAACCTCTGGAGAATTGGATGATGTTAGCTACCAAAGCGATGCGGATCCTGGTACGCTCTCATTAGTGACTTTGTTTTTTCACATCAAGAAAACAGCTCTTCTGTGAAATCCAAACCTCCAAGGAGCGCAGAGAGTCTGGCAGAGTTCCAGGAAGGTTTCTTTTGCCAGTTGTCAGCTCAGAGTGTCGACTTTTGCATCTTTGGTTCTTTTTGTGACTTGCTCATTAGGATCAAAGATAAAAAATACACTTGTGCTTACAGCACTGGCTCTGCAGCAATGTTGAGTGAGGAACACACAGACATTACAGAAACACAACACCTCCAAAGATTTAGATGCCAGGAAGATGAAGGGATTGAAGCTCTCAGTGCTTTAGCCTTTTAGGTGATTCAGATTCACTGGAACATGTCAGGTCCAAACTAACGCTGTTCAAGCGTCCCACAGAACAGCTGGGGACATGCCGGCTATCATGGGACTCTGTGCTTTTGCTCCATTTCACACTCTTTATGTCTCAATGAATTAGTTGGCATGTTGACAGTGAAGGTGATCCAAACTGCCCCCCCATCACATTTCTGGGGTTATCGCAAAAAGAGAAAGACAGAAAGATAGAACTTTTTCTCGATAGAAAAATTAATCTATTGTGATAGAATTTGGTTTTGAAGGGTCTGAAATTAACACTTGTTAGTTTCGAGCATTTTCTCCTCTTTGTTGAGTAAAAGTTGGAGGGTTAGTCGCCACATTGTGAGTAAATGTTTGTTTCAAATTATTCCTGATTATCAGGTCTCCTTTTGGTGAATTTCTATTGTCCTCTCCCCCTTTACCTTCTGAACATGAGACCCCTCCACCCCCTATGAATGGCAGCGGAACATTCAGTGATTTTCATCAGGATCTGGTCAGATTTGGAGGAGAAACGCACTGGAGCTGGACTCACAGCAGCAACAGAAAGTTTACTGAAAGTGTAGATTTGGAGACAGGGCTGTTGCTTAGCATGCTGCTACGATGCTACGATGCTACGATGCTATGCTAACGAGCTGTTCCATGTATGTAAACACGGACCGGTTTAAATGGAACCGCTCGCTTTCTGCGCTGTCCTGGATAATAATATGGCGTGACACAGGAGAGAAGCCTCCCTTTATTTCTGATAACAAACAAACAGAAAACAACACACTGTCCTATACAAACAAAACAAAACAAAATTTAAGTTTTAACAGTGAATCCCCAAAATATCTCTCCTAAAACATCAATACAAGTTTGAAACAAATATTGTTGAAATAATACAAATAAAAATTAGCACCAAAAAAGGACAATAAACAATAGGATGGATTGGAATAAAATTATTTTAGGCTGAAGGCACCCACCTCTCTGACAGGAGATCATACAAAAGGGGCGGGGCTTTGGAATATGTAGGAGGGCCAAAAGAAGAAGAAGAAGAAGGAAGGACGGGCTATGACTAGGAGTGTAATGCTGCAGTTTGTTAGAGATCTCTCAGGTATGGTAACATTTGAACAGATTTTGTGCCATTATAAAATAAGATAAAGACTATCCCAGTTACATAAAGTCGGACAATATTTTCACAGACCGTACTTAAAGACGTGGCTGATAAATACAAGAGTAGGGCAGTAATAAAAATGCTTAAAAAATGTGTGTGTGTGTGTGTGTGTGTGTGTGTGTGTGTGTGTGTGTGTGTGTATAGATATAGATATACATATATAACAATAATCAAAAACTGTTTTCAGGCTGTTGTTTTGTTTTGTTATGATTGAATATAAAATGTGATCATCTGGAAGCAGAATTAGAAAATCTCTCGTACATTTGTCCTTGTTTTCTCAGCATATTTAAATTGGAGTTTACAGTTAGATGGCAATAAAGATGTGTTCATACCATCTATAAATTACTTTTATGCAATTTCATTTTATTAAAAAAAACAAAAATTGAATAAAGTTCAAAAAGTAAAACGCCTAAATTATTTCTGAAGGTCAGAAATACACTATTACAATTTATTGTTTGCTAAATTGTAATAGTGTTACAATTTGGCCAGTAAAAATATATATATGGCCAGTAGATTTCTTAATCTACCTGCCAATTCTGTTTTATTTATGTTTTCTTTTGAATCTGGAAAGCTTTTGTTTTAATTTTCAGTTTTATTTTGTAATATACATGCATACACTTAGTTCTCTGATAAAACGTCATCATGTTCCTTTAGTGCGTCTGTTATGTTTAAAGTCTGAGAGGAGATAAATATTTCAAGATGCTGATTATGACAAATTTCTCTTATGAGAACAGAGCATTCAAATTTGACAATATATAGTTATTTGGTTTATTTTCTTATAATTATCATTATCGCCTGAATTGAAAAACTATATCATGATGTAAAATAAAAAATCGATATCACCCAGCCCTCGTGTCAGTTTAAAACTGGATATCATTGCTCATGCTGTCATGTCTCATGAAGAAAAAATAAATTCATGGTACGGTAAACTTTCCTGGACAGAGCTGTCATAAAATCTTGTTTATGTTTTTTGGTAAACACTTTGGGTTCTCAGCTTGTGTTTCAGAAACCTTCAGTCTGTCATCACTGAACTGTCATTAACAGTCGGTACTTCTGCCTTAAGCTCACACTACTAAACAAAATCAAATAGGCCAGATTTTGTACCTACAAACTCCTATTACAGCTTTATTAAACAAAAAAGCACCACCCTTGAGTGGCAGTGGATTAGACAGCATTTAGATGTGTTAGCCTTTTATAGCGGAGGTGAAAATGTCAGGCATGTCATGACTTAGCACAGCATTTGCCATGTTTAACAATACAGAGTGTGATTGTGATGACATTTATTCAGAAGTGTGTAGCAGTAACCTCTCTGCTATGTCATGCAGGCTGGTCTTCAGTAAGACTGATGGACTGCAACAGAGACTGAAGAAGAGTGGGAATTTCTACAGCTACTCCATCAAAGTGCACTTTATTAAGGTTTCTTTACTGGTATAGCTGAAACATGTCTGTATACATTCTCATTCATCCATGGTTCATTCACATTCAATGGAGAATTGAGAAAGCCTCTTGGAGAACAGGCAACTGCTTTTTTGCCTACTGCTTCTATATCATTGTTTAAAGTAACATTTTCTTGGCCACTTGGAAGTTGCCCCTGGACCGCATGTGGCCTGTTGTGGTTGAATATTTGAATATTTTTCCCTTCAGATGTCCTGAAAAATAAATGTATGTTTGTGTCTCTGAAGCTTCTGAGCTTCTTCTGGCTTATCTTTTAGTGTAAAACAGCTTGGAAGGTAAGAACGTGGATCTTCAGGACTCAGTAATGCAGAAATATTCACTGGTGTTTCAGCGACGTGACCGAATTCAAACAGCTGAATACTTCACACATTACTGTCAGCCTGAACAGGTCTCAATGCTCCCATCTCTT
Source organism: Oryzias latipes (assembly GCF_053564925.1). Lineage (NCBI taxonomy): Eukaryota > Metazoa > Chordata > Actinopteri > Beloniformes > Adrianichthyidae > Oryzias > Oryzias latipes. Next base: position 2,487,850 of record NC_136246.1, on the reverse strand, counting down.
GGCCTCACAGATCAGTGATATGGCTGCTGTTAAAAGTTACAAGGCTGTATGAAAAAATAACTTGGAATTGTGTTTTGAAGGCCCAAAGTCAACTGCTCTGATGCATTACCAATGGTGTAGTTGTTAGTCGACAGTAACGGCAGAATTGCACTTTCTGAACCCACTGAATCCCAGCTGCTGTTTGGTAAATGCAGGCTACACCCTAGTCAGGTGGGCAGTCTGCCGTAGGGCCTCACTAACGCCACCGCCACCTTCCCTGTGGGTGGATGTGACAGTGTTGCTTTGATCTAAATAAGTTGTACCTGTCTGCATCTTAACCTAAAGTTTGCAGATTCATCTTTTTGGACCAAGATCAAATTATTTGGAGTACAAAAGACAGGAAAGCATAACAATATTGTTTAGTTGTTATCATATATTATTGTAAGTTAACACCACTTCCCCCAGAACAACCGGATGAGAGTGAGAGGATCTGTCTGGACTATGCTCCCAGTCACACTGCTGTAACATCTGCATGACACAGTGATAGAAAAGGCTCCACTGCAGAGGTTTTTTGCTGTCACATGCAGTCGTGTCATTCCATTGACGCTGAAGCCGTTGGCCCCAGACTCTTTAAGACATAATCTTAAAAGCCTGCAGTATTACACTAGCCAATTTCTAAAGGCACAGTGTCACTGTAGCACAGAGATAAGGAGACAAGCAGGTGGACAACGGATCATGGGTGCATGCAGAGCAGACTGGGTCAGTTTTATGACTGTTTCTCAGGAGAATGTATTTTCCTGATGGATTCTACTGTAAAAGGAGTTTCAATGACTCAAATGTTTCAGCTCATGTCTGATCATGCTATGCTGGTTGTTGCATGGGAGTTCTTTGGAAAAGGCTGCTTGTCTTACAGCCTGATTGTAGCCCAATGCACAAAGCATTGATCATTAAGACATGGTTGGATGAGTCGTGTCTGGGAGAACTTGGCAGCTTCCACACAGTTTTGAGGTCAAACCCTGAAAGAAATGTAAAGAACCAAGCCCTCTTGTCTATCAGAGTCCAACCTTTCATTGCAATTCTTACTGCTATATGAACCTTGCTGGGTCAGTATATGTGCATAAAAATAATTTAAGCACTGCAGTGCAAAGGTATCACTTTAAACAAATTTTCCTTTAGTTAAATTCAGCAAAACACTTGTGTTTGCTTTCTCCTTTATTGTTTGCTAATCCCCCCAAAGGGTCAAATGTGATGTACTTTGAGTAATCCACTATGAGGTCTTGAACCTTCAAACACACATTCTTACATGGGCCTATTTATAAACTCTGACCTTAGTAACATTTCACACTTTAAATCTGTTGAATACAAAATCGTGCTTTCCCATTTCTTCAATTTCTTTAAAACTCTGTAGTTGGCATTTACTTCTAACATTTTTTTAACTTACTGGTATTGTATTTAGTCAGACTGACTCTGCTTAGACCAGTTCTATTCTACTCAAATGTTATTTGGTTTGTCAAAACAGAATTCAACAGTTCTGAAGATTTTGTCAGATATCAGATCCAGGAACACAAGATATTATTTGTTAGTCTAGTTGTGATTAAATTTTAGAATTTGTAGAGTTGGAACAACATTAGCATAAACTCTTAAAATATTTTCTGTTTATAGTGTATATTAATGCTTATATTTCAAACCACATATTATTCAGGTAAGGACCATATTGTCTAGACCAAAAGGTGCACAGAATTATGCAGCGTGCTCAAGGAAACAAAACAATCATAATCTGACACGACTTCACTACCCAGAATACCAAGAGGGGTAAAGAGGTAGGCAATTGCTAAGAAGGGTTGATGGGAATTTTTCTGGTGAATTTAGCTTTTCTTCATATAAATCTCTTTTAGCTGCAACAAGCAGCCTTTGCTGTGAGTTCAACATGACAGAGATGGCAATCTTTATTCATTATTTTCACAATAACACTCAACATTGTTCAATTGTTACTATTGGATGTATTAAAGAACTGGATTGAGGGACCCCTTCCTCGTATTCCAAATAAGAAATATCTGCTAGTAATGAGTTATATAGGCTAGAGACGCTACGCCTCTGTAACTGTTACCATTGTACAATGTACCGTAGGTGATTTACGACATTTTGGGAAAGGCAGTAGACAATGGCATATGGTTTAGCAGATACAGTAAAATGACCATCACATGCTTAAGAAAAAACTCTTATTATCACAAAAATAGGCCACAAGCCGTGGAATAAATGTTTCCAGGAACAGGATCAGGAAACCACTCTCTGACCCATCTTTGGAGGTGGTCTGTAGCACAGAGCGAGCCTGCGTCTTGCCCTTTTTAATATGGCGTTAAATATTTGCATATGTAACTCGTAGCATATCAAATCTATTTTATATAACTCATTGCCTGCTGGTCCCAAGAAGCCAAAATCCCATAGAGTTCTATAGAGAAACAAACAGCTATTACTCAGTCATTCTATTGGTCGCAATAACTATTCCTGCTCTGAAATATTTTTCTAATATATTCTTGATAATTGTCTTTTCTTTCATAATATCTCTTCAGTAGTGCAAATTATTCAAGTAATAAACTGACCAATCCGATTCCTCAAAAAAAGGAGGTGGCCTTGCATCCAAAATTTGAAGCATTTTCTACAAAAGTGACTTTCAGTGGAAGGGATGTGGCCTTCTAACATGCTCACTCCTGATTGAATAGTGGTTGCCATGGAAATAAAGACTCAGAGGAACTCAGACCAATCACTGCTCACTGACGATTTCTAGCTCCAACATGGTGATGGCTGTATTGCAAAATATTTTGTCTAAATATACTTAATTTGATTGGAACTGGATGTAGGGTCCACAGAAGCATCAGTAATCACGTTTCCATGTCTTGGTTCATGAGAGCTGTCACAAAACAGGCAGCAGGATGTATTAGCACAGCCAAAAGTCGACAAAACCAAATCAGGCAGGCAGAGGTCAACAACTAGCATGGGAGCATCAGAGAAGCAACTAGAGTAGTCGGGATCCAGACGGCAGTCGAGGCAAGCGGCAGGCAAACAGCATCAGAGACAGAACAGGGTCAGGAAACAGCAGATCAGGTTTGGATGTACCGCTTGGTAATGCAGGCAGAGTGGAACAAACAATACTTCGCACTGAGCGAGGCTCTGTGTAGTGCTTAAGTGTCACGTGATTGATCGTAAACAAGAGTCTGATGTTGGCATCCAGAAACTGCGTGCTTGGGTTGCTGGGAGATGTAGTGCGTTTATAACTCTGGAGACAGCTTCCGCCGGTGACCAGAGGGGGAGACAGAGCTCTGACGTCTGAAAAGATCATTCAGATTCTCTCCCAGAATGGTGAGCTTCACTCCTGGTGTGATTAAGCCACTTTGCGCTGCAACTTCCATGTCTCCGTGACCCACATTATTTCAAGAGGAGAAAAATAAAAATCATAATTCTCTCAATGAAAATAAGATTTACAAGGTTTAAATGGCGTATACTTGTATAGCGCCTTTCTTCCTACAAGGACAAAGCGCTTTACAGTCACAGACCCATTCACCCAGTCACACACACATTCACTCACACATTCACACACTGATGGCGGCTCCGCTGCCAAACACAGGCGCCTGCCTACCACCAGAGGCAAGGTGGGGTTCAGTGTCTTGCCCAAGGACACTTCGACTCATGGGCGTGCAAGGCGGGAATCGAACCTGCAATCTTATGATCATGGGTCGACCGCCCTACCGCTGCACCACGGCCGCCCCGGGTTTAGGAGGTCCAAGCTGGCTGCCTCCCCATCCCACAATGGCTTTTTGTCTGCTGGTTAGTCAGCTGCCAGGGTGGCGACATAGCAAGCAAACTGTGGGGCGGCGAGCGCAATCACTCCAGCTATGCCGGTCGGCTGGCGGCCGATCTGGGTGCCTGCCCTCCTGTAGCAGCCAGCATGATCACTACAGCCCCATGGACGCTGAGACAGGCGGGTGACCTGGCCAGAGTGTCTCCCTCTTTCACCCAACTGTAGCCGGGACAGTCTCCAGTCACCCAATGGCCCCAGTGGTTTAAGAAAATTGATGCAAATTGGCTACCTGTGCAGAGTTGTGGGTCACGTGACTCATCTAATTCGAAAAGTGTTTCTATTGCAGTTTTGGCAAATATTTCAATTTCATCATGCCTAAAAAAAACCCTCTGCCAAGTACGATACGTTTTACTCTGTGAGTAGGCTTTTGACTACAGTACCCATAATGCTCCAACAAAAGCAATACTCAACTCAACTCAACTCAACTTTATTTATATAGCACTTTCATACAACAGTAGTTGAGACAAAGTGCTGAACACAACAGTAAAAAACATTAAAACATGTTACGGGGGGGAAAACACAGAGGGAGATAAAACTATAGAAAAACAGTAAACAGTTAGAAAAACAGTGGTCTTCATATTGGGTTAAAAGCCAAAGCATAAAAATGGGTTTTTAAACGGGTTTTAAAAATGGACAGTGAAGGGGCTTCTCTAATGGCCAGCGGCAAAGTATTCCACAGCTTTGGAGCGGCTACAGCAAAAGCTCTGTCCCCTCTGAGCTTCCGTCTGGACCTCGGTACCTCTAAAAGCATCTGATCAGCTGATCTGAGGCACCGTGCCGGCGAATAGGGAGTGAGAAGCTCAGAGAGGTACAGCGGGGCAAGACCGTGTAAAGATTTAAAAACAAGCAGAAGAATCTTAAAATGAATTCTAAAATGCACAGGCAGCCAGTGAAGCGATGCTAGGATCGGCGTGATGTGGTCTCTTTTGCGTGCTCCAACCATACAGCTACATACAGCTTTGTAGTTACCAAAGTTAGACAAACACAGTTTGACAGGTTTTTGAGAGCTGTGTACCTCAGTAAATTGATTCAAGGTCAATAAACACTGCCAGAATTTATACAGAAGGAGCATCGCATTAATAGAAAGAAAGAGAGAAGGGTTTTAAATTAAATGAGTTTATGTGTCTTATTGTCCAAAAAATACAGTCATTACCTTATTGCCATATTGCCTATACTTTTAATACTTGTATGTTTATACTTTGGTTTCTGGCTCAGCAGTATTACTTTTCCAAGGATATAAACCAGGATTTGAACCCAACAGGCCTTCTTTAAGCTGCTGCTGCTTGAGCTTTGCGGGAAAGATCCTCCACATAATTACCACAAAGAAAGTATTATTGTACACCACTTGAGTTCACTGCTTTCGGTTCCTAGCCTGGGAATACATATTGAAACAGCTTGCTGCTACAAGAGACCCAGAGATCTGGAATTACTGTACTCTATTCTTTTTTTTTTACTTTTGCAGTGTTACTTTACACTGTAGAGCTCAACATTTCAAACCTGTCACTTTAAAAAACAGTTTTACCTCTTTCCAACGTTGACTACTCCTAGGAGCGAGTGTCTGCAGCTGTTTGTGTCACTCAGGGGTTGAGTGGTCATTCTACTGATGGCCTGGACAGGCTTTAGCAGATTCCTGAGACCCTTAGCAAGATGAAGGAGAAACAGTAACTATGTGGGAACCCACTGTGCTGTGCAATGTTGTGGAGTAGAAAATGTCAGTTACCTGTGATGTGAAGTAGAAATGATCACTAAGGTAACTTGATGCTTGTATGATGTGTGCTTTGCAACGTACACTATATCAGTGTTTTTCAACCAGTGTGCCAGTGGCCAGGTGTGCCGTGGGAAATGACCCATTTTCACTGATCTAAAAACATTTTCCATCTCCAGGATATCAGCTCTGTGTTCATCCAAACAGGTGCTGATAAAACACTGAGAAATTAGGAATATGAAAGATCATAAAATACTTTTTCTTTGTGTTTACTTGATTCTATTAAAGAGACTTTGATAAGAATGACGGTACTGTGATTTAGCCGTTGCGTCAGCTGTGTTTTCGGAAAAGTCCCGCCCCTTTAACTGTCTCCACCAATCATTCTTGGACGCTTAATCATACGTCATCAGTCTGACCAATCAGAAGTGGTAAAATCTTCACTTCTTTGTTCTGATTCTGCTCATAAAGTCTCTCAGTTCTAACAAAAATACCAGCTAAAGCTCGTCTTTAGCGGTGTAGCTTTCCACAGAGTCCGGTGTCAGACCGTGGAACAAGTGAACAACACAATGAAGCTCAGAGAAGAGAGTCTGTCTGCCATCACTACATCTCCCATGATGCATTGTGTTAAAGTGACAGCATCTCAGCGTAAAATGAGTCTTCCCTGTTATAACGTTTTGAACCACAACAAACACATCAAACAGTTTGAAATGTTCTTGATGAAATCAGACGTCAACAGTTTAGTTCTCCTTCAAGGTTTGTGTTTCTTAACAGCCAAACATCCCAGAGTTTGGTCCAAGTCATCTTTCTAACTGAAACACTTTTCTAATAACATCTGGATTATTTTAGATGTTAAACTTTAGAAGAAGTAATAACAACATTTAAGAAACAGGATTAAGGTGAAGTGGCCAACAGACACAATTAAACTAAATTGAAACAATTGAATCATTTAAAAAGAAATAAAACATTTTTGTCAAAGTTTTTTAAAGACTTCATCTTTTATTAAGACAAAAGAAAAACTAATAAAACTTCAACATGTTTACTTTTTGTGTAGCTACAGAAAACATCAATATAATGTTAGTATTTTTGTGTAAAATCTATAAAACACATTGTGATCATATTGTTCAAAAATTACAGTTTCCTTTGCACCAACTGGCCTGTTCAGAGTCCTGACCTGAACCCCATAGAACACCTTTGGGATGATTTAGAGCAGAGACTGAGTCAGGCCTTCTCCACCAACATCAGTGTGGAATGGTCAAAAGTTCCTACAAACACACGCCTCAACCTCGTGGACAGCCTTCCCAGAAGAGTTGAAGCTGCAAAAAGTAGACCCATAATCATACTGAACTCTATGGGTCTGGAATGGGATGGAACTTCTGTTCATATGTGAGTCAAGGCAGGTGAGTCAATACTTTTGGTAATTAAGTGTAGATCAGTGGTCCCCAGCCCCCGGGCCGGTCCATTGGACACTTAGTACCGGGCCGCAGACCGACAAAAAGCATACGGTAATTTAGATTTTTTCCATTTCCATCTATTTTCTGATGCTAAAGGAAGTTTTATTTTGGAAAAATGTCGTATTCTGTTCACAGCATCTGTCTGTCATGATGCATCACGTGACTTTAAGACCGCAGTAGTCACTGGGATAAAAAAAAGCAGAATCAATGTTGCTATGTTACATTTGGCTTACGGTAGGAGAAGTCTTTGATGGGACACAGGACACGGTGAACACTGTGCTGCTATGGGTACTGTACTGTGAGCGGTGAAAATGGGAGGACATGATGTGCTCCACTGAATACTCCATAGTCACACTGTTTCCTAGTGTTGTAAATACTTAGGCCTTTAATCCGGAGCAGAGCTGGGTCATACACAGGAATCCATCTAGAAAAGATGAAAAGATCCAACATCCACAATCTGAGAATCCAAATCAGACGGGCAGACACAGGTCAGGAGGAAAGCTCTCAGGACTTAGTCAGAGACAAAAAAGCAGATCAGACACAGATGAAACCTGGAATTGAGTGGACACGATGCAGCGTAGAACGCTGGTCTTCACGCTCCTACTAGAACAGGGGGGTCAAACTCATTTTCACTGAGGGCCACATCAGCATAGTGGCTGTCCTTGAAGGGCAAGATGTAACTTATACATGAAACTAAATGTAATGAAAAATACATGTAACTATTCCTTATTGTTAAATAACTCATTATTTATTTATTATAACATTTTAAAGTGACAATTACAGTTTCATAGAAAACATATATTTGCTTGTTACTTTAGCATAAATCCTTTTAAACTGATTCTGTCAGGTTAGGTTACATGGACAGTGTTTAAGTCCTAATGTATAGTTGCCCAATACGTTATTTCAAGTCTGGTTCCCCCGAGATATGAATAAATACACACCAATTTTCATTTTTCATTTCAAGAAATTCAAAACTTTTATGCTCTCGTGGGCCACATAAAATGACATGGAGGGCCACATTTGGCCCCCGGGCCTTGAGTTTGACACATGTGCACTAGAGAAATGGGAACAGGTGTCGCTAATGAAGTGATTCCATCACAGCATGAATCTACTGAGGAGCACCAAAGAACCAGGCAGACATGTGATACTTTCCAGCATACACCATGCTTTCAAGCTAAATAACGGTTAAAAACTTCAAATGAACAACAATGTTGAAAGGTGTACTGGCCTGTGGGTCTGGATGTGTTGTTGTTTACTGATCCATCAGCTGAACAACTAGAATTCATTTAGAGTTCTATGTTGGTCCACATGTATTATTATTAACATTGTTTTTGTACTATGAAGGGCAGCAACACAATGATGTCAATAAATAGGTTATAAAATCAAACCAAAAAGATTTACAGCCAATTGCCGTGATTTGTGACTGTAAAACACTTTGGACCTCAAAGCAAGATAGAAAAGCGCTATACAAATAGAAGCCATTTGCCTGATGGCTTCTGAGGGTAAAAAATGCCCAAGGGCCCTCACTGGGTTATGTCAATTGCCCCGTGGTAAATGCCCCGTTTACCATAGACGTTTCATTCCACCCCTGGGAATCGAACCCTGGTTTCCTGCATATACACACACAAACACACATGCCCCCACACACACACATATATACAGTAAGTACAGACCAGAAGTTTGGACACACCTTCTCATTCAAAGAGTTTTCTTTCATCAAGGCATCAAAACTGAATTAACACATGTGGAATTGTATACATGACATAAAAGTATGAAACAACTGAAAATATGTCATATTGTAGGTTCTTCATAGAAGCCACCTTTTGCTTTGATTACTGCTTTGCACACTCTTGGTATTCTCTTCATGAGCTTCAGCCCATGAAATAAAGGGATTGTGTTTAAAAATGCTTTAGTTTTTTCACATTTTTATGCAATCTTTTTGTTCAACCCATGGAATAAAAGCTGAAAGTCTGCACTTCAATGGCATCTCTGTTGTTTTATTTAAAATTCACCGTGGTAATGTAAATGTGGTGAGATAAAGACAACACACACACACACACACACACACACACATATCTATATCTATATCTATCTATATATATATAGATATAGATATAGATATAGATATAAATATATATAGATATAGATATATATACCTTGCTAGGACCGGGTTGGACCCCTTTTGTCTTCAGATCTGCTTTAATCCTTGGTGGCAGAGGTTCAACAAGGGACTGGAAACATTTCTCAGAGAATCTGGTCCATGTTGACATGACAGCATCACACAGTGAAGTACATCATACTTTTACTGAAGAGCGGTCTTCATTTTATCTGTCACATTAGAAAAGTAAGTTGGGAAGAAAGCATATTTTTATTCATATAAACCGAACTTGGAAGCCATTTCAGTGGACTATAATGCGTCCTTCAGCTTAAGCTCACTGAGTCCTCATGTGAAATGCTGCACAGGCAAAAAGTGAGAGCACACGTGAAAAATCAAAGCGAATTAGAGATCACTGTGACAAGAATGGCTGTGGGGATTTCAGCTTCTTTAAAAAAAACCAAAAGAGGAGATGGAAGGGAAACGGAATAGACACTGGGAGTGCATGGGAGAAAGAGCTGTTATTTCCTCTGGTGCTGCTGAAGCCTCGTTCTGTTCGCTGTATTTGGGTCAGGTCTGGGAAGCCAAGCAGGAGAGACGAGGGATGAGGCAAAGCAAGCTGCTCAGGCTTGCTGATGAGATGGCAAGTCAAGTCATGCATTTCCTGTCGCTTTCTTCCGCTCCATTGGTGGGAGCAGCAGAGTCCACTCTGAGTCCACTCAGGGGCGCTCTGAGCTGTGATTGCAGATGTGTGGTGATCAGGAGGCCAACCTGATGATGGTCCTCCAGACAGTCCTGACAGCTTCTGCTGCCCCAGCCGTCGGCTCAAGGGCACACCGGCAGTTTGACTCAAAATGAAGGTGCAGGCTGTGGGTCAACCTCGGTGAGGTTTCATGAAATCTGGTGCATCCCTCCCTAGCTAATGCTCAGTCAAGGATCATTTGTCAAATCCACACATTCACATTGACTGCAGGCCTGTGAGGGCATAAGGCTGACCTGCTCTTTTTTTTTTTTTTGACGTGTTTGGTCAGCATCAGTCCTGCTCTGAAAGTTGGATTAATAAGGGTCAGGGCTGTGTGTGTGTGTGTTCTCACCTACAGGGTCCCAAAGTCAGCTTGTGAAGATTTTGATCAAAAGAACGCCATGCGAGATCTTCTTGAAGCTAAACTTAAACATTACAAGACTTTTTACTGAAAACTCGGACTTTGTAGGTTTTGTTAACACTGACTCCATTGTAGTCCATAAGTCAGATATTTGTTAAGAAATCTGAAAAAAATGAACATGTGTCAAAAATAAACATTGACACATTTAGGTCTCCAAACCAGCAGATTGGGGATTTACCTCCAGTCTGATTGCACTAAGGAAGAGCATGTGAGATGAATCTGAATGACCTTCCTCACATGACCTCTGTTGATGAGGAGCAGCGGAAGGACGAGAAACGTGTCTGTGTGTTTATTCATGTTTTTCATGACAGGGGTTTGTCTTTGCATTGATTCTTTCAGCCTTTAAGAGTAGAAAGTAGTAAAAAAAAGAATTTGTGAATAATATGACATGTCATCCTAGAATTTGTTTTCATTTTTAAGCTTAAAAAGGGACAAAACTTGTAGGAACAGTGATTGACAAACGAAGTCCAGGCCTCATCAAGTTCTTTACTGTTTGACCAAAAACATGCAGCAAGCGCCCACTTTTTCTGACACATTGTTTAGAATATCAGATGGTAACTGCAAATGACGTTTTGTCCAAGAACTGGTTAAAGTAAGTTTTGTGCAGAGTCCCTCAGCTGCAGCTGGTAGCTTACTCTAAGACGTGAATGAAATCCAGCCCACTTTCTTAACTGTGCCACTCTTATCAAGTGCAAAAACGTCATAAACCAAGATGAGGGGTCACAAAGGTGGCTCACCAGTTTTTTTATGTTTCTTGTCAGTAGGTGGGTGTCTTCTCTCATTGGTCAGTCTCCACACTGGGCAGGTCACCCTGCCTGTCTGTCACTGTCACCTCTGCAGCAGGGATCCAGCCTTCATTAGCTGATGCTAATCTAGGATGTTGTTTAAATCTGGGCTGCTGCCAGACTGCAGTCAATCCTCTTGGCTGTCCAGCCGTCACCATGCCAACTGCATAGTACACGTCCTTTTGTCCCAGACTCTCACTCTAGAACAAGGGCTGTCTAAGGAGACACTATTAAGAAAGTGACCAACCTGCATTACCAGTGTAACATTAGCAAAGTTTGGTTTTGGTTGTTCCCACAACCATTGCAATGTCCAGGGTGACTGTGACTGAAAAGTAAACAGGATGCTTGCATAAAAAAGAATGCAACAATGTTAATCTGGTAGTACGTTTAAAGGAATCACCATGACGTCCAAAAGGTTTTGCTCAGACTAGTAGACTCTGGTAGTTTTTTTTATCTATGCATTGAAACTTCAAACATGTGAATACTATATTACATACATATTTTACATACATGTTGACTCAACAAAAACCTCAGGCAGAAGGGCCCTTCTCTGTTTCATTCCTGCAGTACATGTAGTAATATTATGACCACTAACTCTCAATAATAATTCACAGAAGCTTTGAATTTCTATTTCCTTTTCTCAGAGGGGCATTCCTTTAATGATCATTTTGTGATAAAGAAATCAGGGGAAACAAATATTTTCAAAACCTTTTTGCAGTGATTTTTCCTGATTTTTCATTATCTTGATTATCCACCATGTCATTCATGCAGCCCTTTACTCTTGAAAACTTTGTGAATTCATCTTATTCTCTTTGATCAAGCTGCAGACATAACAGTGAGGATTTGAAGTTCCACCATTATTATAAGAGTGAGATCATGGTGGAAGTTCACAGTTCTAACAGCTTCATGTTGCACTTGAACAAACAACTCCATCCATCTAAAACCTACTAACAGCTAGATCACGGGGAAACTCTTTTAAATAACATTTTGAGGAGCAACTGTAGTTTTAGTTCTGCAGCCCGTCTTATGCGCTTTTCATTAGTCACACTGTCATGAGCACAAAGGAGCGCAGCACAGTCTCTGATCCCTCGCTTTAGTTCTTCACTTCAGTCAGTGGCATCATTGTCACAAATGGAAGATAGACTGTTTGATGAAGCAGCTCTCCACCATGTCCTCCTGAGTCAATGTTCAGAACGTCCCAGCTACAGACTCTATGGTAACAGGGTGTTTATGGTGCGCAGAGCTCAGGGGAGGGCGGCTCTGATGCAAACATGCAGAACTCCAGACGGCCTGCTGTTCAGCTCAGTTTGTGTCCAGCTTTTCTGAACTCGCTAACACTTTTCAGCCGTTAATATGTGTCAAGAAAGCCGGCTTCTCTTAAGTACATTTGCATTCATGTGTGTACTGTTTGTAAGGCAAGTGCATCAAACAGACATGAAGTCCGGTTTGCATTCAGACCATGTGATCCAATGAGTAATAATCTGCCCACACAAACAATCACAGCCTTTTATTAAAATAATGAGCAGAGGCAGGCGTGAGAGTGTTGTGACTAGTTCACAGCCTACGCTGCTGAATCATGGTGATTGGTTTTAAACACACACTTACTACCTACTGATTACCACCATTATGGACTTTCTTTCACCGTTATTGCTATTATTATTTTTATTTATATAAAAATTCATGTTATATTATTTAGACCAATGCAAATTTAAGATAAATGAATCTAAAAATGTTTTCTTTTTAAGATTGCGAAGCAAAAAGTTAGAAGCGTTGTGTGAAGTTCTTCCAAAAAAGCACAATTACAAGATTCAAGTAACCAATAACCTGCCAGCTCTTTGGGAGTAGAAATGAATGAGAAACCAAATCCATTTTAGGTGTTTTTGTTTTTCTTCATTTGGTTTTACCCCCTCCTACCACAGTGCTACTGTAACTACTAAACTACTACTACTATCACTACTAATATTACTAATGCTAATAGCAAAATAAATAACCATATAGTACAATATTCTTTATCACAGTTCACCTTTATGTGGTCTAACTGTTTAGCCATCTTTCCCCCGTTTACCTTAATATGTTTTTTTTCTTTCACTGTGTTGCTGTGTCCTGCATCCGGATTGGCTGTTGATGTAATCAGTCAATCTCCTTCGTGCCGTGTCTCCTGTACAGTATGTGTTCAGCTCGACAGAAGTACATAAATGGAATCCCAATCAGGTCTTTGTTTTCATTTGCTAAAACTGAACTTATTTTTCTGTGAAGGTTTGAACTTTGAGAGTTTAGACAAAAGAGAAAAGTGTGAAAATGTTCATGGCTGTCTGAGAAAACGGTATAAAGGCCTACTTCACGGATTTCATAATACCGTTAATAAAATCTGAAAACTGTCATTCTTTTTAGTTTTACCATCACGGTTGTAATTTGTTTAGTATTTGAATATATTTTAAGGGTTTGGAGGATGTGTCAGTCTCCATGCTAAATCTGTTCATGGTCTGGCGATCTGTCCAGGATGAATCCCCCTTTGATCCTGTGTCTGCTAGGATTGTCGCTTTCTTTTCAAATTTAGATCAATTGTCTGCTTTTGAAAAGACAGTTTCCATGCGTGTGTGTTAGTTATTTCGTTTCACCCCAGCAGCTGGATGGCTCAGTTGGGTGCATGTAGGACGGGTGCATGGGAGACTAGGGTTTGATTCCCAGGGGTTGTGATGAGCTTCATCCAGGGTGGGTTCTTGGGCAAGACCCTTTGTGCTACTGCCTAACTTTGTCACCACAAGGGGGCCCAAGCCTGTGCCGGTCCCCAGCCTGGGGTTGTGTCAGGAAGGCAATCAGAAGACTGGCGACCCCTGAAGGGATATGCCAAAATGTGAGCATTAAAGGCTATAAAAGGACAAAACTGTTTTTGTTTAGATCTGCTTTTTACATATGACCCCTTGTGAACTCTCAGGTCCTCAGGGGGCTTTTAGTTGTTCATGGAGCCTTTTTCATTGTAGTTTTTAAGTATTTTATAATGTAGTATTATAAGAAGTTATTTGACGTGTTCTTTTTATTGAACTGTATTTTTATCCTGATATTGCTTGGTTGACTTTAATATACATTAAATGTAACTCTGTTATTTATTTTATCCTGGATTTTCCTTTTGTTTGTGTCTTATCAGTTCTGTATTAGAGTCCTCAGCCTGAGCCGTCTGCTTCAGGGAGGGTCTTGGCTCCTGAGGCTTACTGTGCATGTGGCCACTCAGGTTTTATTAGCCTTTCCTTGCAGAGGCTCTGTGCAGAGTCACTAGATATTGTTTCTGTTGGGAAGCTGGGAGGATTTGAAGGGGAGTTTCAGTTGGGTTTATTTTCATAGATTCTTTTGCATAGAATACTCTGTGCTACATGTTACTGCTATCTTTGGAAAACCTATTTTGGAAGGGATGGTAACCATGGCAGAATCCTTGTCTGAATTAAAATAAACCATCAGTAGAAGGTCAGGTTTCTGACCACATTTCCTGAAATAAAGTAGTTTTTTGGTTTGTGGAGCACAAAGATGCAGACTCTTCCTTCTTCTGGTTAGAGTTGAAAATACAATTCAAACAACAAAAGAGTTTCTTTTGTCAAATGAAGACAGAAAATTCCATCTAAAGCAGTTTTCCCACCTATTTGTTTTATCAATAAAACCAAAACTGAAGAAAAAAATCGATTTGTTTTGTTTTTACAGTTTTTAAGAGCTGTGAATCAAATGCTTCAATTCAAACCTAGAGAATGTCAGTACACTGGAAAAAGGAATAAATTATAAATGCTCACAGCTGGTACAGTTATCTGTTCATGTAGGAAGTAATTCTGTCTTGATAAGAAATTCAGAGTTAAGACTTTTAAATTTAGAACTAAGCTGTTGAATTGAAATGTGAGGAAAACCTTAAACTATAAAACCTGGATTTTAACGGATTGCAATGTACTCAGTAAAAAATGCTCCAAATTCTCAGCACAGATTCTGGATAAATGTATTTTCATCTCTGTTGCTGTATTGTCTGTTTTTCTTTTGGTTGCCCATTATCTTTTAACTCTCTGTTAAGCGCAGGAATGTCCAAACCATTATTCAACAATACCAAGAACATTCTGTTGCATAGCAACAAGCAGCACAATAGAAGAAACTGCTCCCTGAAAGCTTTTCGACTCCTTCTGCACACAGACTACAGTCTACAGCAGCAGAAGCCTCATTACTGATCTTCAGGTTGGAACTGAACTCCTCACAAAGGTGTCAGTGGAAACGCTATGGTCCTAAAATCTGCTTTTCTACTCAATTTGACTGCTGCTGGCATTTGTTTAGCTGAAATCTTAGCCTTGGATAATGACTAATCTCTTTATTTCACCTACTCCAGATCTGCATGTGTCTTGTTACATGAAACATGTTGGCATGCAACAAATGTGCTGTAAAAAATGTCCAGTCAATGAGCTTGAAGGAAAAATCTGCAATATTTTAGGGGATGATGCAATTCTGCAACATTGGTGAGAATAACGGTGAACATAAAATATGGCGTTTCATCTTTGCCATAAAGTGAAAGGGCGTAAAGACAACTGAGCGGCGTATTCAGGAACTGAGTGAGGAACCTTACAACCAAGCATGCTCAATTTTAACCGAGCGACCCCACATTTTACAACTACACGCCTGCAATCCAAACTGAGCCGTGATCCTGCACACTCACTTCCCCGTTTGTTGATCTGATTGGCTGCATTTAGCATGTCAAATCCGGCGAGGCAGCGGGGCGGGACTTTCATTTAGAGGCTTTAATAGAAAAGAAACGGCGGCTATCACGTGGATTAAAACGGTAACGAATGCAGTGATTTTCACATGAGAAAAACTTACAGCACAAAAAATCCCGCTGCACTTTCTTACCTTGGTCTTGGGTTGTTGGTTAACGTTTCAATCCACGGTACATCCGCCGTTTTTTCTATTAAAGCCTCTAACAGGGGTGGCGAGCAAGTTTGACACCAAGAGCCGACATTTCTAACTGTGATAGTCAAAGAGCCACACCACACACTGACCTGCCAGACACACACACAAACACACAATTAAAGCCACATTATTTCCCATAACACACTCCTTTACTTACAATACAACAGCACTTCAACGGCGCAGTTTTAGTTCTGGCTGTTTTTTTTCTGTATTTAACGTTAACACATACCGGTAAAACATGCACGCTAGCGTGTGTTTCAAAAAGGCAGCGAGCTCAAAACTGAGTTGGTTGTGATTTATTTTTTCAGTCATCAGTCAGCATCCAAGAATCCATTAAAGTCTTCATCTTCTGGATCTAAAATGAACAGCTGGGCTACATTTCTATCAAACATGCCAGCTTCCCTTTCGTCGTCGTCAGAGACCGTCTCTTTGCCGTGCGGCTCCAAAGAACAGTGACCCCAGTCAGCCCCAGATTAAGTCCTACAGTCCAAAAGTGTGGCGTAACTCACCCGGCGCTGCCTCCCAGTTACAGGAGTGGAGGATGGACAACTTTTCATTCTCATCTGCTGGAGGTTGTTGCACTCGAGTCCATCTTCCAACATGGGCAACCTCGCCTTGTTT
This sequence comes from Oryzias latipes, assembly GCF_053564925.1. Lineage (NCBI taxonomy): Eukaryota > Metazoa > Chordata > Actinopteri > Beloniformes > Adrianichthyidae > Oryzias > Oryzias latipes. The sequence goes on along the minus strand of NC_136246.1, from coordinate 2,471,269 downwards.
CTGTGGAAACTCAGCTGCTGCTGCGTCTTCTTGTCTTAGTGGAGTTGGTTTTCCAGCGTCTTCACTTGCAAACAATAGATTTATTATTTTAAATTCTCTGGCAGCTGAGGTTCGATAAGTTAAAAAGATCTTCACAGATTCAGACTTCCTGCTTCAATAACTCTTCTGATCAACGTTCAAATGTGTCAGCAAGTATCTCAATCCTTTTTGTATGAACATAGAAAGTGAACTACAAATGCATTTCAAAAGAAAAAAGATCGTGGTTTTGTCTTTTAATCAGAATTGTTTACTTCAAGCTGTGAATGCAGACATGCAGCGAGCCAGCTGCCAAGCGACCGAACTGCAGCTGCTCTATTCCCGTGTTCCTCCGCGTAGCTGATGAATTTCAGTTTAAACTGTGCTTCATAATCGTGTCTCTTTGCATTTCCAGGGTTTCCAAAATGAAGTTGTTCTGCATCATGCTCATATCTGCACCTTTGTACTATGGGGGGGTTCTCCTTTCACGTCCTCGCCTCTGTCCGTACCGTCATCATGCTGTTCTCTCCTAGGTCTTCTTTACCAAAGTCACACAACAACACATTAGGGCCGCTCCATACATTTTGGAGAATATGTAAGACTTTTGTGTACACCTTATGGTTGTGAAAGTACTGTATATAGAAAATGTGATTAAAGGCAGAGAGCAGCATGCAGCCCATGAGCCGCCTGTTAGCCCCCCCCTGCTCTGAAAAATGAAAGTGCCGCCCGCTGCCTCGCCGGATTTGACATGCAAATTTTAGCCAATCAGATCAACCAGAAAGGTCACTGCTCCCAAGTGACAAAAACGCCCCCTTAACACTGTGCGCAAACCCAGGAGCCCAAAAAAGGGGAAGTGAGCGTGCAGGATCACGGCTCAGTTAGGATTGCAGGCGTGTAGTTGTGAGGTTCCTCACTCAGTTCCTGAACACGCCGCTCAGTTGTCTTTGCGCCATTTCACTTTATGGCAAAGATGAAACGCCATTATAAAAACAGAAATAGCCAAGTGACTCCAGCACAAAATTAATCAGTTTTATTTTGTTAAATTTTTATGTAACTTTGCTATTTTGTTTTGGCCAAAAATGAAGTTACGGACGTAACGGAGGTGATTTCCCACACGGAGCCTGTTTACATCTAACTCACAACATTCATTGGTAGAATATGTTACTAGAGAGCTGTTGGCTTCTTCTCTCTGGTTATGGCTCCACAGTGTCCCACAAAAGCTAAGGAATGGGGGGCTGGGGCGGTTTAGGGGGTCCAAATAGAAAGAGATGTAAAAAAACAGGAAGGAAAAGAAAATGCTAGAGAGGAAGTGACCTTGTCTTAATTTATGATATAAGACAATTTCTAATGAAACTTCAGAAATGATGCGATTTACTTATCCTATAGTTTTGAAATAAAATGTATTACATATTAATTAATGATACAGCCTTTATTCAATTCGCTAATATATACTCTAATTACAGAATATTTTGCATTATTAGAAATTTTTCCATTTATTTGAATACTATTAATTTCTTTCATGTACTTTTATTAATTAGTAAATTACATTTATAAATGAGAAATAGTATTAGGTAATCAATACTTTGATCAAACCAAATTTTAACAGATCATAAAAAATGTCACAGGCACTCCTGCTGCTTCAGTTTTCTCTCTTAGTGACAGGAAGCGGTTTCAAACATTTAAAGCCGCTTCCTGTTTGCGTCCTTTGGTAGCCTGACTGCTGGATGTTCAAATCCCCATCTGGCTGTTTCTTTGCTGTCCTCACATGCGTAACGGGGCTGAAGGATCTCAATGGAGGAGTATTTCTCATATCTTCCCTCATTTATTTAGAAATGTATTTTTCATTAAGCCCGTTGGTCACGGGGTTTGCTGCACAAAACTGTCACAGCTTAGATGGGGAAAAGGAGAGTTTTGTTGACTCGGCTGGAGGCTTTGGGTGTAAGTTGGTGGTGATAATTTCAGGCTTTTATTTGAGTGAATTTCAGAGAAGCTGTGCTGATCACAGAAACCGTTCTTTGTCCAAGACCCAATGGGCCAGCAGAGCATGCAGGCCTCACTTCCACACACATTGTAGATCTTTATTCATACACCTCTGCACTCCTGTACAGCATGTAGTGTTCATCACACCTCTGCCCATGTCTCCTCTGCTGTCTCTGTTTGTCCGTCTTTTTTCCTCTTCTCGCCTTTGGCATTCCTTCACTCCGTCTCTTCCTCCTTCTCATAGTCTGGATTTAGGGGGCAGCAGATTAGCTGGTTGTTGTTAAGCAGAATCATTTAAATACATGTAATCTTTTATTGGCAGCACTACAGAACCTTGCAGGCAGAAGTTTTTACCTTCTGCCCTTTTTCTTTCTCCAGTTTGGACTTGCACTGTGACCTGGTGCGGCTTTCTTCAGCTCAATCACACACACAGCTTTATATTCCAGAAGGATCTGTTTGTTTTTTTATTACTTTTTTTGTGGAAAGTATTGATTTCCCCACAGCGACGACATCATCAGCTCGTTTTTTTGAGTACCCTAATATTGTTGCTTTTGAGTCTTTGCTGACATTTACAGAAGTCAGGCATCTCAACACCTTAAAAACAACAACAGTTGGTTCTGGTTGCACAGACATTACAAAAAAGCCTTTAGTCTGGTCATTTTCAAACGGAACCACACCACCCAGCTGCACTTCTACATAAGACAGAATAGAGGATTTGAAGCTGCTTCCTTTTTGTGTGTTCACGCTTCAAAGCTGAGTGAAGTCATTTTCTCATTTTTCCGGCTAACAGTTCAAATGTACACTGACCCGAAAGACACAGCCCCTTCAGCACAAAAAACAAAAAAAGCCATAAGGACTTCAGTTGGCTAGACTTAAGGCTTGACTGAAAGAAGAAATCCTTACGATTTCTGACTGAATGACTCTGCGTGTGTGTAGCTAACACAGTTCAAGACACAAAGACAGTAAGTTCTTTGAAATATAAAGAAAATCAGATAAAGTTGTCCCGGTTTCTGCTAATACTTTGCTGTGAGCAGGTAGGTTTTAATTAAACAAAACGTCTCTCAGATCGGCCAACAGAGTGATGTGCTGTGTAACAATAGGTCAGTTTCTTTGGTTTGCACATTTAATCAGCTACATTTTATTGAAACTATCACATTCTGTGAATGAGATCATTGAGTTTAGTCACCCAGTGGAAACAGTACAGCTGACACATACATAGACTTTCATTTCATGTTTTTATTTATTCAGCAAGTGAACCACAGGGCATGCACATTTATGCATAGTTCAAGTATTATTTCATTTAAGTAATTGGTAAAAGCTTTTATGCACATCCAATAATGGATAAAATTGTTGGCTAAGATAATAAGATAACTAATTGAAGATGAGTGTGAAGGTAAAGCTGCTGTGGTCAGTGTGAAAGCGTTTTGTGATGGAGGCTCTGCAGCTCCCAGAATCCACCATAATCTGAGAGGAGCTCAGTCCAGGCTGTCAACTGAACAGAACTGCCTCTTCTGATGTTTTATTCAAAATCCTCTCAATTCATTGACTGTCAGAGTTCACTAGTGTAAGGCTCATCTTTGTGCATCTTTTCAATGACTTGCAGGGAAATATTTATATTTTATGAATATGTGTGGACAGCAGAAAAGCGTATAACAAAAAAATGAGTTGGAGGTAGTGTGCAGTGGTGGTCCATTAGTCCACCTTTCCTTTGCTTTGATGGAACCACAGACTGGCAAAACTCACATTTGTTTTAATCCTTCAGTGTCAAGATTACATAGCCTTGTTCAAAATAGCAGATGTCAGGTTCTATTCTAAAGCTTAGAAATGCAAAAAAATCAACGTAACATTTTCCAATTCTTTTAAAAGGGATTCTGAATAACTCCACCCTGGTGAGAACAAATGTTTGGTTCAGAAACCTTTTCTATATGTCCAACTGCAAGAAACCAAACACAAGAAAGCTGCTGGATTCTTAGGACTGAATCAGCTCAGTTTTATTTCTGCTGTAAAACTTTAACTGAATAACAATTAGAAGAACTAAAGGCCACATGGCAAACACATTTTTGGAGAGGTCATAAAGGCCAATGTAACCGTACAATAACATTCATGCTGTTACAAATTCAAGCACTTGCAGTGGGAGGAAACATGCATTTAGGGAGCTTTCCCTTCATGGCGGGGGATTAGTCGCCTCCCAGAACAAGCAGAGCAGGATTCATTTCAGCCTTTCTACTTTTGCTGTTTCAGTTCCTCCAGAGCTCGTCTCTTCTCTGTCTTTTCTTTATTTTGTCTTCTTCTCTTACCATTGTTCTGCAGTCTTTCCTCTGTTTCAGCAGCTGCTGTGTCTTTGCCAAACAGAAATGTGTTTCTTTCCTAATGAATTTTATAACTAGACTGTTGAGACTATGTCCTGATCTGATCAGGTAATCGGAAATCTGACCCGATCACGTGGCTGACACGATCAAACATTCAGATGTTTTACCCGATCAGTATCAGACATTTGACTTATTCTTATTATGATCAGCGCATTCAATTTTGATCTCATTATTCCAGCCAAATCTTCTGCTAGAAGTCTGCAAATCATGAACAGATCACCATCATTTATTGTGGCGCTAGTTTGAGCAGAAGACGCACAAAAACAGTTTAGCTAAGCTAAGCCAGCGAGATATTCCCAGATTCAGACTTCCGGGATCAATAACTCTTCTAAAAAACATTTTTAACTCACAGCAAGTGTCTCTATTGGGTCTTAACGCAAACAACGACCAAAGACATTTTCACAGGAAGAAAAGCGTTTTTGTTTTTCTCCAGTGAGAACGGCGTTCTCCATGCTGCCGACAGACGGAGAGTGGCTGCTCCGGGAAAAGGAGATTGATCCACTGAAGAGCCCATCCTTTTTATTTCTCTTTGACAGACCCCCAGTTAAGCAGAATTAACTAGTGATGTAATATAACCCAAAATGTGATGTTCATGCATGTTGATGGCTGGTCTTAAGCAGTTAAAAAAAAGAATCACATTCTCTAAAAAAACAACCCAGACTAATACATTGTTCCATTGATATAAGCGAGTTATAGTCATCATACGTATATGGTACAACGTTTTTAGATGAAAACTATTCATGCTTGTATTTTTAATGGGGATGAATCAAACTTGATCAAAAATGTTTAATAGTTGTGAAGATACCAGCACTACAGTCACCACTCTGCATGACTAAATTTAACCAGTTTTTTCTAGTTGATAGCTGCACTAGTCTTACTTAATTGTTCAAGCTACTTCACAGAAGTGCTCTGTTTAAGTCTTAAATGATGAAGGAAGGTTAATAAAAAAATACTTAAAAAAACCTGGTTATTAAATATGTTCATTTTTTAATCATTCATTCATCTTCTAAAGCAGTTTGTTCCCTTTTGGTGTCGCGGGGCACCATGGACGAAGGCAGGGGACATCCTGGCCAGTCTGTCGCTGGGTCACAATCACACACACCTAGGGACAATTTAGAGTAACCAGCATGTTTTTGGATTGGGGGAGGAAGCTGGAGTCCATGCAGACTCCACACCTGGGCAGAACTTTCTAAGTGTGTTTGTTGACTTTAGACCCGGACACATATCTGATTCGGTTCAGAGGGCGTAGCATCTGCAGCTGGGATCGAGGCTCATTCTAGTCATTGAGTGTCATCATCCAGATGTTGTGGCTGTGACTATCAGGCAGTCTGCATGCAGAGCTAAAGATATTTAAGCTCTCTGCAGCTCATGTTTTATTTCCCCTTACTGCTTGGTGAGCGTAGGTGAAGTGCATCATGGGAGTTACTATTTCTGGTCCTATATTTCAGTTGTGTGAGGATGAGGTTTTGTTGCTTTTGTGGTTTAAAGTCCCACTCCAATCAACTTTAGATGTGAGCAATATCAGAGCTATCCAGGCGGACAGTTTAGATCCAGATTCCAGCTCAGACAGGAAAACAAAGACGTTCATGGATCTGTTTGTCTACAGGTGGATGATGAGAATGGAGCGGAGCAGGAAGACTTTGGTCTACAGTCACTGCTACAGGCTTTTTCCAAATGACTTTTCTTCTGCTCCTGATTCACCACGATTTGAATAAAGAAATACTCAGAAAAGCAGTTTTAATCTGAAATTCTTTTATACATGTCCTCCATCATCATAAAAATGCAAGACAAACATGTTAAAAACACAATTCTCATTGGAGTGGGTGTTTAAGTGACGTTGCTTTGTTGGTCATTTTAAAGCTCTTAAGATACATCAGCGTTTTGAATGTGTTTTTACCCTCTATTATTGTAGCAAAGCAGGGGCCAAAATTTAATTTTTGAGACACCGGCCAAGTTGGCGATAGACTATTCTCAGGATGTTGAAAAAAATGTTTTTCTAAATTGTCCCTAGGTGTGAATGTGAGTGTGAATGTGTGTGTGATTGTGGCTGGCGTGGCAGGTCCGGAGGACGGCCGGGAGGCCGCGCAGTCCGGCGTGGCAGATGAGGGGCCTGGCATAAAGTCTGGGGCGAGAGTGGCCAAGTCTGAGTTCTGCCAGCAGTCGGCCGGTGGGCCAGGCATGGAGTCATGGTCAGGCATGGCTAAGTCTGAGTTCTGCCAATTGTCGAGCTCCGGCGGGTCGGGCCAGTCGTCGAGCTCGGGTCAGTGTGTGTCAGGCACCCCCTTGGAAGCAGGGGCAAGTTGGGGCGCCGACACCCCCCTGGAAGCCGGGACGGGTCGGGGTGCAGCCGGCAGGTCAGGCATGGAGTCAAATGAGGGGTCAGGCACGGAGTCCTCTGGCAGGTCGGGCCAGTCGTCGGAGTCGTCTGAAGAGGGCAGGAGGGTCGGACCGGGGTGCGTTGGGGACCACCACCGGAAGAGGAAGGGGCAGGGATGCATCCGGGACCACCACTGGAACAGGTTGTGGTGCGTCCAGGACCGCCTTCGGAACAAGAACGGGACGTTGAAGGGGACGGCAACGACAACCCCCCCTCATGGCAAGACGGCTCCCCTCCATAGCCGGAGTGCAGAATTCGAGCATGACAAAGTCCTAATAAGACCTGGACCTCTCTGCTTCCAGGCAGTAGGCCTCCAGCAAACGCATGTCCTGCTCTGCTGGGTCCAGGAAGAAGTATGGCTGGTCCATTCTGTCAGGTAGGGAGGGCTGGTGAGCGTGAAGGACCCAGAATGCAGAGACGGGGGCACACGGTTCCAGGGCAAGGGGTTTATTTAACAAAAGGCGCCGCAGATCAGGGTAACAAAACAAAACGCACTGTGGGCAAAACATGAACATGGCAGAAGGGAAGAGACGTTAGAGACGTTAGAGACATTACATGAGAGACATTAAAGACGTTAATGGACCAGCACAAGAGGAAGCAGAGACGAGACTTATATACAGACAGGACTGACAAGACTCAGGTGAACATGATGAGGGCAGATTGGGACCAAGGAAGTAAAACTCAAGAACATGACAGAACAGAAAACCTTTCAAAATAAAACATGAAACAGAACTCAAACATGACTGAAACAAGACGGAAAGCAAAAACCAAGAAAAAGAAACCCAAACCATGACAATGATTACAAATTTTACTGAGCTGAGCATTCAAATTAGACAAAAATAGTTATTTACGGAGCCCAGGACCTGACATGGGTAGAATAAATAAATAAAGCATTCCCACGAAATAATAATTTCTTCACAAATAATATTCTAATATACATTTATCCTGTTGTATTTGAATGCACCACAGTTACAGGGACAGATTGATTGGTCGAGATGCATTATGGAATATGTGTGATGCAGGTAAAGTGACTGCTAACGAGTATGTTGACAAGTTACCTCAGCACGTCCTAAATATTATTATTCCTGTTCGACCCTAAGCTACAGCATCCCAGACCGCAGCTGCCCGAATGCCGGCATGACAATCAAAAGAGCTCCGCTGCCAGAGAGCTTCAGCGGCAGCACGGAGTGCGTACCAGGATGTGAAACAACAGTTGCTGTTTTGTGCATCTCCATCTTGGATGCTGCTTGAGCCTCGGGGATTTGGTGCATGCATTTGGAGCCACCTCACCTCCGGAGTCTATCGTTTTCCCATGACGGACGGGCGTCAGCCGCCACAGGCGTGTGCCATTGCGTGTGGCCCACATTCCATTCCCACGCATTATTATTCCATGGGAACGAAATATTATTTTGTGGGAATGCTTTATTTATTTATTTTATCCGTGTCAGGTCCCGGGGTTTTGTATTTAAAAAACTACAATTTCTTCTGTTGCCCAACCCTGAAACACAAAGGTGGCAACAGACCAATCAGCAAATTGGTCTTTAGGAGCCAACCTGGAACACAGTGACAATATGATGTGGAAAAAGAGCTGTGATTCCTGATCTGTGTGGGAAACTTCAATGACGGAGGTGCATTACAATGCTGAGCTGTTGGATTACAGTAACAGGAGAAACAAGCTGCAGTGAAGTCAAAGGCACCTGTGTATTAGAATGACCCAAATGCAAGAGAAACAGCATGAGAAGGGCTCTCTGCCAACTTACCCTGCTCTGCGATTTAAAGCAATTTAGCAGATCTTAGGCACCTGAAAGTAGAGATCTTTCATTAAACGGATAATAACTGAGTGAAAGATTTGTCAAAGCTTTTTAAGAAGGATACATGGGTCAGAAGCTTGGCTCTGAACTCTGCTGTGTTAAATTAAAACAACATTTTTTTGTTTTTGAAGTAAAAAGAGAGGATGTAGTGAACTCTTAGAATTATTCTCCCAAATTTCTATACAGTCGGTAAAATATGGTAGTATTAAGGAGCAGTACAATAAATATCTACTAATATATGTTTAGATTTATTGATGAATGAAATACTTTTTGAGACTTTAGTTTGTATGTGTCTGTGTGGCTTTCAACTTAGAGGTTGTTATTGATGACAAACTAAGAATTTGATTTCTGTAACACTTTCAATTGAGACATTATTTATTTGAATTGAGAGCTCGGTTTTGGCATGAAGATGATGAGAGAAATCTCAGCGGTAGACTTCAATAAACGCTTTCACCCTGCGTTCTGTCAGACTTTGAGATGAAGCTTGGTGAAGAATTTCCTCCTGCTGCTGTTTTCAGCAACTGTCTTTCCTGTCTGTGTGTCTCTGCAGATCTTATCATTAAACTGGCAAAAGACAAGTTTGGAGCCATTCAGGCAGAATATCAAAAGGTAAGTGTGTCAAGGTATGAGGTCAAATGATTATTTGACTGGCATTACTCCGTCTGTCTAAAGTTTTCTGATTGGATTTTAAAGATATTTTATGTTGAAACAATGTAAAAAATACTCGGTGTTTCCCTTTGTTTTATATTCTTGTACTTTGCACTGTTGTTTAGAATAAGGTTTCTGCAATACTCCATTGTGATGCTGCTAAAGTTGTATGTAATTTCTTTTTGACTGGACTAAAGCTTTTTAGAATTGAGATTTACAGGATCTGGTCCTCATTACTTTGTGTGGGATGCAAGTAAGAGAAAGATACAATCCAGCTCTGATGAAGATGCACATTCTACTAAGATCAGGCGTTGTTTTTTCACAAAAGGAATTGAAACTTTAGGTTTTCTTCAAATCTTAAAATAATTGTGTTAACAATTCAGGCAGAAATCAATGGGGGGTGCAGGAGCCCCTATTTGAAGTTTAATGTAATAACCCTGAGCTTTTCTTGCAGTCAGGCTTCATATTTGAGACGCTACATTATAGGAAGTTAACTGTTTTTCAAAACAAAGTGCATTTGTGCTATGAGCCTTCTATGTGCAGACGGTTGATTTGCATGGCAGGTTTGACTTCAGTTTTTCTTTCTGCTCTTTTGTTTCATCACATCTTTGTTTTGTGGCTTTATTCTTGATGCTGCATTGCCTCTGTCTTCTGCATGCCCTCTTCATCTGAACTGGCCTCGCACAGCCAGAGAACATTGTGCTGACTCTTCAGGTAAACTCCACCACATGGACTCACTGTCCAACCCATCCTCTGTCTCAAGGTTGCACAACACAAAATAAGCTAAACATGATTCAGAAGTTAGAGATGTTGTATTTGTCCTTTTAATTCTATTTTTGCTGTTTGTGCAGTCTTGTGACTTTCACCCATCATCCCCCCATTTACCTCCTAACCTCTCTGCACCCGTCTGTCTGCTGTGCTGCAAAGCTGTCACCACTTAAAACTAGGCCTTTATGGAAGCATTTGTGTGTCTTAATTCAAAATAAAAGTCAATACCAGAAATGTTTTTTCATTTTTACAATGAAGCTGCGTTTGTTAACTCAAAGATAAAATGAAAAATCAAACAGCCTCTTCTGTCACTTAATCAAAATGATAAAGAAAATGGTATTTGACATTTCATTTCAGGTTTTCTTGTAAATGAGCGACCTTGGGAACCTTTCAGGCAGATTACTCTAGCAGTGTTTCACTCGGTTACTCCCCTAGGGCGGTTCAGTTAATCAACTCACCTGTTCAGCGTCCTATTTAAGTCCAGGTGTGCACTTGTTCATTCTCTTTCTTTACTGCAGCGCTGCTTTCGTCGCCCCACCCCCCTCCCCGGCTTCCACCTGTGAGCTCCGTTAGGGGTAGTTATTACCCAAAAGTTTTATGGAAATCTTATCTCACGGAATTGTACAGAGCCTTATGCCAAACGAAAGGAATGTGAAAATAAATATTTTTCCTGCATGAGTTGTCTGAATGAAATTCAGTTAGAAATGTCTAATTTGACGGTTAAAATGGATTAACAGAAATGCTTTTTCATTTTCTAATTGTAACTGCATCAAATGACTCAAAATTAAAATGAAAAATCAATCTTCCAAAATGCTTTTTCATTTTCTACTCAAACACCAGTCATTCTGTGAGATAATGAAAGCGAAAATGCAAAGAGGGGATTGCATTTTCGTTTCCACATCCACCGGGCAAAAACTGTCGCATTATTCAATTCCAGTTTGCAGTTCTGAGGGGAACAAAAATCATGTTGTTTTTTTCCTTAAAGTGGCTGTAAAAGCACATTTCTCAATAATCATTGGTCATACTTGAGACATCATTTTCACTGTCATCCCTGTCAGTCACTACCCCAGGAATGTCCAAACCAGTGCTTGACATCATGAAGCTTTTCTCTGGCTTTGTTGAATTCTTAGTGGATGGAGCTACTGTTCCAAAAGAGCGGCTTCTCCACAGAAAGATCATTCCAAACAGCTTTTTCCAACGGTATCCCCAAAATTAATTCAGAAACAAAGACACATAAGGAAAAAGTCAGCAACTTCAAATTTGCAACAGAAAATGAGTTTGTGTCCTTAATTTTATAACTAAGAACTTAAAATAAAACCACCTATTGTGATTTTTTTTTCTTTAAATGATTTTGAACTAAACGTGACCTACAATCTTAACAAGGGGCATAAAACTGTTGTGGCCTAAACTGAAAAAGTGCCGTGCATTGTATAAAAACCGCTAAGAGCTAAAGCATAAATGTCCGTTTATGAAAAGCTTCTGCCAAAACATTGACTAGCATTTAAAAATGGGGTGTTTCAGTAAAAGATGAAGTATTGCATTTTACTGCAAAGTTTGGAAAGATCTTGAAAATACACAACGTTTACATCCAGACATGTTTGGTTTGGTGTTTGGTAATTGTCATATGAAGTGACTCTAATCTCTGAGGGTTTGATGAGAGCTGTTGTAAATAACAGGAAGTCCCTCTTGTCTGTCCTCTTCAGTATAAAAACGTTCCTCACTGTCTGCCTGTTCCAGCCGTCCTGCTAAACTAAAGCCCAACAATCAGCAGAGCCACAGCTCATTTAGTCTCAACTGTGACTTCCAGTGAGTTCAGAGAGCTGGAGCGTGTTGGTTGAAGGCACCTCAGCATGTTGACTTCATATCTGACCAGTGATGCCTGTCCTCCTGCTCAGACATGCTGCCATCTTCTCGTTCAGTCTGTTCCCTTTGGAAGGACACAACCCTTGTTTTGCTCTTGCCAAGAAATAACAGAGGTCCAAAAATAATCCGAGCTGCAGGCCTTTAAAGGGTGTTGGGGGAAAAACACTCAAATCGTTCTGACCTTTCTCTTGTCAGGGCTTACAGTGACAGAAGCAGAGAGACAGATGCTCATTTCCTCATGTCTTAGTGTTCTGTGAAAGCATCCGAATGTTTTTAAAGAGCAGTAATGCATCCTCACTCAGCGTGAAAATGTCTGCTTGGGTTTGAGGGCAGCACGTTGGTTCTGGTTGTCATTCCAGCTTCTGCTTCCAGTGCAGTCATTCATACATCTGCTGTAGTGAGAGCATCGTTGTGACTCTTTCCTCTTGTGTCTAAAAGAAAGTGCACAACATTAAAAACATCATTGTGGATCATGGTCAACTGAATATAGACTTCAAAATTAAACTGAATATTTCATAGACAAATATTCAGAAAGAGTTTTATTTCTCCCTGTGTTTTTGACCAAACCGTCCATGCCATGCTAAACCTGTGCTGCATTTCCCCGGGTAAGATGGGTTCTGACGTCTGAGGAGAGTTAAGATTAGAGAGGGAACAGCTTGGGGAGCATTTTGACCTTCCAGGAGCTGTGAAAACAGGGTTGCTTAATTTCTTTATATAATAAAACCATAACAGGTCATAGTGAGGAGTTACATATGGAGACATCAACCCCCCTCTCTCTGTCTGGGGCTGGAGGTTACATGAGGCAGATTTGGTGACCTTCATGAATGGTCTCAAAGGGCCCATACCAGGCTATTCTTACGCCTTTTATAGCAAACAATATCCACGTATATGATCATATTACCTTTGGCACAAAAGAACACATTTTTCTTTTTATAAAATATGGGTTCTTTTCACTGTTCATTTTCCAACCCAGAAGTAAGACGACCCCATCTCTGAGGCTCCGCCTTTCTCTGTCTGCTTTAGCAGCGTGTCTGCATTTCTCCCACGAAAACAAACAACATCCAGACGTGCAAAGATGGATGTGCATATTGTTCATATAAAATTAAGGAGTTTAGCCAATCAGAGTTGACAGCGCAGACTCTTCCTGGAAGGGGATGTTCCCACTTTCATATGTATGTTGTTTTCCTGCTCAGAACGCAGGTTTTTAGAGAAATACTCAGAAATGCCAGAACAGATCAAAATACGACTTTGTGGTTTCTTCTTGTAAGGAATGAACACTATAATATACTGGTTTTGCATGATATAGGCCTTTTAAAACTCTGAGGTACTTCAGGATTTTTTAAGATTAATACATAGAGATGTTTCAATTGCATATTAACAGCGACTTGTCTTAAAAAAACAAAAAAAAACAATTCTGGTCTGCAGTGAAACTATTGAGTTACATTCATTTCAAAGGTATTTTGGTGTGGTGCTGTCTACACAAGTAAAGCCTTAGTCCCTAATGGCCTTACGAGTGGATATGGACTGGGCAAATCTGTGCAGGGCATGCAGGTGGTCCATGATACATTTGAAGATCGTAGACCACCTGGGGGGCCTGTAAGGCGAAAATGTTGAAAAGACACAGGCGTCCTACAGATTTTTCATTTGTTCAACCCTACAGAAACTTGCACAGGAAGCCTGTTAGTGCTGTTCAAGAGATAGATGTGCGCATGTCGCTCATCCCTTCCCTGCAGCCTGACTGTTAGAAATGAGGAGATTAGACAATCAGAGTTTACATGTGTGGACATCCTACAGCAACTTACAGTCACATGCACACCCTGTGTGTGCAGCATTAGGTGAAGTCAGTAAGGACCAGTGAGTGCATCTTACTGGGTGTAATGCTTAAGGGCGCCGTATAACAGCATTACCCGTAACGTCTGTCATTAGTGAGTGTAACTTATATTATCCTTCACCAACACTTGCTGCACACACAACAATAGTACATCCCATTTTGATGAGGTTGACGCACGATCCACAAGTGACTGCAAGACACTCCTGCACTCCGGGCATGCTGCCTTAGGATGCGGTCGCACCTTTCTACGACCCTCCACAAATACCTGCAGCCCCCGTACGGGTCAACCCCTGCATGTGTGTGACGGTGTGGCACCGTCAGATGACGAGGGGGGGGGCCACACTGTGTTTTATTTTTTATGTATTTTATGTTTAAGGTTACTACCTGTGGTGCCACCTGGACAATAATTAAGAGCCACGCCCAATGGGAGGGGCTCGCTCTTCAAAAGGGAGCATCACAGGAAGTGAAATGAGGAGTGTGACGGAGGTGCCATGCGCTGGTGCGGCCCTGCGTGTAGCAACTGTGGTGCTAACTGTTTAAGTGTCCTGAATAAAGACAGAACCTCCTCAAAATAAATAAATAAATAAAACACATGTGTTTTATTTATTTATTTATTGTGGCCCCCCTCGTCATCTGACGGTGCCACACCGTCACAATGTGACTATGGCTTTAAGTTACAAGCTCTGACTTTGAACACAAGTTTTTCATCTGAACTAATCAACCTTCTGTTTTTCTGCCAGCAACAATTATTTTGCTGCCTTTCACTCTTCCAACTAGATTAAAAACGTTACCATGAATAATAAAAATCTATGTTTCTTTCTTTCTTGTTCATTTTTATTAATAAAACATGAGGTTACTTTCATGTCAAGTCAACACGCCATCAAGACTGCAGTAAACTGAACGGTAAAAAAAGATGCTTTTGATGGTTAGGTCAGAAAAAGAGTTCTCCACAGCCTGATAATCATATTTCCAATATGATGGATTAATTTGAGGTCACCTATGTTTGCAAACGATCAAACATCCTGAAAAGGCTCTGAATTCTGATAGTTTAGGTCAATATCCTTTTCTCCTGTTAATGCAGAGCAACAACTACGTGTGAATTTGTGGAAAAGATGTTTGTCCAAAATCAGTTCAGATGTTCTTTTTACTACTTTCATTGATCCCGTTTCTACATTCAATTCTGAATCAATTCTTTCTAAGCAGCATTTTCCGACATATTATTTGGTTTCTTAAACTCAATGTTGTCACAATACAGGGACACAGTGTCATACTGTGACCCAAATATAGAATTACAGAATAGAATTGTAATGATGCCAGATTTTCTTTTCCAACGATTTACAATTGGCCCTGGTAAGAATTCTTAATCTAAGACTGTGAGGTTGAAAAGTTTGCTTTAAATGCAATTTTCACCAAAACTCGACAAACCAGTTTTAATGGTTTTCTGCAGAACTTTATTGTAAACAACATTCACAAGTAGTCCCTTGGCACTTGGTTTCTCCTTGAAATTAGTTATAACAAAATTAGTCAGTTCAAGGGGCTAAAACAAAGCTAAAAAAGCTAAATGTCTACGTTTCCTCAGAATGAGCTGTAATGTAAATGTAGTTCTCTAAAGGCACACATGATTGAGAACAAATATGTGCAAAAAGTTTGAGTGGTCAGTCTTTTCTCATTTGTTCAAAAATTGTTGCTGGTATGTGGACATAATTAAATAACTGCACATTAACCCTACAACAGTAATGAATTTATAAAAGCAAAAGCCATTCTTTTTTGACTTCAGAGACAAAAGCAGATGACATGATTGCATTCAGATTTGGTCAGATATAACCTCTTCTTGGAATTTTCTAGTGTAGTTTGGTTGCATCATTTCAGATCCGCTGGAGATTTTGATAAACAAAATGAAGTCTAATTTCGTCTGGAGTTCATTCAATTGTACAAAGACAATTCCAAGTGTTTTACATAAAACATTAAAACAAACATTCAAAAAATATCAGAGGAGTGATCATTAAAATAAAAATAAAAAATAAAGAAAATGTAAAAGAACTGAATTTAAAGTACCTGTAAGCTTAAAGTAACAGTGTTGATGTTATCTTCTGAATACAGACTAATCAAATGCAGCTGAGAACAGGTGGGTCTTTAACCTGGATTTAAATCAACTGAATGTTTCACTTGATAAAACAAGATAAAAATTTAAAATTGATTAAAAAATTGTTCAAATCAAAAAGAACTCCAAGATTTTTTACCGCAAAACAGTAGACAAAACCAATACCATATAGTTAGATGATCTTGTTCTGAATGAATCCTTAAAGCACATATGGGTCTAAAACAGCATCCTTTGTTTAATCTGAGGTTTAAAAGTCATCCACGTCTTAAACCTTTAGGACGTGGTTGAAAATTTGTGAACTGGGTGACATTTTCTGGCTCAATGTATCACTAAGTATCTGCTGCACATAGCAAATCTGTATTTTCTACACCGAGAATGCCCATTTTGTAGTCAGTTCTTCAAAAAGGCTCCAGTTCTTCTTCAATAAACAGGGAGACAAAAATCCTAGAGGCTCACAGAAGAAAAGATTAATTCCTTTGAGCACATACTGCACCATCCGGTTGCTGTCGGTGAATTTCATCTGGAATGGAAGCAAAAACTTTGAAATGTTTTTGCAAAAGTCACTGCAACTCTTTCTGTTTTCACTGGGGTGTGCCAAAACAGTCCTGGCAGCGTTCTTTATGTCAGCCTTTGAGATTTATTCCAAAATAATGCATTTAAGGAATCAATTATTGACATCATTTAGAAAAGATTTTCCTCCAGCTAGTAGATTTCTGTAAAACATTTACATTCAGATTCTTTTTTAAAGTCGTTTTGTCTTCTTTCTGCGTCCTCTGTGCATTTAATTCTTCCTCATCTCCTTCAATTCTAAACTCCCATTCCCTGTTGTTTTTGCACCTCCTGTTTTCTTTTTTTAATAACATTTTCTGTCTAATCTACCTGGCTTCATCTCATGTTTCTCCTATAATGACTCTAGGCCATCTACTATGAGGTAGGCTTCCTGGTGTGTGCCGCCGTGGGGCTGCTCTTCGCCGTCCTCATGCCCGTCGTGGGGCTGTTTTTCTGCATGTGCCGCTGCTGTGACAACTGCGGCGGCGAGATGCACCAACGCCAGAGGAAAAACGCAGACTGCCGGCGCGGTCTGCTGGGAACGCTCCTTTTCTCCACGTCGCTCGTCATCACGTAAGTGTCACGCATGTAAACATGTTCTTTTACAGATTATTCATGTGCATGCACCAACTCCAAATGCATGTAAGCTGCGCTTCAGTTTATGCACGCTGACTTCTGACATGCTCCTCCTCTGGCAAAACACACAGAACCATCCAGCTTCACCATCCCCCCCGTTTGCTAATTATGGTGACGTCCTACTGTACAGTGTGTGTGGCAGCATGGTACATTCCTGTGTGTCTTGGGCTCTGCTCACACTAACCTGCAGGGTTATTCGTCCTTAGAGTTCTTCTGAGAATTTGTATCATGTCAGTGTGAACTTTGTAAACCAAGGATGTCCAGAAAAACCACAATCCTCAATACTTGATTTGTATTTAGAAGATGTTTATGTGACAGTTATGGATACATTTAAATGAATCATAAGATAATCACAAGGTGCCTCAGAGCACTGTAAGAAATTAAGCAAAATAATTCAACTTGTTTTGGTCTAATTAATTCTAAATAGTTTTAGTTTTTTGTGGTATTAATGGTATTGAGGAATTTCCAACAGACGATAGTTTTTAGTGTAATCCTCGTCCTGAGCGTGCAAATGCATGAATAAATACATGAACAGGAAGAAATCTTCAACAGAACCAGAAGAACAGCTGCAGAAGATGAAGCATTTCTCTGAAGGAACATTACTCTAAGGTATTTATCCGTCAAAAATGCAATGACATTTATATTTGAATGTCGTTATTCAGAACTTTAATGGCGTTCTTATTCAGGAACTGCTGCTGTTTTTGTCATGTAGACTCTTAAAAGTATATTTATGCATCTTTCGGCTTTTTGGACCCCAACGATGTTGAACATTTGGAAAAGTTTTGAATGTCTTTCTCTTTCAGCTGCTCAGTCATTTGTTAAGTTCTTTCTATGCTGAATACCCTTCTTGACACAGCCGCACAGTGAATAAAGCCGTCTAAAGCAACAAGTGCAGCGTTTGCTCCTCAGCCCAAGGTCTTTTTGGACATGAGTATCTCAGTGATGCTATGGTCGCTTCAGCTGGAGGGTCGCGCTCTATGCTAATTTCATTATTTATATCTGTAACCTTTTTTCTTTGCACAATCACTTCCTGGATTTCCAAAGGAAGCACCATTCTTCCCCATTTTTTAAGCCTCTGTCTAATGCTGCATAGAAGAGTTCACTTCACCTTTAAAGAATACATGTAACTACTTGATAAACACAAGGTCTTAGTTTTTTTATAGACTTTTGCTGTTGTAAAACTGTTAAAGTTCCATTATTAAGATAATGCCGTTTTTTGTCCAAATCCAAAAACCTGTCGTTTTGTAGAACATAGTTTCTGTGGCAGGAATTTGTTAGAAATTCTCCTCTGAGTTGTGGGACTGTTGGTGCAGAGTAAGCAGAGTAAGCCAGAGACCTTTTACCATCATCCCCTTGTTTGGGAGTTTGTAGCCTGTGAACTGTGGAACATGTCACTGAAAAAGTGAATGCCTTTTCCATTCTTCCATTCTTCGTCATTGTCTTTGTGTGCTCCCAATTCACAACAATTTGAATAAAGAAATGCTATTTGAATTTTAATTTCTCTACATATGTCCTCCATTATGAGAAAAATGCCACAAGAATAAGTTAAAAACACCAAAAACACAATTGTCATTGCAGTGGGTCTTTACTGACAATGTGGAACGGCTATCAAGCAGCAGCATGTAAACAACATAGCAAAGCTGGAGATGACCTTTTGACCTCTGATTGTCTACATCCTAACTGCTGTTCTCAGTCTCTCTCTGTCCATAGACGCACATCAGGAGCGTCAGGCTTCTTTAAAAATTCACTATTTTATTTACAATAGTAGCACAAATTGCCACCAGATCTAGTAATCTACCCAACGCTACAGATATTCTCTGGTTTACAGCGTCAGCAGCTGCTGAGCGTGAACTCTGACTTTGAGCTGTCTTTGCTCAACTAAGGGAATCCAATTATTTGATGTTTTCTCACCCTTTGTCTTATCAAACAAAACTCTATACCAATGTCCTGGAAACCCAGATACAAGAGCCTGAAAGCATCTTCACCACTAATATTAAATCTCCCCAGCTACCAGGCAGACATGCAGCACAAGATTTAATGACGGAAGTACAGGTTGGAGAGGAAAGCACTGAGCCCAAGCCTCAAGACAGCTGACAGCCTGGAACAGAGGAGAAGTGGGACTGACATTTACTCTCCAAGAAGAGATGGGACATCCTACACGGGCAGAAGGACAATACAGGATAGGCTAAAAAAGGGAAAAAAGATACCAAAGTGAGGTTCCATGTGAGAACCAAGTTCTCCATGCTGTCATGAGTCTGAGGCTAAGCAAACACGTCAGAAAGAGAACACGTCAATGCAAGGGTGGGGGGTCATCTAAGATAGCACAAGGGTTAAATCAGATATTTTCCCCCCCAAGAAAACAAAAACAAACTGCAATGATATTCCTTTGATAAACAGTGTTTTAATTTTTCAAATATGGTTCTCATGTTTGTGCAACTGTAAATTTTGAACAATTATATAATTGCATCATGCTTGATGAAGTTTAAACAGAAATTGTGCTTCATGACAGTTTACAGTAATGCAGACATGGTGTCACATTAACCCAATGAATCATGGGAGATGTAGTTAAAAAACGGTGGCACTAAAGCCGGACAGAGTGACGTCTTTAAGCTTCAGTATTTCATGCACTTTTCCCACGGTCTGACACTGGATCGCGTTGGAAGCTACGCCGCTAAACACGACCTTTAGCTGTGTTTTTTCTCAGAACTGAGAGGTTTTTTTTATGAGCCATGTTGGCTTAACGCTAACCAAGTCTGTTTGGTTAGACTGATGATGTGCATGATGAAGCATGATGAGGAATGATTGCTGGAGACAGTTTAAGGGGTGGAACCTTTTCCAGAATGAGAGCATTAGACTGCTTAAAGTCAAAGTTGAGGTAAAAGCATGGTACAGTCCTTCTTCTAAAGGTGTCTTGAATAGCAATCAAATAAACACAAAACAAACAGTCTTTCTTGGACTTTGATATTCTTAGCTACTCAGTGTGAAAGCTGAAGAACACACAGCTGATATCCTGGCAATGGTTAATGTGTTTAGGTGAAATTGAAGACATTTCCTGACCGTCTCTCACAGCCTTCTAGTGTACAGTGGTTAAAAAACACTTTACTAGATGACCTGTTACACAAGCTTCTTACTTTCCTTTTACGTTGTTGTGAAATGGCCAAACTGTACAACAGAAGCAAAGATGCTTGTGGTCTGTATCCAAATATTTCACCTTTGTGGTTACAATTCAAATCTAAGGGAACCTCTGCATGGGTGGGGTTGTGGCCTTTTGACTGACAGAAAGTCTTTGCATCCTCAGTAAAATGACTTTACAGGATGTGTTCCAACAGCTGCCAGGCTGTCCCTCTTAGAGCACATCTGTCAATAAGGTCTGGATTTGAAGCCATCGTTGGTCGAGATGAAGATAGCAGCAGAACAGGAAGACTTTTAATGGCAGAATAGCCTTTAAGTCAGTCCAATACAAACCAAAAGGCAATGTCCCCCTGACGCCCCCATCCCACCCCCAGACAAACACACACACACAAACACACACACACACTATCCGTCTTCATTCAGCCATTAGATTCATGTATTCACTGGAGGAACAATCTTTTTCGTGTACACTCTTTTGAATCAAATCTTGCTGTCTCCTTCATTTCCTATTAACCATCATGGATTTGCAGATGTTCAAACGTCACGCCTCCACAAACATGCTGGATCATGTCCGCCTGCTGTGGTGTAGCCAGATGCAATATTAAAAGAACAGCAGCAGCTATCGTAGTCTGTTCCTATCGTGTCTGATTCCACTAGAACCCTGTGTGGATTTACAACGATAAAAACAACAAATAAAGATCCCTACATGTGCTGCAGCCGAGTGGAAGGGCCCTGTCTCATGCTGTTACCCAGAAGGCACTTCAGCAGTCTATTTCTGTCACTGGGTGTCCAGAAAAATTAGTTTAAAAAGTCTTATCTGCTTAGTGATTCATAGTATTCATACTAATGTATGTGGCCTAATTAATGTAATGCAGGAAACAGGGAACAAAACATTTTCTAGCCTAAACTAAAGCACAAAACCGAATTTGATTTGAGAAAGTTGTCAGCATATTATGGAAATGTAAAATATGCTGAAGTTAATAACAGAACATCATTATGTAAGAGTTCATATAAGTATCTTCTAAGTATCTTTGAAAAAGACTAAATAATGTTCAAAAACACTCAGTTTATTAAAACATCTCCTGGATTTGCCTAAATGAGTGTCTTTGAGCTAAAGTTATTTGTCTTTAAATTTGCTATGCAGCTGTCATCATTTGCAGCTGGTAACAAACTAGAAAGGGTTGGGGCCTATGCTCCACACCAACAGTCCCGCTCACAACTCAGAGGTACGTTTGTAATGAACTACTGGTTCTCTGCAGAAACTATGTCCTAGAAAACAACACCGGTTTTTGGATTTTGGCTAAAAACGGCATCATCATAATGAAAAGACCACTGCAAACACTTTCAAAATAGTTAAAAAGAGAACCTGAGTGGGACTTTAAGCAGAATGACTAGGTCTCTAAAAACATTCCATCTGTGTTGTACATTATATCTTCAGACAATAAGGCCTGCTGTAATGTGGAGCGAAAGATCTGGTAACAATGAGCTGTGAATATTACTGTTTATAAAATACTACCTAATACAACATAAAAATACAGAATTTGTGTCTTTATATTCGTTTTAAAGATTGATCTCATGTTGAGAAGCTCATTTTTAAGGATGTAAAACTTTCAGTTGTCTGTATTCTGATTTCTTCCCTATTCTTTGTTTTATTTACTGCTGTCATACATAATCATTTTTTGATAGTCTATTTATAACATCACAATATGGTTATGTTGACTGACAGATAAGAATAAGAATTGTTAATAAAAAATCTTTCTTTTACAGTTATGACTTTGTTTGTCAAATAAAGACAACTTCAAATTTCCCAGCATGAAGCAGAAACTGACGCCTGCTGCACTTCCAACACAAACAGGCTTTTTTTAGCAGATTCATTAACACTGAGGTGCAAAACTTCCAACTGCTTCAAAAGAAGATCTCTGAGTGTGAATCAGTGTCAGAACGCATGGAAATCCTCTGTTGATTTTCAGAACAAGAACCAATTTGTCTGCTAAAATGGTGAACCCTGAAGCATGAGTGGGCTCTCTCCGGCTTCCTCCCACCGTCTAAAAACATGCTTCATAAGTTATTTGATTGCTCAAAATTGTCCCTTTGGTGTGAGTGAGTGTAAGTGTGTGATGTGTGGCCCTGCAACAGACTGGCAACCTGTCCAGGATCTCCCCTGCCTTCGCCCACGAGCGGCTGGGATAGGCTCCAGCAGCCCCGTGACGGGTTTAGAAGATGATACTTCTTTTAACAGCTGGAGGACAAATTATTTTTGGTGTCATCCTAGTTGTTTTGAATAATTTCTTGCCATTTTTTGGGCCAAATGTTTTCTTTTCTGTAAGAAAAGTGAGGAATAATGTCACTTGGTCTTCATTTATAAAAGGCCTGAACTTGGGGGGTAATTCTGTGTTTTATTTTACTGTCAGACAGTGAGAGGTAAAGTGTGTTGGTGAAGCCTGTTGACCTTTGGTAACCTTAAAGGTCACTCTTTTAGTGGCCCCCCACTGCAGTTTCTGTTATTATTGCTGCTTTTGGCATCAGAAAGAAAAGTATGAAATGAACACCAATGTTGTCTAAAAGCTTTGTATTTCAGTGACCTTTCACATCCACGCCCTGCAGGCTGTCTGGCTCAGGCTTCTGTTGTCATGTCTTCTCTGGGCAGCCAGTGTGGAGCTAGTGTTCTGTAGAACATTTAAAGTCCTGCAGAACAGGCGGTAACTCACAGTGTTCTCATGATGAGAAACACACAGCTAAATCCCTAAAGCGAGAAGCTTAAAGTATTTATTCTCTGGTTAAATTCTTCATAAAAAAAGACAGATTTTTAGCCAGAAGTCAGGTTCAGACTGTGATCTAGCAAGGAAAAATATGAAGCTCTGCACAATGAAAGAAGCATAACAAAGGCCGAATCCAAATTCTTCCCCTACCCCACCGGCTTCTCTTTATCCCTCCAATTGTAGGGGCATTAGGGGGGGTAGGGGTGTCTGAAATACTTTTTTGTATGGGAAACCCTACCGGCGGAGGGCATATGTATCCCTCCGCTGGTACAGTAATCCGTGTGGCGCTGTGCCGTGGAGGAGAAACCCATTTCTGCACGTAGCTGTGCTCTGAAGTACAGAAGTTTACATGTAAATGTAATGTTTTAGGATTACTTTTAAAAGTTATAAAACTGATGTTATGTATTTTCCAAGTGCTGTCAGCTCCGCTCTAACGTAGCTGACCGACGACTATTGATGATGTCATCGAGTGGGAGTGACATAGAAGACACTATTTTTCTATAACCCTGTATGGAGGGGTAGGAAGAAGCCGTACGGGAAGAATTTGTATTCGGATAGACTTGATTGAAAAATTATATTTTTGGTTTCCATTAAATCATAATTATGTGAATAAACACAAATAAACTCATGCAATAAGTCATTCAAAAACATGGCGACGGATGTGACAGGCCTGAATAAGACACAGCAGGAAGCTCCTTACACATGGGGGCGGCTACAGATGAAGAGATTTTGGGATATGGTGGTTGGTGATTTTGCTGTGGATCCAACAATTACCTTTGACACACTCAACTGTTGATGAGCTGTGTGACGCTGTGGGACCTCTTGTGGCGCCCACAATGCCCAAAGTAGCTAGTTCCTACCAAGAAGCGCATTGCTATCGCTATCTACAAACTGGTTACCTGTTTAGAGTTGTTGGTCACGTGACTCATTTAATTCAAAAAAGCATTTCCATGAAATATGTCAATTTCCACCTCCTTCAATCACAAGAACCTTTTAGACAAATTCAAGTTTATCAAAATTGTGGTGTTTCCATTATGTGAATTTATTATTGCAAATCCAATTTGCACAATTTTATTGTCAATGGAAACGCAACTAATGATGACTCTCAGCCAGGGCACAACAGCACCGATTGTTGCTAGCAGGTCTTACAACAGGCAAGAAATTGTTTATGATGTTCAGTTTGTGCTAGAAAAATGTCTTTGGTCCATTGTCTACTGAACAAGTTTATTGAACATTGGTTCATGTCTACTACTGAAGGATATCTTCTGTGTACTCATGTTTCTTTGTTTTGTATTTTGTATTTGCTTTGTAATGGGTTAGGG
Source organism: Oryzias latipes (assembly GCF_053564925.1). Lineage (NCBI taxonomy): Eukaryota > Metazoa > Chordata > Actinopteri > Beloniformes > Adrianichthyidae > Oryzias > Oryzias latipes. The sequence goes on along the minus strand of NC_136246.1, from coordinate 2,447,108 downwards.
TTACTTTTTCTACAGTCCATAATTATTATTCATATATACCGTATTTTCCGGACTATAAGTCGCACCGGAGTATAAGTCGCACCAGCCCAAAAATGCATTATAAAGTAGAAAAAAACACAGATAAGTCGCACTGGACTATAAGTCGCATTTTAACTTTCACAACCTTATATGACACAATCATAGCAGACTGTTTATCTAATAATTTCACAGTAATTTTTTCTCAAACTTATTTATTTATTCTTTTCATGAAGCATCATTGGTCAACTAATACTCTGTTTTCATCCTGTATTTGTAGAAACAGTTGTCATTTTTATTGCATTTCTGAATCTATGAAATCATTGGAAAATAGAATATTATGTTGTTAGCCTTCAAGATCTTACTGTAAAAAAAAGTTTGCTGATTCTCTGAGTCACTTAACATCCTCTTAACACTTAACATACCTCAAACATCAAATTGACCCAGGAACATCATCTCTGTTCCTCACAAATGAACATAACAGGAGGGTTAACAATGTATTTATTTCAATTTATTTCTAATATAAGTCGCTGCGGAGTATAAGTCGCACCCCTTGCCAAACTATGAAAAAAAGTGCGACTTATAGTCCGGAAAATACGGTATACAGCACTCAGCATATGTGATTACACCCCACTACATTTGTCAGAAAACATTTAGTGTCCTTTCAGAATCAACATTTTCTGTGAAATACTGTACTACAAAACACACCTACAAAGGTGGACCATTGATTACAAACAGGATATGTTAATTTTCACACAAAAGTAACAAAATAATTCAAGCCAATGTTGCAAAATGAGTACACCCCATTCATGTTTTTAGGAGAAAAGACAAACTTACAGTTTTTCTCAGTCGCTTTAGTACAATTCTCAGATCAGAATTGAAGTTTGCAAAAACGTGTGTGCATTTCTCAAAACAATTTGTACAAACAGCAAAACACTACGGATTTCTTGCAAAAGCCTGTAACTTGCTCAAAATCTTTAGTTCATCTCTTAAAACTAAGTCTTTATGTCATTGAACATGTCAGTGCCATCAGAATGTCAAGTCCTTGTGTCATTGTCTACGAACAAGACAGTCAAATGACTTAGTCGTGTTGTCAATATAACTGTGTACTTTAGAGGGAGGTTCTGATGTAAACTATGGCTAAAGGTTTGATGACAATTATGTAAAATGGAAGTTACACCTTTTTTGTTTGATTGCAAGAGACTGGACAAGATTCACATTTATACTTTTATTGTTCATATTGTAATTTGTTGACAGACCATGTCATACCAACATAGAAAAAACCCACTGCAAACAGTAACACTAAGGGAAAAAAGATAGGACAATATTCTGTCCAACAGTACAGGCAGTGCAGTAGAAATTGGTGTGGTCTTCCTACACCTCTTGTCGTTCCTGTATGTTAGGCCACAAATTCTCATCCACATCAGAGTGAATATCCTCTCTTGCAACGCAGCGAAATATGTTTGTCACATTTTGACAACTTGGTCAACCATTTTGCAGTTAATGACTTATACGATGAACTAATGACTAGGTGTTTTGAGGAGTAAGACTATTGCACAGTGAACTATATAATACATTTTGATCAACATGACATAAACAATTGATAATGTAGCAAAGAGCAGAGAATTGTACATAATCATTTGCATGGATGTACCAAAGCAATTGCAACTTGTTCAAAGAAGTGAGAAACTGCTTATATGATGTGCACAAGTGACATCATGATGTGAAGATTGAACAAATAGTTTTGGGAATTTCATTCTGATCTCAGAATTGTACTAAAGCGACTGAGAAAAACTGTAAGACTACAAAGTACTAATTAACAGACATTCATCCACAGGTAAGTCTACTGATTCCTTTAAAAGGTGTCCAGCAAACAGGTATACACCATAGAAAAAGTGATCCAAAATTGAAGAAAGATGGAAGTGCAACCATCATACAGAGACGTCCTGGCTGTCCATGGAAGCTGACCTCTCAACAGGAGCGTCTTTTGATGAGGGTTGAAGGGTTGAAGAGAATTGCCATGCAAGTTCACTGCATGCTAAAGCAGTAGAACGCCAAACTGGAGTGTTTCCTGTGACACACTGCACTTCTCTTGATATCTATATATCTATAGATATAGATATAGATAGATAGATAGATTCAGATAGACAGACAGACAGAGAGAGAGAGAAAGAGGGAGAGAGAGAGAGAGAGAGAGAGAGAGAGAGAGAGAGAGAGAGAGATAGATAGATAGATAGATAGATAGATAGATAGATAGATAGATAGATAGATAGATAGATAGATAGATAGATAGATAGATAGATAGATAGATAGATAGATAGATAGATAGATAGATAGATAGATAGATAGATAGATAGATAGATAGATAGATAGATAGATAGATAGATAGATAGATAGATAGATAGATAGATAGATAGATAGATAGATAGATAGATAGATAGATTCATCATTCATTCATCTTCTAAACCAGTTTTTTTGTCAGGTGATACTAGTCTGTCACAGGGCCAAAAATCACACACCCATTCACTCTCACATTCACATCTAGGGACAATTTAGAGTAACCAATTAACCTATGAGGCATGTTTTTGGATGTTGGAAGGAAGCCGGCGTCCCCAGAGAAATCTCCTGCTACACGGGGAGAACATGCAAACTCCACACAGAAAGGTCCCTCGTTTGTGTTCTGTTGTGAATCGGGAGCAGATGAAAAAAGGCCATTTAAAAAAGCTTGTGGTGGTTGGGTACAAACTACAATCGGTAGCTACGCATCCACTTGCAGACAAGTAGATCCATTCATGTCTTCATTTTCCTCATCCTGCGCTGGCATCTGGCTCAAAACTGTACGGCTGGATAGGTTTAATATTACTCACCATTTTTGTTGCACCTTAGGTTGGAGTTGTGAAATGCTGCAAGCTAGCAGAACAGACAGTGTAAACAAAGGGATGATGCAAAGTGAGCCTTATTTCTGAGACAACAGTCCTGCGCACAACTAGGAGGTGAATTTCTACTGTCACTCTGCAGAAACTATGTCCTAGAAAATGACACAGCTTTTTTTACATTTTGGCTAAAAATGATGTAATAATAATGAAAAGAACACTGGGAACGCATTGACAATGGGTCGGAAGATGATTGGAGTGGAAATGTGCCCAGCTCTATTTCCTACATGGACGGGTGTTGTCATGGAGAATGAGTTTGTTTTAAGTCTTTATTCTTTATTGTGGGAAAAACTATGCATGCCTTTATTTCTTCTTTCTTAGATTACTGCAACACTCTTTTTCCCTGTTTTAAGAAGCGTTCCCTAAATCATCTTCAGCTCATCCAAGCCTCTGCAGCAAGGCTTTAAACAGGAACCAGTGAACGGACTCACATCCCTCCTCTGTTGTCTGCTTCACATTAGTTATCTATTCAATTTGGAATTGGTTTTAAAATAGTACTTTTAGTTTTACTAGCCCTGTACGGTCAAACCCCGACGTACATCTCTGAGCTTTTAACTCCAAACTCTTCGACCCGGTCTTCCAACATCTCATAAGCGTTCCAAAAACCTGCTTTAAGACTGAAGGAGATCTCTCCTTTCAAGCCGTTGCTCATCTTATTTGGAACTCCCTGCCATTGTCGCTGTGTCAGATTGACCCCGCTGAGTGTTTTAAATCCCAGGTCAAGATGTTTGTATTCAGGAGAGCTTTTAGTTGATTTTAGTCCTTCTTTTTTTATTATGTTTTTACTTGTACGTTTACTTTTGTTGGACTTGACCACCTTTCTGTGTTTGGGTTTGATTTTATGCCGTCTTGTTGTTAATCACTTTGTGATTTGTTTCTGTGAAAATTGTTATAGAAAAAAAGTTATTCAATTCTATATTTTTCTATTCTAAAGTGGGTAACGGATCTTCAGGTCCATGAAGTTGTCCCAGTCGTTGTTGTTGAACCATAAAAGACAAGCTGTTCTTCTGTAATCCATGAGATCTGACCAGCTCTTCACTTTGTGACATTCAGGTCAGGCCAGCACCTGGCAGTAATACCCCACCCACACACACACAAACAGGCATATAATATTTGTATATTTCAATATAAAGAAGACTACAAACTTAACGTTTTTTCTCTGCTTTTAAAACTGTGGTTTTAAAATAAAGTTACAGAAGCTGTAGACTACACTAGTGTCTCTTCTAGGGATTGGACAACAGTGGTCCAGTTCCAGTAGTCTGAATGGAGAAGAGGGGGTTTGAAAGGTGACTGCACCAGCCTGGCAACTACAGTCAGACTGAATGCGGGTCATTGTTGCTGTTTGTAAAAGCTATGGAGCCACTCGAGCATGTAACACTCACTCCCCAGCCCCCAGAGTTAACCCACATTCTGGTGCACTGTACATAAGTGTTCTTCAACTGCACTGAATCTGCATCCTGAGGGAAGAGTCGTGTGTCATCAGGATTCTGGTCAAACATTACAGTATTTGAAAGCCTAAGTCCAGAGCTGTCAAACATAAATCAAAGGCACACACCCAAGAATTTGCCATGCAGTTTTGCCCTTACTAACCAAGCTGGGAGGGAGCAGAAGACCCAGAGGACCCTGGAGACCGGCACAGGGGGGCCCAGATTTGGGGCCCCTTCTGACTACATATATAGGCAGCAGCGTGAAGGGTCTCTCCCAAGGACCCACACTGGATTTAGCCCATTGTGACCCCTGGAAAACAAACCAGCCAACTGTGCCCTCCTGCCAGTTAAACAAATTACTATAAAATACCTTATACATGAAAGGGTAATTACATCCAGTTTTCCAAAGCCTGCTGTTATCAAACCAAAATGAAAAGGCCGAATCCAAACTCTTCCCCTACCCCTATGGCTTCTCTCTACCCCTACATTTTGCCCTCCAAGCAGAGAGTTATGTCTTCAAATACAGACGACACTACCCTACCCTACCCACTTAAGTCTTTATTCACATTTACACACAAATGTTTGTGCTACAGAGCACACCCATATGAAGAAATTTGTTTCTCTTTTGCAGCACAGCGCTACATGGATTACCTTACCGGCAGAGGAATGTCCATTTCTAAGTCCCTATGGTTTCCCCTTAGCCCTCCTGTTATGTTCATTTGTGAGGAACAGAGATGATGTTCCTGGGTCAATTTGACCCAGTGCATGTTTTATTAATTAAAAAATGTCTGAAACCCAGAAAATCCTAACAAGCAGTGTGAATATATCATCAATAACTCCATTACTAATTATTCTTTCAAAAATGTAGTGAAATTGTGTTCTTTACCTCTAACAGGAAGTGGTTAAATTATTAGATCATTCACTCATTTTTCTTAAAAATGCATATGTTCAAACTTTTTTCAAATTTCATACTACTATATTACTTTTAAAAGACTAACATATAAAATACAATAGTTTTACAAAACATTGAAATGTAATCTTGAATTTTTTTTTACATACATGCACTGTTAACCATAAAAAAAAAAAAACAACAGACAAGCAATTGCAATATGAAGTTGTGTGTGTGTCTGTACATATACACAGCACAAGAGTGACCAGTCATCACACTGTGCTTTGTGCAAATTCATTCATACTCGACTGGTGCACCTGGCTGTCCCCCCAACTCCATCTGAATGAAGCTTGTCTGCTGGACTTTATATATGTAGTTGTAGAGTAAGATAAATTAATTCCTCTTTATGAGTTCTGGTAAATCGCCTGTCCGTCCTGGGGGAGGATCCCTCCTTCATGTGGACACCCCTGAGGTTTCTTAGTTTTTTCCGGAATCCGTTTTTTTTATTAGGAGTTTTCGTACCGCGAAGAAGGGTCTAAGGGCAGGGATGCCAGTTTAGTTTAGTCAGTTTGTTAGTTCAGTTTAGTTTTTTCCTATTGAATTCTATGTATTCATGATCCTTTTTATTTTATGTTTCACTTTTTCAATTACCGATACGAAGCCCGTCGAGATGACTGTTGTTGTGAATTTGGGCTGTACAAATAAAATTGAATTGAATTGAATTGAATTGAATTAGATTGGATGAATTGACATAATCACATGAGTCAGTGCCATCTTAGTGGGCCCTGGCACTGTCTTTATTCTGTTTTCTGCAGACAGGTTTGTCTGACGCATATTTGGGGATGAAGACCAATGTATTTCACCATTCTTTGACATGACTGTCTTGCTTGGAGGAACAGGAATAACTATTCCCTCATCTGGTTCAAACTCAGAATCATTAGAATCAGAATTTAGCTCAAGATAGTCTTCTTCTGATCATGATCAGTGGTGACTACCAGAACCTCCTGGATTGTCATCGTTCTGCTTTGGTTGCTCATTTTGTAAATGTCTGCCTGAAAGAGTGTAATGTTGGAAGGATTCCCATGCAGAGAATCTTTTATATGTTTTGCCCCTCCCCTGTTGAGTGTCCACTGAATGTGGGTTGAGTTTTCCCGCTAGAACATAAATGGTTCCTATCAAAATTCATAACAACTATGCACCTGTGTGTGTGTATTTGTGTGTGTGTGATTGGGTTGAAATATGTCTCACAGCTGCAAATAAAGAAAAACTAATAATAATAAGAAATCCTTGTACCTCAAGTTTGACTGCCGGGTCAAATTGACCCGAACAGTATCCATGTGATATAAACATGCAGGGGGGGGGTTGCACATATTTGAGATGAACCATTTTCACAATATATGTTGATTACGCCAATTAAGGCAAGCAGAAGAAGTTTCATGCTGAAAAAATACTTTAAACTATTTTTCCTAGATGTTCAAACTTTAAAACGGGTCAATTTGACCCGGAACATAACAGGAGGGTTTTAAAAAAAAGTTCGGACACCATTACAGCTTCAAATGCCCCTACAAGTGGAGGGGTAGGAAGACGCCGTAGGGGAAGGGGAAGAAGTGGGATTTGGCCCAATAGTCAAAAATTTGAGAAAACTTCAAGGTTTTTTGTTTTTTTATTGAATAATATATACAGTAGTGATACAATGATACAAATGATAGATGATACAAAAAATAACTGGAGTTACAAAAAGGAATCCTGGAATGATCTTGAGGATAAATTGTTCATTACCAATTTAAATTCATTAAAGTCACCATCTTTTCAAGATGTGACAGCTGAACATGGTCACGTCATACTTTCTACGATAGAAAGAAAATATTCTTGAGAAAGTTCTTTTCAAATCTCCTGCAGAATTTTCCATAAATGTTTGGTCATTGAGGGTTTCTTTGACGTCACCCTTTGACGTCCAGTTCAGCCTGAACCAGCTTTGAGAGCAGCTCAGTGTTCAGGTCTGCAGTCTGTTCTGACCCCTCCATGTTTTCAGGTTTACCATCTTGTTCTTGTCTACTTCTGGTAGAGCTCGGTTTGATGTTCTGGGTCATGGCCTTGTTGTAAGATGATCCACTGACCAACATGATGCACACCACTCTGTAAATTCACTGACCCTGGATCCTACAGAGCAGCACAACATCATCAAAATTCCTTCTGCACGTTTGACATTTGATATCACACGTGGTAGATGTTTTTGACAACATTCAAAAGTTCTGTATGATGAAGAACAGATGCTATTTTTACATTTTAATTCCATTTAAAATATTAGTCATGCCTTTATTGCTACAGCACTTCGTGTTTTTTCCCAAATAAAAAGGTGTAGAAATAAAGGTGTATTATTTTGATATAATCAGAGTTTTACTAGTCTGCATTTCAAAATTACCAACATATTATCAACTCGCTGTTTAGAATAGGATCCTTTAGCTTCATTGAAACTTAAGTCTTTTTGTTGTTGTTGTTTTGTTTTGTTTCAAGTCTTCATATTTGCAGAAGGAGTTTTATGACATGTTATAGTTTGATTGTTTTCAGCTGAACAGACTGTTCCATAGTTGTGAAGCTCTGTGCAAAGCGCCTGGCTTTCTTTCAAAGAGTCTTTGTTTAACAGCAGATTCCAGAGAGCAGCAGAGGCAGAGCAGAGTGCAGCACAGGGAGGGAGGTGGGCAGGAAAAAGAAGGGTAACAGAGGGCAAAAGAGAGGAAGAGGAGGAGCACAAAGAGAAAAAATGATGTTGATTTACTTTAAAGGACAAACACCATGAGTCGTCAATGCAGAACTATTACAGGTTTATGAAATCAGACAAAATGACTTTGAGACTGATTTAGGAATTTCAATAGTTATTAGTGTCAAAAATAAAAATGATTAAAAAAAAGCACCTGAGTGCTTCCACATGTAGAACCAGATAAAGTTTGGACATCTGAGAAGATCTTAAAATGATGTTATAGATAGATAGATAGATAGATAGATAGATAGATAGATAGATAGATAGATAGATAGATAGATAGATAGATAGATAGATAGATAGATAGATAGATAGATAGATAGATAGATAGATAGATAGATAGATAGATAGATAGATAGATAGATAGATAGATAGATAGATAGATAGATAGATAGATAGATAGATAGATAGATAGATAGATAGATAGATAGATAGACTTTAATAATGGTTATTATGGATATGTCCAACCCAAAGGAGGCCCCACAGGACTACATACAAACACACCATGCACCGCACACTCCTCAAAAAGTGTCTCACTCCACAGAGGATCAAACATTCTCATTGGGCCACATGTCTACAGCAGTAATTTGACAATCCAAAGTAGTACTTGTAATTTTCCTGAAATGAACTGAGTTTAACTGGTCTGTTTGTTTTTTGGTAATTCTTCTTTTTTGAACTTATGAAAGCGATGTTTTTGATTGAAACCAACAGACACTATTGACTTTGATTCTAGCAATGTCCTAAGTATGAATGCAGAAGGCGTAGATCATATTTATAAATGCTGCTCACAAGGCTGTGAGGAGCAGCTGCATAGCTCCATCATGACATGCACACACGCTGTCAAAGAAATCCAGATGCACAGAGAGGACGCATGCATTTTAAACAATGAGTCAACTCTGCATTGATCTAAACCTTCCCAGTGGCATCTGAGTCAGTTCTTTTGTTCTCCTTTTTCTGCAAGTCATATTACATCATCCACAAAGCTTCTTATCCTGCTGAAGCACTTCAGCCAAGGACATGTACTGTTACACAAGTTTCTGTAGAATCTGGTATTGAATGTTTCACCATCATGTCTCTGCAGTCAGTTTCAACATGCGTACAATAAATAGACACATGCACTCATTCAGATTTACAGCACCATGGTAGCTTTGAGGCATGAAGACAGAGAATTCAGTGGGGACGAAAGTGAGTCATGGAGACAGCTTAATATTATGGGCTGTCGTTCCCTTGATGTTTCTCAAGCTAATTATGCCTTGTAGTGAGCCACTCAGGTCTGTTTGAAGGGTGCAAGAGGCTCTCTCAGAACACTGTGCTTCACATTTAACTTGAATGTGTTTACACCAAGAAAAATCCGACGATTTGTTTTCAAAATGTACACAGCATTTAGAAGTTGTTGTTAATCATTTTAACACATTCAGTCAGGGGGTCGCTAGAGCGAATTAGCTTTCACTGAGTCACACATTTGGTTTGGCAGAGTTTTCTTCGCCGTATGTCCTTCCTGACACAAACCCTGTATTTTATTTGAGCTGGGGACCAGCACAGGGGGACCCAGGCCCGGGCCGCCTTGTGGCTACATAGTTAGGCAGTAGGCAGTAGCATGAAGGGTCTTGCCCCTGGTCATCCACGTGCCAGCCCTGCACCTAACAAACTGAGCCATGCAGCCTCTGGTTGAGTAGGAAGTAAAAGGGTTATAACTCCAGAATCTTCTGCCTGCAGGTGTTGTTTTGTAAAGAAATGTCTGGAACTATTCAGTTATTAACTTATCAAAAATGAAGCATGCAATCTGGAACGGAAATTGTTTTTAGGAAGAATAGCATCTCAGTACTATGTGATTTTAGCTGACATGTAGCAGGAAAAGACCTCCAAGCCCTCCAGTCCTCTAGCATGCAGTCTGAGGACCAGGCTAAGCAACATTAAAGGAGAAACATTTATCACCTGAGTTTCTATAATTACAGTACAGAGGTATAAAGCTGACCATAGCCAAGTTGTACAGGTGCTGTTTCTGCTATAATATCTTTTGAAGGAACTACTGCCCCCTATTGGTGATGGCATGTCCCCTCCTCCTCTGCAGAGAACCTTACTGCCTAGAAATGGCTAGAACATCTCCAGGGGTCTGTCTCAGCGACAGAAGGACCCAGCTGAAGGCTGGTGATCATTGTTTTGTTCATGTTTGTCTCCCGCTTACAGGATTGGGGTGTTGTGTTCATATGCTGCCAACCAGAACCTGAGCTCACAGGTGAAGAATATTCGACGGCTGGTCAACAGCAACATGAGAGACCTGCACACCTTTGCTAATGACACACCAATGGTAAGACTACCACACAGGAGAACAACTGCTTCATTTCAACTACAGATTGTCTCAAAAAAGCTTCTGAATTGACTACAGTGTCTTTTGGGCTGGTGAACTAAAGCATGAAAACATTCTGGTTTTGCTTAAATAGTGTGTTATTAGAATATTCAATCCAAACATATTTAGACTATCTGTATCTTCTTTTTCCTTTTTTGTGTAACATTTGGTATGTGGAAGGTTTGCATCTGTTATTGTGCAGTTTGTTCTTATCTGCTTTTGAAAAGTTGCTTGTGTTTTACGAGTTATTTACAGCTCTCCTTCCAACTCTTAAAGTTTTTTTTCATTTTACAGTTTCTCCATTTTTTTTGGCTTATATAAAGGAACACGTTCATTAGTAACTCCCTGTCCTGTCTCTTGCTTGCAGCAAATTGATTACCTAATATCTCAATATGCAACAGCCAAGAAGAAAGTCATCTATGACCTAAATAGTAAGTAGGCCTTCTTGTTGCCCCTGATTGTGAAATAAGAAATGATTAGTTGAGGTCTTACACCTCAGTGTGTATGAATGTAATCTATAGTCTTGTCTTCTTGTCATAATACATTTATTCTATTCATAGGACATTTAGTTTGTACTTTCATCTAAAAAAAACAAATTCTAATTTACTTTTTTTGTAGTTATGGATAAAGAAGAATATAATCAAAAGGAAAAAGATTCAGAACATTTTTTTAACTCTGTTAAAATGTTGCTGTGTTTTCAAAAGATATAGGTCCACTGCTGGGGGGCAGGATACAGACAGAGCTGCATAAGGAAGTCCATCCTGCCCTGGACCAAGTTCTTAATATGGCCGGAGGTACATCCACTCTAAAATGATTATTTTTCCCATCAATCTGTCAGAAACAGCAAAGTTCAATCTGTTGTGAGCAGAGAACAACTCAGCATAAATAGCCAAACACTAATATCTCTCATCCGCTCATATTTTATGCTTTTTTTCACAAAGTGAAAATCCAGAGAGCCATCAAAGGTAACAGTACTTCAGTGCTTGACCAAAGACCCACAATCCTCTGATCCCTGACCTTGTGAACTTTGTTATTTGCTCCAGTTGTTTTCTTCCTCAAGCACTGGAACTACCAAGCCCCAGGTCATGCCTTTGAAACAACAGGCTAAAACTGCACTATGCAATGTCTTACTTTCTAGGTATGGACTTAAATGAAATTGCATTATGACTAAGTAACATCAGTTTTACATTAGGTCTCCAGAACAGGACTCACCTTGATGTGGTGCAAGGTGCAAGAGGTCATTTTCAGAGCGGGATGTGATAGATCTGCTCATTCGTATGCTGGTTTTCTTTTTACTCTCGAATGTAGCATACCGGTATACGCATATGATGCACCTTGACAGATGAATTTGGATTTTTCAAAACAAAGATTTGTGATTGTTTTTCTATCCACATTTAGCCTAGTGCAGTTTTAAGGCAAATGTGTTTTAAATCTTTCCAAACACCTGTAAACCAGCATGAACGTGTGTGTGTGTGTGTTCATATGTATATATATATATATATATATATATATATATATATATATATATATATATATATATATATATATATATATATATATATATATATATATATATATTAAAAAACCGCCCCTCTCACCCTCATTGGGTGGTTTCTCCTCCAAGCTGGGGTCCTCTACCAGAGGCCTGGGAGCTTGAGGGTCCTGCAGTGTCTTAGCTGTTCCTAGCACTGCGCTTTTCTGGACTGAGAGGTCTGAGGTCTTTCCAGGTATCTGTTGTAGCCACTCCTCCAGCTTGGGGGTTACTGCCCCGAGTGCTCCAATTACCACAGGCACCACTGTCACCCTTACTTTCCAGGCTTTCTCCAGTTCTTCTCTGAGTCCCTGGTATTTCTCCAGTTTCTCATGTTCCTTCTTCCTGATGTTCCCATCACTTGGTACTGCCAAATCCACCACAACGGCTTTCCTCTGTTCTTTATCCACCAATACAATGTCTGGTTGGTTCGCCATTACCATCCTATCAGTCTGGATCTGGAAGTCCCACAGGATCTTTGCCCTCTCATTCTCTATCACCTTTGGAGGTGTTTCCCATTTTGACCTTGGGGTTTCCAGTTCATATTCTGCACACATGTTCCTGTATATTATTCCAGCCACTTGATTGTGGCGCTCCATGTATTTCTCGAGCCGACTGAAATCCCAGTGTCTTACTGTAGATCCTGGTGGTGTGGATCAGGGAGTCAATGTCACAACCTGAGTCACCATAGCTAGTCCTGTTGAGTAGTTTTCAAGGTTTTGATGTTGACCAAGTTTTAAAAATTTGAATAAGTACCATAAGACAATGAAAGTATAAGACAATTAATTATTTAATTCCGGCAAAGTATTGGCTGATGAACCTGTTTTCTATACGTACAGTGTATATTTTGGGAACTGGTCAACTCTTGCAACAGTAATGAATGTGAAGCAACAAAAAGTTAACGGGTAAACAGGGGTTGGTTATGTATTAATTGACAACAATTTAAAAACCTTTTTTGCATTAAAAACTCTGCTTTACTTGGCTGCTGGAGCCTATCCTGCATACTAATCAGTAAAGGTAGGGTACACCCTAGACAGATTGCCAGTCCATTGTAGGGCCATTTAAATCTAACACATTTTTACATTTTTGGTTAATAACTGGTACCACCAACTGTTAAAATGTTTTCTTTGACAGTGAAAAAGCTGCAAATGAAGTTCTTGTGTCATGTTATATTTTTCTGTGTGACATGTCCAGCTCTTTTGTCTGATCTCCACCTCTGTCATTCCAGCCATGCGAGAAACCAAGGAGGCCCTGGAGAATGTCAGCGTGTCCCTTGTTGTCCTCCAAGAGGGAACTGGGAAACTCAGCTCTGACCTGAGCCAGGTCCGCAGCAGCATCAACAGAACCCTCAGTGACCCAGACTGCTATGATGAAGAGTCAGACGCCACCACAGTCCAGCTCTGCCACAGCATCCGCCAGTCACTGCCACAACTGCAGATTGGTGCAAATTTCACACGGGTAAAAACTGACTGCAACATTCTACACCTGATAACGAGCAGCAAGCTGCCCAGAGAGGAGCTTTCAGTCTCTTTCCTAGAGAAAGGGATTTGCATTTTTATTCCTACTCCCTGTGACAACCGTTTTATTGACTTCTGAAAAAATCTTTTTAATGAGATTTACTTTTATGTGACCTGACAAATTTCTGAAAAACAACGGGGGAATGCAGAAATGTACTGTGTGTTTTTCAGCTGCCCAACGTAAACTCTCAGCTTGAAAGAATAAATGGAGTGGTGAAAACAGACCTCAGTGCTGTTGTCCAGAGGGTGAGTCCTGAAGTCCCTCAGCTGAGCTCTCTTCTAAAACTTTTTACTTTTATAAATATATAAATGTCATATGTCACAATAAATAGTGACATGAAATCAAAAACCTTTTGCTTTTGTAATGAAACATTTATAAAAAATTGCAAATATGTATTTATTTAATTGTGATTAATCAAATATTTTTCCTCTCTATGTATTACTTCAGACTCAAACTGTTTTTGTTTTCTTAGGGCTTCTCCTCTTTGAACGACACCCCAGACATGGTGATGGAACAGACGCGAAGTGTTGTCGACAGTAAGTTTTGATTCTTAACAGCAAACAGGAACCTGTGTCCTCATTAAGGAGGACAGGCAGGCTTTTGCAGTGTCTTGTAAAACTGTCTAGACATTCATTTTTTGGTCTTCATTTGTTATATAAAAAAATATGACCCTAATTCCTAATGTTGAGTCATTTAATCTTTCCTTTGTCTTCACTCTGACCATTCTTTAAAAAAACAGTAATGACCTGTTTTGTCTGTCAGGTGTGCAAAGTTTGATGGATGGGATTGGCAACAACATCAGCACCTTCTCCAAAGTATTTCCTGTTCAGAGTTTCCTCTCCAACTACACCATCTTCATCAGCCATGCACACGCCAAGATCGAGGACTGCTACCCAGAAATTGACAAAATTGACTTCTACAGGTATTCTGATGTGTGGATCCAAAATATTTGAAGAATTTTACTTTGAAAAAATATTTTTAGTATTTGGTCTTTACATTTCAACGCTGAAACAAAGGAGGGCCCAAGATGTCCATCAAAATTACGTTAGTGGTCTTTCCCTTTTGTTTTACATCTGTATTTCAGTGATTGGGAAAACAGAAGAGACTTTTCTTCTTGGCTGTCCTTTGACAGGAAAGCATTGAGGCTCAGGATGAGAAACCACCAAAACAGCAAACAAAACTACCTGTGATGCTATTGAGAGGCCAACTTTCTTAAAAAAAAAGAGAAAATACAAACAGGCCATCTTGAGTGCCTTAAGTCACAGAGCTCTTGGGGAACTTTGGTACATTGCATGGAGGACACAAGATGCTACTTTAACATTTGACAGTGTATTTGTCTATGTCTGAGTGTTCACACAAGGGTTGATTTGTAACGAGTCAGGCAGTGTGGAAAAAGTCATGGTTCAGCAAAAAACTTGAGTACTGAAAATGGACAAATTCTTCTGGACTAAAATGAAACTTCAGCAGCTTATAGGCATAAGGGCATAAGTACAGACTTGAAAATAAGACAAACTGCTCAGAAACAGTGATGAATGGATGGTAAATGGCGTATACCTATATAACACTTTTTCTACCTACAAGGCCCAAAGCGCTTTACAGTCCATTCACTCAGTCACACACACACTGGCGGCTCCGCTGCTGAACACTGGTGCCAACCTCCCACCAGAGGCAAGGTGGGGTTCAGTGTCTTGCCCAAGAACACTTTGACTCATGGGCGTGCAAGGCGGGAATTGAACCTGCAATATTACGATCATGGGTTAACCGCCCTGACACTGCACCACGGCCTCCCCTAGATGATGATGGATGGATGAATGGATGGATGGATGGGTGGATGGATAAAGGATGAATAGATGGATGGGTGGATGGACATTTTTAAATGAGTTCTAAAATAACAGAAAGCTCTCTGAAATTACTACATTTCTATTTAATGGTGTGCTTCAGAAATAAAGTTAAACTTGGTGGGAGTCAGAAGTCGATGTGTTCATGTGTGCACGGGTTCATGTGTACATGTGTGCATGTGTTCATGCTTTCATGTGTTCACGGGTTCATTTGTTCATGTGTGCATTTGTGCATGTGTTCATGTGTTAATGTTTGCATGTGTTTATGTGTGCATGTGTTTATGTTTGCATGTGTTCATGTGTTCATATGTTCATGTGTGCATGTGTTCATGTGTTAATGTTTGCATGTGTTCATGTGTGCATGTGTGCACGTGTGCATGTGTTCATGTGTTAATGTTTGCATGTGTTTATGTGTGCATGTGTTAATGTTTGCATGTGTTTATGTGTGCACAGGTTCATGTGTTTATGTTTGCATGTGTTCATGTGTTAATGTGTTCATGTGTTCATGTGTGCACAGGTTCATGTGTTTATGTTTGCATGTGTTCATGTGTTAATGTGTTCATGTGTTCATGTGTGCACAGGTTCATGTGTTTATGTTTGTATGTGTTCATGTGTTCATATGTTCATGTGTGCATGTGTTCATGTGTTAATGTTTGCATGTGTTCATGTGTGCATGTGTGCACGTGTTCATGTGTTAATGTTTGCGTGTGTTTATGTGTGCATGTGTTAATGTTTGCATGTGTTCATGTGTTCATGTGTTAATGTTTACATGTGTTCATGTGTGCATGTGTGCACGAGTGCATGTGTTCATGTGTTAATGTTTGCGTGTGTTTATGTGTGCATGTGTTTATGTTTGTATGTGTTCATGTGTTCATATGTTCATGTGTGCATGTGTTCATGTGTTAATGTTTGCATGTGTTCATGTGTGCATGTGTGCACGTGTTCATGTGTTAATGTTTGCGTGTGTTTATGTGTGCATGTGTTAATGTTTGCATGTGTTCATGTGTTCATGTGTTAATGTTTGCGTGTGTTTATGTGTGCATGTGTTCATGTGTGCACAGGTTCATGTGTTTATGTTTGTATGTGTTCATGTGTTCATATGTTCATGTGTGCATGTGTTCATGTGTTCATGTGTTCATGTGTGCACAGGTTCATGTGTTAATGTTTGCATGTGTTTATGTGTGCACAGGTTCATGTGTTTATGTTTGCATGTGTTCATGTGTGCATGTGTTAATGTGTTCATGTGTTCATGTGTGCACAGGTTCATGTGTTTATGTTTGTATGTGTTCATGTGTTCATATGTTCATGTGTGCATGTGTTCATGTGTTAATGTTTGCATGTGTTCATGTGTGCATGTGTGCACGTGTTCATGTGTTAATGTTTGCGTGTGTTTATGTGTGCATGTGTTAATGTTTGCATGTGTTCATGTGTTCATGTGTTAATGTTTACATGTGTTCATGTGTGCATGTGTGCACGTGTTCATGTGTTCATGTGTTAATGTTTGCATGCGTTCATGTGTTCATGTGTTCATGTGTGCATCGGTTCATTTGTGCATGTGTTCATGTATTAATGTTTGCGTGTGTTTATGTGTGCATGTGTTCATGTGTGCATGTGTTCATGTGTTCATGTGTGCACCACAGGTGGATAGGCTGCATTGCCCTGTGCTGCATGGTGGTTTTGGTGTTGGCCTTCAACTACCTGGGACTCCTGTGTGGCACCCTGGGATACGACAAACACGCCTCGCCAACAACACGAGGATGCATCTCCAACACAGGAGGAACTATGCTTATGGCGTAAGTTTAGCATACAGTCCATTTAATGCGTTATGAACAGGATGTTTTTACCCCTGCTTTTCCTGACATTGAAAATCCAAGAATCCACAGAATTTCTGCTTCTATGTATTCTTTAATAGAATGTGAAATAACATACAGTATATTTAATTTAAACATTTGAAATGAAAGAAAACACATACCAGAACAAACTGTAAATTGCCATTTTGGGCAGAATTAACGGAAACTTAAACATTTGTGTCATTTATTCACCCAGCACAAATAACAACCATACATTCTGAATACAATCAGACAAAATACTATTTCACTTTGAATATCCTGATTTTGTTTCGGTTTATTTGAGCTTTTACAAGGTATGAAACTAAAGTGTACCAAACAAATTCTGCTCCTCCATCTTTAAATGCACTTTTTCTGTAAATGTCTGTAGTGTTTTCACAAACATCCCTGTTTGGCTAAATGTTTCTCTTTCACCTTAAACCAGGGGTGTCAAACTCATTTTGGTTCGGGGGCCACATTCAACCCGTCTGATCTCAAGTGGGCCGGACCAGTAGCTTAAAGGCAAAATAACAGCTTTGTTTTTGTTTTTTTACTCAATTAGAAAACATGCCTCAACCAACATGGTAGCCTAATCATTTCTTATTACACATCCATTCACAGAGGCCAATGGATCTTAAATAAAATTAATTTCACTTTAAAAAATATTGGTTTATTCAATTTTATACAGCCTGAATATTTTAAATCTGACACTGAAGTGATCCTGATAATAAATTCAAGAGGGGCTACAGAAAAAATGAAACATCTTCCTAAAATGTAAACATCCATATGATGACAAAATTACACAAAATTAAACTTGCAAACATTTGTGAACATAAGAGTTTGGAGTTAACCTCCTTTCTCTCCTGAAACTTTACAAGACCGTCAATATCAGGATTCAAATCTTGCGCAGAAACACATTTACTGTCATTCAAGTGTGCAAAACACAATGAAATGTCCATTATTATTATCAGTCATTATTATTAGAATCTTTTCCTGGTTTCTACCTGCCTTCTTCCTGACCTTTGATGGAAACGCCATCAGTGACCAAAATTACTTCATGTGACCAGTTCACTTCAACATCGTCCAGCACAGTAACTAGAGAGCCGACTATGTCATCAGTTGTTCTTGTGTTCAATAGTGAAATTACAATAAATGACTGGATTCCTCCATATGGCTGCCCATGTTTCCTCAGAGATGTTGGATCTGATCGTAATTCCTGACAGACTCATGTTTAAGGTCGACTGCTTTTTGGGAACAAGACTACTGCAGCCTTCAGCATTTTTCAATAAGTTCACCATCAGAAAATGGATTGGATGTTTGCTCCAACTTGTCTGCAATAAGGTAGCTAGCTGTCACTGCTCCATCACTGACGTCACGGCTGCAGTAAATCCAGATGGTTATTTATCGGTCCAGCTAATAGTTGCTAAATCTTTTTTTTTTAAACTGCAAATGGTGAAACTTTTCTTTGTGGAGAGTCTCATAGTGGTGCTGAATGTTATATTCTTGGAGAACCTGTTGATGACATACCAAGCATGCAGGTTTGCATTCAGCTCTGTGAACAAATAAAATGCTTTCCATTTTCCTGGAAAGCTCAGGACTTCACTTCAACCTTTTTTTCTTTTTGACAACATTTTGGTCATTAGGGAGTCACTACTGACCATCCTTCAGTGGTGAGGCTCACAGGGAACCAAACTACTGCCTACCCAGACGCAGAACTCTTAGGTTTCGTTTTTGGCACATGCAGAGTTATGTTGTTTCACCTGTTAAGCTTTTCCTTTGCTCCCCCTAGTGGCGTAATTGCGCATTTCGGTCATTTCTTTAAAAAATCATAACTCGCCACAGGAATGGACTAGAAACTTGCTTTCTTTTTTAAACATTCTTGCGATTTTTACTCTTCATATGTGGGCCGGACTAAACGACCTGGCGGGCCGGATACGGCCCGCGGGCCGTATGTTTGACACCCCTGCCTTAAACTGTTTTGTGTTGTGTTCTGATGTTCATCTTTGCTTTCTCTGCAGAGGCGTTGGGTTTAGTTTCATCTTCTCCTGGGTGCTGATGGGAGTGGTCACAGTCCTGTTCTTGGCTGGAGGAAACATGGAGAAACTCGTCTGTGAGCCGTTCCACAACAAAGAGCTCTTCAAGGCAAATATTTGGTCCAAACTTTTAGGTGCTTTCTGCTACCAAGCACACTGAAAGAAGACTGGCGAAAAGTCTTTCAGTTTGTCATTTTAAAAATAACGCGCCAGGTCTGATGTTTATAACACTCTATGGCCTAGATAGTTGAAGTATTTGTTTCAGACATTTATTTAGGAAAGAATAGACAGACGTGAAGACAGCAATAGTCTCCATTTCAAAGTTGAGTTTTTGTTGTGCTGCATTAGTGCTGAGCTTAAGTCCAGCTTGAAAAAGCTGAGTTTCATTGAAATCAGCAGAGCTGAAGCCAAAAATGGAGTCTTTGCAAAGATCCTGTGTGTATCTGCATCTGAATTCTACTTCTTCTTTGTTTTGACAAATTCACAAAACACCTAACATAATTTACCAAAAATGAAACAAGTCTTTGACATGGTCACTGTCTTTATACACCCTTAGTCTAGATGAGTTAGATTATTTATAAAAATGTGTTCTTATCACTGTAACTGTCAGTCTTCTGGTTTCATTTGAACCAATGTATTGTCTCTCCTCTGTGAAGAATTACTAAGATATTTGCATGAAAATGTACCTTCACTGTGTTTCATTTTGTTGTGACTGAGCCAAACTCAAACTCTTTTGTGTGTCTGTGTTGCTCAGGTTGTGGACACGCCGTATCTAATCAACCCAGAGTGGAAGAACTTCATCCCTGGTTACATGTACAACGACTCGGAGCTGGAGCTGACGGTGGAAAGCTTGTACAGGCAAAGACTCTTGTCCTTCAGCCCGGGTCCTGTGTCCTGTTTGGCCCCTTAGGAAGCTGGGAGACGTCTGATTTCAGTGTCGTTGATATGCATCATCACATTCCAAAAGATGACTTTGAGCAGGAACACATGTATTTAGTATGAAATTCAATATTTCACTCCCAGAGATGAGGATGGAGATGATTATTTCTTCCAAATTGAAGTTATTTCTGACAGCATTGGTGTTTCTTCTCTGCAGCTACTTCATGCAGACTCTGCAGTCTATGTTAGTGCCTGAACACCACTGTGAAAGTTTGATCATTGAATCATCAGCTGACACCGCAGCAGAGGATCTGTTAGACACGCATTTCCACTCTGTTCACAAGGTGGCAGCAAAGACTTTCACAAAACCAAGGCTGACTTCTGTCTCTCTCCTCCTGTTTGTGTGTTGGTTTTCTTAGCACTTGTAAACAGAATAGAGGCATCTATTCTGCCATGCGTCTGGACAAAATCTTCAACATGTCGTCTTTCCTGAACACGACTCTGGTCAGTAACTGCAACATTCACTACATTCTATACTGCTCAAGTCTTATTGCATCTTTTTTTGCTGGGATATCTGTCTGATATGAATACTGTAACATTTAACAGCCATGTTTAAAAAAAAACAACATATATTGACAGCATATAACACTCAAAGTTTACCATGAAAACAATTTCATCATATTATTTTTCTGTCTACAAACAATAACATAAAGTAAATGGCAGAAAAAGTTCAGAGGCTGTTTCTATTTCTGTTCCTTTTTAGCTTGTTGATAAATGTTAATAAACAGCATTTTAAGCACAAAATGAAACTAAAAGAAAAATAGTTCAAAGTTTATAATGCAGCTTATTGGAAAACTTCAGTTGTGTCTTCAAAACTTTTTTATTAGGGTTATACATCTGACAGATTAATTTTACTGCATGATTTGGTTTCATTGTTTTATATTTTATTGCCTTACTGGATAAATGGAAACACATTCCCATCTTTTCTGTTTATCTTGTCTTTTATTTTTTATTCTTGCATACATTTAACAGTTATAAATTTTATGATCAACAGTATTCTTGCTTTACAAAAAACTAATAGATGATGAGCCTAACAACTAGAAATCCACTACACTGATCCATCAGGATGCCTCACTTCAGGGCAGACGCAGCTTCTCCACCACCTTGAACTGATCTCTGACTGTCACAGTCTGCACTTTCCCTTCCAGCTGGCCAGACAGCCTTGATTCACTGTCAACAGCTGCTGGTCGCCCTCTCATCATTTATCGGTATTAATGACTGCTAATGGGACAAAAATTCTCAAAGTCAAAAGCTTGAGGCGTACAGGAGTGATAGTGTTGTCTCAAAGTTTGGTAGATCAGAGAAGGCGATGAAAAAAGCGGCGCCAACAACAGACGCTGTTATGGAGCAGAAGCGGCATCACCATAACCTCTGTCAGCCCATGTCAATCATGACCTGGAAGCCGGTGGGCTCAGAGCCCCACCCCCACTAAAAACTGGGCCCAGCACCGAAAGAGAGAAGTCACAATTGAAAGTGGAGGGAGAGAAACAAAAAACAGAAGAGAAAAATGCTAAACAGCAGATGTTACAAATAAACATATTTTTTCCTTTGGTAACAATATTGGGTTTGTATGTATATATTTTTTAAAGTTGATTTCCCCCCCAATTTATGATGTCCATATTTCAAATATTTAATTTACTCTAAACTGATCCTGATTGGACCCCATATCCAGGTCATAAAACATGTAAATGAATCATTATAATCTATCTTTTAATTGCAGATTTTATTCATTTCATTAACCTCAGAAAGGTTTGTAAGCATTTTACAGATTTAATTTTTGTTTGCTTTATGATAATCAGAAATATTCCAGGATTACAGCAAGATTAAAAATGCTGGTAAAACAGGAGATCAAACGGCAGCATTAGCCTGATAACAGAGGAGCAGGAACACTATGACAGCTTTTCTACAGGGATGATTTCATGGTTTTCGGCTGGACAGTGTGCAGCAGCGTAACTATAACCACCAGCCTGGTCAAATCATCAAGTGGTTAACTGCAATGAGATCATTACTATAGAAATTTAGATTGTTGGGGTTTGTTTAGGATTGAAGTTGGTCATTGCCTTTGCTCACGAGACTAATAGATACTGATTGTGTTTTCAGTTCACTAAGGATGTGGTGGACAAGCTGGAAGGGGTTAAGATTGACTTGAGAGGGATAATCCTGTTGGAGGCAGATGGGAAGCAGAACCTCAGGGATTTCTCTGAAGTTGGGCTATCAGAGATCAACTATGCCGACTACCTGGAAGAGGTGACGCTTTCACATGGATGCAAACACACTCCAGCATGTGTCACTGCCCAAACACACTATACATGACACTGAAACCTGAAATGTTACTCTGGGGGATCGTGTAGCTGAGCAAAAACAATGAAGTGCAGAATTACAGGCATGTTCCAGCAAACTGAAAAACAAAGAGCAATCAAAGGACCCTCACAGTGTTTATTTTTGAAAATGGATACCATTCACTTACAGAGTGCTGGAGGTTACTTCCAAACTGCAATAATTGACTGATTACATGCTATTGTTCAAAATAGCAGCTGGATGGCTCTGTTGGCTGCGTGTAGGACTGGCACATGGGAAACCAGGGTTTGTTTCACAGGGGGCGCCATGAGCGGAAGTCAGTGTGGATCGTAGGGTAAGACCCTTCACGCCACTGCCTAACTATGTAGCAACATGGGGGCCCAAGTCTGGGTCGCCCTGTGCCGGTCCCCAGCCCGGGTAAACTACAGGGTTGTGTCAGGAAGGAGATCCGGCATAAAAACCTCTGCCAAACCAAATGTGTGGATCGACCCCCTGAAGGGAGTCAAATGGTGCCAAAAGGTGCACACACTTGCTATTATTTGAAACAAATCCTGTTCTTTGCAGTATTACTTTCTCAGAGTAAAGTGCAGGACATGACTCGGGTATTGAGGTATTAAGTTTCTTTCTGTGTAACACCTGCAGCAGTAAAACATAATAGAAAGATTATGACGAGAGGCAAATTAGTGTGACTAATAATATTGTTTATGTTTTGTAAAAGCATTAATACCACATCAGGAACTTCAGCTTCAGACACTTTAGTCCCTAACTGGGAAAATATAGTCAGTCAACTTAGAAAGAAAAACAGAAATCAAATGGAGAACCATAGGCTATAAAGTAGGGTCAAATCACAAAAACAAGGCAAACACATATTGACCTTGTGAAAGGTAAAGAACTAGACCCAGTTAAACCCTACCAAAATATTCTTTTCCAGTAATGTAAGTCAAAATAAAGTAGTCCCCCTGGGACTATTAGGTGCCCCTCCATGTTCTGGTCCCAAATCATGGAACATGCAGTGGGTTGGGTCTAGAAAGCATCTGCTGTTAAACTCAATGACATGTGCACATTGTGGCGACCCCTGATTGGGGTAAGTGACAGAGAGAACAATAGTTTCAGTTGGTAAAAATATTTGAAAAGCTGAAATGAGGCAGAAAACAGACTTTGTGACATATTTTCCTCTGATGATGCCTCATGGTCCTGCTGCCTTGATCACTGACACATTTTGAAATTACACTGTGGGCAGTTATCTGTTAAATTACAAGAGAAATAGAATATCATTAAATATTACCAAATGAATTACATTACTCAGAGTGAAATGTAATCTGTCACTGTAACATATTGCTGTGTGTTGAGTTACTGACTGCACTGCTCGGTGAATCACTTTCAAACATGTGCTCATTCAGTAAATTCATCGAGATTTTTGAAAGGGCAAAATGATTTCAGAGAAACTCTTTCTTCTTCTCCTATTCTCGTTTCCAGGTGAATAAAGGAGTCACTGAGGTCGATTTGCTCTCATTCACCAGAGAGCTGGAGTCTCAGACAGACCTCATGGTAGGAAGACTTTATCGCTGATTCAACTGAAGTCTGTTATTTTCATCTTTGCATTGTTTTTTTTCTCTGATCTGATGATTCTTCCAGGTCAATTGTGTGTCATTATTGTGTGAGATTATGTGTTTGTTTTGCAATTTAGCCCAGGGGTCCTCTGCAGACCGCCCTGAAAAACCACGTTGGGACTCTGCAGCAGATCCACAAGCAGCAGGTCATCCCCATGGAGCAGACCTTGGTAAAAGCAGCCGTTGCTCTTTCCTATGACCTGTACATCACACACTTAGTTCAATGCTTATTCTAATGCTACTTTTTTCCAGCTGATGCAGATGTTATTATGATTTCTGAGTATTTACATGCCCCCCACCCACCCCAAAAAGTTTAAATTTAATATCTGAAATTGAAGCAGTGAACAGATTTCCCTCAAAGACCTTTTTTCATTTCTAACTACAGTCTGCAGAAGAAAATCGTTTTTTGACTCCCAAACTGTCTGCTTCCAAAAACAACAACAGCCCAGGTTGAGTTTGGATGAAGGAGGCTTTCTAATGACCAACAGCTGCTGCATCATTTTCATGAGGGGCTGATCTTCCAGATACTGACATCACTTTAGAATATTTACGTCTGTAACTTGGTCCTAAATGAAGGAACTTTGTCAGACATTAATCATTTAGCATGCCTGATTGTAAATTAGTAGTTTAGTTTCCTTCTCAAACAGAAATCAACAAGTAAATACAGGAACAGGCACACATTTATTTTCTACACAGAATTTAAGAGGATTCTTTTTTTTTCTTTTCCCCCCATTCCTTCTTCAAGAAATATGTTAGAGCAAGGGTAAGCAGAAACTAATCCATCATGCAGATTCAGTGTCTTCATTACCAAATACAATGTTCAGTCGGAATATTATTTATCAAAAAACAAGAAAAGAAAATACATAGACCCATTTTAAGAATATTATTTTGTATGTTGTTTTGTTTTTGAGATAAGTTGTCTCCATCAGCTCAGTGTCATCATATATGAAGAATTTTGCACCAAAATAAGGAAAAATATCCACATGTCATCGTAATCCATGGATGCTGGACATTTTACAAACTAACAACAAAAAACAAGGATATTTGTTGTGTCCATGATGACATGACCTGCAGATATGATCATCCTTGATTCACACTGAGGAGATCCCCACCTGCATGAATATTCTACCACATCCTCTGAGAACAGCAATCATGGGGGAGGTTTTCTGAACCAGCTGAGGAACCAGATACTCCAAAATGTATCAATAAATCAAGGACGTTCTAGCAGTTCAAGATTCATTGACACAAAGACAATTTTTAACAAAGCATAACTTCCTTTAGTTTTGGTGTTAATTTTATTCAGACGTGACACAATCACAGATATCATTGTGGACAAAGACATTTATACAGGCGTTTTCTTTCACAGCCCTATTCTGATTTATGAAAGACTTGATGTCATAGAATTATGATCACTTTTCAAACAGTTACCACTACTGTGTTTTGAAAGGATGCTATTTATACATCACTACCAAAGCAGAGTCCCTGATTGGTCAAAGTTCAACCTGGTTTAACTTTTGTCATGCATTGAATGGCCACACCTTTTGTAACTACTGTAGAACCTGACAACAGATTTCAAAACTTGGATTGCCACACATGAACTGTGCACATGCGTGCATTTAAACCTGAGTGAAAGTGGTCGCTTGAATGTGGGTGTCTGAGCCCGTGTGAAGCTAACAACTTGCCAAGTAACATAACACACTGAAAGTATGCAGCATGCAAGGCCCTAAACTTACTTTTTTTCTGTAGGCTTACATGATAGTATATTTCCATTCTACTTCCAAACACTTTGTGTCCTGTTTTACACTCGACATCAACAAAGGAAAATATCTCAAACCTGTCAAAATAAAACAAATGTATCCATGTAATCACACAGACCAATCAGGACAAAAAATCATGATCACTGGCAGATGAAGTGTGGAATGCAGTATCTGGTATTGGGTGGGATTGCAGTTGCAGTAGGTGCACATTATTGTTGATGCTAGAGACAGGAAAAATGAGTAAAACTGAAAAGATTTTAATACAACGTATTTCTGGACTGCTGACACAGCTGGGTCGGAGGATCATCGGACACTGTTTGCAGTGTCAGTGTTTGACAGAAACTGCATGAACTATCAAAGTGGGATAAGAACAAGACTGAAATGATGAAGCTGCTGCTATGGTCCAGTTCAACAGATATTATAGCTGAGGTTGTCAAAGAGGTTAATGCTGGTTCAGATAGAAAAGTGTCAGATTATGCAGTGGATGATGACTGTGAGGCTGCGCAGCTGCAGACACTCTGACCCCAGAGACCGGAGCGGCGGACCAGTTGGAGAACCGCATTTCTGTTTACCCTGTTTATCATTTCATATTTGAATCTGTGCTTGAAGTTTTACACTGCAGCATCCATGTCCTCCTTTAACTGAACATCTCCATTTCTTGGTTGGTGAGTGTTTGATGAGTTTCCTCAGGACTATCTAATGTGACTATCCCAGTGCTCCCTCACTTCTCAATAAAGTTAAAACCATTCACTGAACAATGCCTCATATCATTTTGTGTTCGATGTAGCTGGAATGTAGTGACCATCAGCTAAACACTGATTATCTAATCAGTTGTAGCGGCAGCATAGTGTCCTGCTCCCATGCGCTCATTAGATTCTCTGTTTATGACCAAAGGATATTTATCTTGGGGCAAAATTCTT
This sequence comes from Oryzias latipes, assembly GCF_053564925.1. NCBI lineage: Eukaryota > Metazoa > Chordata > Actinopteri > Beloniformes > Adrianichthyidae > Oryzias > Oryzias latipes. Next base: position 2,420,469 of record NC_136246.1, on the reverse strand, counting down.
CAGCATGCCATGACTTCTGTTCATCATTGAGTGCTGGATGTTTTTGCTGTCTCTGTTCTCACCTATGTTATATTTTAGTGTTTATCTTGTGAGTATAAATTCTCCTTGACGCTGTTTCTTAACTTGTACTTTTTCAAAGAGCGCTCTTAATCAGAGTATGAGGTTCCTCGAAAGAACAGCCTCTGACCTTTCAGTGAGTAAACCAGCCTGAGTTCCCAAGCAACCACTTTAAATCAGAATCCCACTGACATTCATCCTTTTTGCTCTGCAGAACAAAGTCATAGCTGTTCTAGATGCTGTTGAAGCTGCTCAGTACCTCATCTCCCAGAATGTTACACTTTTAATCAATCAGGTATTTACAAAATTATTGCCTTTGTTTACATGTATAATATACTGATTTCATTAACTGACAATGCCCCAATCTTTCTTAGGAAACACGAAAATACACTGCGACCATAATTGGCTACTTCCATCAATACATAGAATGGGTGAAAACATCTGTAAGTGTTGTTGTGTTTATTTGTTAACATGGTGAAACTTTTTCTTCTCATTTAATTTGGGTTCTTTGTACTTATGTCTATTTTCGAAGGAATCCAAACCAGACACCAGAGTTATAAAGTGGAAAATCAAAGCTTTTGTGTCACATGAGTGTTTTGGCGTAAACATAGAGAGGATGAATATATTGGGTTTGACCTCTTTAAATCTGAGGAATTTGTTATGAGACACATTGTTTTCTTCTTTTAGAACCCAAGGAATTTAGGCCAAAGTGGGAAAAACAGCATGTTCTTTTCTCAGTTTAGCTTTGGCCGAGGATGTTGTTGTTCTGCAGCTGTAACATATAGTTTTTTTCAAAAACATTTAAAGTGCAGAATGTTGTTTGTCATAGTTTGGGGACTTTCACATTTGAAAACATGGTATTGGCTAAGTGGTGCACTAACGTTTCCTCTATAACTTTGGTAGTTGGCAGTGGAGGTAGCCCCATGCAAACCATTCAGCAACATCCTGGACACGGCGGAGATCATGTCCTGTAGCTTCCTGGTGGACTCCATGGTAATGACACTGAAACTGTGAGGAGTTCTCATAAAGAGCCTTGTCTGAAACTGCACTTTGGGACACTGAACACTGGTACCCTTCAACTATTACATTTAAACCCTAACAGGGAAAAGAAAAAATTCAAAACTTTGTTTTGCGAAGAAACATTTCCAAATTGCCCAGAAATGTCTTCACTTCAAACAGCACCAGATTCCAGTCTGATGCGATCATTTTATGAGCGTCCTTCCCGGACGAGGAAGAGCCGTGTGGCAGCACAGACACATGCGGTTGGAACCTTGTGGGTAATTATTTTCAGCGGTTGAAATAGCTTTTGTGGATCTGTTTGAACGTAAACCCACAACAACTGTTGTTTTGGTGGAGCTCAGTATAAGTCACTGTACATGCATGTTTTCTGTTTCGGAGGTTAGAACTGATGCTGTGGTGAAGTGTACACATTCATGGACAGAAGCTGATTTGACCCCAACAGTTTTTAAGAAGAGAGTTTTGTAACAGAATTTGTTTTCTTAAATAATTAATCTGGTGAGCCGACTTAAAAAAAGTCAACTGATACTGACCTGATCACCAAAAATGTCACATGCTAAATACTCAATAAGCTGTTTTCTTTTGACCAGAACGTTTTCTGGATGGGTCTAGGCTGCAGCACGCTGTTCCTGCTCCCCAGTGTCATCTTAGCCGTTAAACTAGCCAAGTATTACCGCAGGATGGACACAGAGGATGTTTATGATGAGTGAGTAGATGCATTTGCAATCCCTCCTTCCTTTCATTATATAGAAATGTAGTTTTGTAAATTGTTTGAAAAGGGCCATATTGCACTGCTCAACAAAACCTGAATCTGTTGAGTATGAGTTGGGGAAGATATTGTATGGAGTGCTAACAGTTTTTTCCATCTTTCAACACCTTGTTTTATTATTATTAAAATTCAAATACCATGTTATAATAAGTAATACTGTATTTTTATGTTAGTGGTTATTTTCTTCTATGTAACTTTTACATTTGAATCTTAAGAAATGATAAATAGTCAGTTTCAGTTCCTTTTTTTACATAAGTCCTATTTTCTGTCCCTTTTCTCTTTCCTGTAGCTCTTCTATTTCTGGGACTTGGCATTTTACTTTGTGATAACCATTTGTACTATTTCCATTACCATTCACTTCACCTCATTTCTTCACTTTTCTTTGTCAAGCACTTGGCACTTTACAAAGAAACGATGGTGCATCTGTCCACTCAAGTTTCTCTTCACTTGTCTTTTGTTCTTGATTGATGTTTCTTGTTGTTCTGCCACAGCAGATTATCTGATCTTTTTCCAGTAATCTGTGCTGGATTACATGTCTTATTAAGATACATTTCTTCATCTCATGAGGTTTTATGTTGCTGTTTCTCGTATGTCTTTAATGTTTATGTGTCTTTATAGCTCTGAAACAATTGCCATGAAAAAGTAAGACATCTTTCCTGCCTTCTGCGCCTTTTTCAGCTTCTATCAGTCTCTCTTGTACATAGAATAGTTTTCTGAATTCTTGGTGCTGCTCTGTGTTTAAAGCTTCAGTTGGTCATTGTGGCTGGATGGTGAGGCTTGTGTGATACTTTCAGAAAGTGTCCCTTACCTTTCATGAAGGGCTCTTGCAATCATTATTATACAAGTTTCTCTGTTTTGTGTCAGTGCATTTATAAATAAACATTATAGAACATGTTCATCTACTAACATTCTTAAGGTTTGGCTTCTCTCCTCCTAACGTTTAGCATGCCATGCATGCTCTCATTTATCATCACTTGTTTGTTCACAACATTTTGTTTTCAGTATGGAAATGGGTAATAATGGTTATCATAGGGAGATCTTACAAGGAGTTCCAAACGCTGCGATGTCCAGGTAAACTCTGCGTCAATCCTGCCGACTGCATGTGGTGGTGGTGATGGTGAACGCATGGCACCAGGAAGTGAGTGTGTTTGTGGTGAATACACAGCTCGGTGCATGCCTGCAGGGGTGATGATTTACTGCACAACAAAGAGAAGCAGGAGTTTGAGAACATTAGTCTTGAGTTTTGCTCCAATAATTAGCATTTGTACAATGACAGTATGATTCATTATTATCATCTCTGCATCTTCTGTGTAAAAATTGGATAAATGGAAACATTTTCTTACTCTGCAGTCTGTTAGACTGTTTAGAACTTTTCAGAAATTAAATGATCACACAAATTGTGAGTGGTGAATGTATTGAAGTTTAGCCAAGCAAATGATAGCATTACAAAAATGAATGCAGGCTAATAGACTATGTGTTCTCCTCTCTTGTATGAGGAGTGTAATCTGACAAAAATGCCTGATTTATTCCATGATATTTCAGAAGGAATACACGATGGAAGAATTTACTTTATGTTATGGTTCAAATGTAAAGAGTAGGAAAATGGGGATTTGATTGTAATCAAGTGCATCAAATCCATCTTTGACGCACAAATCAAACTTTATATAGCATTAGTCATAAACACTTTTTCAGTTATCAACTGTGCTGGATCTGAATTAAGTTTATTTATGGAGCCAGAAAACAAAAAGACAATAAGGAAAAAAGTATTACTGTTAAAATTAGACGATCCTCTACATGTACATGGTTTAGTAATGTACTCTTTAATGCATCCATGCGCACAAATACAGACATAGAGCCTATTTTAGATGAAACTTATCTTCCAGTCAATGTCCTGGTGTTACTTTGACACAGAAGGAAATCTCAACATCACCTGTGACAGTGTTTGTAGGAAGGACTTGTGCTTGGGCTGTTCCTGCTGCCATGACTTCATTTGCTCTCATATCAGCATTGCTGATGTGTAGATTCAGATTCTTCCCCGACTGCTTGCTCTCTGGAATGAAAACCTTTCCTCTTTCCTTTTGTTTAGAGTCAGCCAAAGTCCGATGAATGTACATCTGATCATTTTTTTCAAAGAGAGGCAAGCATGTTTAGCTTTGGTGTGACACTGAAAAACATGCTACTTTGTTTTTCTTCCATACCTAACCGAACAACTAATTGCATGTCTCGTATTTGAAGTTGCATTTGGACGGAAAGACCTGCTATGACAGCTGCAGAAGGCAGAGAGCAAAACAGCTCAGTCAGAGGTCGGTTACCTGTGAATCCGGGCTAAATAGCACAAAAACGCTTTCTTGTAAAATAGACTCTTGAAAGATCAACAGGAAGACAGTACTGAGGCCATTTTGCACTTCTGACAGGAAGCCATTTGTTAAATTGAGTTACATTTCAGCAAAAGAAACTCCAATCAAACTCTGTCATTTAAAACTCAGACGTTGACAGAAATGTTTTGCTCGCTGCCTGATGAGCCACTCAACTGCCTCTGCTTTGCCACAGAAGTGAGGAATATATAATCACTCAGCAGAAATGTCCCTCTGTGGAGGTTAATGTTTCGCTCTTTGTGTGTGTTTACCCCCCTGCTGGTAGCATCCCTACCTATGATACCATGAACAGGTTCCCACGGGCCTCAGCCCCTCCGAGGCACATCGACTGGTGACAAAGAGCTGGTTCTTGTTTTAGCTCCTGACAGGTACTGGAAGACTAAGAACCAGACTGCCAACCTGGTTCTCTAACTCTACTGGACTCACAACAGCGGCCATCTTAGTAGTTGTCAGTTGTCTCTTTGTTTGATCTTGTGTATTTCTGAAGTCGTAACCATCTGAACTCCTGACTGCATGTCTGACTGCTTAAGAATGTGTGCTTCAGAGCAGAGAAGCTAACTGCTGTTCCTCTTATTTAACTGCATCACTAAAAACTGTCTCTAACATTTCTGACAGAGTTGTGTTTGTCTCAGAATAGGAAGGTGGTTTCATGTCACTTTACTACCAAAACGTAGCACTCATGTTCACCCAACCTGAGTAACAGCTGTTGTTGAAAACAATGTTCATTAACAGAAACTGTGTCTGGTTGTGACTGAAAAACCCTGTCAAAAGAAAGCAAAGGCTCTTTCAAAATGGAAATGTCACTAAATGAACAAGTATGTGTAACTCACTGTGACTTCCATTTAGCTGCTTTGCTTTGCATCAACTGGAACTTCTGACCTTCAGAGAGTCAAGTGCTGCTAACACTAAAATAATCCATTCTGATTTGCCGTTATGGAAACAATCGACTTTTTAAAAAATAGCCCTTTTATACTGACAAATGTATTGCTGAATAAAGAGTTAGGCATATCCAAATGAATGGATGGACACCAGCAGCCGCAGGGGGACCTGTTTATGCAGAAACAAACAACTATTTCTATTGTTCAAATAATCTCCAGCCACACACAAACACAAACAACATCATGCTGTGCGTATTGTAAACAAGATGTTTGTGTGGTTTCCTCCCACTGGGCACAAGATGTCTATTACCAGTAGATAACTAATATACAGCCATGGTAGATGTCTGCTGGACATCTCAGACATGTCTATTTTCTTACTCTATTAGTCTACTACACATCTACCTGTAGACATCTAATCTTGGGATATTTTTAGATGTCTATCAGAGGATTTTTTTTTTTACTAGATATAAAACAAATACTGCAATTTTACATCTATCCACTAATCTTCAGAACCCACTGGATCCTTTGGGGTCCTGGTTATAATCTGGCTACTGTAGAAGGTGGGGTACACCCTAATCAGGTCACTAGTTTTGCCATCAAGCAGTTAACCCCTGAAACATGTTTTTGGACTGTTGGAGAAAGCTGGTGCAAACATGTACGAGGAGAACATGCAAGCTTCATACAAAAGAGTCCCATCTGACTTTGCATAATGATGTGAAGGAACTAACCGCTGCTGCACCACCATGCAGCCTTTTCATTCACAGACAACTAGTAATCACAAAGTTCTACATTCCAGGTACATTTCAGTAAAAGTACCTGGGGTTAAAGGTCTCAGAAACCCTCACCAAATCCAGCATCTATATTTCTGTTTAGATTTTGAACGTGTCATATAACAGAACAAAATGATGGGAAAAGGTTGAATCTATTGTCAGAGTGAATCATTATGAAAATGAGCTAAAAGCACATTTTCTTATCTTCTGCTGCACAACAGAGTCTAGTTGCTGTTTAGAGGTGAAGTGTTTACAAGACAATTTCATCTAACCAATGTTAATATTTGACAGAGAAAGGAGAAAAAGGATGATGGTGTAGCAAAGTCACATTCATAGAAACATGTTTGACTTTGCTTCTCTGCTGGTTTCATTTCAAGTAAATCTGCTGCAGCAAGAGGATCCAATTTAACTCCCCTTTTTGGGTGTATTTTATTTTGAAAGGAACTTGTATACTTCTGTTAAAATAAAATAAGTTAAAACTGTTATAGAAGTGATGCATATCTATAGCAGTAAAAACTGAAATAGCCATGATATAGATATAGACAGTGTTCACTAAGTGCTCCTAAATGCAAACACATAGAAAAGCCCTGTGGCCCCCATTGTGTCTGAGAAAAATCAACTGCATTTACTGCTACCTGGTATAAATATCCTTTGGAAATGAGAATAGAGAAATGAATGTACTGACCATTACAGCTAAAAACACACCTTTTGAGCAAAGTAATTGGCTATAATAGGCTGCACTGTTACTTCTTCTTCTCAGCTGACATGCCTAATGATTTCCCTGGATGAAGGCATGGTGCTGTGTGTTATATTGCTCCCTGCGGCGTACTTAGAATGTTATAGTATTACAGTTAAATGTGCTGAATAAAAAACAAGGTCATCCGTGGAGTTTTATGGGAAAGCAATGGTAGCAACGTCATGTCCAAAAACACTAAGTAGCTGGGTTTTGACATAACTTTTTCCTACTGGAAAAAGTAAAAAAAAATGCTGAGCTCAGAAAATCAGAAATCATGACTACTCTGCACAGTCACTAATATTTGCATTCATTTTTACACAACTTCTTTCACATCCCAAATAAAAGTTTGTAAAGGTTTGAAGGGTCATTGTTTTCTTTAAAGTATCCACAAAGGTTCATTAATACTTTGAGCAATGGCCTTGTTGTAAAGTGCTGATGTTTAAATGATCATTCACCTAAACTTTTGTTTCTGTGTTGTCTTTCCTCTTAGTGCTTTGGAAAACTGGAACTAAAGAACACAACAGTAAGCTTTCATACTTCCTTTTAGATGGCAGCCATAGCTGTAGTTCAGATTCTGTACTTGATCCTAGCTCTATAGTGATGCGGCTTTTGCATTCATATTCCAAAGGGTTTGTTTGGCAGCGATCTTTTGTTCTCAGACAGACGCATCAGCAGAACAGGAGAGAAATAATACTAAGCAAATTGCAATACTTAATTTTCTATTTATTGAAAAAAAAGATTTAAAATGCCTCATGATGACAAATATGTATAAAAAAGGAGTAAAATCATTCCAATTTAACTTTCATAAACAACTTTAATCAAAATGCTAAACCTAAGATTTAATCATTCTACGAAAGGTTTTAACTCCAAAGATAACAACTAAAGATGCAAAAGGCTCTACGGTTTGCTACATTTAACATGTCCTTACCTTGGTTCAATATGAAATATGTAAAGTTGATAAAAATACATTATGCCCAAGTCTGCTGTCATTTGAACAATGTGTTTTCTGAGTGTAATGTCATTTCCCTCATTTAGCTCAGCCCCATTGGATACAAAAAGATGACAACAGAAATGTTCAATTAAAAAAAAACAAGATTTTGTTCTGATTTCTGTTCCATTATCCTGAATTTGCTCTGTTTTTCTATCATTTAGGGCTGTCATGTCAACATTTCTGCTCAAGAACAAAAGCTTTTTTCCCAGTGGATGAAAACACCTCCAACAACAGGAATTCCTGCAGGGGATTTTTTTTAATCCATTGAAATTTCTCAGACTGGTTCGTTTGTTGCCTGCAGAACAGCAAACTCCTCCCGTCTGGATCAACTGTGAGCCTGGCTTGTTCTGCATTTTTTTTGAAAGAATTGCATTGTCTGTGTTTACATTTATTCAGGCTGACATCAGTTTCAACCAGAGGTTTATGTTTATTTTGCTGAAGAAGTCACAGCAAGACAAGGAGATGTTGATTTTTGCCTTCACTTCTAATGGATGGAACATTTTCACATAGTAAAAAATGGGTCATTTTGTTTAAAAATACTGGTGATGAAACTGAATCAGTGTTTTTTTGTTGAAAATGCACATTCTTTTGAACGGAAGTGTGTGCGAGGCTGACTGACATTCAGAACAAAGCTTGCAGGGCTTTAAAAGAAAACTAAGGAGAACTTTGAAATGTTACATAAAAGCTTGTCCTTGCTGGTTACAGACACCCTGTATTCAACTGCTGCCTATTAGATTCATGTTTCACTCTGAATTTTTACAGATTTGTTCCTCAGTAGAGAAAAATAACATCCATATTGCAGATGCTGCATGATGAATTATATTCATCTAAACCTGTAGCACCTTGTCATGTCAAGTGTTTACACTGACATTTTTCTTCTAAGAAAATGACTTCATTCACAGAAAATAAGACCATATTCTTATGGATCATTCCTCATCAGATGATGCCTTCTGACCTAAAAAAATAGTGAAAAAAATAGTTTGTGTTTTTTTTCAATAATTACATAATAAACAAACATCAAAACAAAATCCCATCACAACCATAACCATAGTGGAAGCATATTTTCTTTTAAAATCAAAACTATAGTACAGATCGTTTGTGCAGTTTGGGTTAACAAAATGCTAAGTGTTTTAGTTTCCCAGTGTGAATCTATGACTGATTTTAAGTTCACTGGTATTTTTAGTGAGTTTTCATTTGCTGTCAAAGTAGTGAGATATTAAATTGAATACTTAACTCTCAAGCCAAATTTGTTCATAAAGGTCCATCATTGATGCTTTTGCTTATTTTTCAGATGCTTTTGTAACTATTTGTAGTTTTGAAATATGAAACAAGTGCATGTATTCAAGAGCTTTGTTTTCTTTTCTATTGTTGCTTTATAAAGACAAGTTATGCTGAAATCTGTCTTATAATATTTTGGGCAACCTGCCTCCTTCTGCCCGCCTCGCCTTCATGTTTACAGGTTAGATTTTCAGCTGCTGTAAGTAGAGAAAAAAATATAAATTATACATAAACAACTGTTAGAAGCTTGCAATCAGTCTGGGTGGTAAACGCATGCTCTATTGTTCCACCGCTTCAGTCAGTGCAGTCTGAAAACAAACTGTCCATCATAACACTCAGAATCCAGTTTATGTTGACAGAATAAATTCAATTCATTGATTATTTTGTTTGATTGAGGAGAAAAATGTCAAATATCTTTGAATGTTTACATTTCTGTTAAAAGATCTGAAGAAAAACTAGCAACACTTTTTTATAATATGACAAGAGTCTCATTAAAGCTTCAGCAGTTCCACATAGCTCATCATGTGATTCTGCAACTACCAACTCTGTTTTAAAGATTTGAATTGAACTTGTTAGGATGTCTTACAGTTTTTCTCCATTGGTTCGGCTCATTTCTTGAAACAGAAATTACATTCTCAAAATTCTTTCGTTGGCAAAACAGTCTTACAGTTCAGCACAACACTATAGCTCACTTGCAAAATCTAATATATCTCCCAAAACTGTTCACTCATGCTTCAAAACTAAATTCCTTTCCCATGTAAACAGTCAGTGCCACCAAAATGGCAAAGATCTTTCTCAATTGCTTTGGCTCATTTCTTGATCAGACAGGACGTTCTCAACACTCTTGGTGCTTTTGTCAAAATAATATGGATGGTTCAGCACAACACCATGGTTCACCTGCAAAAGCTTATATCTCTCCCAAAACAATTCACTCGTGTCAAAACTAAGTTTCCTTCTCATTTAAACAGTCAGTGCCTCCAAAATACTTTGTCCCTTTGGCATTGTGTAAGCACTGCAAGTCAAAATGAGTAGATGTTTGGTCACTATAGCAGAGGACCATTGAAATAACCCTCATGTCCACCTTTATTGACAATGGTTGTTGTACTGTTTTGTATAGCTAACAGAATTTTTTTTTTTATGAAACTGAAAAAAAAAAAAAAGGATTTTAGGGTGAGAGTAGCCTCTTAGGTTTAACCCTTGTGCTGTCTTAGATGACCCCACCCTTACATTGACGTGTTCTCCCTACCATGACAAAGGTGGATAAAGGTGGAAAGATTTCATGTAATCCATGGACACCAGTGAAGATCACAAATCATTGAAGAAAAAAGGTTCAGAGCACTGTCTAGTGGGTCTAGATGACCCAACTCACAATGTTAAAGTGCCTAGGATAGCACACGTTGTACTCATACTGCCAAGGAAATTCTAACCATTATCATTCACACACATAAAGTAACTTTCATACATCAGAGTAAAAAGAAAATATATACAGCATAATATACTTTATAATTGAAACACAAACAAAAAACAATGACAATAATATGCAGCCTACAGTGCTGTAAATAATGCTTGAGTTTCATAACTAACAGTTCTTCACTGGTCGCTGTCCTCACCCTCCCTCTCCCTGCCATCGTCCTCACCCTGCTGGCCGTCCACACCCTGCTGTCTGTCTGTCTGGCCACAGATTTTCGTCCATATCAAAGCGTACATTCTCCCTTGCAATGCAACGAGGGAAGAAACGGCGTGCATGTCTCAACCATCCCCTACACTGATCTCCTGTAATATCCTCACACGCAGCATCCATTGCATAGAGCAGGGACCTCTGATCTTGAGCTCGATGCTCAGACACTCTCCACCTCTAAGCGAGAAAAACTCCTCTATAGGATTGAGGAAAGGAGAGTAAGGTGGTAGGAACACTATGACCATCCTTGGATGAGCAGGGCCATGGTGGAAATTCACATTGTCACATGGGGCGACAGTGGCTCAGGCAGTTGAGCGGGTCGTCCAATGATCGAAGGGTTGGCGGTTCGATCCCCACTCCCACCAGCCAAAATGTCGTCGTGTCCTTGGGCAAGACACTTCACCCTCCTTGCCTCCAGTGTGGCTCCACTGGTGTGTGAATGCGCATGAATGATCACAGTGATGGTCAGAGGGGCCGTAGGCACGAAATGGCAGCCACGCCTCTGTCAGTCTGCCCCAGGGCAGCTGTGGCTACAACCATAGCTTACCATCACCAAGTATGAATGAGGAGTGAATGAATAATGGACACACTGTAAGCGCTTTGGAAAAGCGCAGAAAAATCCAATCCATTATTATTATTATTACACAATGAAATGAAGCTGACTCATTTTGGAGCGAACAACCATCAGACTGAGAATCAACAGTCAGTTTAGATCAACATGATCTATCCACTTGGAATCTGTGCTAAATGAAGGCTACCTGTACTTAATCAATTGGAAAGATGTTCTGAGACATTGAGACATGTACTAAGACATTTACAATTTGATGAAACTAATGAGAAATTCCATTCTGTTGTGAACAATTACCAAGTGGTTTGGAGGTTTGTCCATGTTGTTTTGAGAATGTAATTTCTGTTTCAAGAAATGAGCCAAACCAATGGAGAAAAACTGTAACATAAATACTGGAGTTTTTTTTTGTCATTTTAGACTTGAAAAACCTTTTTCTATTTGACTGAAAAAGCGTTAGTTGTTATGATGGACTTTTGTTTTGATCCTATGTGCTCACTTTTACTATTACTAGTTTTTTTTCCGCCGTCTGTTGATCCATTTTGGAAAAGGTCCTTAGACTAGTTGTCATGTTTCCCAACCCTGACTGAAGGATATCCAGTGATGCTGTTTTGACACGTGATGGTATGAAATTGGGCACTGAGAGGTCATCTGAGGACAGGCTGTGAAGACTGTAAACAATGTGAATAAACTTTGAAAGTCTAAAAACGTGTCTGTTGTGTTCTTAGCTGGACTTTCATTCATGTGAGGCTTGAATTTATTTTTAACCCTTGTGCTATCTTAGATGACCCCCCCCCCCCTTCCATTGAGGTGTTCTCCCTACCATGACAAAGGTGGATAAAGGTGGAAAGATTTCATGTAATCCATGGACACCAGTGAAGATCACAAATCATTGAAGAAAAAAGGTTCAGAGCTCTGAAGTGATAGATAGATAGATAGATAGATAGATAGATAGATAGATAGATAGATAGATAGATAGATAGATAGATAGATAGATAGATAGATAGATAGATAGATAGATAGATAGATAGATAGATAGATAGATAGATAGATAGATAGATAGATAGATAGATAGATAGATAGATAGATAGATAGATAGATAGATAGATAGATAGATAGGTAGATAGATAGATAGATTCCATGATAGAGAGATGGAAAGACATGAATGTATTTGTAAAGTCACTCAAAGGGTAACAACAGAAAGTAATTAACTCAGGCATTGCATAGAGAAAGCATTGAGGCATTACGTTCTGTGCTTCTGTACAACATTTTGCTGAAATTAACACAATAATTCACATTCCAGTGGGGTGCTGCGCTGCCGGCCATGACTCTGTGGTTCCATACTGACCAGCTATTTTAAAAAGAGATTATTATCGTCTTCAAGCTTTGCTTTGAGGTTTTTCTCGGGCACCAAAAGGACTGCTAGCAAAACCACATGCAGAACTCTTTTCAGCAATGACGGGAACTCATACAGACACTCAAAGTGAACGTAAAAACAAAAGGGCTTCAGAAAAGAAAGGTTTGTTTTACTCGTTTACCTTACTTGACTGACTGGAGAAAAAGCCAAAAAAAGCCAAGACAAAAATCTTTCACTAATTACAAACGTTTTTCCAGAAAGAAAGATTTCAGATTTTATTTAAAAATACAGATGTGGTAGTAGCAAAGCTAAGCTTAACAGCTATGGTGAACTGAACAACATGAAGCAAATTAAGAGAACATACTAGACCAGGTGCCTGTTGTAGAGCCATTAGTAATTATTACATGTTTAAGTCATGATGCTGTGGAAAAGAAGCTTCAACCTTTACTGTTAGAGGTTCGGGGTTGTCTGGCACCTCTGGTCCAAGAGGGAGAAAGCTGAAATGTGTCTTTAGTTTCTTAAAGATCCTTGAGGATGATGAAGATGGATCACTGGGAGCTCTTAGTGAAAATCATCAAAGAGTGTAGAGAGGGCAAAAAAGAGTAAAAATCAACTGTGTCCCTTTGTTTCTGGCATGTGTCGGTTCATACAAAATGTATACAGCCATAACTAAGAAACTGTTTTTTCTGTGACCACCAGATAACTGTCTGGCTGCTGGATTTAGGATTTACTGGAGGCTTTTGATGAATGATTTGGACATCCTACTAGAATAGCAATACAGAATCATGACTGCATGGGTATGTTTTCAACATTTCTCTGGTAAAAGGATTTTTATGAGTTTTGTTTGATTTCACAGGTGAAAAGGCCTCTGAAGACCTGTTTAATGTGGTGGAATATTACTTCAGGGTAAATGGCAGAAACAGAAGTCAGTTCATTTATGGCTGTCTCATAATTGGCACTGCTGCTGCTGCAGATCTCTCTCCTTTATGCGTCATTCATGATTCATTGGTGTCTGCAGGGAAATGCTGGCTTGTGCCGCATACTCCTGGGTGTGCTCGGCTTACTTCAAAAACCATCAAAACGGCTTACGGCCTTATTTCACTCTAGTTTCTTTGTTAAAAGATAATTAACAGACAGGAAATTGTTGTTGTTGTTTTATATCATTTCAAAAAGTGTTACACAGTTCTGTGTGTGAACCTAACATGAGTGAGCTGCTCAGGAATGTCTGCTGCTGGCACAGAATGAAACCAACAATTTTTTATGACAGGTGGTTTCTGTAAGTTTGCGATCAAGATGTCTGAAGAAGGCAGGATTACTGTGGGGGTGTTCCTCCTCCGCCCTTTCAGCTATTCACTCCTTTCTTTGTTGCCAAAATTAGCTCTCTGCCTTCCCAGCACATAAATGCAGAGAGTCCCCTCAGTTCCAGCAGTCGAACAACCGTCCTCTGACAGCATGTGGGTCCAGGCCGCCGCTCTGCTGCTTGCCTGCTGCGTCTGGCCAGCTCAGTCTCAGAGAGATGACAGCAGGGGGCAGAACATCTGGGAAAACCCCATCTCCTTTGACACCAAGGGAAACGATAGATGCAGCATGAACTTTAAAGCCCAAGGGGAAGTCACAAAGCTGAGGATTTCCTGCAGGGGCTCTGAGCGCTTCTACTGGTGTGAGTTTGTGGGGAAACCTCACACCTGCACCGCTTACAACAAAAGACCTCGCCACTACTTTGTTCAGATGATGTGGCATCTGAGGAAGCTCCAAAACGCTTGCCAGGGGGAAAGACAGTTTAAACCCTTTATGTGTAGAATGGCACCTGATGATGCTCAGATGGTTTTGGCATCTTCCTCCATTCATCTGCCACAGAAAGAGGCCATCAGAAAGTCAGCGGTACAACCGGCAAAGCAGCCTGTGCCACCTCACAGCCAGGCTGAACCTTCCAGACCCACTCCTACAAGGCACACACTGAGGAAAACAATTCGAGCAAGCCAAAGAGTTAAGACCACCAAGTCACCCAGTAAAAAAGCAACGCCACCCCCAGGTGAGAGCCCCGCAGAGAAAATGTCTCAACAATACTGCTGGAGGTCACTGCAGGGCATCTGCTCCTTCGTCATCGGTGTATTTCGGAGTTAATCAGAGAGGTGAGCAGCTCAGTTTCTCTTTGTTAATATTTGCCTTTGATACTTCGTAGAGCATTTTGGAAGTCTTGGTGAAAAGATGGTATTTATTCCACTTTGCCCTCAGCTTTAATGAGATAATAATCTATATATGTTTTGAAGAAAGTCATATTAATATGAAACAGTTGACATACTGTCAAATGCAATAGTGAAATAATAAACCAGTGAGATTGTAAACAGCATACAGTCTTACATTATTTTTCAAACAGAGAAGCTCCAACAAAAATGTGCCGATCATTTACATTGTAAAGGCTCTAAACTGTTACAAAAATTAATGTTATGACTTTGGCTTTACTGCTGTCATGCTTTGGGTCACTGGAAAAGGGAAATGGATTCAAATGGATTTTATCCCCCAAAAAAAGAATCAGGAATGCTGGAATAAAGAGTTTATAGTAATGAATTCTTGTTCTAAATCAGCATCTTAAAAAAAGACTGCAGTTTGTACTCTGCAAAATGTGCCAAGGCACTTACGTTTTCCCTGATCGTGTGGACACTGTTTGTTTATAGATATTTTGCAGAGTTCTGGCAAGAAAGATACACCGCCTGCTTTTCTCTTTTCTTTGCTAACAGTTCTTCTAGAGAATGGATCCTGAGCACATTTCTGCTAATGTGTCTTTCAGATGTAAGCATTAAGTGGACCTGAGGGAAAGTTCAGGAGACTTCCAGACTTCAGGAACAGAAGTGTTGCTCACCTGCCAAAGAGCTACTGTGGCTGGTTTCAGAAATCCTTTTCCTACTGCATATTGTACCTGATGCATTTATGCATGAGTTATCTCTATGAAGATTCACAATACACTTTACATGTTTATGTCTGTTAACATGTTGTGTTATAAATGAAAGTATATATGTATACCATCATATATTTGTGTCTCTTACTTCCATTGTATAAAAGATAACTATCTGATCTTCACTTTTTGCCTTGAGGAAAGAAAATGTGTTTGCCATGCTCTGTTCTTAATAGAGATAAACATCTCTGCAGTCAGCTGTTTTAATTGTTTTTATTTGTAATACCCATCTTTGTGACAACAAAGTAACTACAAGACACAATTATATTGCTATCTTTCATAACACATTTTAAATGATCTTTAAAGATCCGCTTCTCTGAGGTAAATGTTGTTTTTAACGTTTTGTGGAATTTTCTGATGATGGGCGACATGTAATAAAAAAACGAAAACAGTTTTTTTGATTATTTCTTTATCAAATCATTGTGAATCCCGAGCAGACAAATCAATTCCAGCTAGGTAGCTTTGGCTATCTAGCCAGTATTTTTGCATGACAATCCTGCACCCAGCCAACTAAACTATCCAGCTGCTGACTTTGATATTGCTTGCCATTTTTCTTGCATAAGTAATGTTAGGTTGGGGTGGTGAAGGACCATAAGCCAGCTGATGGGAAAGAGGCTTACTCTGCGCCAACAGTCCCACCCCCAACTCAGAGGTGAACTTCTAATGTACTCCGGCTGCTATTTTACTTTCCTGTAATCCTTGTGCTATCCTAGGCACTTTAAAGTTGGGAGTTGGGTCATCTGGACCCACTACACAGTGCTCTGAACCTTTTCAAGTGGATCTAAATTCAAGAAAGTTCCCAACCCCTGCAGCCACACTTTGTGAGTGTGTGTCTGTTTCAGATTATGCACCAGTCTGTTGCTGCTGCAGGCTGAGACGACTGAGCTCTTGTGTTTCAGGACTGCAGAGTTTCTCTGAAAACTGCAGGTAAAGTCATTTCTCTGCTGCTTCTTTGTGTTTGTTTTTTGCATTTGTGTAACCCTTGTGTTATCCTAGCCACTTTAACATTTGGAGTTGGGTCATCTAGACCCACCAGACAGTGCTCTGAACCTTTTTTCTTCATCGATTTGTGATCTTCACTGGTGTCCATGGATTACATGAAATCTTTCCACCTTTATCCACCTTTGTCATGGTAGGGAGAACATGTCATGGAAGGGGGGGGGGGGGGGTCATCTAAGATAGCACAAGGGTTAAGGTGACCCTAAGCAAGAATCGTCTCCCTGTAAAGTGTTAACTGCACCTTTCAAACAAATAAGGTTTAAGAACTCTGATTCAGATTGAATACAGTCTGCCTTTCTTTCTCATTTTGTTTATTTATTTATTTTTCACAATTTAAAATGTATGAAATATATCTATTAGAGTTGGTATTTAAACATAGCTCTTTTTTACATCAATAAAGCCTAAAAGCTTTGAAGCTTCTTTTTTTTGGATTGTTCCCTCAGATATAGGTTACTTCAGAAATACAGGGACTACAAAGACTCCATCTGAACTGGATTTCAGTTGAACTTGAAAACAAATGTCTACATTTCAATGTCTTCCTGCAGAATATCGACAGTCCATGGGCCTCCTTAGGAACTTCTCCATCCTTCTCCTCTTAGCTTGCGCCTCCCATCAGATGCTGTTGGGGGGTCATCGGAGGAATCACGGACAGAGCAGAAGAGATGACAGAGTACAATACAGAGAAAGGTCCGGGTCAAAGGTGGCCCACAAAGTCAATGCTGCCTCTGTACAACGGGTTAAAGGAAAAGTGGTTACCAAAGAAAAATCAGTGTGTACCTGGGCAGCAACAGGTGAGGACCTGGTCCTCCTCAATGTCACTTGCAAGAAAAATGGCAGGAGTTTAAGTTGTGAGTACTCTGCCAGACCAGCTCTTTGTACCCACTTTACATCCAACGAAGAGCTTTACTGGAAGCAGATTTCCAAAGCTCTGAAGAAGCACAAGAACCTGTGCAAAGACAGCAGCAGACTGGTTAAAGCTGGCATGTGCAGAGGATCTCCTAAAGAGGCTCACTTCATTCTCTTTCCTGTTGTACTGATGAAGAAGGATATTCCTGCATCAGCAGGCACAGCTGTCAGTTCTTGCAAGTCAGAAAACAAGAAGCTAGCAGAGGAATACTGCATCGAGTCCTGGTCCAGCTTTTGCACTTTTTTGTTCACTATGATAAAGGACTCGGACTGTTGAGGTGGAACAAAGGTGAACTTAAGTGAAATACTTTTGTTGGATTCTGACTGTCTCATTCCTTAGAAACGTTCTCTTTGTTTCCAAATGTTTCCATACATCATGCTGCCTGTCTGTAAAACGCATTGATCCTCAGAGTAATTAGGTAATAGAGGCGTTTTCCATTTGGTTTTTTGCTCTGCCTCTCTTTGTTGAAAGAGAAAAGAAGAAAGAAAACCCCTTTTGCAAATAGTTAAGTGAAATTCCTATTAACACTTTCTCTTTATTTATTATTTCCTTGCTATGAACTTTTTTTTACTTACATTCTTACGTTTTTATTCCGGTTGTGGGTTACAGCACGGACGTGCGTGGCTCACGCGGCTATCTTCAAGTGACTTAAAAGTTGATTTTTCCAACAAAAATGAGAGCTGACCATGGCCCCTAAGAAAAACCATGACTATGAAGACCTTAAAAAGATTCTTGATGATATTGACAGTACGTTGTTTCCTTTAATGTAGCAAGTGACCGCTAAGCTAGCTCATCGACATTCTGGAGAAAAGACTGGACGATGTGGAACAACAGGCAAGAATGAATAATGTCATTCTCACTGGAGTACCGATCAATCCTCGGGCAAAGCTAAATGCAACTGGAGTTAGCATTGCTAATGCTAATAGCGCTAGCATTGCTAGCAGTTCTTCTGAACCTGGCATCGATGGAGAGTCTCTGGAACACCAAGTGGAATCATTTCTCATGTCTGAAGAGATTTCCCTAGATCTAAATACCATGGAGACCTGCCACTCGCTCCCCAGGGGAAAGGAGACGGATAAACCAGCGATCCTCATCAGGTTTGTGAATCAAAAACACAAGCTAGCTCTGATGAATCAAAGGAAAAATCTGAAAGGTTCGGCTGTTTATCTGAACGACCATCTGACCAGAAGGAATGCTGAAATCCCCAAACATGCCAGGCTTCTCAGGAAGCAGAAGCAGATTGAGAACACTTGGGTTAAAGGCTGCAGGATTTACGTCAAACCACTCAGTCCACCGGACCGGTCCAAGGTTCTGGTTGTGAACACCATGAAGGACTTTGAGAAGTGTTTGATCACGGACGTCTGAACCAGCATGCATATTAACAGTAATAAATCAAAGAGCCAAATAATTCCAAGAAATATGACGCCTGGATTCAACACTTTCTCCAAAAGTCTGAAGTGACCTGATTTTCAGCAAAGTTCTGACCTGCAGACAACTTGACCTCAACTTTCAGCGCAGCTGATATCAGCTGAAGAAGGATATGGACCTGAATCTAATGTCTGCAGACATAACATCAAAGAGAATATAAACTCTGTTAAAATCAGAAGAACGGCTGTTAATCAGCAGAAGATGGAATACCAACCTTGGTCATTCGACAGATTATGGACCCTTGCTATATAAAAAAAAATCTTAATAATTTATTGATGATGATTAAATTGATTGATTTTTAATGATATTACTTCACTTGCTCCAAAAATTGATTCATGAGTTTTCCTAATGAAACATAATTTGCACATATTTTTAACTTTTGATACTAGATCAATTTTTGCTATAAAGATTTTTGAAACAGTGATATGTGTATTTTACTAATATAGTCTTATTTTTTGGAAATCATATGTGTGATTTTTATAATCAACATAATCTGTATATATTCTAGATAACTGATCTGCATTTGCCATGTTGATTTCAAAAATTGTTATTTTTTAACATAACAATGTAAGTAATTCATCTTTGTCATGTGCTTTATTGATACTTCAGGATTCTCAATTCTGTCTGATAAAAGTTATGAACCGGATAATGATGAATCATGTAATAAAATGGTTACGGTAGAACAGTGGTGGGATTTTTATAAATTCGCTTCCTTCCACTTCCTTTCAAGCAATATTTAATTTTATGTGTAATTATCCCCAGTTTGATACGTCATTGTATGAATGTATAACCGATGATTGTAATGTTTTTGTGTACTATTCTTATTTGATTGCTTGAAATAAACCATTTCAAATCAAATCAAAAACATAAACCTGTGTACTTACTAATAAATGGATAACAATTAAGACAAAAAAAATATAAACGATGCCATTTTTTTGTTTCTGTCTCTATCAAACGTTCACAGTTCGGATGAGGGCAGAGTGTCAGCTGGAAGATCGGTTGGAGCATGTTTGGCATTAAAATGTACCCAGAGGTAGAGTGACGTAACCAGCATACTTTAGCACAGATCAGGCTTTCTATTCAGACCCTTTTGTGAAACTAAGGGTGTTTTCAGACCAGGAAAACTGGTTGTCTGGACCGAGTCCACTTAATTTGAACCTTCCGTTTGGTGTGTATTCAGACTCCCATCCAAATGAAACTTAACCAACTTAAACAGACTCGGTCTGGACCACACGGTTTTCCCAGTCTGAATACACCTTAAATAAACTTTATGTTTATTTGCAAAACTAGAGTCGGAGACCAAACCTAAAGCTTTAGTCAGCATCAGCTATTCTGCAAGAATCTGTGGACTTTTCATTCTTATAGAACGTTTTCTTAAACAGTTTTTCATCTTTCAAAAAACAAAAACACAACTGCTATCAGTGGGCTGTGACTTTAGAGCATCTTTTTCTTTGACTTACGGTAATAGTGTGTCAGGGTGTTTTTAGACTGGAAAAGTCTGTTGGTCCACACCGAGTCAACTTACTTTGGTCCGGATTGAGTCCTGAACCTCGTTTTTGGTCTGTATTCAGACTGCCTTCAACAGGACTATTCTGTTTTAAACCAAAGCTTGTAACAAAACATGGTGATTAAAGATCTTGTGTGATTAACGATGTCTGGTATTAAATAATACTGGACATCCCACACTTTGTAATCCTTGTCAGGATAGTTTACTGATTCAAACTTTATATTTTGCTGAGCAAATTTGAATGTTTGTATCAACGTTAGGTACAACACTTTCTACTTGCTGCTTTGGTACAGTGAAGTCATGCTGCAGGGGGGTTACTGTCAAAACGTCGGCTAAGAAGGTACACTGATCAGTGTTTACATTTGGATTGTGGAGAAAACAGTGTGAGAAGCAATGTGTATCACCATGAAAGTTGTTTTATTAAGCCTTCATTCATTTGCATGACTTGTTGCGTCACGTCATCATCATGGTTAGTTCCTTCCTTCACTGTTAACATCACATTATCCCTGGCTACGGTGGCCGTTTTGGTTCAGTTGTTCTGCTCCAGGCACGGAGCCTATTCAGACTGAGGAATTTCAGTGTGAATCTGAGCTTTCCAATTGGAAACAAACCAAGACCACCTCAAAAAATGGGTCAAAGAGGGTTCTTGGTCCTGGACCAGTGTTCACTTTAATGTGTCCAGTCTGATTACACCCTCACCCTGCCATCAGGCATCCTTCTCATTTCAGCAGGTGGCATTCTGTCCTTTGAAGACTTTAGTTGTGAGCAAAGGAGGCACACTGAAGCCAACATTTCTTCAAGCACTCAAAGTAGGATCAGAGTTCTGTGTTGTGAAGACAGTTTGAGCACCGGTCCATTCCAGATTTTAAAAAAAATCCTGGGTTGAAAAGCACCCGCTCAGGTTGGGATGCAGATTTACCAGTGGCCTGACGGCCTCCGACTCCTGATTGGCTAAAAAAAGTCGCACAGAAAATGATTCAGAACAAGCTGCAGCACTTCTGATGCTAAGCAGATTTATGTCCAGCTTACATTCTCATGAACTCCTTTGTAAAAGGGTCATTAGGTTTATAAGAAGCTTTTACTCAATGAAACTGAGGCTAGAATGACCTGAAACTGGAAAATGATTAGAAGTTTGTGCTGTTGGTGTTCTGTAAGGAAGAATGGTCGATTAGTTGGAGACTCACAACAATTGGTTATTTCTGAGTTCTTTCGGTTGAATCTGTGGGGAAAAGGCAGGATAGAATCAAAAGTTGCGATTAGAATATGTTTTGAACAACAGAGAAAGTTTACATGAATCAGGTTCCCTCCACACATTACCTGTATTAATGACACTCCAAACTCCACTATGGTCAAGACCAAAGAGCTGTTTAAGGACACCAGAAACAAAAATTGTTGGAAGACTAAATCTGCAACAGGTCAGCAGCTTGGTGTGAAGAAATCAACCGTGGGAGCAATTATTAGAAAATGGAAGACACACAATACCACTGATAATCTCCCTCCATCTGGGGATCCTCGCAATATCTCACCCCGTGGGGTCACAATGATCACAAGAAGGGTGAGCAGAAATCCCAGAACCACACGGGGGACCTAGTGAATGACCTGCAGAGAGCTGGGACCAAAGTAACAAAGGTACCATCAGTAACACACTACACCACCAGGGATTCAAACCCTGCAGTGGCAGACGTGTCCCCCTGCTAAAGCCAGTACATGTGCAGGCCCGTCTACTGTCTGCTAGAGAGCATTTAGATGATCCAGAAGAGGATTGGGAGAATGTCCTATGGTCAAATGAAACCACAACAGAACTTTTTGGTTAAACTCTACTGGTCGTGTTTGGAGGAGAAAGAATGCTGAGTTGCATCCAAAGAACACCAGACCTACTGTAAAGCATGGGGGTGGAAACATCATGGTTTGGGACTGTTTTTCAATGAAGGGACCAGGATGACTGATCCGTGTAAAGGAAAGAATGAATGGGGCCGTGTATGGTCAGATTTTGACTGAAAACCTCCTTCCATCAGCATTGAAGATGAAACATGGCTGGGTCTTTCAGCATGACAACCATCCCAAACACACTGACCGGGTAAGGAAGGAGTGACTTCATAAGAAGCATTTCAAGGTCCTGGAGTGGCCTAGCCAGTCTCTAGATGTCAACCCCATAGAAAATCTTTGGAGGGAGTTGAAGTTCCGTCTTGCTTAGCGACAACCTCAAAACCTTGCTGCTTTAGAGGAGATCTGCATGTAGGAATGGGCCAAAATACCAGCAACAGATTGTGAAAAGCTTGAGAAGACTTACAGAAAACCATTTGGTACTTTATGTACTTTATGTACCAAAATAAAGTATTGCGTTTAACATTTGTTATTAACCAAACATTTGTTTTATAATACCATAATTTGCTAATACATTCCCTTAACTTTGTGCTATCTTAGATGACCCCACCCTTGCATCAACGTGTTCTCCCTACCATGACAAAGGTGGATAAAGGTGGAAAGATTTCATGTAATCCATGGACACCAGTGAAGATCACAAATCATTGAAGAAAAAAGGTTCAGAGCACTGTCTAGTGGGTCTAGACGACCCAACTCCCAACGGTAAATTGCCTAGGATAGCACAAGGGTTAAAAAAAATCGGACAGTGATTTTCTGGATTTTTCTTTTCATTTTGTCTGATAGTTGAGGTATACTTTGATGAAAATTACAGGCCTTTCTCATCTTTTTAAGTGGAAGAACTTGAACGATTGGTGGCTGACTAATTACCACTGTAATTGCAAGGCACACCTGCACTCTCTTTAAGATGCAGCCACACCTCTCCATGACCCTCTACGGGCGGGGCTAAGCCAAAAACTCACAGCACCTGTACTGGTGCATGCAACTATGGCTTAGCATAGGGGTGGCAGTGGCTCAAGAGGTTGAGCAGGTTGTCTAATGAAGGGTCAGCGGTTTGATCCCCGCTCACCCCAGTCAACTGTTGTTGTGTCCTTGGGAAAGACACTTCACCCTCCCTGCCTCCAGTGCGGCTCCACTGGTGTGTGAATGTGTATGAATGTCTCGGTGATGGTCAGAGGGGCCTCTACCATCACCAAGTATACCTGAGGAGTGAATGAATAATGGACACATTGTAAGCGCGTTGAGCGTCTGGAAAAGCACAGATAAATCTAATCTATCATTATTATTAACAAAGTTTTGTGCTCAATCTTGCATAGTTTATTCTGTATGTGCTTCTGTGTATTTGCCGTAATCCTTGAAAGGAAAGAGAATAGTTTCATACTAGATTACCATATGCTGAAGACACAGGCAGCAACTTTTACAAAAGAGAGGACGGAGAGAGGAGGCTGTATGTATACTGGCCTGCTAAACTGTACGGCCCAGGAAACTGTACATGTATTTTGGACATTTATTCCGTGCTCCAGAAGAAAATGCATACGCAAACTTATAGTATCTCAATTAAGTTTATTTTATGATACTGACAGGAGTTTTATTTTGGAAAACTACCGGATTCTGTTTACAACATTCGTCTGTCTTGATGCATCATGAAACTTTAAGGAGTTTCTCAGACCCCTTAGGTAGTAGCCCAAAGCTAAAGAGCTGATAAAAACCAAGCAATAAAAGGTATTTGGAAAGTTTCTTTGGGGAGAATAGAGTCAGTGGCCGGCTGCCTCGGTCCCGTTTAGGCCTGACCAGAGCTCTTCTAGGGCCCGCGTTTGGGGGTGGGGGCCTGGACTTGCTCCGGGGGGGGGGCGACGCTTTCTGGCTCCTCTCTCTCTGTGTGGGGTGGGTGGTGCTGGGCCTGGGGTGTCAGCGCCTCTGGGGATGGGGCCCCTGGGCTCGGTGGACCTGGCCCCTATGCTGGGGGGGGCCTGGGGGACAGCTGTTTGACCACCGGGGGACAGTCTACCAGCTGTCCCCAACTTACCCCCTTCCTCATATAACCTCATATTAGGTCGAGGGGGTGGCGGGTTTAGCCTGCGATGCACCTTGGGGGGGGGGGGGGGGGGTACTTGGCAGTGGCCCCCCTCCTATGGTTGCCGTATGGAGTGGGCCCCCCCTCTTTCGGTTTTATTTGCACCTTAGACATGTAGGGCCCTTGGTAGGGGGGGTGCTTGGACATCACTGCCAGCAAGCAGCAGATGTCCTCCTGGCACCCTACCCGCCAATTTTAACCGCACCTTAGACATTTAGGGCCCCTTGGTGGGGAGGGTGAGGGGACATCACTGTGAGTAATCAGGAGATGTCCCCTTAGTGCCCTGCCCGCCAATTTTAACTGCACCCCCCTTAGTACACACACCCCTACCCCCTCAATATACACATCCCAACATAAACACACCGTGTCCCTTGGGTGCCGGTTTCCTGGGCCCCGCGGTGCTCTCTCCGCACGGGGGTGGGTGGGGGTGGGGGGTCACATTACACCTGAGCCGGGGGGTTCGTGTCCCTGGGGGTTGGGTTCCGGTCCTTGCCCCTGAGCGCTGGGCCCCGCCAAATTTCCAACTGTGGCCGAGCCTGGTCGGGCCATGTTTACAACACCCCTTGTGGGCCCCCTTTTTTACCGGGGTGCCCCACTCCTGGGCGGGGTGGCGGCCCCCTGCCTTGCTCCTCCCTGGATCAACCGTGGGCCGGGTGGGTGGCTGCCTGGAGTGGGGAGCGGGTCTTCCTTGGGGGGTCCTGGCTCGTACCTGGGTTTGGGGCGGGGGGGGGGGGGGTGCCCGGAACTCCTGGGTAGTGATGGGGTGCTCATCTGGGGCTGTGGGTGCCCTTCTCCGGTGGGGCCCTGCGTTGGGCTCTCCCGGCGCGGCGGGGGGGGGCTGCTCTCCTGGTTGGGCTGGGGCGGCGCTCTCTTTCCCCCTATGCCTCCCTGCTCTCTGGCTCTGTGGGCCTCGCAGCGGTCCTGCCGGCCCTGGCCTTGGTGGCGGATTTGGTCGCCCGGGGGCGGTTATTCCCTGCCCGCTGCCGTGTGGCGTTGGGGGGGTTCCAGCTGCCGCTGCTGCTGTGGCGGGGGTCTTGGTGTGGGGATGGCTGGGCACTCCCCTTCCTTCTTTACACATTCCTCCATCCATTTTAGAAGAACATAAACACTCACCTGAGCACAGGTGTTAGCTCACCTTTGGACTAATAGTTTGCATGATTGAATGAATGAAAGATTTCACACTAGTTGGTTTAAAGGCATAAGTATGCGTGTGTGAACACTATCTGTTTTGTGTACATGTTGACATGTGTACATTTTTTTCAGCCAGCAGGGGCCTGTTTCAGAAAGGAGGTTCAACCAACTCTGAGGTTGAACTTGAACTCTGAGTTGGTCAATCGGGAGATTAACAACTCTGAGTTTTCTGTTTCAGAGAAGCTGATCGGAGTTAGGTCAATCAACTCTGAGTGGACTGATTCGGAGGTGAGCGTGCGCACCGCGTCTATAAGAAGCCATTATCAATGGAGCGCAGATATCACGAGTCACCATGGCAACCGTGAAAAAAAGAGGTCTGCGTATTTTTCGCCAGCTGAACTTGACGTGCTGCTACAGAGTTACAGTGAATATGAGCACATATTCTGGAAGAAAAGCAACACCGCTGCATCTGCAAAACAGAGACAGTTAGCGTGGGAAAACATAGCTGCTCAAGTTAATGCCTAAGTTTGCATTTAAATCATTGTTATAAAATATTGACTGTAATAATTTTTTAAATAGCGTAAGGAGTGAAATAAAAAATGGCGATATTTAGGTGTCCTTTTGAAGTGTCATTCCTGGTGTAAATGCATGAAATGCTGCATAGTGAACAGAACCAATCTGGGGGGGGGGGGGGGGGGGGGGGATGCCTTTAACGTCGGTAATGTTTTGTTAACTTTCCCCTCTAGCAAACGTTGGTCAGTTTAATATTAATACATGCAACTGTGTTTTTAAAAGTGAACTTTTGTCTACTGTTGAACCTTTCGCTGCACGAAGACTTCTCCTTTCTTTTCTCTCGTCTTTCCGACCGACCGTGGTCAGAAGCGCAGGGGAGATTTCCTTCAGGGCCGAAGGGAATTCTCCTTCGGGGTTCACTTCCCGTTGGAAACCCTCAACCTCCAGAGCGGATTAAGAATGACTCCAAAACAGTTATTCTGGGAATGACACCTTCCCTTTATTTAACTAAGTCCGTCCTCCGAACACACAATATATTCCACGCACACACCTCCGCTCCTTGCTCACCCCCCCCCCCCATCTGCACCTGCAATCGCCCCTCCCCTTGTCTCTCGTGGATCGCACCCCGCTCAGCACACACACGCTGCAACACTACCCTTGTATTGATCAAGCGGTATAGGTGTATGTGGGATTAAGAAAGTAAGCAGTGCTAGCAAATTGTGTTTCCATAAAGTAATTGTTACATTAATCTAATTCAATGTCCCTGATTTCATTTTCACGTAGATGCAATCCTGCAGGAATTAAAAGAACATGGCAGCAGCTAAAAGTGAAAAAGAAATCGAGTCTTCTCAAAATCCTCGTACGAGGTAAATATAATGTTCTATGAATTAATGCAGCCTCCTCGTCTATTGGGTCCTCCAAAAAAGAACAAGCCATTCTTGTCACTTAGACCGTCTCTGTGTGACGGACATTTGGGCAATGAAGGTTAAAGCGAAAAATACCGCTTCGTCTTTAAAAAGGGGAGGGGACCGGCAGAAACTTCGAGTTTGGAGAATAAAACCTGCTCCCGAGCAGGTTAGGTTCACAGCATAAGTAACCATGGATACTGACTCCGAGTAGAAGTTACCTCTCTTTCAGAAACGGGTTTGACTTACTCTGCTTTCTCTGGTTTAACAAACCTCCCATTCTGAAACGGAAAACCCAGGGTTTCCCTGATTTCAGGGTTAATGCACTCAGAGTTTACACTTAACCTCCTTTCTGAAACAGGCCCCAGGTGTGTTGATAACATTTGAGTGTGTGTGAACAGGCCCCGCCCTTTTTGTACTACATTTGAACTTTACCGTAATGATAAACAACCAGTAAACTTGTTGCTTTATGCTGCTTCATTGTCTTATCCCCCCTCCCCTCCTATTATCACCCTCCTACCCCCCCCCTCTCTCTCTAACATCCCTCTCTCTTCTTCCCCTCTTTCCTTTTCTGTCCGGTCCAACAACAAAGATTTTCAAACATGATTGAAATTAATAAAGTTTGGCCTCAATAACAAAAGGGGTTTATTAATATTCTGACATACCTTTGGTTTGTCTGAAGATTAATAACCCCTCTTGTTAAAGTAAAATATGTCCAACACAAGAGGCCCTCAGTTCTCATCTGCCTGCCCAGCTGTTGGACAGTACAAGTTAAAAAAAAAAAGAAGAGAAAAGAATCAGTGAGGAAACTGAAGAAGAACCTTCAACTACAAAGAAACATAAAGGTGCTGTTTACAGACAAAACCTGGAGTTTTCCTCCAAAGACGGATTTATGGAGACAGTTGTTCTCACGGACCAGAAGCTGCTCTGCCTAAAATGCAGCGACTGACTATTGATTGTTTCACACACGCAGAAAATAAAGATGCAGACATGGTGGATTCATGTTTATTATTATACTTAGAAAATACCAGTTTTATGACAGTTGAGTCATTTTATTTTTTTCAATTCAATTTTATTTGAATAGCCCAAATTCACAACAACAGTCGTCTCGATGGGCTTCGTATCGGTAATTGAAAAAGTGAAACATGAACTCAAAAGGATCACGAATACATAGAGTTCAATAGAAAAATACTAAAATGAACTAACAAACTGACTAAGCTATACTGGCATCCCTGCATAGACCCCCCTTGGCGGTAAGGAAAATCTCCTAAAAAAACGGATTCCGGAAAAAACGAAGAAACCTCTGGGGTGCCCACATGAAGGAGGGATCCTCCCCCAGGACGGACAGGCGATTTACCTGAAATCTTAGAGAAGAATTAACTTATCTAAATCTACAACTACATATATAAAAGTCCAGCAGACGAGCTTCATCCAGCCGTGGTTGTGGGGACAGTCAAAGGCGCGAGTCGAGCCGGAGACAGGAACCACAGCCAGGTGTAGGAGCAGGAGCAGAGACGAGGTACTCGGTCAGGTACAGAGCAGAGACGAGCCAGAGATGAGCCAGAGGCAGGATCCACAGCCAGGTGTAGGAGCAGGAGCAGAGACGAGGTACTCGGTCAGGAACTGGAGCACGGATGAGCCAACTGGAATTTTGCTTTATTTATTCATCACACCTTAAAAGTTGGATGCAGGTAAAGTTAGAGTTCAGTTGTTAGCATCCTCTTTGACATCAAAGAGAAAATCTTCATCACAAAGTCCAAGTTTAAACCAGAGATTCACTGAAACAAAGTTGTTTCTGATTTGTGGAAACTCGTAAAAAGAACATTTATGAATTTTCCTACAGCAGGGGGGGATTAGGCGTTTGTCCAGAAACTAGAGCACAGAAAATATTTCTGTGTTATCCCTTGTGCTGTCTTAGATGACCCCACCCTTCAGTTGACGTGTTCTCCCTACCATGACAAAGGTGGGTAAAGGTGGAAAGATTTCATGTAATCCATGGACACCAGTGAAGATCACAGATCATTGAAGAAAAAAGGTTCAGAGCACTGTCTAGTGGGTCTAGATGACCCAACTCCCAACGTTAAAGTGTCTAGGATAGCACAAGGGTTACAAAGAGACACAGTTAATCAGGATTTATGTCAAAACTAAATATGATAAATCTTTTTACCCTGAAAGATGATCTGAGCTCTCAATATTGTAATGGTTTTCTATGAACAAAAAACTGTAATGTTGCTTTTATTGAATTATTTACAAATCAGAAACAAATCAACTTTGTTTCACTGAATCTTTGTTGTCTGTAAAAAATATATTTATTTTTTTAAAAGTCTACTAATGTTTTCAGATTTAAAACAAAAATTCTTGAAGTAGCATTTTGATTTGAAAAATAGTTTTTTCAGAAACTGGAAGGTTAAAAATATTAAGACATACAGTTCTTTCCGTTCAGACCGGTCTGTGAAAATACTGTCTGACATTAAATCGGTCTGCGGCCTGAAACGGTTGGAGAGCACGGCCTTAACTGTTACAGTTTGACACAAAACAAATGCAAGGATTCATTAAATCATTCTCCTGGTTCTCTGTTTACAGGATCATTGTACAAATGAAATGTTTGTACGTTTTTGAAAAATTGCTTTCCAAATCTTTTTAGTTCATCAGTTTTTTTCTGAAAACTTCTTGGAAATGAACTTTTAAGTTCTTGTTCTTCTTGTGTGAGCCAGTTTGTGGTTTTCAACCTTTGTTCATTCCAGATATCAAATGTTTTTGCATCTGGTCATTTTTATTGACACAACAGAATGGATTTGATGTCACACCGCTATCTCACAGCAGAGGGCACCCTGGACTTGGTCATTACTCATAACTTGTCAGTGAGTTCTTGGCTGTTAACACAGCTGTCTGAACACCACCTTACTGTTTTTTTTTTTCATTGCTTTAGAAATCATTGCTTTTAAGTCACTGTTGCACATTCTGATGCCTAAAGTTGCAGTCAGTCCAATTAGGGTTAGTGTCTCTGGCAAACTACTGAATCAATGTTATCTGGATTTATAAGATTACAGTTTAAAGTAAAACAGGTTTTAATCAAATGTCATACCATGGTCTGGTCCAATTCTGATTGGCTTAGGGGCTGTCCAGTAAAAATAAATAATGTACACCTAAATAGGAAGTTCTGGTCACATTGCATGAATGTTCTATATTATTACCCGGGCCTGAACACCGGAACAACAGAATATTAGAACATAAAGGTGGACAGTTTATCACAACAGCATGACAGTAGAAAAGATGGATCTCTTTCACATTTACCATAAACAGCAATGATGCCTTTCATTATAAATAGTTGCTCTCTGTATTTCTGCCTTGCTTAGTTTATTGCACGATACAGAGTAAATACATATTCATAAATAATGAAAGAAATGTTTGTTGATGACTATTTAATGATAGATATTTATTCAAAACAATCTAAGAAACTACTTGCACTGTAAACCCGAAACTTAATTCTATACAATCGAGTACATTTTATCTGTATGAATGAGTTTGGTAGTAATACTTAAATTATATGAGTATAAAACTAGTGTTTGAGACACTGAGTTTACTCCCCATGGTTAGTTTAATCACCTTACAACAGTGGAGTTCTACTTGAAGCCACACCCTGCCCTGTTGTGATTGGCTCAAAATGTAACTTAGCATTCGAGTCAGGGCTCCTCGTTTTCCAGGTGCAGATTAGTTCTTATTAGATTACGTCTTCTATGTCTGAATTATATGTTCCAGTAAAGTCTATGTTCTTTGAGAAATAAGGCGAGTTATTTTTTTCTATTTATGGACCTTCAGTCATTTTAAACTGCAGGAACTTTCTTTTTCTGTCTTTTTCCCACAAAGATATAAAACAAATGTTATGATATTTAAAATGGTCCTAAATGGCAAGAGAAGAAAAAAAATACAAATGTATCATCGATCAATTTTAGAGATGCATTGTGTGCTGATTGATGAAGATTTTGAATAAAAATGTAAAGATTCCACGGTTTTGGAATTGTACATTCAGACAGCACTAAAAATGGCGAACAAACTGTAGAGTAATTAGGGTGATAATTTGGACGCGACCTGGGTTAATAAAGCACTTGTTGTTTTGTTTGTTTTTCAGTTTTTCCAGCAATTTTCTTTGTCCACTTTTCCTCCACCTGCAGTGATGTCCTGTCCACCGGTTATTGAGCTGCTGGACCCGTGGCCTGCTGTGAAAATAGAGTCAGAGGTAATATGGATCAGCCCTCCTCTTAACTCTTGTGCTATCCTAGGCACTTTAACATTGGGAGTTGGGTCATCTAGACCCTCTAGACAGTGCGCTGAACCTTTTTTCTTCAATGATTTGTGATCTTCACTGGTGTCCATGGATTACATGAAATCCTTCACCTTTATCCACCTTTGTCATGGGAGGGAGAACACGTCAATGTAAGGGTGGGGTCATCTAAGATAGCACAAGGGTTAAAATGAAAATTATGATCCTTACTCATTTGGCATCTATGTGCTGCTTTATAAATTGGTGAAATTTTTTTTTTCTTTTCATTTTTAATTGGAGTCTGTTGTTGCATTTTCTCCTCCTGCTGTTGTTTTTATTCAGGTGTATGCAGAGTTTCAGCAGACTACAAGTCAGGACCTGCCTAACGCTTTTTATGCTGAACTTGACCATCATCTTCCTCGACTTCTGACCATATTGAGACAAAAGGCATTAAAAGCTGGGGGGACTGCAGGTCCTCTGGCAGAAATTTTATAAAAGCACGATGAGCAGGTAAATCAATTATTTGATATCTCAAGTTTATCCAGTAGTGATGACTGTTTTACTGTTTTGTTTGAGGGTTTTTTCTTCTTCTTTTGACAATTAGCTTGATTTTTTTTACCCCTAATATTGCATTTTGTCCATTTTATATTTGCCATTTGTCTGATTGCATTGACGATGTGAATAAATTGACAAAAGCTTTGTTAAGTAAATTGACTTTTTTTATGTAAATCCAGGACATTTACACCAAGCGCACTCCTGTTCTTCACGCTTTGCCTGTTTATCTGCATGAGGATGTCTGGAGTTTTGAAAACTTGCACAGTGAGTTTCTTTAAGTAACAAATAGACACTACTGTTTATTATGTAAATGGTTCATTGTCATTTGGTTTAGTCTGTACAGTTTTCATAAATGGTCTGTTTTCTTTGGTGTCGCTTCATAGGAATTGAATCGTCATAATGTTCCCTGTGATAAGATCTTCAGTAAGACAAACTTGAACAGTATTAGTTCATTAGCTTATGTCTATTTCACTGCATTTCGATTCTCTGGTAAGTTGATTGATTTGTGTGTAGAACAGGTGTTTTCTGTTTATCATTATAGAGGGATTGTATTTTAACAGGACTCTCTTAAATAAAGATACACTACATTTTCTGTTGATTTGGTTATGACTGGCATCTCTGTTTTTCTTTTTTTTAAATGAATTCAGGATGAGTCTGATGAGCCAGAGCTTGATGGTGTCGCCGTGGGGCTTCTTACTGTCATCAATGACCATAGTCCAGTGCACTACGCGCCTGTAAATATCCCTGTTGTGATGAAGTGGTCAGCTTCCCCAGATTGGGTGATGCTTTCTTGGTGATGTTTGGACTCATCTATGCAATGCACCTCAAATATCCCAAAGCACCGACCAACACATTTGAATTTACATCTAGAAGATGGTAAACTACCACCCAGGTTGCAGACCCTCAAAAATGACTTGATGATACATAAGTAAAACCAAGTTGAAATAAGGAGGCATAAAGCAATAGTTTTCTCCCTTTGTCTTAATAAAGCCTCAAAAATATGACACTACTCTGCATTTGTTCAGGCAGTAGCTCAAAGTTCACACTGTATTGGTGTTTTTATTAAGCGTAATTTTCTTTCATTTCAACTTGCACAGGAGAGAGTGAGCAAATAATACTGTTAGGCTGATGTTTATAACATTGCTCTTTATTTAATTTACCGTTACTCATTGTTTTTTAGGCAATCATTTTTCTAAAAATATTTAAGTTTAGAGTTTACTGACTCAAATGTGATGACATGTACAAGAAGGTAACTAATAAAGATGAAGTTCTATTAAGATAAATTTATGTTGTTGTGGATAAGTCATGCAAACTTATTCCTGTGGCTTGAAAACTCCAAACTGCTGAGTCATAGTAACTGATGACAATGAAGTTGTCTTAACAGGAAAATGTCAGTCATTTTTAATGCTAATATTTGATTTAACACTTTTAATTAAACTGTTATCAAAAAATAAGTAGCACATAATTAAAAATTTTCTGTTATGGAAAAATCTGTGTTGAGTTTGCATGCGTGGGTTCTCTCCGGGGTCTCCGGCTTCCTCCCACTGTCCAAAAACATGCTACATAGGTTAATTGGCAACTCTAAATTGACCATAGGTGTGAGTGCGGGAGTGAATGGGTGTGTGAGTGAGGACATTCTACCCTGCAACAAACTGGCGACTTGTTCAGGTTGTCCCCCTGCCTTCGCCCACAAGTGGCCGGGATAGGCTCCGGCAGCCCCGTGACCCCGAAAGGGATAAAACGGTATAGAAAATGAATGAATGAATGAATGAATGAATGAATGAATGAATGAATGAATGAATGAATGAATGAATGAATGAATGAATGAATGAATGAATGAATGAATGAATGGAAAAATCTGACTTTTAAGTGAATCAACTTAAAATAATTGTGGCAAATGAGTTTTGGTAACTTGTTCGGGTTTACATGCAGCATGCAGCTTAGTTCCTCTTGGCATTCTGGGTAGTGTAGTCAAATCAAGTTCATGACAGCTTTTATGCACAATATAATTTGTTGGACCTCTGGGTCTGAAAAATACAGCACATATGTTGTAAAATCAAAATGTTCACAAATGTTTTAGTATTTTTCAGATTGTATCGATTCATATGTAAACACCAAAAAAGTAAACTAAAGGCCCGTACACACCGGGACGAATATTCGCCAGGCGTTATTCGCCAGCGTTTTTCGCCACGTTTTTTGTGTTCACACCCAGGCGATTTTCGCTGACGATGAGCCGAGCGAACATGCAATTTCCTTCCCTGACATTAGATGGCACTTAATGTAAACAGAAATACTCCTGTACACAAGGTGGCGCTGCGCAACTTTACGCTTCTTAAAGTCTCTTTTCACTCAGAAGAAGAGAGCAAGTATTTACGCGCTTGTCAGAATCAAACAAAGAAAACATGAATATTTCAAGCACCAGTAGCTCCAACTGGTGCTTGGTTCAGGGATATTTTAGAATGTCCGTCATTATTGCTTCGCGGCTGTGTAGACGCTACTTGGCGTCTATCTTCTTCGCTGGTATGTGTGCTCAGCAAGGCAGTTTTGTGTTTGAGCGCCCCCAAGTTGTGTTTTACTGTAACTTCAGAAGCTCCAGACACGTGTGCAAAAGCGGCATTCTCATTGGTCGAATAGATTTCGACGCGATGCGTCGAAAAAAAAAAACGAACCCGAGGCGTTTTTTTTTTTTTGACGCTTTGGCGCTTGGCGTTTTTTCGCCTCGGTGTGCACACTCTCATTGGTGCCCTTTGTTTAGTCACGAGGCGTTAAACGTCGGCGAAAATCGCCGGCGAAATTCGTCCCGGTGTGAACAGGCCTTAATGCTAATCTAGCCACAGGGGTTGCAAGCCAGTTGCCTCTGTGCCGGTCCCAAGCCCGGATAAATACAGAGGGTTGCGTCAGGAAGGGCATCCGGCGTAAAAATTGCCAAAATAACCATGCGAATCATCCACAACACTTTAGACATACCGGATCGGTCGAGGCCCGGGTTAACAACGACCGCCACCGATGCTGTTAACCTACAGGGTGTCGGTGGAAATTTGACTACTGTTGGTCGAAGAAAGAGGGGAGGCAGAAGGGTCCGTGGCCAGAGAGAGAAGGGAAAAGGAAGGAACATAGGTTTGAGAATAGGGACTCTTAACGTTGGCACAATGACAGGGAAAGGAGAGAAGGAAGGTAGATGTACTGTGTGTGCAGGAGACAAGGTGGAAGGGCAGCAAGGCACGTAGTATTGGAGGAGGATACAAACTGTTCTATCATGGTGTTGATAGGAAGAGAAACGGGGTAGGTGTGATTCTGAAGGGGGAGTTTGTAAACAGTGTTCTAGAGGTGAAAAGAGTCTCAGATAGGATGATGAGCCTAAAGTTAGAAATTGAAGGGGTGATGGTGAATGTAGTCAGTGGGTATGCGCCACAGGTTGGCTGTGAGTTAGAAGTGAAGGAGAGATTCTGGAGTGAGTTGGATGAGGTCATAGAGAGTTTTCCCAGAGGAGAGAGAGTTGTTATTGGAGCAGACTTTAATGGGCATGTTGGTGAGGGCAACAGAGGTGATGAGGAGGTGATGGGCAGGTTTGGTGTGAAGGAAAGGAATCTGGAGGGACAGATGGTGGTGGACTTTGCGAAGAGGATGGAAATGGCTGTAGTCAACACTTACTTCCAGAAGAGAGAGGAACATAGAGTGACATACAGAAGTGGAGGTAGGAGTACTCAGGTGGACTACATCCTATGCAGACGAGGTCATTTGAGAGAGGTTATTGACTGCAAAGTGGTGGTAGGAGAGAGTGTAGCCAGACAGCACCGCATGGTGGTGTGTAAGATGACTCTGGAGGTCAGGAAGAAAAAGAGAGGGAAAACAGAAAAGAAGACCAAGTGGTGGAAGCTACAGAATGAAGAAACTTGTGAGGAATTTAGGCAGAAGTTGAGGCAGGTCCTGGGTGGTCAGGATGAGCTTCCAGAGGACTGGGAAACTACAGCAGAAATTATCAGGGAAACAGGTAGGAAGGTGCTAGGTGTGTCATCTGGAAAGAGGAAAGACGGTAAAGAGACTTGGTGGTGGAATGAGGAAGTACAGGAATGCGTCCAGAGGAAGAGGTTGGCTAAAAGGAAGTGGGATGTAGAAAGGACTGAGGAAGGTAGACAGGAGTACAAGGAAGCGCAGCGTAGAGTGAAGAGAGAGGTGGCAAAGGCCAAACAGAAAGCTTACGATGAGCTATATGACAGGTTAGACACAAAGGAAGGAGAGAAGGACTTGTACAGGCTAGCCAGACAGAGAGACAGAGATGGGAAGGACGTGCAACAGATAAGGGTGATTAAGGACAGAGATGGAAAGGTGCTAACAACCCAGGAGAGTGTACAGAAAAGATGGAAGGAGTATTTTGAGGAGCTGATGAACGTGGAAAATGACAGGGAAAGAAGGGAGGAAGATGTGGTTGTTGTGGAGCAGGAAGTAGCAGAGATTGGAAAGGATGAGGTTAGGAAGGCTCTGAAAAGGATGAAGAGCGGAAAGGCCGTTGGTCCTGATGACGTACCTGTGGAGGTATGGAAGTGCTTAGGAGAGACAGCAGTGGAATTTCTAACGAGGTTGTTCAATAGGATTTTAGAGAGTGAGAAGATGCCTGAGGAATGGAGGAGAAGCGTTCTGGTTCCGATCTTTAAGAACAAGGGTGACACGCAGAACTGCAGCAACTATAGAGGAATAAAGTTGATGAGCCACACAATGAAGCTGTGGGAAAGAGTAGTGGAAGCCAGGCTTAGGAAGAAGGTGGAGATTTGTGAGCAGCATTATGGTTTCATGCCCCGTAAGAGCACCACTGATGCCATTTTTGCTTTGAGAATGTTGATGGAAAAGTACAGAGAAGGTCAGAAGGAGCTGCATTGTGTGTTTGTAGATTTAGAGAAGGCGTATGACAGGGTGCCTAGGGACAGGGCTCGACATAGCCATTTGTCCGCTGGCCCGGTCCTGTTTTTCGAGCAGTGCGGACCACAAGACTTTACTTTTCACTTGTCCGCTCGGGCCACTAAAATATTTAACGGTTTATATATTCTTCACCTTTTTCAATAAAGTAAATTTTGCGAAAACGTGTAGATTTACCTCGTCTTCATAATTTAGTTTTTCTGCTAGTCCTGTGTTCAGACTTCAAGGGTTTCTATGGGAAACCTTTGATCACTTCTCCTTCTCTCCCGCCTGCGCGCGCTCGGCCTTCACTGCCGAGCACCACGCGGCACGCGCTCACTACTTTTTTTTTTCAAACTTTATTGATTGTAACAATTCAATACAAAACAATGTTAAACAGCAACAACGAAGGCACAAGCCAGTGGGTTATTATTACATTTGATTATAAATCCGACACCGTCACTGAAGAGAGACTGAAGCATGTCAGAGATGTGGAAGACATGGCAGGAATAGATAGGAATATGTTAGATGGAGTAATGGGTGGAATTAGTAGTATGGACAGCAAGATATTTAATGAATGCATTGAAGATGAAACTGTATCCACTAAGCTTTAAGCTGAATGTCAAAGAATCAAAGGCAACTCCAAATACCTGAATCTCAGACTCAAAAGCAGTAGAATGTTAAACTACTTAATTTTGTTTTTCTTTACAACACTGTAAGCAGTAAGTATTTCTAGTTAGCTGAATGATCTCAGTTAGACCTGCACAATATGAGGAAAACTCGCGATATGCGATATCAGAGATTAAAATTGCGATAACGATATAATTTGCGGTATATAAACAAACAGCAAAATAACCAAATAACCATTCCCAGTTTAAAAATTATACTCCAAATGACCCACGTTGACATAGGTTACAAACATCTAACATAACAGGGCTCCATCTGATTGATCAACAATGTGAAGGCGTCCATCCGATTGGTCAAATGCATTAAGGGATTTATTTGATTCGTTAAATGGTTCAAGCTGCCATTAGATTGTTTTAACACATTTAAGGTTTATGATTTATTGCGATATTTGCCGTTAGAAGCACCATGAAAACTTCTGAACTAGTGTTACCTACTAAACTGCAGTGTTCTCTTCAAAACATCTGAAACAGACTAGAGCAGATTTAAGTTTGATATGGTCTATTTTCAGTCATTGAAAAGTGTAGAAATAAGTGATGTCACCAGAATGCACCAAATTGTACCATATTAAAAGTTTCCGGGGGGGCATGCCCACAGACCCCCCTAAAGTTGCAAGCACCTGCGGAGCGGCGGGTCCCGCTATGCGCGGTGTCGGGCCAGTAACTTTCAGGCAGGGCCAGTAAGTTTCAAAAACTACTGGCCCTGTGGGCCAGTGCAAATTTCTGGGCTATGTCAACCCCTGCTAGGGAGGAGCTGTGGTACTGTATGAGGTCGTCTGGAGTGGCAGAGAAGTATGTCAGAGTAGTTCAGGACATGTATGAGAGAAGTATGACGGTGGTGAGATGTGCTGTAGGTCAGACAGAGGAGTTCAAGGTGGAGGTGGGACTACACCAAGGATCAGCTTTGAGTCCTTTTTTGTTTGCTATGCTGATGGACAGGCTGTCAGACGAGGTAAGACAGGAATCTCCCTGGACAATGATGTTTGCGGATGACATTGTAATTTGCAGTGAGAGTAGAGAGCAGGTGGAGGAACAGCTAGAGAGGTGGAGGTTTGCTCTGGAAAGAAGAGGCATGAAGGTCAGTCGTAGTAAGACAGAATACATGTGTCTGAACGAGAGGGATCAAGGTGGAAGCATTAGGCTACAGGGGGCTGAGGTGAAGAAGGTGCAGGAGTTTAAGTACTTGGGGTCAACAGTTCAGTGTGATGGGGAGTGTGGAAAAGAGGTGAAGAGGCGAGTGCAGGCAGGTTGGAGCGGGTGGAGGAAAGTGTCAGGAGTGTTGTGTGACAGAAGAGTGCCAGCAAGACTCAAAGGAAAGGTGTACAAGACAGTGGTGAGACCAGCTCTGCTCTATGGGTTAGAGACGGTAGCAGTGAGACAGAGACAAGAGGCTGAGATGGAGGTAGCGGAGATGAAGATGTTGAGGTTCTCCTTAGGAGTGACCAGGTTAGACAGGATAAGGAACGAGTACATCAGAGGGACGGCTCATGTTGCCTGTGTTAGCGACAAAGTCAGAGAAGCCAGACTGAGATGGTTTGGACATGTTCAGAGGAGGGACAGTGGATATATTGGTAGAAGGATGTTGGAGATGGAGCTGCCTGGCAGGAGGGCAAGAGGACGGCCAAAGAGGAGATACATGGATGTCTTAACAGAGGACATGAAGTTGGCTAATGTTAGGGTAGAAGATGTCCATGATAGAGTGAGGTGGAAAAGGATGATTCGCTGTGCCGACCCCTGATGGGAAAAGCCGAAAGAGAAAGAAGAAAAAGTGAACAGGCCTTACTGCTAAAGTCACATGCCGTGTAACCTAGCAACAGACTGTGACATCACTGATATCAGAGAGCCCCACTTTATAAGGTGCTTAGCTACACGGTTAACCCACAACACTCGATCGACCTCTAAAGTAAAGCACAAGTTTTGAGACTATGGAAAGGTTTTCCGATTGACTCAGGTTTTTGTGTAATAAACAGCAAACGATCACGGACAAAGATTCTGCCATGGACAATCCAAAATATACTGGTAAATGAGTCCCGGCAAAACTTTTAGTTACATGTTTGCTTTGTAAAGATGCTAAAGTTTGGTTTTTATGATAACATTTTAACTCGTCCTGCTTTTCCAAACAAGTTGAGAGGAAGACCAGTCCTGAAAAAAAGAACCAAAAAGTGACGTTCCCTGTGCCAATTGAAACTCCTGAGTCTGAGCCTACAAAACCCTCTACCAGCACCCAAAACAAACCCCCAGTGAGAAAACTCAAGAAAACAAGACAAAGAGGAAGAAGAAATAATAAAGCCAAAGAAGAGGAAAACTCCTCTGAAAGGTAAATAAGCTGACACAGACCCCACACAACACAGAATAAGTCTAATTTTGGGGCGACAGTGGCTCAGGTGGTTGAGCGGGTCGTCCAATGGCCGAAGGGTTGGCGGTTCGATCCCCGCTCCCACCAGCCAAAATGTCGTTGTGTCCTTGGGCAAAACATTTCACCCTCCTTGCCTCCAGTGTGGCTCCACTGGTGTGTGAATGTGTATGAATGATCCCGGTGATGGTCAGAGGGGCCGTAGGCGCGAAATGGCAGCCACGCCTCTGTCAGTCTGCCCCAGGGCAGCTGTGGCTACAACAGTAGCTTACCTTCACCAAGTATGAATGAGGAGTGAATGAATAATGGACACACTGTAAGCGCTTTGGGTGTCTTGAAAAGCGCAGATAAATCCAATCCATTATTATTAAAATGGACAGACTGGATTGTGCTAACTACCGGCCAGTTAGTGTTTTAAACATCAAATAAAAACCATTCACTTCTATAATATCAAGGAGATTGGAAACAATTCTCCCACTGCTGATACATAAGGACCAGACAGGATTCATTAGACAAAGACAGACACAGGACAGCATCAGGAAAGCACTAAACATAATTCATCAAGTTGTTCAACAAAAACAGGAGACACTAGTGATAAGCCTGGATGCCGAAAAAGCATCTGACTGAGGTGGACGTTTTTATACAAAGTACTCGACAAATTTGGCTTTCACAAATCAATTATTGAAACAATGTCAATGTTATATAACAAACCCGACTGCCAGGATTAAAATCAATGGAGACCTCACTGAGACGATAACCTTAGAGAGAGGAACTAGACAGGGATGTAACATGTCTGCCCTTTTATTTGCATTATATATTGAACCTCTTGGGCAGTGGATCAGGCGAAGAGCAGACATCAAAGGAGTAAAAGTTTCAGCAGAAGAACAAAAGCTTTCCTTATTCGCAGATAATTTAATGCTAACAATATCTCAACCTACAAAAACTCTACCCATAATTATGGAATCCCTCAAAGAATTTGCCACTCTGTCAGGATATAAAATTAATGTAAACAAGACACAGGTTTTACCTTTAAACTACAGCCCTCCTCAAAATATTAAAGATTATTACAAATGGGAATGGCAGGCAGACTCAATTAAAAATTTAGGCGTTACTCTGCACAAAGACTTTACAAAGATGTATGATGTGAACTATGGACCACTTAATACTAAACTAAAGTCAGATCTACAAAGGTGGAATGCGATACCATCTTTAGACCTTCACTCTCGGATTGACTCATTCATATTTTACCACAAATGTTATATTTATTCCAATGTTTGCCATTTCCCATTCCCCAAAAGCAATTTGTAGAATGGGATAAGATGTTTTCAAGATATATATGGAGAGG
Source organism: Oryzias latipes (assembly GCF_053564925.1). Lineage (NCBI taxonomy): Eukaryota > Metazoa > Chordata > Actinopteri > Beloniformes > Adrianichthyidae > Oryzias > Oryzias latipes. The sequence goes on along the minus strand of NC_136246.1, from coordinate 2,379,613 downwards.
TAAAAAACCCAGAATTAAATATAAAAACTTACAGTTAAAAACAGATCAAGGTGGCAGAAATCTCCCTTGTTTACATGACTATTTCTGTGCTGCCCAGCTGAGGCCTCTTATCTGCATGTGCTCTCCAGTCTACACTGCAGGATGGAAAGATCTAGAGCTGAAAACCTTTGAAAAAATACCATTAAAAGCTTTATTAGCTGATATCACTTTACAGGGGGAACTTCCTTTACAGGATGACCCCTTACTGAGTATGATGATTAAAACCTGGAATGACACAGTCAAGAAATGTAACTTGGTGGAAGACTCAAAAATTCTCAGATGGTGTGCATATGACTCAGAGTTCACCAACAAGTATGACGGTAGATTTAAGTTATGGATTACCAAAGGGCTAACAGATTACAACTCATTTGTTCATAAGGGAGTGTTTCAAACATTTGATACCCTAAAAGAAAAACACGGGTTAAATTCTGAAGATTTCTTCAAATATTTACAGGTCAGTAACTATTTCAATCAAAAAATTTAAATACCCACAGATGACCAGAAGTTTCTTAAAACTTTTAAGACATTAATAAAAGAAAATAATACGAAAATAACGAAAATAATTTCAAAATTATACAACAGTATCTTGACGCACAAGGGGGAGAACACGTACTATGTAAAGGAAAGATGGGAGCGAGAAGGAGGGCTCACTATCACAGAGGAGGATTGGGAACATGTATGTCAGAAACAATGGGTCACAAAAGGATCAAACATTTGGCGTGAATTCTGTTGGAAGAGCATAATGAGGTTTTTTACTACAGTCTCTCAGAAAAAATACCTAGGAAGTAGTAAATGTTGGAGATGTGGTAACAATGGAGCCAATCACTTCCATATATTTTGGGACTGTGTGGTTATCAAGAAGTATTGGTCTGACATACATGAACATCTGCAAAATGTGTTTTTTATTGTTTCCCCCTTGTCCTTTCAAAGTCTGTTTTTGAGTAAAATTGATGGCCTAGACAACAAAAATAAGAAACTGCTCTACATTTTACTGGCAGCCAGAAAGAAAGCAATAACCAGAAAATGGCTTAAACCTGAACAACCAACGACAGAGGACTGGATTGATGTGGTACAAGGAATTTATATAATGGAAAGAATCTCACACTCATTACAAATACAGCAAATACAGCTGGATGACAGAATATGTTAAGTCTGTAAGATCAGACTTTATCTGAAACTTCACTGAAATCATGTCATATCATTTATGTTTTGAAAATCCCTGCTTCCTCACATGTTCCTTTTTTATTTATTTTTGTTCTTTTTCATTTTTTTCATTAAAAACTGAGAAAGCAAGAACATTGTAATTCGTCAAAACAATGTACAATTTCTCATTGTCAGGAGCCGGCGGTTTTGGTGGGTGTTTTCTCACTTCCGGTTTTGGGCTTTTATTTTGTTACTTCCGTTCAGCGCCCATTGTCTCACTAGGTAACTTCACCGGTCATCACCGGCACCTGTCTGCTCACCTGTTTGTCATTCCCATTTGTGTATCTAAACCCTTGTCTGTTTGTTACTTGTCACTGGGTCGTTCTGTAAGTTCGCTTCAGTCATTTCGAGTTCAAGTGTGATTAAACCTTGTTTGCTTTTGAAGCTCTTTCGCTGTCCTGCATTTGTGTCCCGTTTCAACCCTGACAATCATGTGCTTTTTCAATAAAAAATTAATTTGAAAAAAAAAATGAAATCCAATAGTGAGCAAAATAAAAAGAGTTAACAGACAACACTTGAAAAGACAAATTTGAAAAAACGAATGGAATACATAACAAATGGAGCAAATGTGAAGATTTGAAAACTATCAAATGAAGTTCATGCAGGAAAATCGACTGTAAATGTTGAACCTTTTAGTTTTTTGGTGACTGAGAAGAGCAGCTACATTAGTTATAACTCTGCTGCCACTGGCTGGTGCAGCTCCTGCTCACTAGCTCATGGATGGCATCCTGACTGCAGCTTTCTGCATCCGCTCCTCATTTATGATCACTGCTGCATGAAAAGCTTGAAAAAATCATTAGGATGTATTTAACACAGCACACAGTTTTATTAGCTCACTCAAACACCACTGCAAAAACATGCTACATTGTTAAACATTAACTAGTTTATAACTTCATTATTATCAGTGGTTGTTATTTAATGTTTTCAAACTAGTGCATTTAAGGTGAATGAACTGCTGCAAGGGATATTCCAGACTCAAACCGATTAAAGTCAGATTCAGATTTGTTAATGTGCAACATCTCAATAAGCACCAAGCTGGAGTTGGAGAGAGAACCCACATTCTGGTCTCATGTTTACAGCCTCGTCTCATGGTTCCCCAGTGGCTCATTGCTCAATGCTGCTCGACACCTGATAGACCAGGATTAATCATTGCCGCCACAGAGGTACAGCAGTGTCTTCTGGTAGTAGCCGTTTGTGTCTTCCTGCACAAATCAAGCACACAGAGAGAAGAAGCTTTGAAATAACTCAACTGTATGAAAGATTCACTTCAGAAATGACTATTCCTTTTCCCTGTGCATGAGTTCATTTCACTAAGCGAGTGACGATGTGTGGCTAATGCAGCAGCGCCTGGATCTCTGGCACCTCCCCTCCACGTGCTGAATCCCTGAGCAACGCACCTTAAGTATTTTTCTTTTGACTTGTCAAATTCAATTCAATCAAAGTTACGAAACACTAAACAGTATTTCCCTCACACAACATGCACTGCAGCTTAGTATTCAGGGCCTTTCTCATTTCACCTGAGAAATTACAGATCAAATGCCTTGAAGATGGTGGACACTCTATCACCTCAGTCCAGGTGGTCTTCGTGGTTGGTTTGCACATCCTAACTGTTTTAAAGGCTTTAACCGGTGAGACACGAGTAAACATACCTTATCACCATTTGCATTAGCTTACATCCCTCGCATGATTCCTGCTGTTACTGTGTGAACGTGTTCCAAAAACTAGTAGGCCACGTCCTTTTCACTACAAAGAAATGAGCTGCACGTTAACACCTGATCTACCAAAGATGTGACAGAATTCACTGGTGGACAGAACACAATGCAAACATCTTCAACACAAGACGCAGAGCAGCTTTCCTTCTGTTCCGCTGAAAGCTTTAGGCTGTTCACTGGAGTTTTGATTTCAGGATTCCATAAGAAATGAAATCGGAAGAAAAGTGTACTCGAGGCAATTTCTAAAAACAAACCTTACATACAGAATGAGACTAACTTTTTCCAAAGATGTTCCAAATTCAAAGTGAGTCAACTGCTTTTTATCTGACCAAAGCTTTTACATCCTCTTCTTTCCTTCTCAATTTTCTAGTTTTCCACAGCCAGATCTCACACTTGCTTCTTATTACTTATCAGCAAATGTGTATTCTATGGCGGCAATCCATCCCTCACTCTTCAACAAACAAAAAGGGCCTCCAAGCCAACCGTTGGTGTGTGGTGCTGAGGAAAGCTCACTGCAGTGAGGTGGAAGCGGGAACAGAACCAGAAACCTCTTCTTGTCTTTCTGTCCATTCACTATTCTGTGGGATCCATCTGTGTCTTTGTGCTCAAAAAAGGTTGTCTTTGAACAGTGAACCAGTTTAAAGATTGATGTTTTTTAATCATTTAGAGGAGAACAGATATAAATATAAACGCAGCATCACATTAAAACCAACATACTGCTGATGTGAAGGTGTATGTGGCCAAGATTAGAAACTCCTTTATTACCACTGAAGGACTGGAGTCATTGTAGAATAATGTGGCAGGATGAGCTAATGGGGGCACGGGTGTAGTCGCTCTCATTCTGGTGCTGCTGATGAGGCCATCTATAAAATAGCTGCCTCTCCCTCAGTTCCTGGCTGAGACTGCCTCCAGTTCTGGGTTTCTGCTCCTCTGTCAGTGCAGGTCTTGTGGTGTCCTTTTGTTTTTACTGCAGTGATTGTCATAATTCCTCGTCACACAGCGAATCTGTGTGTGACAGGAAAAGGCGAAGTGGAGCTGAGGCCCCTCCCTTTAGGTGAAATCCAGCGCTGATCGGTATGGGTGATGTCTGCCTCTTCGCCCTGCATGTCCTCTGGTTGCTGAGGTAACGCCCTGCTGCCCGTCTTCTGGTTTGCCTCTGCAGTGTGTTTGGTGGAACCTGCTGCTTGGACGGGTTTTAATTTGGAGTGTTCAACAGGGTCTCTTTCATCCGCTCCGCTGGTCGGACGGGTCAGCTGCTGACAGTGGCACCTCCTCTCCCATCCCCCTTGTGGCCGACCACATGACTGCTCAGGCGCTCCTGGGACTTGGAGGCCTGTTTTGGGACTCATGACAATCCACCCCTCCCTGCCTACCTGCAACAGTGACTGACTGGTACACAAGTGGGAGTTCACTTGTTTGTGGGTTTTTTTGCTTTGGTTTTCACAATATATACCTGCATGTGAGTGGGGTGTTTCTGTTCTGTTTTGGGTTTTGTTGAGTACCAGCTCTGTTTCCAGGTGGGCTTGAGGCCCCTATTGTTTTTATTCTGTCTTTTAAACTAAATAGGTTAATCTATTACATTTGGAACCATGTCATCTGAGTCCCCAGTTTTATTAGTGTGCCTGAACCACTCATGTTGCCACACTAACAATACAATACTTTGTTTTTTCAATGACTCCCTGGTATGAGTATTAGTATTAGTATTGCATTATCCCCTGTTCTATCATATATGACCCCCACCCTTCCATTGACGTGTTCTCCCTACCATGACAAAGGTGGATAAAGGTGGAAAGATTTCATGTAATCCATGGACACCAGTGAAGATCACAAATCATTGAAGAAAAAAGGTTCAGAGCACTGTCTAGTGGGTCTAGATGACCCAACTCCCAATGTTAAAGTGCCTAGGATAGCACAAGGGCGAAACATAACTCGGAAAATCTCATGAGGAAAACTGCATTGAACTGCTGTGAGTGAAAAGATTACAGCATTAAATATAAACCAGCTTAGAAAGGAGGCTATTAAAAAAACTGCCTGTAAAAAGGTGAAAGCCAGAGTTACCTGGTGGTCAGGAGAAATAAGAACTTCTTCTTTTTTATATTTCTTTAGAAGCTGATTTGCATCAGCTATTAAAAAAAAAAAAAAAAAAAATTGTTTTGTTTTATTCTTGTCTTTCAGGAGGTCTACAGGAAGATTGCTTTGTGTCTTTTCTGAGGGAACATCTGCCCTGGGAAAAGGGATTCATTCGCAGAGAAATCTGAGAAAAGCTGGAGAGCTGTTTCATTATGCCCAAGGCGACAATTAAAGTCAAACTCTGATCCCCCCTCCATCAACGCGCAACATGAACAGCACATGCAAAGTGCCCCCAGCTGGCAGCTTAATGTCACATATAAAGAAAGACCAAGAGTGTTAGAATCAATCACACTGATGGTACTTTTCTAACAAAACATGTATTCTATTTCTAATGCCTATTAAATACTGAAAAAGGTATGATAACCAAGCTTGGGCTTAGATTTAGACTTTAGTTAGTTTTACCTGGATGGTGGAGTAAAGAGATGTTCCATACATCCTTTTGAAGCTTGCTTTGATATCCAGTAGGTCCTCCTCACTCCTCGAAACCATTACTCTGGTCAGAGTTTCGTCGTCTGTTCCAGCTCTCTAATCAGAAAAGAAACAAAACAATAAATAAACTAAAGGCAGCAAGTAAGCGGCTTCCAAGTGAGCTACATTATTGTCTTTCAGCCCAAATTATAAGCAAGTTGTGTTTTCACCCTAAGATCTTTAAATGAAAAATCTGTGTCTTCCAGACCTAATCAGGCTCCAAATCATCGTTCTCTGAATTTACCATGGACACTAAAATGTATGCTTTGTCACAAGAAATTATCATTTTTAATGGAGTTCATTATCTGTAAATATCTTTCACTTGAATGTACAAAAATAGCTGCCAGTTCTAGCAGAACTTCAGTCTTCTTGTCACTGTGGGGCTGGACTATCATACATACCCTCATGGACTTGTAAAGGGTTTCAGCAAAAAAGTCAGGAACACTCCTGGCACATTTCACTGTAAAAATAAAGTCTGTTATCTTTTTGAAAAGCCCAATCTGTACTGCAGTGAACTGAAACTATAGGCTGTTTCATGTGTGGTGTGACAAAAAATTCTTACCAACAGCTAGCAGTAAATTCTCCAAATTCCCAGTAGTTTCACTTTTAATACTGTCCTCTATGTCGCAGCCAGAGAGCTTCTTGTAGGCAGCAAACACTAAAGGAAACAAAACAAACTTAATGACTCCTCAAAAACCTTGTGGGAATAGAAGCAACTCAAATATGTCCATGCTTACATTTGTGAAAGGACATTTCTGATCTGCACACTTTACCTCCAAATCTGTCTTTGCATACTTAAGAGTTAGCAAAAGGTTTTTACTGTAAAACTGTACATAGAAAAAGGGAAGTGAAAAAGTTGGGATACGCTCCTGGAAACTCAAGAGCCCAGAAGGATTGAATGGCTTTGGAAAATGGATGGATGGACGGACGGATTACTGTTGCTTGTTTGTCAAATGCCAGTTGTGCATAATTTGTGTCACTAAAGGATCTTTCCTACTTGCATAAATTTGCAAATGTATCGAGATATCTAGATAAATAGTGTATTGGAAGTCTTACAAACTAAAGACACAATGTGGTGGATTACTAGCACAAACCTGATGTGATCCTGGCAGTAGAAAACTGAACAGAAAGTTGAACTACCTAACATGAACTAAACAGAAGAAAACCGAATGAACAGGACTGATTCTTCCACTCCACTTGAGATGTTCTGTATTTATTTTGAATGTGTGCGGTTAAAAACTTTCATAGCTGAACATCTTCTGAAGAACCGTGAGACATTTCTATGAAAAAGTGAAAGATTCCCCCCAAAAGACATTTTAAGTTCTCTCCCAGCAAAGGAGTGCTAGCAGAGAGGCACAGGCATGAGGAGTCATGTGGTTGCATCCCTGATTTCTGTTCTTTTGCTGTGTTTCTGTAGAATCTTTTAAAGATCAACTTTTGCATTTAAAATGAGACGCAGCTTGATTATTTATATGATCACAAAGACCCAATTAGCTTTTAAGAAGTGAAAACAATGTTTGAGATTTGCATCTCCAAGCAGCGGAGGCGGCTTTAGGACGGGCGGAGGCGGCTTTTGAATGAACAGTCCTGAGAAACCGTGCAAACAATCATGTCATATTGTGTTCCCAGTCGGGTCCAGACAAAATAAAGACTGATGTTATTGCAGTTTAAGTTCATCCAAGGTTAACTCTTGTTAGCACATGTTAGCCTAATCCTAACCCTTTGTGGGCATGGTTTATGAGATTTTTTTTAACCACTGGCACCTGGGGGGCTCCGTATTTAACAGTGGTAAACAGGTTTTAGGAAAATATAACACAAAGGAAGGGCCAGGTCTCTCACTTCCAGACACTTTGCAAAGGTTCAAGTTTGATCTAATGGACACATTTCTTTTGCAGATCTTCCAGATTTCGTTGTGTTCAACCTGACCTGCTGAGCTGTTCTGGCTCTGTGAGCTCTTTGCAAAGAAGAATTCCATATCAGAGAAATGATACTTAGACTGTGTTCATTTTCTCATCTCATCTCATCAATTTCAGTGTTGTTAATGTGGTTTGTGCTTTTTTGTCGTTACATGCCATACATACCTGTTTTTTGCATTTTTCAATCCTATTTATTTTGTCATAATTAGCCAACACATTCATATGCAGCAGCATTCACAGCCTCACCTCTTTGGAGATGCTCTGCACTCCTGTTACCAAGAATTGTGATGAATTTTTCTTCATCTGTGCCAAACTTTCCCTTGCCAGCAGCATACAGCTCCTGCGATGGCAGAGCACACACTCATTTTTACGCTTACACAGCAATGTCCACTGACTCATGGGATCTGATAGGAATAGTGGTATTAAAGAGCTCTGCACTGCAGCATTTCAGCTGAGCATCTTTTAATCCTGTCACTCATACGAGAGGAATTCTTAATATTATGTCTCTTTCTCTACAGCTAGCTAAAGATTTTTTTTTAATCTCTCTCCTGCATTACTTTAATTTAATTACAAAATTAACTGAGAAAAAAAAATGCTCAGAAGGTAATTTCTCTCTGCTCATTTTATCATTAAGGACACAGCAGCAGTTCCTCCATGAGTCAGGGAGGGCTGGTCCCATGATGGTGTTATGTACTACAGAGATGTGCAGGAGAATCCAATGCTTGATCCCAATGCACAAGTCAATATGTTGCCAGTAGGTTGCAATGCAGTCAATCCCAATGGGAACATTCAGAATATTGGACTAAAATTGTCAATAGGATTTTTACTCAGTGGTTGTCACTTTTCCCTGCTTTATATTTGAAACAGTGAGAAGAGTTTTTATGGTTCATTATTTCACAGCTCACTCACACACACACACAGGCTGAATGACTTGTGATGTATAAAACACCAAACAGACCAGCAGTACTGCCTGTTCTCCAAATCTTTACTAGGACCATGTTTTCACATATACCGGTATTTAAAAAAATAATCCTGAAGGTAAAAAAAAACACCCCAGACATGTAATTCTTGGTGCTCAATCATGTCAGTACCAATAGATAACACATTTCCAGCTTCCAAATTCTAGAACTATCTAAGTTTCTTAATTGATGATGAATAATACATATTACGACGAGCTGATGTCAGATTTTTTAAATGCAATATCTTTTTTGGGGGGAATTTGTGCACAGTGCACTTGTTGACATAAGGAAGATGTACCTATTCAAGGCAATAAATGGATAAAGAGCACTACTGATCACATTACTATCATTTCCTTTCTATCCACTTCAAAGTTCTTGCATTTGTAAATTAACAGTTTCACCACATCCCAAAAGTTCTCTATTGGGTTGAGATCTGGTGACTGTGGAGACCATTTGGAGTCTAGTGAACTCATTGTCTTGTTTTAGAAATCAGTCTGAGATTATTCCAGCTTTAGGACATGACGCCTTATCCTGCATGAAGTAGCCATCAGAATATGGTAGGCTGTGGACGTGTTGTGCGTTCAGAGATGCTCTTCTGCAGACCTCGATCGGAACCAGTGGTTCTTGTTTTCTTTCTATCGGCTAGAACCAGTCTGGTCAGTCTCCACTGATCTCTGGCATCAACCAGACATTTCTGCCTACAGAACTGCCACTTGTTGGATGTTTTCTCTTTTTTGGACCATTGCCTGTAAACCCCAGAAGATCAGCAGTTTCTGAAATACTCAGATCAGCCTGTCTGGCTCCAACAACCATGCCGCGTTCAAGGTCACTTCAGTCATCTTTCTTCCTCATTCTGATATTCGGTTTGGCTGCAGCAGATCGTCTTGACCATGACTACACGCCTACATGCATCGAGTTGCTGCCATGTGATTGGCTGATAGAAATTTGTGTTTACGAGTAGTTGGACAGATGTGCCAGATAAAGTGGCCAGTGAGTCTTTATAACCCCCCAACACCGCTACCCACCCACCACACACTCAAGCACACACACAAAAAGGTAGAACATCGTCTGATCAAACCACTGCTCATTGAGGGCAGAGAATATGTCTTTATTAAATGAATGGGGGTAAGCTGAGCCAATGTAAGTCTTAAGTCAACTCAATGGCTGCAGACAGTAGCGGTTCTAGGCACGGGCCGTCCGGGCGGTGGCCTGGGGCGGAAAACTGAAGGGGGGCGGCACCGGCGGCTCAGCCCTTGTAAAATATTATATGCACCACTATTGGTTTACTTATGTCACAGTTTGTGAGTTTGTAACAGCCTGAACCTGGCCGCGCCGCCGCCCTCGCCCCGCAGCTGCGCTCTCCTGTCTTTGAGAAGTAGACACAAATGTGTGTGAAGAAGAAGGGAGGGGGCGCGGGGGGAGCACGGAGCACCACCGCGTTTGCGCATGCGCAAAACCTGGCGGGCTCATCTTTCAGGGGAGGCGACGGTCGCGGGCTTGATGAAAAAAATAAAAGTAAAAACTGCGACTGCGCCGTCATGTAGCGAATCAGCGCCCCTGGCTATAGCTGCACGCGCTCCTGCTGGAAATGTGTGAAGAAAGGGGGGGGGGGGGGGCTGCGGGGAATCAGTTCAATTGTGGGACGCTTCCAAATTAAGTGGCTAGGTGGGGACAAGGGCGGGGGTTTGAATCTACTTCATAAAACCTTTTTATAAGTCAGTCATAAGGTGACATTCTATAACCTACACTTTAATAAAGGTATAGAAAATATATTCTGCTTTTTTTGGGTTAATTTTGTGTTAAATGCCCAAATGAAAAAATGGCAACACAAAACAATACTGTCACTAAGGTGACAGTTGGTTCAGTCGATGGACTTGATGCCTTCTTCGTGACGTGAGGACATTTATGCCAAACAAACGCCAAAAACATCTAAAATATGGAGAAAAAAAGGTCAAAGCCATCTGGTGCCCAATTTAGAAAGAAAAGAAAAGAAGAGGAGAAAAGAGATAAAGAAAACGGGAAGTCCTCACAGCTTGATGCATGTCTTTTCTAAATTCTAATGCTACCTGCCCTTCAACCTACAACAACGTTGCCGATGAAAACTTTATTTTGGTCGATGACCAACACTGAAGTAGGCTCAAATGTTGCAAATAGCGTCATTTTTTATTGATTTTTTAGATTTTATTCTTAAAAATTTGCTCTGCCTTAACTTGTAACATTAGTTATGATTCATGTGTCTGTCTGCTCTGCTGTAACACAAAGGTTTTGTTGTGTTTTGCTGTTGTATACTAGTTCATAATGTTAAAAAAGCTGTGATGGTTACACAGCATGCTGCTGCTGCCATAAGATGCTAATGGGGCAAATAATTTGAGATTGGTCTTAAATTTAATAATCGTTTGTGGCAGCCTAAACGTTTTCCCAATGTTTTTTTGACATTTAACTGGGGATTTAGGGGTTAATTTTGAGCCTGCATATGAAGTTTATTTTTTATTTGTTTTACAAATGTGGGATTATATTTTTAGCCAATAGAATTTCTATAAATCTGTAGGTAGTTTTAAAAATGAATATTTACCATTTACTGCAACTCTATGGGGACAAAACATAATTCAACAGGTCATAACTGAAAATGTGCCAATCAAAGGATTGAAGACGGAAAACATGAGCTAATTTTTCTTCTCTGAAGTAGAGATCGATATAGAACATGACAATTTAAATTTCCAATTCATAAATGTTTTTAAAATATTTATTTTATATTATTTATTTAATATTGATTTAATATTTTCTTAGCTAACTGTATTTTTGCCATGCTTATGGTCTTTTATTTTTTGTGTTCTGATAACTATTATAATGCTGTTCAGAATTCTGACATCTTTTGTATCCACTTCTTAATTTCAATGACAATATAACATGTCAGTTGACAAAGACAAACAAAGTTCTGTTGTGACTAGGGGGGGGGGGGGGGGGGGGGGCGCGCCTGGGGAGGGTCTCGCCCGGGGAGTAATTCAGGGTAGAACCGCCACTGGCTGCAGAGTAAGTTTTCCTTAGATTTTATCTTGTCCAAAGTCAGTTAATTCTTGACTTGGGTCATTGTTTGCTTATAGCAAATATCAAGATGATATTAGAATAAGGAGATTTTTAGATTTCTTACCTTGGCATCATTCTCAACATTATCTTCATCTATTCCTTCCTCTCTGCTCCCCTTTGCAGACAAAGGTAAAGTAGAAGGACCAGAGGAGGCAGAACAGAAAGACAGTGTTACAAACAGAACAATGAGCTCAGACACTGTTGGAACTCTGCAGAAAAGAACTGTGGTTCTTCTTCTTCTGGTTCTGGTTCCTGAATTACAGAACAGATCCTTAAAGAAGTAGCTATGGTTTACAGCAATGGTATTCTGATGCTGTCAAATTGAAAATCTAACCTCTGATGACTTTCTGTTGGCATCACTACAGACAGGAAAAAACATTCTTCTCTACCTGCAGCAGGATCACCAACAGTTTTCTGTAGTGCCCGTCTGTGTCACCGTAGATGTCCTTCTCCAGTTTGCCACCAAACTCTGAGGGAAAAACGAGGACAGGTCAGGAAGTTCCCATTACCTGGAATTCCAAACAGTTGTAATGACAATGAGGGTTATCCTTTCATGAGGTAGGCAATCAAAAAGGCAACTCAAGACTGTGCTATGGACCAAGGAAAATTCTAATAACGTTGCACCCATGTGCACAGTCAGGTGCAGACACACACAGTGCAGATGTGGAAAAATGACAGAAACTAGGTCCGTGGGAGAGATAAGGTGGAAAAAGAAAATGCATTCCAGGAGCTTTACACTCTGTTGAGTGGCTACATGAAAGCTTCAGTATTCTCCTGAAGAAGCTGGAATAAATGGTCAAGGAGATGAAGGTCTGGTCACAATTGTGACTGCTGCCTGTGCAACCCAAACTCAGACAACCAGAAGATGATAGGCACAAGCTTGAAGTTTAAATCCAACATGTGGACGTGTGTTATTCTGCAGAAACGTTTTTTTCTTATGCATGAAACTGATGTTCACATAAGACAGGTCTACAAAGAACATACTCAACCTTAAGGTATGTTCCCTATTTCCATTACCCAAAATCCCAATGATACCGTGGTTCATGTTGGTGTGTCTTCTTCTCATCTCATAACATCACCTTTCTTGTAAACTTTGATGATCTCTTTGATCTGTTCACCAGACCTTGAAGCCACGATCTCAATCAGCACTTGATCATCAGTTCCGGCCCCCTATAGGAAACAAATACAGTGTATGGATGAGCTCAATATAAACTGTATTAATTTTTTTTAGTCCGTAACTTTAGTTGTTGTGGGCTTTATCTCATAAAGAACTGAAAAGTGTGACAGAACACTTCAACTGTGAGTAGAAGATAAACTACATGAGGAAAAATATCAATGCCAGCTACTTAGAAAGGTCAAATGTGACACTATTTTAAGGCCACTGAAACTCTAATCTCTCTATTCTTCGAGATGTTTTTATAAATGTTTTAGCTGTTAAAGAAATAAAACAACAAATGCAGGCCTAAAATGTAATTAGCACAAGACAAAAAGAAGAAAATGGTGAAAAGATATCTCAATGAATCATTTGTCAATTAAAGAAACAGAATTGTATACTTTGTATTTTGCATTTTCAACAATAAAGAGTCTCAGTGTGCTGCTGAAATCTAAAGACGAGATTAAAATTTGAGAAAAAACAATTGGAACAGATAAATGCTGTAAAAAAATGTAAAATAGGGCCAACTGATGGAAACACAGATACATTGACAGTAAATTCAACCTCAATTGATTTGTTCTAGAACTACTTTGGTGTTGACAAAAATATTATACGATTGTATTGAAGGTTAGTTTACATATACAGTATGTGACAGCTACAAATATTTGTTTGCTACTTTGTGCTTTAAGTCATCCGTAGTATTAAGCTGAAGGAAATGCGTGTCAAATGTAAATATGTACATGCTTTGTTTTTCACGGGATTTCTCTTTTTGACAGCTGGCATCAGCATGAAAAAAAAAAGATTTCTGCACAGACCAGAACATTCATTTCTTTACATTTTTACATGTTTGCCTTTGTTAGTCTAGTACCGGTAACTGGTCTCATGCTGTTGGAACTGTTTCCATGCAGCAGCATTTTCTCATTCTTATTAATGTGTGGTAAGTAGGACAAGCCTTCTAATTATGAGGCTGCGAATGACACAGCCAAGTTAATCTGGAGATGGGGCTTTAAAAGCCCTCCTCCTCCTTTCTTTTATGACCTCTTGTTGTTGCCGTACATCGAGGCATCGGGAAGTGGGAACGGGAGCAGACAGGCAGGTAGGCAGACTCGTTTACAGTTTCCTTTCCATGAGCAATCGGCCGTGTTTTGGCGGATCTGCGGCGTGGCGACAGTAGCCTGCAAGTGTGACGTGGACTGTTTCACCTAGATCTGCACCTCCTCTCCGTGACCGGTTTGTTAAGCTGGCCTTCCTGCGCTTAACAATCAATGCTCTAATTTCTTTTCTGCAGAAAACGTGTTTTGTCTGCACGCCTTCCTTGCCCCCCTGCTGGGTTGCCTTTGCTGTTTCTAAATTGTGACTCCTGTACGGGTCCCTACTCCCGCTGTGGTGGGACCGGTTGGGACAGGAAATCCCAGCTACACAGAGGAGACCTCTTTGTGCTGTGGCGTCTCGCTGGACTGTGGATGGTTCCCACCTGCTGATCGGCGGCGGTCGGGCGGCTTACCCGACGCCCTTGACCATTGATCACCTTTTATTTTCCCTGTGTAATTGTGTGAATGTTATTACTTTTGTTTCAGGAGGTGGGAGGCCGAGGTGGTGGACTGCTGTCTGGTGGTGGGTTCCAGTGTGCTGTGTGGTTTTCCATCACGTGTGCAGTGATTCACAACATATGGTGTTGATTGCTTGTGTTTTCGTGTAGTTTTAACCACCTTGGTAAGCTCCCCCTCTGGAATACTTTAACTGATTTTATTAAGGATTGTTTTATAAAGGATTGTCTTAACATTGTTTTTAACTAAAGTCTAATAAATTATATTTTAAAGCAAACCAACACCTCTTGGTTCAAAATAGGACCTACACCTGCCTTTCTGTAGTCTTTTTCTGGGGCAGACCAGCCCCAGGTAGCGTTGTTGAACCTCTTTTATCCATGTTGCCACAAATGATTCAATATCAAGATTTCAGAAAGGATGGCAGCACTTGTGCATTGGAATTACTATGCTTTTATCATAGTTCTGTAAATGCAGTCAGTAAAATCTCAAAGCCTGTGTTCTACTTCCTCGTTAAATTCACAGTTTAAGACCAGCAAGCCAGAACCAAAGGACAACATGCTCTGGAATGACCTGCAATCCCAATTGGCAGATTGGTAGAGTGCAGTCAGCACCAGTTATTAGAATAGAATAGAATAGAATAGAATAGAATAGAATAGAATAGAATAGAATAGAATAGAATAGAATAGAATAGAATAGAATAGAATAGAATAGAATAGAATAGAATGCCTTTATTGTCACTATACACAAGTACAATCTGCATCACACGCGCATACAGTAAAATAAGAGCCAAACACTGTTCAGAGCAGACATGCATTATTGCTGCTCACTAAATGTTTGTCATGATCTCATCTGAGTGAAGTTGACAGATGCCAGTTAAAACAGAAGCAACAAAGTTGATCCTGCCCTCATAGGAAGGACGTATAGTTTAATCTGCTTACATTTATTAATATCTGCCACTGGCATATGAGACGTTAATCAGTGGTTAAGAAAGTGGTAACCTGCTCTGTGCATAGATAAGATCAAAGCCATGGATTTGTAACACACCCAATAGGAGTTCTGTCTTTTCACGCTGATGAGCCCTTTTCTGCTGAAGCTGTTTTAAGGATGGAAATGACTCTTAACCTTATATGAGAATGACTAGATTAGAGGACCTAAAGTTAGTATCATTAAGGAGGCTGATAGGTGATGAAAATGACTGAAGAAAAAAACAAGTTTTGATGCAGCTCTTGAATTAAAAACAAGTCAAAGATGCAGTTTGTAAACAGGTTTTCCTAGGGTTAGGGTTAACCTTGTTGCCTTTGTTCACTGAGGAATGTGTAGGTTAGTACAGAAGTGTGAATGATATTTAATTATTTCAACATGTATTTAATTATTCTTCACTTCTCACTTGCACACTCCAACCCTGCACACCAAGAGTTAAATAATTGAAAGCACCGACCCACACCCTTTTTGTGGCAAGGCCAAAACCCCTTAAAAACATCCAGGTTGGGTCAGAGCTTCCAGCTTCCAGCTGATTTCACTGCTGTGGCGGCGTTGTGAACGGCGTTTCATAGACCAGAAATTTAAATTCCGGCGAGGAATTAGAGCCAAACCCACAAGAATCAAAAAAACTATCCACAACTGTCAGGTTTTTTTGTTGTTGCTGTTGTAACCCTTGGAATTTCAGACAAAGACATGATGGCGAGCTACCCACCTCAGAACCACAGAAGCTATGAACACTGAACCATCAACTTCACGTTGACCAACGAACTCTGTGGGTAACACTTTCAACAACACATCCAACCCCCATGTTCCTTGACATGGAACAGACATGTTTATGATCCATCAATATTTGTTCTGTGTTTTTGTCAATACAATCAATTGGTTTTTCACACACTCTGGGCTCCTCAAAATGGACCTTTTAACCAGCAATCAGAGCGTCCAGCCTTCTTCAAAAACACAACACACTTATTCTCCAGTACTTGGCCGTAGTCAGCTCATGATGTAAACTTTAAAAGGCACTAAAATGCATCAGCTTATCTCATGAATCTAGCGGAACAACATCTGTCAGTGTATGACGTACTGGAAGGGCAAGCATCCTGACAAAAGTTTAGAAACTCTCTTTTCAGTTTTTCTGGTTGGGCAAAATCTAGAACACTTTTGTCTTTGTAATATTATCTTTTCCTGCCATCTTTCTGTGTTTCTCCGAACCCTTTTTTAATATTTCTTTCTCCTCAACTATCATTTCTTTTTCTTTAGTTTGTAACAGCCATCTTTCTTCTTCTCTGCATGACATTTTTCTATTCAGTAACAGACAAAAACCAAAAGAAATTATTTGTCTGAAAATAGTCTGTTCAGTGTCTGGTCTGTTAGCAAACTCTGCACATTCTTTGTTCTTCTTGAGTCCATACTCTCTTAAGTTTTTGCTATTCTATTGTGTTCATTCTGCTAGTTTTCTGGAACATCTCTTAAAGACAGAAACAAGGCTACATATTTTTTGAGGTGGTAACGTTTGTCTTGAATTAAGTTTTTTTTAGAACATTTGAATGGTGCCTGCTGAGAAGCTTGAGCTCATAGACGTGTTACTCTACTTTTGCACTATACCCCAGCAAAGAAAAACATGTCTAGTGTCTGCAGCAAAGGCTGATGCTTTGGTCAACAGATAATTATAGGTTTGAGTTTTATAAACTAAATGGCAAGTTACACAAGATAGGAAGTCTGTAGCATGAACATATCTGCTAAACCAATCAAGTCAATTTGTGCGGAAGTACTAGTCAGAACAGGGGATCAGGAACATTTATCCAACTTACAAAACCAGATTAGCTCATGCTATACTGTACACTAATGCTGCATTCACTGCAGACCAAAAGAAAAACAACAAAAAACACATTTATCAGATAAATCAACCTTTAAACAATCCAGCACACTGCACATTTTTCCTCCTCAGAACTGGAGCTGTTTCAGACATTTGTGACTGAGTGACTGGGAAGAGAACTGTCACAGTGTGTGAGCAGAATAGCTGCTGGAAATGTAGTTATGCACCAAAGGCCTCATTCATAAACATGTTCATGATAAACAGGGCAAAGGTGCCGGACTATATTTAATCAAGTTTAAGGCAGGAGAAGAATTTTTTTTTCTTATGCAATTCTAGTCAACATTAACATTGATTGATGCTAGATAAAACATTTTTAAATGTTCTGCACCAGAATAAATGATATAGATGTATATGTAGAGAGTTGAAGAAAGTTCTCATTGCTTACCTTGATAGCCTTGTGCAGCTGAGTTGCATCATAAGAGATTGGGGGCATCATCAAGGCCACAATCAGATCCTCAAACAACCCGCTGATCTCAGATTTCAGAGCACTGACTAAGTCCTGCCAATCAAGTAAGCATTAATGTTGACAGAGACAGAATCCTTCATAAACAGATTTGTATATAAATCAGTATGTCTTTAAATATATGAGCCACTTTAATCACTGTACCAGAAGGACATGATGGTAAATGAGTTTCTCATTGGGACTGCTTTTGCATTAGGTTCTACTAAAGTTTATTTGATCAAGAAAAACCACGAGGGACCTTCTCTAAGGAAGACGACAACTACTACGCCTTCTAATATTTTCTTTTAGTTTGGTTTCTTGACATACAGTAAGGCGAACAAGTATTTATACAACCTGTGATTTTGCAAGTTGTCCCACTTAGAAATCATGGAGGGGTCTGACATTTTCATCTTCTGTGAGAGGCATAATCTAAATAAAATATGGAAATCACATTACATGATTTTTTAAATCATTTGTTTGTATGCTATGCTGCAAATAAGTATGTGAACACCTGTCTCTTCTTCTTCTTCTTCTTCTTCTTGTGATTTTATTGGCGGGAGGCACTAACGTGAAGGTGCATTACCGCCACCTACTGTGTTGGAGTGTGGGTCAGAGTGGGGATTACCTAACCAAATGTAACTTTAAAAAAAAAAAAAAAGAAAAAAAAAAAAACTAAATTCTCCTCAATAACCTAGTTCTTTTCAAAAAACCTATAATCGCACCATTGAAATTCTCCTCCCCTCCCAAAAGCTTCTTTAAAGTCATTTGCTCACCCTCTATCATCCGTACCCTACTTTCCAGTTGTCGTCTTTCCTCCCTATACAGTTCACACTGACATAGCACATGCTCCACCGACTCTTCCCCTCTCCCGCACTCACACAAACCAGTTGGATGTTTCCCTATCAAATGCAATGTATTATTTAAACCAGTGTGTCCCATCCTCAACCGTGATATTATGCAGCTATCTCTGGTGTTTACTCTGACATTCATACCTCTCCCTACTCTGTCCTGAATACTAAATAGATGTCTTCCTTTCCTCTCCCTTTCCCATTGCGTCTGCCATTCTTCCATAATACGCCTCCTAACAATTGCCCTAAATTCTGTCCTACCTAATGGAATTTCCATCTCTATTCCCCGTTTCAATGCCCTTTTTGCCAGGAAGTCAGCCATTTCATTTCCCTCCACCCCCCTATGTGCTGGTACCCACATGAATCTGATGTTTATTTTCAAGTTTGCCAACCTGATCAAACTCTCATAAATTTCATATAAAATATCTGATCTGCTCTCAGAATTGTATGACTTCAGAGACATCAAAGCTGACAATGAATCTGAACAAATTATACCATCCCCAATTCTGTTCTGTTCTAGCCAGTGTAAACTATATGATATTGCCAACATTTCAACTGTAAAAACTGAAAGATCCTTTGACGTCTTAACTCCAACAGATTTGTCCAATGTAGGGATACAGAAAGAAAAACCAGTTCGCATTGTTTCTGGGTCTTTAGATCCATCTGTATATATGGGTATAAATGAAGCGTGGGCTGTGTCTAATCTGTCTGCTGTTAACTCATCCCAGTTTCCCTTCCCTTTTCTATCCTCCATTGTTCTATGGAGATACAAATCCACTTGCGCAGTTGGAAAAATCCAGAAAGGAGTGGTCGGGTACAAAAACGTCTTAACTAGGGTTTTGCCATGAATATTTGCTTTTCTCGCTAACCTAGCTAATTTCCAAGCAGCACTTTCATTTGTCCCATTATCACTTTCCCAACAAGGATCAATAGCCCTCCTAACCATGTTCTCTACATCTACACAACCCTGTATTTTCACCCAATAGTTAAGCATCAGCTGTTTAATTCTTAGTTTCAATGGTAGTTCCCCCATTTCAACTTGTAATGACACAGCAGGAGTTGACCTCATAGCCCCAGTGCATATTTTCAAAGCCTGATTTTGGATGACTTCTATTTTATGTAATAATGTTTTGCACGCTGTATTGTAAACAATAATTCCATACTCTGTGACTGACCTAATCATTGTAATATATATTTGTTTTAAAGCCTGTGCACTAGCTCCCCACCCAGTACCTTTCAAGCATCTCATTATATTTATGACTTTCTTACATCTCCCTACTATACTATCAATGTTCTCTCTCCATTTCAATTTTGTATCCAATATAACACCCAGGTACCTAAAACTATGTACTTGCTCAATTGCTTCTCCATATAACCTTAAGTTCAAAACAGTTCCACGTTTCCTAGTAAAAACCATGCATTTTGTTTTAGTTACTGAAAATTTGAATCCCCAGTCATAAGACCAGTTTTCCACCTCCGTAATCGCGTCTTGTATTTTTCTCTCCACATAATGAATATTTCTTCCCCTCTTCCACAAGGCTCCATCATCTGCAAATAGTGCTTTCCCAAATTCACATCCAATTGAATTAAATATATCATTAATCATAATTGAAAACAACACAGGGCTAATCACACTACCTTGTGGGGTTCCATTATCCACTACGTACCTATTAGAAAAGGACTTTCCTATCCTAACTTGAACATATCTATCAAACAAAAACCCCTTAATCCAATTATAGATTCTTCCATTAAGTCCTAACGTACCTAATTTTATCAATAAACCCTCTTTCCAGACCATATCATAAGCCTCTTCAATATCAAAGAATACCGCCACCAAATATTCTTTATTTACTTGGGCTTTCCTAACGTCTGCTTCTAGACAGATTACAGGATCCATTGTCCCTCGACCTTTCCTAAAACCATTCTGATATGGGGACAGCAAATTTTTACTTTCCAGGTAATACTGCAATCTCTCATTTATCATTCTTTCCATCACTTTACCAACATGTGATGTGAGTGCTATAGGCCTGTAATTTTCTGGGCTGCTCGGATCTTTCCCAGGTTTTAATATGGGAATAACCACCGCCTCTTTCCAATTGGTCGGCAATTTACCTTCACTCCAGACCCTATTATACATGTCCAATAATTTCAATTTCATTTTCCTACCTAAATGTTTTAACATAACATAACTTATACCATCCCTACCGGGTGATGTAATTTTAGATTTATGTAGTGCTAAATCCAATTCAAAGCAGGTAAACGGAGTATCCATGGTTGTCAAATAAGTGTTATCATCAAAGTCCTTGTAGTGCCGTTCCCTAATTTCATCTCTCCTCCCTTTCCTATACCCTGACAAATTCTCATTACTTTGACTTCTCACAAAAGTTTTAGCCAACATTTCTGCTTTATCTGTATCCGATATCGCCAGGTCATCACCTATTTTCAATACTGGATATTGTAACTCCCTCCGTATACCCTTCATTTTTCTAATCATTCCCCAAACCGTATTAACTGGAGTTGTTCGACCAATTTTATCACAAAAAGCCCTCCAGTACTCCCTTTTCTCCTTTTTAATAATCCTTCTTGCCTGTGAACAAAGTCTCTTATAATTCAACAGATTTTCATACGTGTGTGTCCGTTTTAAGAGTTTCAAACCCTTATTCCTATTCTTAACTGCTATCTTGCAGTCTTCAGTCCACCATGGAACATTTTTCCTCGTCATAGTTGCTTTACTTCTCGGAATTGTTTTTTGCGCCGCTGAAATTATTAAATTTCGAATTTTCTTTTCCATTTCTTCAGCCGTACTCTCCATACTAATGTTTGAACATTCCTCCTCACACATAAAAGTAAATTCACCCCATTTTGCTTTATGAAAAAGCCATCTTCCTTCCTTTCCATTACTTGGTGGTTCTCTATCACCACCAACCCTAGAGAACACAGGATAATGGTCACTCCCCATTGTGCTGTTGTGTACATTCCACTCACTACCCCCTGCCAAAACGTTTGATACAAAAGTAAGATCTAGTGCTGACATATTCCCTGTTCGAGCATCAATTCTTGTTCCTCTCCCATCATTGAGACACACCAAGTGTAATTCATCCATCAAATCCTCCAATACCTCACCATTAACATCTGTCACCTTCCCCCCCCATAATGTGCTATGTGCATTAAAATCCCCACAAACAATGACATGCCCATTGTCTAGATGAATAATTGATTTAAGAAGACTGAGATCTAACTTTTTGCATGGATTATAGTAATTAACAACGTTTATTCTCCCCAGACCAATATAAATTTCAATGCCAATAAATTCTTCTTGTGTCCCTATCTTAATCACCCTGTAATTGAAATTATTTTTTATAAATGTGGCACAACCACCCCCACCTCCCTCTGCTCTATCACACCGGATTCCTGTATATTGGGAAATTCTAAAATCTAAATTTGGCCTTAACCACGTCTCTTGAATACATATAATATCTGGTTTTTGATCCAGGTCATCTATACACTTTTTCAATTCCTGTCCATTTGCCAATAAGCTCCTTGCATTCCATTGAAGTATAAGAACCATTTACTATCCCACACTTCCCACCTCCTGACTAGACTGGGCACTAAGGTTATTCCGAACCTCTTCCCATGTCAACTCATTGATGTCCAAATGGTTCGCTGCTGCTTTTACAATGATTTGTATTCTTTCTGTTTTTGATTTAGTTTCCATCGTTGCATTTATAACTCCAGCTACAAACGTGACCAGTTTCTTCAAATCTATCAAAACTCTCCCCTCAACATTCCTGTCCTGTATACTATTTGGCACTTCGTGTATGACTCCTGCCTGTCTATCAGAACTTTTACCAACCATTTTAACTGCATCTGCAGATGAGATTCTATGTAGTACTCTGGTTTTTTGAATATGGACTTCTCTCCCATAACCTCACAACCTGCATATGCAGCACTATGGTCCCCCCCACAGTTACAACACTTTGGTTTCATCTTGTTCCCACAGGACTCATAGCCATGATCTTCTCCACACCTAGGACACATCTGCTTGCCTTTACATACAGCAGCAGTGTGTCCAAATCTCTGGCAGTGAAAACATCTAATGGGTTTAGGAACATATTCCCTCACAGTATAAGACATGTATCCCAGGGACACTCTGTCCGGAAGGCTCCTTCCCATAAATTCCAACAATATTCCCTCAGACTCCCTCCTCACACCATCCCGAAAAACACTTAATCTCCTTGCTTCTCTTATTTCTGCCCCTCGTAGGTTAGCTTTAAATTCCGTAATAGACATTTCCACAGGTATGCCCCAAATCACTCCCCTCCGCCCCTGACCTCCCAATCCTACCTTGCTCATACTAACAATTTTATGTTTCCCCACTTCTCTCATTTTACAGGCCCTGTCCCTCTGCTCCTCACTTCTACAAACAATCAACAGGTTCCCATCTCTCAGGACTTTAGCAACTTTAATGTCCCCCACTTGATTCTTCAAGATAGTCGTCAATTTTATCGGGCTCAAAGTACTTAACCCTTGTCCTTCAGAAAATCTCAAAATGACTTTATAGCCATCCCTTCCTTCTTCATCACTGTCAGTTGACATCACTCGTCTTTGTTTTTTAGGATCAGCTCCATCAAAACTATTTCCTCTCTTTCCCCTTCCTGTTTCAATCCCAAAGCTCATCTCCATACTATCCTCACTTTCACATCCCCCGTCATCTCCCCACTCCTTCCCAGTCACAACACAGCTGTGCCTACCCGTCACCGCCTTAGCGTCCATCTTCGATTTAGCCATCAACTCCGGAGTCCCAGCCGGAATGGAAGTCCGGCTCAGCTACTTCCCTGGCCGAACACCTGTCTCAGCAAGAATTCTGACCCTTAAAGACCTATTAGTCTGCCTCCACTCCCTCCAATCCCAAATTAGAAGCACCTGTTAGAGATGGTTAGCTTTATAAAGATACCTGTCAACCCATTCCATCAGTAACTATGATATAATGTAACTACATTACTGTAAAACTACAGTAATGTAGTTTTACAGTAATGTAGTTTTAACCAAAAAATAGCAAACAGTAGGTAAATTTCCATGTGTTAAACCACGACTAAAGTAATCAACGAAAAGTTAATCATCTAGTGATCATCTTGTTTTTACAATTTTGTCTTACATTGCTGACAAACTGATCATTTTTTTCTACTCCAAATAAGTAAACATGTATTTTGTTCTCTTGAGAAAACAATTTCTGTTGAGCTTTCTAAGGACACCAGAAACCAAGTTGTTGACCTGCACCAGGCTGGAAGACTGAATCTGCAACAGGTAAGCAGCTTGGTGTGAAGAAATCAACTGTGGGAGCAATTATTAGAAAATGGAAGACATACAAGACCATTGATTATCTCCCTCCATCTGAGAACCCGCCAAGATCTCACCCCCAAAAACGGTGAGCAAAAATCCCAGAACCACACAGGGGACCTAGTGAATGACCTGCAGAGAGCTGGGACCAAAGTAACAAAGGTACCATCAGGAACACACTACACCACCAGGGACTCAAACCCTGCAGTGGCAGACGTGTCCCCCTGCTAAAGTCAGTACATGTGCAGAACCGTCTACTGTCTGCTAGAGAGCATTTAGATGATCCAGAAGAGGATTGGGAGAATGTCCTATGGTCAGATGAAACCACAACAGAACGTTTTGCTTAAACTCTGCTGGTCGTGTTTGGAGGAGAAAGAATGCTGAGTTGCATCCAAAGAACACCATACCTACTGTAAAGCATGGGGGTGGAACTGTAACGGGGTGATTCTTTTTTCCTACCTTTACAATTTGGTTTTTTAAATCTTTTTTGTTTTATTGATCCTGGTTGTGCAACATAAAACTCCAAGGGCCCTTGAATGGCTCATGGCAAATCTGGTGATGAGTCACAGGTGTGTGTGATCAAGGTGGGTTGGAGTTTTGATCCTTTAAAAAGGATGAACAGCTGGACTTGGGGCGGGAAAAAAGAGGCGCACCACAAGAACTGCACAAGCAGTGTTGGAATACCAGCGATGGGAGCCACACGCGTGGTGTTTTGGAGCACCAGGATGGAGGCTGCACGTGTGGTGTTTTGCAGCAGCAGCAGCAGCAGCAGCAGCAGCAGCAGCAGCAGCAGCAGCAGCAGCGGTGGTGCTTGAAGCATGCCAGCCCCAGGAATTGGACATTGTAGAGTCTGGGCTCGGCCACATGACCAGGGACAGCAAAGTGGAACCAGTGGACCATGGAACTGGAAAGTGGAGAGGGGACGCGACGAACAACAGCAGAGGGGTGTGGTTGCGACCCACCCCTCTTTCAGATAAATGGGGTTTTGACTGCATGCTCCTCTAATCATCCTGGAGCATTTGGACTGCTGGAGGCCGGACACTATAGGACTGGACACAATAAACATTTTGAAAACTTGCATCTGGTTGTTCAGCTCCTTACACAGAATCTGATCCACTAGAATCTACCTGTGTCACAGAACCATCATGGTTTGGGACTGTTTTTCAATGAAGGGACCAGGACGACTGATCCATGTAAAGGAAAGAATGGATGGGGCCGTGTATGGTCAGATTTTGACTGAAAACCTCCTTCCATCAGCAAGGACACTGAAGATGAAACATGTGATTGTTTTTCTTATTTTTTCTCTCATAATTTAGGTAAACTTATGATGAAAATTATTGGCTTCTCTAATCTTTTTAAGTGGAAGAACTTACAGAGTTGGTGGCTGACTAAATACTTTTTTGCCCGACTGTTTAACCCTTGTGGAAAGATTTCATGTAATCCATGGACACCAGTGAAGATCACAAATCATTGAAGAAAAAAGGTTCAGAGCACTGTCTAGTGGGTCTAGATGACCCAACTCCCAATGGTAAAGTGCCTAGGATAGCACAAGGGTTAAAACGTTGCTTCCTAATCAAGGGCTTTTGACTTCAGCTCCATATCCTCCAACCTTCAAGTGCTCCAATGGGACATTTTTTCTTATCCATTACAGCAATTATTTGTGTATTTATTCCCAGTTTAATGGAATTCAGTTAACTCATTTGATGGATGATGAGGTTTTGTGATAACATATGTTGACTTACCTTTCCATATGCCTTTTTGTATGCAGTTTTTATTTGCTGGCGCTGATCATTGCTGCGAGATGTCAGAAGCATGAGAACGGTATCTTCATGTGTTCCTGCAAGATGAAAATATATGTACAATAAACATTAAAAGTTAACAGGCAACATTGACGAAGCAGGTGGAAGAGAAAAAAATATGTCAACACTGAATCCTACTGAATCCTAATTTGCTAATTAAAAAACCCCCACACTTTTTGTATCTGAAATTGTTTTACTCCTCCACCTCACATTAGAAGGATTGCCATTTTTGGAACTTTTTGGGCCAATTGCCGCTCAGCCAAGTTCATCGCCACAAAATCCATGTGAGCACTAAGATTGTGGAACCAGAACAAGTCCTGATACACAATCACAAGTGGGTCCAGATGACCCAACTCCCAATGTAAAAGTGCCTAGGATAGCACAAGGGTAATGAAAACCTTAATTTCATGCTAAATGTATTCAACATATAAAGATCAAAGATTAGGAATTATGTCAGTAAATTCTCAGAACTGATAATAATATGAAGAATACCATGCATGAAGGTTTTGGGTTCTTAAAAAATAATGATTGAAAAAGGCTGGCACAGCATGTGGTAGAGCACTGGATTAGAAAGACTCACCTATTCCTTTCATAGCCTTATGAAGGACTTCAGCATCGTGTTTGGCATTGAAGCTGACAAAAGGTCTGACACTGCCTCTGTACTCCTAAAGGAAGGAAGGAAGGTAAAGCCACACAAACAAATAATACAAAAACAAAACTTTGTATTTTATTGTACATTCTTTTCACCACCTTGTTTTGTAAATGGTGTGTTCATAATGCACAAACACATTTACACATATAAGCAACGTCTCTAAATATCAAACAAACAAGTTTTCAAGACAGATGATTTCTTTTTTCTTGATGAATGACAGTTGTCCAACCAGCCACATGTAATTTGACTTTCCAATTCAAAAGCAACAAACCAGCAGCAAGACCTGCTAAAGATCATTTCAGCAAACAGTTTAAGCCTGAAATGTGTTTGATGCCATTTGTCTGGCTGCCAGCAGTTCACCCACAGCAGTAATGTTCCATTGGGCGGCAAAACAAAATTCAAAATGTTGAAATTGGCTGTAAACGTGTTGATTGCAGCTCTACAGAATATTGCCAGTAGTCATTGAAACGCTCACATGGGTTTGAACATTGTCAGCTTAAACTCTGAGGCAGAGCTTTGAATTTAAGCTAAATGAGGTGGAACCCTTTCCTTATTGAGTTTGTATAAGAAATAAGATTTGCCTAACTTTAGGGCAATACAGCATTTCTCCAGGGAAAATGCTATCTGTTGGAAAAAATAGTAATTAATCTGCCTGAGCTGTGTCTGTGACCTAGGTTCACACAGGTGGAGGTGGCATTATTGTTGCCTCTCAGGCTTTTTCAATACAAAGCATTTCTTCAGTCACCTTAGATGGGTTGCAAGGGGGATACCTCTCAGGCCAGAATGGTAACACGCCATTGCCTTTTTTATTTCTATTGTACATACATAACAAAATAACTTTTTTTTCATGAAAACAGAAACGAGGGTCTGCCACTTTGAGACGTCTGTGACGGGGATATGTGACTAGTTTACATCATCTGTTTTCAGCAAGCATCTGTTGCTCTTACAGC
Organism: Oryzias latipes; assembly: GCF_053564925.1. Taxonomy (NCBI): domain Eukaryota; kingdom Metazoa; phylum Chordata; class Actinopteri; order Beloniformes; family Adrianichthyidae; genus Oryzias; species Oryzias latipes. Next base: position 2,352,520 of record NC_136246.1, on the reverse strand, counting down.
ACTGATTCTATTTGTCAACCATGTTTGAGGTAGATTGTCTGCCGTTATTATTTTGTTGGGATCAAATATGAAACGGTTCAGGGTCTTAACCAGTAAAGGATCATTGACTGAGCAAGCTTCATGGCTGCTCATCTTTTTGAGTGACTAGATTCTCTGTGTTTATGGAAGCCGTGATTGTAGACTACAATAGAGAGGGGACTGTGTGTTTGCACGTTGCTGAGGAGAGCTTGCTGGTGTGCATCTAACTACAGTATTTGAGGAGATGAAGTCTTTGCCCAGAAATGGAAAATGTTCCTCCCATGTTTAATTCTAAAGTCTGGACACACTTGTATTATTCTTGAAAATAAGTCTTAATATAGAATCTATTCATGTGTTTGAACTCCAGAATGTTGTTTCTCTTTCGGCTTTTCCCATCAGGGGTTGCCACAGCAAACAAGTCGCATGGTAAACTTGGCAATGTTTTATGCCGGATGCCCTTCCTGACGCAACCCTCTCAAAGCAACCGGGCTTGGGACCGGCACAAAGGTAGAGAAGGAAACAGGGAGCAGCCCAGATTTGAACCTGGGTTTCACGGACGGAAGGCACCGCAAACCAGCACGAGCTAAACCGGCTCCAGAATGATGTGATTTATTAGCTACACTAAAAAAAACTGTTACACTATGAATTTGTCTTAAAAAAAGGAAACAACACCCAGCTGTAGCAGTCAAAGACCCTTTCCCTTCCATGCAGAAACACTCTGCGTACACAGCTAAACTGTATTGGCTCCTTAAAATATTTTATAACAAATGACCAATAGTCAATAGTCTAAATCAAGGTTTAGTTAATTTTAGTAATTGTTTGTTTTGTGTTGTCAGTCTTTATTTTGACATTAGCAACATAAAGAAATGCATGACAGAAAACAGTTGAACAGTGTAGGTGAGGATTTACTCAATGAATCGATGCTGATATTAGGGCCTAACACTGCTGTTTGAAGACACAGTACCTCAAGCAGCATTGTCTCTAATTTGCTCCTGAAATTGTAATCCAATGGAGACACACCAGACACAAATGCCTGCAGTTTCCATTCATAGTGTAATGCAATACTGTGCAAAGTGGAGCACAACTACCAACTGAAACCGTGCCTATCACTTCTCCTACTCTGACTTTCTGATGGGTCTCATCAAGCTGAAGAAGATAAGAAATCTGTTAAATCCGCTGTTGTCGGGTAAAGTGTTTCCTTTTTTGCAAATTCCAGCATAATGGGCATCATGTAACTAAATGTTTACTACCATTGAACTTAATTCTGTCATTTTAGTGAAATAAAGAGCCATCGTAACATCCACACAAAACCGATCTCAACAGCTATTAGAAAAAGACATTGGAAAAACGAATGACTTCAACTAGAAAACAGTGTTGCATGCACGTCCCATTCTGGAACTGTTTGTGAAGCCTAACTATCTGTGAGACTCTGACCTTTCAAGTATTGAGACACACTTCATTATTTATTATTCCAACACAAAGACGAGCAGAAGCCCTTACACTGACCTCAGCTGTTTTGGCTAAACTGTGTTTCTCAGGTTTTTTAGAAATTTAGGACAAAGACATCAAAAAAACACTTACCATCTCTTTCACCAGTTAAGTTCTGACGTAAGTCTTTCCAGCTGCAAGAAAAACGATAATTGGTGAGTTCATTTTCAGTCGTCATATCTTAATCCTTGTGTCAGCATCAATTATGGTGGGTTAATGTTCTTACCCCCAGGTGAGCAATGACCTCTCCTCACAGCTGATCCCGGTTCACCCAGGCTGTTTCTTTTATACCACCTGAAACTCCTCCTCACAAGACAAAGCTGACAAGGTGCAGCTGCGTTTTCCGAGTAGCCTTCCTATCAGCGATTACCCAGGAAATTGGAAATAGTGACCTCATCCACTTGTCTTTGTCTTTTGAAGCAATACTGTTTCACTGACAGGAGATGTTATTACTGTCAACCCTGATTCAATGCAGATGCACTTTGAAAAGAATTTTGTATTTTATTTCAAGTCTTGCAAATCAAAAGCACCTTGTACTTGAACAGAATCTCTTTATTCACAGAGGCAATTCAAAGTGCTGCATAAATAAGTAAGAAGCTTGGGAGCATTGATTGTATACATTGGGGAAACACAGCCGTGGTTAATAGGTACCAAAACTCCAGAGACATGGAAAGAATTGGATATGAAAACGCCAAACCAATTCAATAAAAAAATGTTTTATTTACAATTGTCAAATTGACAGATCTGTGAAAAATGTTGCACTTGTAACTTTTTTTTTTTTGCTGTTTTGTCTGAAACTACATGATAACAAAGTAATATCTATATGTAACAACAAAGGACCCAAATTTGTGCAGTTGTGATAGACACAACAGCAGAGAAAGATAATTATTTGGTTAATTGTGCAAATGCGTTTCAAAATATGATCATAAACAACTTCTTGTTTGTGAGCCACTGCTTTATTTAAAAGAATGATATAAATATAAAAAATACAAAAGTGTCAAAAGAAAGACCATACATTCCTGAAATGCTCTGTAAATCATTTTTAACAGAGTAAAATTCAGAAACAGAGCTCAGTGTGTGTGTGTGTGTGTGTGTGTGTGTCCATTTGTTTAATTTACTTATTATAGTTTTGCTTGGATTTCTTGGTAAAAATGTTGAAGCGGTTGTCCCTAATTAAAAGCTCAGCCTTTTTACTCCAAATGTCTTTTTTGTAATCTGCACCTGAAGGTAATCAATATTAAAGCTCATGTTTACTTCAAGGTGATGGATTGAAGACGGAGAGTCGGCTGCTCCTCCGGTTAATGGATCATAAACATGCCAGATTACTTCAGTGGTGCTTTTCAGTTGACATTTCACATATACTTTATTAACATGCTCTCAGGCAAGGTTGGTCCCAGGTAAATGTATGCTAAATCGATCAGGGAACAGAGACAAATCCGCAGGCAGGCAACAAGGTGCAGCTCATATCCTTATTGCCGTCTTCCCCTCAGCAAACCGTAATTAAAGTGAGCACTCATGAAATGACGAGGGATGAGTGTGAGCACCATCTGGGAGGTGATTCTGTGACAGCAGCTCCATGTTTCATTCATCAGCTCTCTAGTCTTACATGGAGCCAGTTTCTGCGGTCTGTACAAACACCCAAACAAGTGAGCAAGAGCAAAACTAGCAGATGAAAAGGAACCTGTCACCTGTGTTAATGAACAGCCTTGCTGTCCCCAAACAGTATAACTGTAGGATATAGTGCTGGGTAGTTCCTAAATGACTGTAGTCATGACCAACAGGCACTCCTCCACTTCAGAGAGTTTAGTAAGGAAGTAAAAGAAAACACTGAACTGAAAACATGCAAGTACAACTTGAGTACAACAGCACCTGCTGTATAATCCCACATCATTATTTTTTCAACAACAAATAAGCCCAACAAGCAGTGTACCCCCCCCCCTCACTAAAAATAGCTTGAAGCAATAAATAAATTCAATGTGCTAATATTAGAAAATACATCAGCAATGCAAATATAAATGTTAAAATGTATAGCAATATTTTTGGTTTACAGCATTTTTTAGGAGAAGGTAGAATCAATCTGCAATAGAATTAGAAAGGTGAAGCAATGATTAGGCGTAGTGCTGTTCTTTGGTTTCTAAACAGTTACTGAAGTAGTTGAAATGGACCTAATGTAATCATTACTAAACAGGTTTGACTCCAGGCATGAGGAGGACTTTCTGCATCTGTCTTTTGCTGTCACTCACACCAAACTCATTGGTATCTGAATTGAATTAAAAATGAAAGAAAATGTGCGGCTCATGAACAGCCACTGTGGGTTGAAAAACACAGTTGTCCATAAAATGACACAAAAATGATGCCAACATAATAAAACTAGCAAACCGATAAAGTCTGGAAATAAATGCAAAAAAGTGTTTTCATACATAAACATAAATCTATGAAGTACAGTAGAAAACAAGTCTCATAAATTAATTAGGTCCCTAAAAAAAAACAAGTAGAATTAAAGCCGCAAGCGGCGTTGTATGGCCCGCAGACGCAACCCGCCTTCCACGCCCAACTCTACGCACCACCGCCCTCACCGCCCACTTTTGATAATGGCTAGTCAAAACTGCATATGCTAATTTTGCTAACTATGCTAGCTATGCTAATGTGGCTAAAAGTCTTAGCATTGCGATCAGCATCATCAACTGACTCAGAAAAACACATTACCTAAAATGCTAATTATGCTAACTATGCTAATGTGGCTAAAGGTGCTAGCATAACGATCAGCATCATCAACTGACTCAGAAAAACACATTATCCAAAATGCTAATTATGCTAACTATGCTAACTATGCTAATGTGGCTAAAAGTGCTAGCATAGCGATCAGCATCATCAACTGACTCAGAAAAACAAATTACCTAAAATGCTAATTATGCTAACTATGCTAGTGTGGCTAAAAGTGCTAGCATAGCGATCAGCATGATCAACTGATTCAGGAAAACACATTATTAAAAAAATGCTAATTATGCTAATTATGCTAGCTATGTTAACATAGCTAAAAGTGCTAGCATAGCGATCAGCATCATCAACTGACTCAAAAAACACATTACCTAAAATGCTAATTATGCTAACTATGCTAGCTATGCTAATGTGGCTAAAAGTGCTAGCATAGCGATCAGCATCATTAACTGAATCAGAAAAACACATTACCTAAAATGCTAACTATGCTTACTATGCTAGCTATGCTAATGTGGCTAGAAGTGCTAGCATAGCGATCAATATCATCAACTGACTCAGAAAAACACATTACCTAAAATGCTAATTATGCTAACTATGCTAGCTATGCTAATGTGGCTAAAAGTGCTAGCATAGCGATCAGCATCATCAACTGACTCAGAAAAACACATTACCTAAAATGCTAATTATGCTAACTTTGCTAGTAATGCTAACATAGCTAAAATTGCTAGCATAGCGATCTGCATCATCAACTGACTCAGAAAAACACATTACCTAAAATGCTAATTATGCTAACTATGCTAGTAATGCTAACATAGCTAAAATTGCTAGCATAGCGATCTGCATCATCAACTGACTCAGAAAAACACATTCCTCCATTGGTGAGAGCTACATGTCATAAGTTGATAAAAAAACACTTTTTCCAAAATGGCCGCTTTTCTGTTGATCTTATCTCCATAGCAACCATTTTATGTTTTGGTCCCCTCGGGAGGACGAACAGATTGTCGTCAGTTTCGGACAAATCGGTAAAAGTAAACTTTTTGTTGTCCTTAGCAACAGGGGTTTTATGCTAACCACGCCCACATTCCTTATATGTCCATATCCAGTGTTTTTCAATGTATTCTGTTTCAGGCATTAATGCATGCATTCAATTTTCACTGTATTGTATTGAAATGCATGGGAGTTATAACACTGCGCCACTTTGCTAGCTTGCCACGCGCACGCCGTTTAAAATCTACAACTTCTAATTCCAACATTTTTTCCACAGTAGCTTGCCATTGATGCCCAAAAAATTTTGAGACGATTGATGAAAATTCCAACGACAAGTTTACGTTTGAATCCGGTGGTAAAGGTGTTTTTTATAGAAAATTCAAGATGGCCGCCTTTACCCGAGGTCAAAGGTCGACGAAACTCCAGAGGTGAATGTAAACTTACGCTAGGGACATGCGAGTCAAATTTCGTGAAAATCGCTCGAAAAAAAGTTCATTTTTCCATATTGTGTAAAAACGCGAAAAACTCAAAATGGCAGATTTTGGCACAAAATGGCCGCCAAACCGTAGGTCGTGTCGCCATCACGTAATGATTTCAAAACTTTCTTTGGATATACCCGACAAAGTTATCTGGGTTTCGTTAGCCGATTCTTAAAAATAAAATCCGAAAAAAATTTTTTTTGCCGAGTCAGCACTTTTTTTTGCGATCGTTTTTTGTTTACCACGGCCACATTCCTTTATCGATTTTGTCGTATGTGACATCGTTTTGTTCAGTGTGGGCCAGGGTATCGCATATTTCAGTTTCAGGCTATTCCGATAAAATATGTGCGAGCTAGCTAAAATGGCGACGGTTGCGAATTCGCCATGCGCACGCGTTTCAAATTCTACAACTTCTAATTCCAACATTTTGTCCACAGTAGCTTGCCATTGATGCCCGAGAAGTTTCAAAAAGATCGATAAAAATCCCTAGGACGAGTTTTCGTTTGTATCCGTTACTAAAGGTGCTTTTTTATGAAAATTCAAGATGGCCGCCCCTTCCCAAGGTCAAAGGTCAACGACACTTCATTGGTAGTTGTAGAATCATGGTCTTGGCATGTGTGTGCAATTTCGTGAAAATCGCTTAAACAAAAGGGTCGTTTTCCCATTTTGTCAAAAAACATGAAAATCGCCATTTCTCTGTGTTCGCCACAAAATGGCCGCCAAGCCGTAGGTCGTGTGGCCATCCCATAATGATTTCATAACTTCTCTGGGATATATCCAACACGCGTGTTTTGGTTTCGTAACTGTATTTCAAAATATTTTTTTTTGGCCCCATAAGCGATTTTCGGCCCATTCATTTTTTTTACGGGAACGCTCGCTGTGATGTCATCGACTTCGGGGGGGTGACGTTCTCTTTGTCGAAAATTCATTTTCAATTTATCCCAGATGTGTGCCAATTTTGGTGAGTTTTCGGGTATGTGGCGGGGGTCAAAATTAAGCTCAAAGACGCCGTTAGTGTGCAAGAAGAATTAAAGCCGCAAGCGGCGTTGTATGGCCCGCAGACGCAACCCGCCTTCCACGCCCAACTCTACGCACCACCGCCCTCACCGCCCTCACTGCCCACTTTTAATAATGGCTAGTCAAAACTGCATATGCTAATTATGCTAACTATGCTAGCTATGCTAATGTGGCTAAAAGTGCTAGCATAGCGATCAGCATCATCAACTGACTCATAAAAACACATTACCTAAAATGCTAATTATGCTAACTATGCTAGCTATGCTAATGAGGCTAAGAGTGCTAGCATTGCAATCAACATCATCAACTGACTCAGAAAAACACATTACCTAAAATGCTAATTATGCTAACTATGCTAGCTATGCTAATGTGGCTAAAAGTGCTAGCTTAGCGATCAACATCATTAACTGACTCAGAAAAACACATTACTTAAAATGCTAATTATGCTAACTATGCTAGCTATGCTAATGTGGCTAAAAGTACTAGCATAGCGATCAGCATCATCAATTGACTCAGAAAAACACATTACATAAAATGCTAATTATGCTAACTATGCTAGCTATGCTAATGTGGCTAAAAGTGCTAGCTTAGCGATCAACATCATTAACTGACTCAGAAAAACACATTACTTAAAATGCTAATTATGCTAACTATGCTAGCTATGCTAATGTGGCTAAAAGTACTAGCATTGCGATCAGCATCATCAACTGACTCAGAAAAACACATTACCTAAAATGCTAATTATGCTAACTATGCTAACTATGCTAATGTGGCTAAAAGTGCTAACATTGCGATCAGCATCATCAACTCACTCGGAAAAACACATTACCTAAAATGCTAATTATGCTAACTATGCTAGCTATGCTAATGTGGCTAAAAGTGCTAGCATAGCGATCAGCATCATCAACTGATTCAGAAAAACACATTCCTCCATTGGTGAGAGCTATATGCCATAAGTAGATAAAAACCCCACTTTTTCCAAAATGGCGGCTATTCTGTTGATTTTATCTCCATAGCAACCATTTTATGTTTTGGTCCCCTTGAGAAGACGAACAGATTGACGTCAGTTTCGGACAAATCGGTAAAAGTAAACTTTTTGTTGTCCTTAGCAACAGTGGTTTTATGCTAACCACGCCCACATTCCTTATATGTCCATATCCAGTGTTTTTCAATGTATTCAGTTTCAGGCATGAATGCATGCATTCAATTTTCACTGTATTGTATTGAAAAGCATGGGAGTTATAACAGTGCGCCACTTTGCTAGCTTGCCACGCGCACGCCGTTCAAAATCTACAACTTCTAATTCCAACATTTTTTCCACAGTAGCTTGCCATTAATGCCCAAAAAGTTTCGAGACGATCGATAAAAATTCCAACGACAAGTTTACGTTTGAATCCAGTGGCAAAGGTGTTTTTTATAGAAAATTCAAGATGGCCGCCTTTTCCCGAGGTCAAAGGTCGACGAAACTCCAGAGGTAATTGTAGACTTATGCTACGGACATGCGAGTCAAATTTCGTGAAAATCGCTCAAAAAAAAGTTCCTTTTTCCATATTGTGTAAAAACGCGAAAAACTCAAAATGGCCGATTTTGGCACAAAATGGCCGCCAAACCGTAGGTTGTGTCAACATCACGTAATGATTTCAAAACTTTGTTTGGATATACCCGACAAAGTTATCTGGGTTTCGCTAGCCGATTCATAAAAAAAAAATCCGAATTTATTTTTTTTAGCCGAGTCAGCACTTTTTTTTGTGATCGTTTTTTGTTTACCACGGCCACATTCCTTTATCAATTTTGTCGTATCTGACATCGTTTTGTTCAGTGTGGGCCAGGGAATCGTATATTTCATTTTCACGACATTCCGATAAAATATGTGCAAGCTAGCTAAAATGGCGACGGTTGCGAATTCGCCACGCGCACGCGTTTCAAAATCTACAACTTCTAATTCCAACATTTTGTCCACAATTGATTGCCATTGATGCCCAAGAAGTTTCAAAAAGATCGATGAAAATTCCTAGGACGAGTTTTCGTTTGAATACCTTACTAAAGGTGCTTTTTTATGAAAATTCAAGATGGCCGCCCCTTCCCAAGGTCAAAGGTCAACAAAACTTCTTTGGTAGTTGTAGAATCGTGTTTGTGGCATGTGTGTGCAATTTCGTGAAAATCGCTTGAACAAAAGTGTCGTTTTCCCATATTGTGAAAAAACACGAAAATCGCCATTTCTCTGAGTTCGCCACAAAATGGCCGCCAAGCCGTAGGTCGTGTGGCCATCCCATAATGATTTCATAACTTCTTTGGGATATCTCCAACACGCGTGTTTTGGTTTTGTAACTGTATTTCAAAATATTTTTTTTTGGCCCCATAAGCGATTTTCGGCCCATTCATTTTTTTTACGGGAACGCTCGCCGTGATGTCATCGTCGTGGGGGGGGTGACGTTCTCTTTGCCGAAAATTCATTTTCAATTTATCCCAGGTGTGTGCCAATTTTGGTGAGTTTTCGGGTATGTGGCGGGGGTCAAATTTGAGCTCAAAGACGCCGTTAGAAACGAGAAGAATAATTAAAGCCGCAAGCGGCGTTGTATGGCCCGCAGACGCAACCCGCCTTCCACGCCCAACTCTACGCACCACCGCCCTAACCGCCCTCACCGCCCACAAATTAAAAGCTAGTTAAGGCTGGATTTGCTAATACTGCTAACTATGCTAACTATGCTAATGTGACTAAAAGTCCTAGCATAGCGATTAGCATAATCAACTGACTCAGAAAAACACATTACCTAAAATGCTAATGTATGCTAACAATGCTAGCTATGCTAACGTGGCTAAAATTGCTAGCATAGCGATCAGCATCATCAACTGACTCAGAAAAACACATTTCCTTAAATGCTAATTATGCTAACTATGCTAGCTATGCTAATGTGGCTGAAAGTGCTAGCATAGCGATCAGCATCATCAACTGACTCAGAAAAACACATTCCTCCATTGCTGAGAGCTATATGTCATAAGTTGATAAAAAAAAAACACTTTTTCCAAAATGGCGGCTTTTCTGTTGATTTTATCTCCATAGCAACCATTTTGTGTTTTGGTTCCCTTGAGAGGACGAACAGATTGACGTCAGTTTCGGACAAATCGGTAAAAGTAAAATTTTTGTTGTCCTTAGCAACAGGGGTTTTATGCTAACCACGCCCACATTCCTTATATGTCCATATCCAGTGTTTTTCAATGTATTCAGTTTCAGGCATTTATGCATGCATTCAATTTTCACTGTATTGTATTGAAATGCATGGTAGTTATAACAGTGCGCCACTTTGCTAGCATGCCACGTACACGCCGTTCAAAATCTACAACTTCTAATTCCAACATTTTTTCCACAGTAGCTTGCCATTGATGCCCAAAAAGTTTCGAGACAATCGATGAAAATTCCAACGACAAGTTTACGTTTGAATCTGGTGGTAAAGGTGTTTTTTATAGAAAATTCAAGATGACCGCCTTTTCCCGAGGTCAAAGGTCGACAAAACTCCAGAGGTGATTGTAGACTTACGCTACGGACATGCGCGTCAAATTTCGTGAAAATCGCTCGAAAAAAAGTTCATTTTTCCATATTGTGTAAAAACGCGAAAAACTCAAAACGGCAGATTTTGGCACAAAATGGCCGCCAAACCGTAGGTCGGGTCGCCATCACGTAATGATTTCAAAACTTTATTTGGATATACCCGACAGAGTTATCTGGGTTTCGTTAGCCGATTCTTAAAAATAAAATCCGAAAAAAATTTTTTTTGCCCAGTCAGCACTTTTTTTTGCGACGGTTTTTTGTTTACCACGGCCACATTCCTTTCTCGATTTTGTCGTATGTGACATCGTTTTGTTCAGTGTGGGCCAGGGTATCGCATATTTCAGTTTCAGGCTATTCCGATAAAATATGTGCGAGCTAGCTAAAATGGCGACGGTTGCGAATTCGCCACGCGCACGCCTTTCAAATTCTACAACTTCTAATTCCAACATTTTGTCCACAGTAGCTTGCCATTGATGCCCGAGAAGTTTCAAAAAGATCGATAAAAATCCCTAGGACGAGTTTTCGTTTGTATACGTTACTAAAGGTGCTTTTTTAAGAAAATTCAAGATGGCCGCCCCTTCCCAAGGTCAAAGGTCAACAAAACTTCTTTGGTAGTTGTAGAATCGTGTTTGTGGCATGTGTGTGCAATTTCGTGAAAATCGCTTGAACAAAAGTGTAGTTTTCCCATATTGTCAAAAAACACGAAAATCGCCATTTCTCTGAGTTCGCCACAAAATGGCCGCCAAGCCGTAGGTCGTGTGGCCATCCCATAATGATTTTATAACTTCTTTGGGATATCTCCAACACGCGTGTTTTGGTTTTGTAACTGTATTTCAAAATATTTTTTTTTGGCCCCATAAGCGATATTCGGCCCATTCATTTTTTTTACGGGAACGCTCGCCGTGATGTCATCGTCGTGGGGGGGGTGACGTTCTCTTTGCCGAAAATTCATTTTCAATTTATCCCAGGTGTGTTCCAATTTTGGTGAGTTTTCGGGTATGTGGCGGTACCAGTTACAATATGGTCCTTGCACTCTGTGAGTGCTGCGGGCCATAATAATAATGAAACAAAGCAGAAACAATATAGAAGTTTTTGCGGTTAGGATTTCCTATGTATTTCAATGCGGCCTGTCTTTTACTATAGGCTGGGCATGTCTTTTTGGCTTTAAACCCGTCTTTTGAGGGCTTTTTGGGGCTTTTTCGTGTTTTTGTCGTCATTTTTGCGACTACAAATTTGTCGTTTGTGCGGGGGTGTTGTGCGTGTGTGTGTCTATTTTTGTTGCGTTACACAATTGTCGTCTCGTTGTGTGCTTTGGGCGACTTTTGACCCCATTTTTTGGCGTTTTGACGCGTTTTTTTGACGTTTTGGACTTTTTGAGTGTTCGACCCTCGTACCAGTTACAATATGGTCCTTGCAGTCTATGACTGCTGCGGGCCATAATAATAATAATAATGAAACGAAGCAGAAACAATATAGAAGTTTTTGCGGTTAGGATTTCCTATGTATTTCAATGCGGCCTGTCTTTTACTATAGGCTGGGCATGTCTTTTTGGCTTTAAACCTGTCTTTTGAGGGCTTTTTGGGGCTTTTTTGTGTTTTTGTCGTCATTTTTGCGACTACAAATTTGACGTTTTTGCGTTGGTGTTGTGCGTGTGTGTGTGTATTTTTGTTGCGTTACACAATTGTCGTGTCGTTGTGTGCTTTGGGCGACCTTTGACCCCATTTTTTGGCGTTTTGACGCGTTTTTTTGACGTTTTAGACCTTTTTGAGTGTTCGACCCTCGTACCAGTTACAATATGGTCCTTGCACTCTGTGAGTGCTGCGGGCCATAATAATAATGAAACGAAGCAGAAACAATATAGAAGTTTTTGCGGTTAGGATTTCCCATGTATTTCAATGCGGCCTGTCTTTTACTATAGGCTGGGCATGTCTTTTTGGCTTTAAACCCGTCTTTTGAGGGCTTTTTTGGGCATTTTTGTGTTTTTGTCGTCATTTTTGCGACTACAATTTTTACGTTTTTGCGTTGGTGTTGTGCGTGTGTGTGTGTATTTTTGTTGCGTTACACAATTGTCGTCTCGTTGTGTGCTTTGGGCGACTTTTGACCCCATTTTTTGGCGTTTTGACGCGTTTTTTTGACGTTTTGGACCTTTTTGAGTGTTCGACCCTCGTAGCAGTTACAATATGGTCCTTGCACTCTGTGAGTGCTGCGGGCCATAAATATAAAAGAAATGTTGCAACATTTATTGTGGTAAAAGACCTGAAAAGGAAAGTTTGAAACCAAAGTGTCTTACGTATATTCAACAACAATCTGCAGAGACTCTACTCCAGATGAGGGAAACCGATGTCTCTCCTGTTTGTCGGTTAACAAACCAGCACCTATGAATATGGGAGGTTTTATTTAAAATTAAAAAAGGACATTAAGATCTATAAAATTAATAAATGACCTTTAATATCAATCGTGTAACTGTCTGGAAGTTAGTGTACAGACATCAGGATGGGTGTCTCTGCCAATCATCATCAGTAGTTGTTGTACTGCAGACTTTGCTAGTTGTAGTACAAGTACAGAAAAATGTTTGGATAAAGATCAGACCGGAGAGCTTTGAAAAAGACAAAACTTTGAATAATAAATGTAAAAAATGTCCTCTGGCTCTAGAGAGAAAGGGTGTCATTTATTACTGCTGCGATTATAACGCCCCACTGACACCAAGTGTTTTACAGTCTGTTTAATAGAACCAGAATGAAGAACCACAAAGACATTTGTAATGTCCTGTCAGAAGCCAATAATAGCATCACTCATGGTGTGGCAGCTTCTGCAGCGGGGGTTCCTGTTGCAGCCCTAGTGCTTGCAGGCAAATAACAAAAGACTTAGGGGTTAGGCTTTGGGTTACAGCCTTTGGGTAAAGCTAAGCATGTGAAGCCAGACCAAGCAGATTGATAACCTTGCTTTGATGATGTTGAGCTTCGTGCAGTGTCTCCAGAATACACTGAAACCAGCTGTGACTTTAGCATGTGACCAGTGTTTTTCCTGTTTTGGAAAATCTTTAATTTGCAGTAAAAATGTTATTGATTAAAGAACTCAAGTTCATGCGGGCGTGCTTGTTTTGTTGTGTATTATTGGTATTTGGCGTGAATTGCACAAACAAAGCAGTTTAAGCAGGTAGTAGGATCCATTCGGTTCTGGTCTTTTTTTACAGCAATCATCTGTTTAGAGTGCAGAGCGTGTGCTGTGTTGTCCATCATCCTGAGCACCTTCAGCCTTTTCATCCCCTCCACAGGATGGCGCTTTGATTGTCCAACAAATAAAATGGTCTCAAAGAAATCTGTGAACAATGTCTCATGTTAGTGTAAAAACCGCTGAACACTCAGGCATCAGTTGTTCCCAACTAGGATGGAAATGCTTTTGAGTATATGGATCTTAAATCATTTCAGATGTCTTAATTAAGGCCAGAAACTGTTTGTTGTTTTCACATCCTATGATCCAGTCGCATCTGCTTTGGTACAGTAAATGACTGATTTTCTTCTATGTGACTCACACGAAGCTCAAACTCTGGAGAGGGACCGCAAATCTCTTTATTAACTCTGCAGGAAAAATGATACGCTCTGCTTTTTCACTCTAACTGCAATAAGAGTTTTTTTTAAAGACATTTGGTTTTAAAAAGGAGAAACTGAAAGGGGAATGTCATGGAATTGTTGCTGCAGCAGTGTCGTGTTCACAATTCCTATTCTACTGTTGGAGAGCAGCACTCCATTCTGGATCAACTTCTGCCTGTGGCCCTTATTTGTGGAGTTGTGGCCAGTTTTTGCCTCCTGAACTTTTGGCTGTTTGCATGTAATCCTTGTGCTATCCTACGGGGGCAAGATGACCATTGAGGTGTTCTCCCTACCATGACAAAGGTGGATAAAGGTGGAGAGGATTTCATGTAATCCATGGACACCAGTGAAGATCAAGATCTAGATGACCCCACTCCCAATGTTAACATGCCTAGGATAGCACAAGGGTTAAAGAGTTGCTTGTTTTACCACCAAATGGTTCCCGAGCTCGGCTGTGTCTGCAGCTCGCCGCTCCCCCAGGGGATGGCTCAATGGTGGAGGACAAATTTCACAGCCACGAGCAGAACAAAGCTTACGTTTCAAACTGACGCCATCTTTGTGTCTTACATCAGTTTGAAAGGTTTGACCTCCTCTCAAGCAGAACTTTACTCCAAAACCCATCAAGGCAAAGGTTACTCAGCAAATTCAGAATTTCATTGATGCTTTCAATTGTATGTGTTTGTCTTCCGTCTGTTTTTCCTTTCATCAGAACAAATCAGGCAGCATGAGCACTGCTGCAGTACATTTCATGTCTGGAATCATCCATAAAATATTCAGCAGCTTTAAATCAACAGTCCAGCGTTTTTCATTGGGGAGGTTTGTGAGGCTGCTGATACTCATGTAGTGTCAGGAAGCATTTTGCAAGAAGAGCGAAGCTGGAGGAAAACAAGCGTGCATGAGATCTGCAGACGCTGCCAGGCTTCTTTAATCTGCAAGTTTGGTGCTGAAGGCAGCAGATAAGCAGACTGTTGTTGGCTTGAAATAACCAAAGTGTGAACCTGTGGAAGAAGAAACCCTGAGGAGTTCCAGATGAAGTGTTTGTAGGCAGACCATTAAAATCCTGGGGGGTTATGAACATTTTTGTTTTCCCACCAAGACTTGGATTAGGGGAATGCTCAGAATCAGTGTGAGAACTATTTCAACTATTTCAGTGCAGCTAACATGTTTCCCTTTGTTCATGCTACAACACAAATGCCTAATCATATTTCACCATGTCATAGTGAAATATGACGTGGTTGGGCTTCACTCAAAGAAACATTGAATATCTGCAAATTCAAAGAAAATCCTAGTTTGGAAGAAATACAGCTGGAAAAATCAGATTATTTCCTTTAGCACCGATTCTCTACAGACTTTGAAATCAAAAAATGTGTTCCTCCACTTTGGAGTGAAAGAGCTGAGCTAGAATATGTTAGAATGGAATTTGCATCAAATGCACCTGGACATGGCACAGCATCGGCTGTTGATGTTGTTGCTTCCCCTGGAGGGTGGCGCTCAGCCTGTCCGCTGACATACTCAGGATTCTAAAAAGCTAATGACAGAGAGGCGTTCATTAATGTCATTAGCAGAAAACTGTCACCGGCCAATTCACCAATGAGATGAGAGGAGTGCAAATTGCCCACTTGATGCATTGCTTTAATCACCATGAATGCAGATGCAGATTTGACGCCGGCTTGCGCTTTTACATTGACAGCAAAGGTTGTTTGTGTGAATTCATTGCTGAGATGAAAAGAGATTGCTTTTTCTCAAGATTAGCTTTATTTTTGCAAGAAAAAGAGCTGGGAGACAGTTCCATACTCCCCAACAAACATGGTTTATACTTTAGGCACACAGAGCAGTAAAAAGAAAAGGCAGTGAAGATACAAGCTTGGATTTTTGGAGGCAACAAAAGCACTTTGTCTTACATTGATCGGCAAAGGCACATTCAAGCCCTGCGACCAGCCCCGGTGCTGGCAGGGATTGGCACATTTGTCCGTCTCTCACAACACACGCTGCAGCCTCCGGTCAGAGTGAGGTTGCCTCACGGAGCGCACGGGCTGCAGCACCGACTTTGCCAGAGAGTTTCTGAGCTGTTTTAAAAGCATCCAGAGCAGAAGCACCAGCAGGATCAGAAGTCCCAAGAGCATCCCCAGGTACAGGCTCAGGTTCCAGCCCCAGCCCAGAGCCAGAGGCAGCGAGGTGGACGCCACCAGAAATTTTTTGGGGGCAGGCATGCGTTTCAGCCTGCTTTGGCCAGCCTTCAAGTCTTTATTCGCACTTCCCCAGAGGGTTGGACCGATGTGATGTAGCTGCTGGTAGCTCTGTGCAGGCATCCATCCTGCTGGCTTTGCCGTTAAAGTCCATTCAGGATCCTGGTTACATCCCCATCACCAGAACGAGCCTCCAGCAGGAAGGAGAACCTGTTGGCTTCTTAACCGGCCATTCTTTGAGCAGGAAAAGCTTTCCAGCAGCTGGTCTGCTTCTCCCTCTGCCAGCCTCCAGTCACAAAGCCAGCCTCCATGTTCAGTAAGGGGGGGGGGGCTCCTTTCCCATTGGCTGCCTGGAGTTTTCCCCTCAGCAATAAATCAAATAGCCAGGTGGAAAATGCCAGTGCTGGTTCCTTAGATTCCCATTCATCCTTTGCACTCCATACTGAGAGAATTTACTGGTCATGTTCAGGGTTGCACCTTTGTTTCCCCAAAATAATCTAAAGATGTTGATGTGGAAAGAACCAGACGGCTTTATTCCCTCCCCATCCAACATGCATCTAGAGTAGTATCAGCTTTACTAGCAAGTCAGTAGAGCCCAGATGTTTATATTGTATAAATAAACCCTAATTTGGTTTCAGCGAAAAACTGAAGGCTGGATGTCAGACACAGCTGGAGGAGGAGACAAACCCTTAAAGTGTAGCCCTGTGCATTCTGAGCTCCTCCCCAGCAAAGTTAAACCAGAACAGTTCTCTGAAACCAGATTAAACCAGCAGCGGTTCTTTACTGCCCTCATGTGTACAAACGGATAGTCTTCAAAAAGAAGTTTATTTATAAGAGCCATGGTCTACAGTGCAGGAAGCCAGTGGATGAAACGGGACACAGATCATGGAGTCAGCCTTTAATCTGCATCACATCAGGCAGTCTAAGATGAAGGAAACTGCCCGGCTTCTACAAAGGCTGAACATTTGCAGATTAAAGCAGCACTGAATGAGGACAGACCGACACTAAAAGCCATTGATTACACAACTGGATGCACATGGCATAAATGCTGAGACTAGAAATATAAAAATATTAAAACCTCTTTAAGGAAAAAAGAAAAAAGGAGCACCACTCCAAAAAGAGCAGAACATGCCGTCTAAAACTGGTACGTCATTTACAAAAAATGATTAAAAAGACTAACAATACATCAACAACAAGCAGGTCACTTCAGCAGCAGCTTGGAGGGAGCAGCGATCGTGGAGACTTCAGAGTATCTGTGGAGAAAAGACAACGTCAGAGTACGACAGCGTCTCCTGGAGGACTGCCAGCCTTCAGGAATCTGCATTCTGATTACACGACTGAGGATTTTTACAACATTCTCAGCTTAGAGGACAAATGCTACACATTTCTGAAACCATGTTCCTCCCTGCAGTGTCACTGAAGTGAGTAACAGGCCAAGGAGTTTACCATCAACAGTGAAGATGCTGGAGTCTGGAGCCGCCTTTTGTTTCCATGCAACTTTTCAGAATTATCCGATCATCTTAACACCTCTAATCTCGCGGTACAACTAAAGACACATTTTTAGCCATCATTTAATTGAATTTAAGGTTACTTATTGTAAAAAAAAAAAAATGTGGTTGGGAAGTTTTTACTGCTAGTTGAGCTCTCAGAAATTGTCAGATTCCTCTGATACTTTTTTAGAGTAATACAAATATTTTCCAACGATCCTTAAATAGAAGTACACAAAATCAAAGTACGGCAGCTCACCTGGAGGCCTTGTACTTCTCGCGGACAGACTGCTGGGCGTGCTGAGCGGCGCTCAGGAACATCTTGTGAAGGTCTTCGATGCACGGCATCAGGTCTACTAGCATGTAGCCCGTCATCTCTGCCAAGGATTTGGGCTGGAGCAGAGCAGAGAAAATGTCAGTGAACCAATTTTACATTTCCACAACCACCATGAGCCTCAGCCTGGCATGTGACAAACAGCCCCACGTCCCCATAAAGCATCTCAAACCAAAACATTCAAGCGTATAACCCTTCACATTCCTAACTTAAGTTGGAGGGAAATAGTCTCACCCAAGAGCCGCCGGTCACTGCATGGTTGGCGAGGATGTAGGCTGCAGCCGCCGTCTGCGATGGCAGGTACTTCAAGAAGGGGTCTGAATCTATCAAACTCAACTCCCCGAGGTACTGAGGACAGATCAAGCACCGTCAGAGCACATCCATATGCTTCTGTAGACCAACACGACGGACCACATGAACACTCACCATTGCCAAGCTTTCCACCTGTTTGTTGACGCCGTGGTGGCAGAAGTACTGAGTAAGAAACTGGTTTATCGTTGGTGCTGCCAGATCAAATGACAGGACTTTGAGCACCAGATGCTCCATCCTCAACACCTGCTTCTTGGTGTACGTGTCATCTGTGATGTAGACGAACTCTGCCACCTCAGGAGGGTAAATCTCTTCGAATTTCCTGCACATACAAAGTCATTCAACCTTTCCGAACCAAACTAGTCGTGTTTTCCTGGGCAGGATAATTGGCACATACGCAGCCAGCAGCATGGCAGCAGTCCCAACAAGCTGGAGTTTGCCCCTCAGGACGGACATCGACGAGAGGAAGCGATCAATGTAGTTAACGGCCAGATACAGCGTTTCATTGTGGAGCTTGTACTCTTCTCCAACCTCCACCAACCAGTCCACCAGGATGGCCCTCATGCTGTTTGTGATGTCAGGCTGCTTCTTCATGTAGCCGGCCTTCGGTCTGGTTTTCACCTGAAACAAATACCCGATTGTTGTAGCAGAGATGACAGGAGGGGAAGAAAGGAAAAGGAGAGTCTCTCACCTCCATCTCCCTCAGGTACAAATGAATTTCAGCTGCATATTCTGGGACTTCGTTGACATTAACTTGTTTGTCGTCCACCTCCACCAACGACATGTCCATGGGAGAATCTGAAAGTCATTTAGTGCACAGATGATGACACCTCACTTTGACACCAAAGCCAACATCGGTCATTACTAAACAAGCCAAGATTCTACAGCAGCCCACCAAAGCCGGCTTCCACAACCAACGGGACATCGAGGGCAGCCAGGGGCTGTCGGCATGTCAGGGCGTTGTGGACGGCCACAGGAGAGCGAGGGGCCGGGGCCCTGGCTCTGAGGGCCTCAGACACGGTCTTCTTGGTGCAGGCGCCATCAGGCTCATCCATGTGGATCTGGAAGGCCGGCTGCTTGACAGGCGGCTTTTCCAGGACGCTTTTCCCATAATCGTCAGCTTTACAGGATGAGGGTAGAGCAGAGTCCTGGAGGCAACAGAACACAAGAAAGGTGAGTTTCTGCTCTGAAGGCAAACAGCAGCAGATCTGCTTCAGAAGACAGAACAGTCTGTAAGGTAAACTAGGAGGAGTGAGGCTAAAATGGCGCACAGACTGAACATGAAACTACAAAGACCATCTCCAGAAGCAGATCTAAGACAGGTTCAGATGCTAAAGGCGAATGACTGTTATCACGGTGCTAGAACCGAGCCACAGCCGTGAGGAACCGGGAGCACAGCCGGATAACCGGCGGCTGGCGCCCCGCCGCGGAGCGGGCCGTGCGGCGGCATGCTACCTGCTTTGCGCCGCGGAGGCTTTGGGTTTTGTTCCGCTGGTGGTTCTGCAGAGCTCCCAGCACGGTTCTGTTGGCAGCCTGTTTGGGCGGAAGGTTTTCGCTGGCTGCAGGCCGGGCTTTGATGGCGCCTCTCAGCCTGCTGGACGGCATGTTCTCCTGGTTTTGGAGCTCACTCGCCGCGCTTCGGTTTGCCGCCGACATGTTTCCTGCAACAAACACTCGCTGCTGGCTTTGACCTTTGAACTCTTCGGGACCCCTCGTCGTTCGTAGCGGGGATCGGGTCGGGTGCTAGCCTGAAGTGGAGCCGAATAAACTCAAAACTAAACAGTTGAGATGGCAACGAAAAAACAGAACAGCAGCGCCACAGCAGAGGAGCGCGTGAGCGGTAGAGCGATTCCAAAGCGCGGGACACAAACACACTACGGTTCCATAGTCACGCGGGTCCACAGCACAACCGACCAGGACACGAACCACTAGCAAGCAGACATTTAGGAACAGGGTTCTGCTTTCTCTCAGTTCAAGTAGCCCGCGAGGATTGAACCAACCAATCACAAAGCGCACAGATGGTGACGCTGCAAAACTACTGGAGCCGCAGTGGTACAAATGTCTTGATTGCAAATTCAAAACCGGTTGGACCCGTTTGTCTGCAGCGGCACAGAGCAGCAAACGAAAGGAAACGTCCCTGCTCAAGCAGACGGCAGTCAGGACGACGTCCGTGGATTTTAACCGTCTGCAGACTCTTCTGAGCGTGTTTATTTACAAAAACTAAAATAAAACGACACTTTCTGAAGTGTTGTCAGATTTCAAGTGCTTATGAGCTTATTTGACCTGCAGTTAGTAAGGATTCATTTAAAGGAAAAGGTTCTCCAAATATAATACACTGGATTCTCTGTTTAAGGGTTTAATGGCCATTATAATAAAAATAAAGAAGAACAAAGCACGTCACTGAAGATGTGTTCAGTCATGTGTTGTGGGGATTGAACAGGCAATGAAAAACACCACAAAACATTTCTACATAGTTTAATATGGTCTGATCTTTAAAAAATCATATGACATCTTTTGACTATTTCATTTTTAAATAGTTTCTCACAGAGATTTTCATATAGAAATGCAGTCCGTTTAGCTTTGATTTCTGTCTATGAACCTGTGATATGTTATTAAATGAAAAAGAGGAGTCTGTATTAACTACCTGGAGGAATTTATAAAGTCTGGATTTAAGCAGAAATAATTGTGGATTGTGAAACCGACAGCTTCTGAAAACAGCATGGCACCATGACACAAACTATAACTGTCATTACATAAAGATGCAACATAGAAGCAGAACACGTGAATGGATTTTATTTCATCCAACCTCAAACATCATTGAAAAATTCTAACAGAGAGTTTAGATCATAGTTATCCAGAATCTCCAACAGAGATGACACCTTTGTTTTCACATTCTGGCCTTTGAACTTGAATTTATCAATGAAGAGGTCAGTGATCATTCCTGCAGGAAAAACAAATATAAAGAAATAGAAATTAGTGTCAGGAGACCAACAGAAATTAAGATAAATGTGGCTTCTGCAATGTACCATAAAGCCTCTCCAGATGTGCTGGCTGCTTCTTGTATTCCTCCAGAAGACTGGCAGATTCATCCAAGATGCTTCGATACTCTGGTATGAGAAAACTGGCGTTTCCCTCATGAACCTGAAGCTCCTGACAATTCCAGAAGAGATGTGGGTGAAGTGAATGTACAGAACCTCAAGTACATCACCAAACATCAAACCTTCACAGAGAAGAGTCGCTGGTTTCCTGATTTTAATTTCAATTCAGCAGAAAATAGGAATAAGACATCCTTCATTGTAGGAGCTATATATCCCATTGTGATATATTATTTTGCCTATTTCAAATACAATTATATACATTCTTTAAAGTGCATTTCTCGCTTATTTTCCATCTCTCTCTGTTTAAATGAAGCTTCCATCTGTCACTCCATTTCAAAGTGGGCAAACCTACATAATCAGCAAAGGATCAAGTCCGTTTTTCCTCCACTGTAGTTGCAGATGTACTGCAGTTCTCGGCTGTCAGTGACATCTGAAATGAATCTTTCCTTCATGTGTGCAGATGAACACAACAGCCTGCTTACTCTCAGAGCATCAACAAGCTGGACCTTTTTAGCCAACAGCAGCTGGTACTCCAACTTTGGATGAATCATTCTGAGAGTGTGGCTCACCGAGTCATCATTGATATCTGAAAGAGAAATGCATCTTTGAAATTCTTTTCTTGTCTTTACATGCAAACAAAAGCATATGTGAACGCAGAAGTGAGGCACCAACCATAAGAAATGTTGAGATTGATTTTCTTTTTGGTTGCTTCTTTAGAGAGAACATCACTTAGAATAGAAATAGTAGAGATGTTGTCGGACTGGAAGTGACCTTCGCCTTTGCTGAAACAACAAATTATTTACACCACAGATGCTACGTTTAAAGATGAAGCTCAGGAGGAATGTATGTCGCATGTAAAAAAAATCCACATCAAAATATTTGAAGCCGGATTGTAAAGCAGAATTTTCTTCCTTCATACATTGACTGGAACTTGGGCGTTTTTACCACACGGCTGCATTTACCAGTAGGTGGCTTCAAGCTGTGTGCCCAGAAAAGTATTGCGAAAATAGAAAGTGATGTCGTCTTCAGCAGGTGTTTTTTCTGGCACCTCTGGCAAACAGAAAACCACCCAGGAGTGGATCTCTGCAAAACTGAACTGCCCCACCAGGCTAAGACGGTTCATGGGTCTGAAGAAGACAAACAGACAGAAAACAAGACAGAAGGTCACTGAGTGACAGCAGCACTGGCTGACCTTATTAAGGTCTGCACTGAGGTTTGAACACAGCCCAGAACTACTGTACGGTGGTAGTAACATAGATGGTTATGACTATTGGCCTGAAAAACCCCTCCATAAGTTAGAATTCACTCGGCATACTTTGATTGGGCTATTTCTTCTCAGAAACTCTCATCACAGACAGTCAGTCACCTGGCTGGGTCGATGCTGTGGGTGCGTTGGTGGAGGGACAGAGGCTTGATCTGGTACTGGCGAACCTGACAGGTCTTGGGTTGCAGCCTGGGGGTTATGTAAGCCTGCAGGGTCCCATACTGTCCCTCAATAGACCTCACCTTGGAAAACAACCATGATAACACAGGAACAATGAAACGCATGTTTCAGCATACTGCACAGGGATGTTCAGCTAAGAAGAACCAGTCTATGAACCAACACAACTAGTTTTGGTCAAGTAGTTTGATCGAAACAGATGTTTACGGTTCATGTAATGTAACATACTCCCACAGGAATCGGCAAGCTCTGCTGATGTCACAGTTCCATCTACTGCATACCTTCAGTTCCAGTCTGGTGGTGTTGGCCTGACATCTGTATGTGGCCAGGAGAAAGTTACCGTTGGGTTGCTGCAAAAGGAGTTAGAAGAGTCTGAACATTAAGGCAGATCGGTGGCTTTCTTTGAGCAGAAAGCCTTGGCCTTTCTGCAAACAGCTCCATTTAGCTCACCTCAGGGTCACATTCACTGAAACTGACAACGGCCGAGTTCTTATCCACATCCAGCAGATCAATGGGAACATCACTCTGGGAGCAAACTGAAAGTTACATTCTGAAGGGTTTTTCTACGGGATCAGTTTCAACTGAGGACCTGATTTTCGGTTTACCTGAAGCAGCAGATTATCGATGGCAGTCTGGACCTCCAGAGTGAGGCTGTAGCTCGCATCGTCCTGGCAGAGAGTGAACTTGTCATTGATGCTGAACACGGGCACAGCAGAGACGGCTGTGCTGGACTGAGTGGTCTGCTGGTACTGCTCACGTCCCTGCAGGACTTTCCCCTGCAGCTGTTCCAGCTCCGCTCTGAAAGGAACCAAAACTGACTTCAACTGCTTCCATCCCTCCAGTTTCCAAAACCACTTCATCCCTTTCAGGGTCGCAGGGGTGCTGGAGCCTTTCGGAGCTACTGTTGGGTAAAGGCAGGGTTCCCCCTAAATGCTGCCAGTAATAACTGACTGGGTAAGAAGCTCCTACCTCAGTGCTTCCACTTTAGACTGTGTCTCTTTGCTCATCCTAAACTCATCTCCAGCAGCAGCCTCAGTTTTTTGCGATTCAGTGGTCAAACCAGTCACCCATCCTAGAAGAGGAGCAGTATTCCAGATTCAATTATAATGGTCCTCTGTCAACTAACAATGCGTGAAACCTGTGAATTCAGAATAGTTGAGAGGCTGACAGTGTTGTAAGGTTCAGGAAAACGTCTCTACTAACCTGTATAAGTGGCAGTGACAACCTCATCATAAGACTCTTTCCCCACACAGCCTCCCTGGATGGAGGTCACACTCTCAGACAAAACCTGTGACCAGGAAGGAAACGTTTCCGCTTTAGCCCTCAGGTCATGAAATGCTGATCAGGATAAATAGCTTTTTCAAACAATAACAGGACTTTTAAACACCAAAACAACAACTACAAACAAAAGTTCTGTTAAAGACAAATATAAGAAATTTAAAATGAATTCATCATTTTGCTTTGACAACCTGCTCAACAACTAAAGTTATGGATTTATGTTTCGCAAATAAATGTAACTTTTTTGTTTTTTTTTATTTATTTGAAATGCTTTATTTCAAGCAATCAAGGAATAATGCACAAAACAATACAATAAGCATTCATACAAAGACGTATCAAACTTAGGATAATAGATAATAGATATTAAATCAAAGATTGCTTGAAAGGGAGGAAAGGAAGCGAACAACTGAATTGAAATAGCTTCAGGTTTAAAAACAAAAGGATGCAGTTTTGGCAGAATGGATTTGTTGACAGAGATTAACTGTTAATTAGAATGAAGGAAGATGAATAAAACAACAAAGACTCCTGATAGAAACCTACATGCTCAAAGCGTAAGGTGGGCTCATTGGAACTGTCAAAGCCATAAACCTGCACCGTCCCATCATCTCTGCCCACCAGGATGTCATTCACGCCGTCTCCAACGATGTCGTACGCGTCGGCGCAGAGAATCCCTGACAGGAGACAAACGCCGTTTGCTGCTGAACTACACTTAGAAATGAGTCTGATACTCAAGCAGCTTCTATGAAAACGTGATTGAAAATATTTGATCATCCAAAAGCGAGTTACCCCCTTTTTTATTGTCATTATCAATTTCCCACTTGGCCACAGCGGAGTGCTCGCCAATCTGGACAAGTCCAAGTCTTCCATCTGTAGTTCCATAAAGGACCTCCTCCCCTGAGAAAAGATGGATGGAATGCCAAAGCTGGTGTAAAAAGAGCAGATCGAAGCCATAATATTCTTTGGATACTCAGCTGAAAAACAAATGGACTAGCCTGCATCTTTATTGTACAGTTCCAGGACTGATGGAGGACCGGGGACTTCAATGTCATAGGCAAGTGTGGAGCCCTTCAGTCACATGCAGATAAAATGATAGAAAGTAAACTATATGGAACTGACTGAAGGTCATGCACTTCCTGAAATGAAAAGATAAAGAAATAAAAGCTCAACTGACCTGCAAGACTCTCAGAACTCGATCTTGACATGCCAAGACCGGCGTGAGGTGAGGGAGCTTTTCCGAGGACACACAAGTGATATCATTGATTTTGTCTCCAGACAGGAAGTAGTCCTGATCCTTGCAGTCACAGTAGTGATTGTAAATGTAACTTGCACACACAAAAAGGTCAGCACCTGAGACATACCTGGAAGACAAACACCACTCAAGGGGAAAGCTCACAATTCTCCATCACTTCTCCGAACAACTCACTCAACTAGAGCAAACAATAATAATGATGAGAGAAGTTTTAGAGCGCGTCTCACATGGCGTTGATGCTTTCAGTAAGATTGGCTTCAAAGGTGAGAAATTGTTTGCCTTTCTTGGTGAATCCTCGAACCTGAGAGCCGGAGCAGACAAAGATCTTCTCCCGAGGAGTCCCAAGAGCACCTCCAAGGTCCATCCTACAGATCTTCTGGCCCGGGAGTGTTTTAAACACAGGCTGAAATGAGAGTCTCTTTACTGACAGCAGGAGAAGTGAATGATGAGTCAGTAAAACCTAAACCCACCACTGCCTCCCCCTTCTTCATCCCAAAACATGTCAGAATCCCATCGTGATCAGCAATGGCAACCTGCAACACAAAAATCCTTCATTGGGGAACATTGCAGATCATTAGTGAAGATGTTACTAAAATTGTATCAAAGTCAGCAAACTGTTTTCCAACCGGAAGAGAGCATCTCAAAGGAGACCAGAGGGCTGTGGCTATGCAGGCTTTAAACAGCTGTTTTTCTGCATTCAACTTGATGTTTTTATGCAACTTAGTTGGAAAGAAATTGAACAAAATGATTTTCTTATTGCTTTTGTTGTGAATGTCTTGTTTTATAGCTTGCTTCAGTTTAAAATGTTCAAACAATTAAAAAAAAAACTTAAAGCACGAAAAGGAGATTCTTGAGATTAGTAAGGAGACTCCAAAAGAACAGAAAAGAACGGCACAAACTCTACCTTTTGAGTTGCCTTTTTCCCCAAAGCTGGAAGAAGTCTCATAGATTTTTGAGATGTCACTCCAACCTGAAGGGGAACGATGGAGCAGTGATGGTTTGAATTAACTTCAACTATCACCAGCTCCAAATGCAGACGTCCACATTAAAGTAATATAACAAGACGAAAAGTACAAATAAATACAATTTAAATGTGTCGTGTTACCTGAACATAATCGACTCTGTTAAGGTGGATCTCCATCTTCAGCCTTCACCTCGTCCTCACTTTGTCGGGGAATAACAGAAAAATCCGGCGACTCTTTGGTTTTGACCAGATTACGGGGTGCTGTTTATATCCGACTATGATTATGTTCGCTTACAATTGGTAAAAGAAAATCTAGATAAGGTTAAATTACAGGACGAAACCGGTGCAAATTAGGACTGAGATTATCTGAAAGCAGGGGATTATGCAGATGCGCTAACGCTAGCTAGCAAGCTAATCGGCTAACACGATTAATTCACGGCCAGCTGTCCTTTTTTTTAAAGATGACGTCATCGTTTTTAAAAGAATGTAAAGGTGGACATCCGTTACGCGCTGAGCAACACGGTTTGGATATGAATGCAGAGCAGAAGAGTTACCGTGTAACATTGATTTTGCCAAATAAACTGTGTAGCCTCGGTGATGTTGCCCATGGCAACGACGCTACAGTCTGTAAAATACGATCCAATTGGATAAAGGCTAAGAAGGAAATTGATGAATCTGAAAGCTGATTGGCTGCTGGGACTGTGGCCTTGTGTCCGAATTAGACAAATGCTTAAAAAAAAACTTTATTCATACAAATCCGGCATTATAATTTACAATAAATAAACGTAACAGCAACTTTGAGTAAAAAGGTTTACAATCCAGAAAATTAATGTTGTCATGTATGTTACACATCTGATTGCCTTTGTTCAGAAATAATGTAAATCTGTTTTCAGTAGGATTTTTGAAAAGAGTTGTTTTTATTTATTATTTGGTTTGCAAAAGTCTTAGAAAATGTGGAATAAAATGATTTTAATCAATTTCACAAATAAAAACAGAAAAATTATCCGCTTTTAGGATCTCCTTTTGTAAAAATAAAAAAAGGGGGTAGATAGAAAAGACTTTTCCCTTTTTGATTTTGGATAACCCAAATGTGTTCCAGCTTAAAAGATTGTTGTATTGTGTGGGAAAAAATAAGCCTATTTTACAGCAGGAATGGGTTTTTCTTTCATCCGTTAGATCTGGGCCGATGGTCACTTGCAGCCCTGACCAAGGAATATCACCACAAACAAAAACGTGAATTTTCTTTATATTTCTTCTGATTTATTAAAGAGATAACTTCATTTTTGTTATACAAAAATGTGGCATGACTGTAGGCAAAAAGCACATTTAACAGGTTTAAAAAAAGTAGGCTTGCGGAGGAGAGCTAGGAACGTTCATAAATGAAAGGAGGTCAAGTTTTCCATCTAAAAAACATTCAAACAAACATGGCATGCTTTGTCAAAATCATTTTAAATACGCATCCTAAACCAAACGGTTGAGCGGGTTCAATTATTCTAAAAAATACAGCAAATTTTATTCAGCTAAAAGCTTTTTTTTTAAAAAACATTAGCCAAGCATGTTTTGTATCAATGGAAATCACTTGAAGTCAAGCATTAAAACAAACAAAAACAAGATTTATCATGTATACATACATACTCAAGTAGTTCAGACTGTTAATGTTTTATTATAAAATAAACCATTTCTTTGAATAAATAGTGAACAGCTGATATTTTGACATTGCCGTCTGTAGCAAGAAGATGAAAATCAAAACCTCCCCAAAGGACTTCAGAGCATTGGAGGCTGATCTCTGACTGCACCGTCACACAGAAAAAGACTGAATGTGATCCTCAAAACACAAGCTCCTTCCACTGATGGCATCGTCTGCCCAGTTCCACAGCAAACAACAAACCAGGACAGAAAAAAGCAACAGTAAAAGAATAAACTAACATAATTGGTAATAATCAGACCCCTGTGGGGGCAAGCCGGCTGATGAAGGCGATGCTGTTGAGGCACATCCTCCTGAAGAAGGCAGGGCAGGCAGGCTTCATGACAAAGTGCTCCAGAAGAATCCGCAGTTCAGTAAACAACGTTCTGGTGGAGAAGAGGAAGTGTTCAACGATCAGCGTGTACTGTCCTGTAAAAGACGTCTACATAGGTCCGTCCCTGATGAAGCAAAAACCTTTGAGCAGCCATTTTGTTTCCCTTCAGGCTTTACTAAAACTTTATTCTTCTCGTTTTTTCACTGCTTGTTTTTTATTTTTTCACTGCATCCACCGCTCTTTGCACGTGGCAAACATTTATAGAAATGTTCATATCTAAATGAGCATGTCTGACATCTTACCGGCAGTACGGGTTTCTTCTGGATGTGTAGCGTAGAGAGAGGAATCGGTAATAAATGAACGGCAGCAACAAGCTTCCTTGACCACTGCATCAAAAGACAAAGATATTTATGAAG
Organism: Oryzias latipes; assembly: GCF_053564925.1. NCBI lineage: Eukaryota > Metazoa > Chordata > Actinopteri > Beloniformes > Adrianichthyidae > Oryzias > Oryzias latipes. The sequence continues at coordinate 2,323,896 of NC_136246.1, read as the reverse complement.
CAGACATGAAAACAGAACACAAACACATCATGACCCTGGACAGGCTGATCCATGCATTGATGCTGCAGACTGAAAGCTCTGCTGAAAACAAACAGACCCGATGTGAGGGTGAACACACCTGAAGAGCATGAAAACGGTGGCGGGCATTAAGAAGATCTCGTTACAAGCTATGAACTTCAGGATGTTCTGCTGATTGGTGGATAATTTCTCCAGGAGGTTTCTGACGAACATCAGGCTACCAGGACCCAAAGACTGTCGTTACAGAAGGGAGAGAAAATGGTAAATGGCGTTTAGTTATATAGCGCCTTTCTTCCTACAAGGACAAAGCGCTTTACAGTCACAGACCCATTCACCCAGTCACACACACATTCACACACTGAAAACCCAGCAACAACATTTCAGTGGACCCATGTTCACACAGTAAATGGTTCACTGGTATTCACAAAAATGTCAAACATATATTTCACATCATGACATGAAGTAGTCACTGACTTGTACTTACATCAAGAACCTTCTTTGTGTAGGTGGTTGCATGAAGCAGAGAAAACAGGAAAACCGGGAAGATGCTCACTGGAAAAAGTGTTAAGGTTAAAGGTTTCAGGTTATGACTAATATTTGTGAAAGTGATGAGAAGACGTGTCCCCATCAAGCTCATTCATGGCCAAATGTCCTGGAGCCCCTCCCATCAAAGAATGTCGTCTTTAGTCTTTACATATCGTTATAAGGGGGACCCACTTGTGGACCCCCACTGTGCATCATCACTGGGTGAAAATAAGATTAGGAGAGTATTGTGTTCTGTGCTGCCCTAGAGGAAACTTAGAAACTAGGTAGGTTCTGGTTGTGGGGGCATCAATGTTCACCAAATGCCCAGCGATCCCTCTCTCTCAGCTCAATGCCTCCAACTCTTCCCTCTAGATCTTCTCAGAATGGAGAAGTAACAGCTGGATGCCTGAGTTTCCCGCCAGTTCAGTGGTAGAGTGTCCGCCCTGTGACTGGAAGGTCGTGGGTTCAAATCCAGGTCAAGTCATACCAAAGACTTTAAAAATGGGACCCAGTGCCACTCACCATTAAGGGGTTAATCCATCAAATGGTTCCCGAGCACGGCTGTGTCTGCAGCTCACCGCTCCCCCAGGGGAGGGGGGTCACATCCCCTGGGGGAGCAGAGAACACATCTGATGGGCCTTTAACTTGACTGTCAGCGAATCCCATTTCCCTGCTTGCATCTGTGACGTTTAAAGTGAAAATGGGTTGAAATGTTTTGACTCAGCCGTCTCTTCACCATTTTGCAAATGTACAAAACCTGCATTAGTGACAATATCCACCGATGCTTCAGTCAGGTTCATGCATCATCCCTCTGCCACCTCTGAACAGAACACCCACATCCCCAAACCCTAAAGTGACACATTCCTCCGGCGTGTCTGAAGAAATCCTCTCATCTCATTTTTCTTTGCAAACCTGACAGAGTCCAACCAGCAACGCGTGCGGCTCACTGCTGCGCTGAGTGGAACGCCGTTCCTGCAGGCGTCTCCAAGTTCAGCTAACAGGAGGACGGAACTAAAGGGTCTTGATCACAGTGATCACAGAGGGGCAGACAAAGGGCATCACGCTGTCTGAACACAGCATTAGGACACCGCAAAAGACATTTCCAGTGATCGATGTTCACGCCGCATTATAGGAAATAAATCTGCTTTAACCCAAATACTCGTCTTTACCACATTTCTGACGGTGTTCCACAGAGCTGTGACCACCAGTGTGCCTCTGGTTCATTTGGTTTTTCTTTTCACCAGCTTTACATTTTATAGGAAGACTTCTTTTAAATAAAATGTTGCAGCATTTGACAATGATGCCATATTTGCTCTATCCGTGCTGCCCATGAGGCAGCCTCACCGCATCAGCACACCAAAACCTCACTGGGGCTTAGAGGTTTCCACGTGCAACAACTTTGAACAAACTAATGTTTACATCTTCATACTTTACGGCCTGGAAATCCTAAAAACATTGAACGATAGAGCAGATAAGTTTTAAGTTTTACAATAAAAAAATCATATTTAATACCCTTAAAAGACTTTTTATGGAAATATTTAAAGACTTTTAAAAACCTGAAGACAGTCTGATGTGAAGAGATGGAAAAGACAGAATCTCTGCCAAACCTCAGGAAGAACTCAAGGAAACAAGCAGAATAAACAGACCAGGGGGGAAAGGTCATGTACTAGTGTCCCTTTCAAGGAAGGAATGTGTTCTCCGCATTTGACCCATCCGGCGTATGAGCGTCGAGCCCGCCGGAGGAGCGGTAAACCCAACTGTGCCAGGGACCCATTTGGTGGTTTGACCCCCCAATCCAAGCCCTTAATGCTGAGTGTCAAGCAGGGAGGCGCTGGGTCCCGTTTTTGCAGTCTTTGTATGACTTGGCCTGGATTTGAACTCACTCTTCCACATAGCAGAATGGATGACAGGATGAAAGGATACTGGTGATGGGGTAGGAGTTGACCAGGATGAGGGAATAGAGCAGGTAATGGCAGCTGTCCTCCTGCAGGGCCTGAGCCAGGAACGCCCGGCTCAGCTGAAAGCGGGGCAGCCTCTGGTGTAAGCGCAGCGCACTGGTGAGGGCGTTGGCCAACAAGGCTCTCTGGTAGAAGTTAGCCGCTGCATAGGGCCTACAACACACAGAACATGACAATGATTGGATGTCCTGTTAAAGGGACTTCTTCTCCAGCAGAACTGGGAGGACTCACCCCAGGACGGGCAGGATGAACATGACAGAGCAGTAGACGGTGAAGAGACGAGAAAGCCACATTGCACTTTCCAGCTTGTTGCTCATTAAAAATTGCTGTTGGGAGAGAAAAATGCAACTTAAACAGAGCTGGTTGTTCACAATTTAAGCCGTTTTGCAAAGTTCAGGCACCCAGGTCAAAGTCACTAAAGGCACTAAATCTGTTCTGAACCTTTGTTTTGGTCAGGATTCAATTGATGAAATAACCATCTTTTTACTATTCATTTTCATCTCTAAAGTACTGGGACTTTTTGAGGGGAAGTTTTTGAAAAGATCTAGTTTGAAACAAGTTACCAAAGTTACTGTGCTTCTAAAATTAAAAAATGAATTTATTACCAAGTAAGGAGACAGTTTTATCTGTGGTTAAGCAGACAAAATCCAGACATTTGCAGTCATTGTTCAAAGACGTCGTCTGTCAGAAAAACCTGTAAATGACTATAATTCAACAAAAAAACTCAGAGGATGTCTGGGGGTTGATATCCAACTTACCACAGGCCCCAGCTGGGGAGGGGGGCTTTGTTGGTTTGTGTCTGCCATCTTTGGAAGAGGGTCCGCTCTGTTGGAGGAGGAGGAGCAGCATATTTGTACACTGAAAGGCGTCTCAAGCTCCATCATAATGATCAAAGATTTGGCGTTTTTTCAGATTTGACTCCATAAAGTGGTTCAGGCTTTGGCTTGATGTGATGCAGACATGAGGAGACCTGAACCCCCCAGCGCAGAGGCATGTGCCCCCATTATTACCCCATCAGGACATTTGAGCAGGTGCTCCACGGACCCACATCCAAGATTCAATCCATCCAGCTATTGATTCATCATCATGGAAACCAGAAGGTCTCAGTGATGTCAGCCGATCATCGAAGAAAGCTAGCATCATGTTCAGCTGACCACCATCGGCCTAGCTTCAACTTTACCTCATTCAATAAAACGAACTATTCTCAAAGGAGGGAATCCTACAAACAACCAGAAACTGTAAGAGCGTGAAATCGATCGAAACAAAAGCTATGATGGTAAAGGAGCATCAGCAGGTGGGTCTAGAATATTCCTTCACCATCCTGGCTAGCCTCCGTCAGCGTTAGCATGATTCATTCTACCTTCCTCCGTACATCATGTTACCCTGACGACGCTTGCCGTCCGTCCCTGTTGCCTGGAAAACCGTGTAAAAACGCCAAAGTCTCGTTCCGAGATAACAACTTCGGCCACGAAGCGCGTGTCTTACCAGTGACACAGCATAGAAAGCGGCGTGGCGCGCTAGCCTCTGCGAGAGCTGCAGATGCCGGACTGTAGTAAATGATCAGCTGACCTTCTGAAGCCAGTCACCAAACTCTCGCGAGACTTTGTAGATGAATGACGATTACGCAAAAACGGATCTGCCCTGCGTGAATGCCGTGAGTGCAAACGTCACAAGACAAAAAGAAAATGTTTGTTTTTTATTATTCTAAGAAGAGCGGCCATAAACCGCACACGAACGGGCTAAAGCATCTTTGTTTTAAATATACCCAGCTAATGAATGGAATAATTTTACTTTAAACTGTTTAAGGGTGTTTTGTTTCGAAATACGGTTTCATCCGTGAAGAAGATGGACACATTCCTGTCCTTTAATAAATAAACTATAGGACCAGAACCTTGAAGGTAGTTAAAAAAGGAAACCAGCCCTACAAGTTATCAAGGTCTGCTCAGCTGCCAAAGTGAAGACGTTAAAATAATTGCAATAATCTTTCATATTTGCAGGGAGGGGGGGGGGGGGGGGGGGGTCACTTTGAAGAGTTCCGCATAGAATGTGGGTCTAGTCTGAACAAAATCCGTTTACCGTTCATCAAAGCGGAATGTTTGCATTTTTAAAAGCTTTTTTCAGGGTCATTAAAAACAGTGTAACCCACCATAGAAGATTCTCAATAATTGTCTTTTCTTGGTGTACGATCGTAAAATAGACTTTTTTAAATGGCGGTGTTTAAACAAAGGTGGAGAATGTGTTTGTTTCCCGCAGCGCCGCACTCTGATCTGCTGCGTCTGTGAACAGAAACGCCAGCAGGTGGCGCTCTTGACCGGCCTGTCTCATTACTGCAGACTGGCCTATGGTATGAGCCCGATAATTATTTTAGCTTTAAGTGTACCTTATTTGGTCCCAACATGTTTAAAATGTTACTTCTGTCTGTTACAGCAGCACATACATCCACAGAATATTGACACGAGTGTCGCAGGATGATGTGTTTGCTGCAGATGCCATTTAAAAATATAGGCAGTGTAAGCACTGTAGAATCTAATTATTTCTTTGCAAAACCTAATTAGGCATTAAAAAAGGTTAACGCCAGCGCCTGAAACGTTTTTGTTTAATAATCCCATTACTGCCGGCTCATCATGTATAAAATGGTGCAGGAGGACACTATGTTTCCACTCCTTTATGGGAATCTCTGAGAAATAGTCGCAGATTTTTTGACTCTTTTCTGCTATTGGAAATTAGAGCTCTGCATAAAAACTACGAAGACTGAGCTCAGCGCAGGACGGAGTAAGTAAGGTCGCAGCGCCTTGTCTGCCTCGCATGCATTTTCTATGTTTAATTGATTCTTCTGCCTGCCTTCCACAGAATATGAATAGGTTGTATTTTTCTTCTAATCGTTTGGGTGTCACGGGAGCGCGCACACCTCCGCCAGTTACCACGGTTAGTTTAGAGTCAGTGGAAGTGGAAGCATTTCCAGTCACTGGAGAGCTTCAGGTGATCAGCATCCATTCGATGCTGCGTTTCTGAGCGGCTGCGCTCCTCGGCGACAAACGTCCCGCGCGGTCGGTCACCTGTGGACACGTGGACGCGTGACTCTGCTCACCGGCAGGTTCCAGGAAAGTATACAAGTTTAAAAAAACACACACACACACACAAAACTAAAACGATTGTCCCGCTTCACAGATATTTCTGGAAAAACGTGGAGACGCATTAGAGTAAACCACTCGAGCTTCTATCATAATGACAATTTCTTATTATTCCTGTGGAATTGATCACGCAATTAAACAGAGAAATGTGAGCAAATGCATACACGTTAAACGAATCCAAGACAGACAGAAAGAAGATTTTAATAAAATACTATTTTAGGTTCTGGAGGCTTTTGCGCATCATTTAGCCGTCAGATTCGGGTTTCCCGCTTCATCCCGTCCTGCTGCTGCTGCTGCTGCTGCTGCTGATGATGATGATGATGATGGGGCCCAGAGTCACGCGGCCCGAACTCCGTTCTGGTGGAAATTTCTAAAGGAAAGGATCGACAGGTTTATTTCTTAGGCTGTAGCCAAGAAAACTATTTTTTTGTCATTTCTCTTCTTTCCTTTCCACGAATGTCGGGTTGAGAAAAAAATACGTATTTTTAAGAAAATGTCAAAACATTTGGATTCGAAATGTTCTTCATTTTAAACGGATCAGTTAGGCCACCGTCAACATTTTGGTCTCTTTGCTTTCTTGACCGCAGCAACATCTTCGTGCATTTTGAAATCGGAACAAACAACAGCTCTACCTTCCTGATCATTTCTACATGAAAAATAGAACAAAGTGACAGAGTGCGGCGCGTGGAGGAGAGGGCGCGCGCGTGGATTCGGCCTCCACTCCGGGTGAATCTCACCAAAGCAAACCGGGCCTGGAGCGCAGGAGGCGGCGGAGGAAAGAGCCGTGTGATGCGGGGAGATGGGGAGGAGGATGCGCTGAATTCTTCTCAGACTGCTTACAGAAGCATGTCGAACATGCGCTGTCAGAGCTTTCTGCGCGCCTTTTGTTGATCAAAGAGACGTTTCGGGAGAACAACAAGCCGATGATCAGAGAGGAGAACGAAAAGGATCCATTTGAATGGATGACAGTCATGTCGTTGTTCAGAGGCCTAAAAATCTCTAAAAACATGATATTTTTATAACACCTAAATGTTGCTGCTTTTTTCTGCCGAAGATTTCCAGCAGATTTTTAAGTCAAAAACAAACAAAACTCCGATTTAGTAGCAATTTGAAATCGAAATTTGAAAGAAAAAACACAATGTGAAACTGCAAACAGGAGACTGCGTGTTTTTTATCAGCACTGTTCCTTAATTCTATATTAATTAATCAAAACACAGAAAAATGCATTTTGATCAACCAAATCTAAAAAAAAAGATTGATAAATTAAAAAGAAACGTCTCTTGAATATTCTTCCTCATGCTGAAATAATCACTGAACTGATGCTTTCTAAATGCCAATAAGTTGTTTCGCGTTTGTTTCTCCGTTTCTTCACATCTGCTGTGAGTCTCCCACAAATTTAACTTTAAAATTCACTTCATTTAAAACTTCACTCCATCACGATATTATGTGAGAAATGCACAAAACTGGCGTTCTGCTGTAGCCGTAATGCTTTACGACCACAGATGAGTCTGGATTGGATCCTCACGTTGGTTTGTTGATCAAAGCTCATTGGTTGGTGATTAATCACAACATATCTAACCCCTTAACCAAACGACACAGAAAGCAAAGAGATCCACCAAAAGAGAACTGTCTCCTTTTCTGAGGCGTAAAGCCATGTTTATTTGGAGCTTGAATGGGGGCCTAAAGGAACTGATGGCATCAGGATTGTCACCACAAATGGTCTGGGCGTTTTGCAGGGTTGTTTGACACAGCCCATTATGTCACTGGTCACATCCCTCCAGTCCGCGCTCACTTGGCTTTGAAAAGGAGAGAATTAATCATACAGTTCAGTTTGTAAAGGATTATTATATTATATATATATATATATATATATATATATATATATATATATATATATATATATATATATATATATATATATATATATATATATATATATATATATATATATATATATATATATATATATATATATATATATATATATATATATATATATGCGCGCGCCTGCATTGTTTAGCTGTAATGGATGGCTTTAAATTTTGCCGATATTATTTCCCGTCAGTTCTGGAAACAAATTGAACATTTATTGCATATATATTAAAAATTATGAAGTTGTCGAGAGAGGCTGATGTCTCTTTTATTGAGGCGCACCGAGAGGTGAGGTCTCCCCGGATCAATTTCGCTGTCTTGTTACTCCAGCAAGAGGATGTTTGGAAAATGCCTGAGCCGCTAAATTGATTCAGAAGCGAATTCATAACTTGAGGCGTTTAAGCAATTTAGTGGCGCCCAGTTTTTACCCCCATCTTTTCCTTTCTCCCTGTTTTGATCATTTTTGCGGCTCTGAAACCGTTTTTTCGGCGTTCAAGTTTTTCTGTTTTTCCTTCTCTATGAAAAATGCATTTAATACACTGGCTTTGGGTGGCTTTACAAACATAGTCATTAAGGAGTCACAATGCTTTTACTGTGCACTTCATCTGAAAATAGAGGCTGGTCTGACACCGTACGAGCCTTTGGAAAACGGCCTTGTCTTTGTGCGCCTGTGAGGAGATGAATGGCCCGTGTCAACCAGATGATTAGTTTGCACTATTAAATTGTCAAAAAGGAAGATTTTTTTCGACCCTAATAATGCCTTTTTGTGAGGAATTATGGAATTCGGAGTTGTTTGCAACAGTTCGGGAACTCACAGGGCTTTGCAGAGGCGAGGGCGGAGGTCAGTCAGAGTTCTCAGCGCAGGGTCCAGTGTGGCGCAGCAGTCAAGGGGGTGCGGAGATTGTGGGTCATTTCCTGCTGCACGGATCCCGCTCAGACGAGCGAAATCACTCATGTTTTTGGGATTAGAAAGCGGGCACTGCCGTGCGCGCAGCGCCCGACAAATGCGCGCCAACGTCCCCTTCGCGGGAAGTCACAGGCCAACATGACAGTGTGGTGTCCTGAAGGACATTAGCCTGCAGCGTGCGTGATCCAATGTAGAATAATCCCGCCAAAATGTCGGTGGATCGAGATCTTTCTGCACGCACACACGCGCGCGCAGCCGCCTATCTGCACGTTAAGGCCTCTTCCCGCCTCTGCTCTGTTCTCGCTTGTTTTGTGTTAAAAGTTAACAACTTGGCCCGATCCATCTAATCGCCAGCAACAAAACTATGTTGACTCTGACACTCGCCTCCATTGTGCCCATTCTGCGCCTGCCCTCACTTGAAGATTTATGTATTTTTGATATTAAATTCCTTCTGTCATCAAGACTACTCTCTTGTTGACTTTTCTTGACCCGCCGACCTCGTTCCCCAAACTTTCCCATATTTAAGGCAGCCTCCCACCCACCGCTCCTCTGCCCTGCCACAGCTCAATGCTCTGCGCCTCCTTCTGTTTGCACTGTTCTTGAACTTCAGCGTGCTGCCCTGTCCTCCTCCTGTACTCTGAACTCTGCCCAACAGACTCCCAATCTAAAGAATGACGCATTGTCTCTTGAAGACTTGACTTGAAGGAAAACAGGAGCGTACAGCTCGGTGGATCAGTGCCGGCTAAACTCCACTCTAAGTTCTGAGTTGTAAAAGTCCTGCAAGCTGCAGCCCCCCTGTCTTAAAGCAGAGTGACGGATGTCCGTCCATCTGACTTTCCCGTCACCTTTACAAGCCTCCCCCTGGCTGCCCAGCTTGCTAATTAGTTAAACAAACATTCATACTAATGATCCCACTGGCCTGGTGAGCTTCGGGGTTTTTTGTTCGCATGTTTTGCCCCAGTTTGTCCTGCTGGAAACTTGGCCCCTTTGACCCGAGCTATCACTGCGCCATGGATCGCCCTGGCCGGAGTCCATCCCCCACCGGGGGCTAAAGGGCAGCGTCCGAAGGCCGGGAATGCCATCAGCAGCTGCTTGCAATGTCACCGTGCACAAAAGAGCCTTGGTGAGCAATCCCTCTATGTGCTGTCAGTGTTGTGACAGGTCTGGGCTGACATAGCAAAAACAGGCGGTCTGTGTGAGCAAAGAGGAAACCAACCTGAAAAATGACCCGAGTTCTTAAAAAATCGGGAGTGCCAACAATCTTTTATTTCCAAAAACAGAAAGCAAACGAGTCTTAAATATTAGGCCTAAAATGATCATGATCATGAAAAGCATTTGGCATCTCGGAAACCTTTTCAAAGACAACTCAGACGCACATCGAAATAACTGCAGCCGCAGTGGCAGCAGCATTCATTTCGTTTATTTGAGCATGTTTGCTCTCAAAAACATGCATGCGTTCAGAAGGCAATTGTATGGCACGCAGACATGGCATACGCGCATGCAGGTCGGTTTGGAAGCAGTCTGCGTCTCAGCTGCGCGCGGCGCCGTGCGGTTCCGCCGCGTTCTGCAGCCCGCCTCTCGGTGTCATTTCCCCGGCCTGCAGTGTCTGCGCGCTCCAAGGAGGTCTCGACAGAAATTGATACTAATTGCGGGGACTGTACACTGCTGGCTGGTGGAGCGCCTGCGGGCAGTTGCAGGACCTGCTTGTCACCGCCTAATTGACAAGGCCTTGTCTGTCCTGGGAGCAGCTGGTCCTAAGCACTGGCGCGCATTCGCAATCTTGACACGGTCCCCCCCTAGCCTGGAGGAGTTCTGGGGGAAAGCGCCGTTAAAGAGAGATTTATTGAATCTCCCTTTGGGTGATGCTGGATTAAGTACGCAATAAAGCCTTATTTTTCCACGGGTGCAAAAGAAAGCCACGGTGCTGGTATTAATAAGAAGATGGCAATTAGGCCAGACAGGTGACATTTCTGGTGGTGTTATGAATCACCGCAAACAAGACAAGAAGCGCCGACGTGGAATCGGGTTTAAAGGAAAGTTATTTTGCTTTTGCAGCTACATGGCAGACAATGGGCCCAAACAAATCCAATAAACACAGGGGGATGGTTTGACCAGTCCGTTTGCAAGTGCAGACACAAACCACGCCAGCCATTGCAGTAAAATAATCGCCTTTTTATTCTGGCCTGTTTCTATTGGAACATGCTTTAAAAGCTGAATGCACCAAAAAGAGGGGAAAAACAAGCAAGTATTGTTGTGGTCTGCAAACAGAAAAAAGGCCTTCCTTCACTTTCCCACTGTCTGTAAAGAGGCGCTGCTTTTCTGGGCCATTTGAACAGAAACATCCAGATTTTTGTCCCCCTGGTGTTCTCCGGACGCGCTCCTTTCTTTCTGGGTAACAATGACAACACTGCAGCACCCCGCCGGTGCGCCACAGTTGGGGATCTCCCGGATTGTTCTGGACATCTTTGGATTTCATCAATCAAAATGACTGCAGTTTTCCATAAAAATGCTGAATTTGGTCCTGGAACGGAGCGGGCAAGGTAGAAAATACGAAGCTGTCCTTCTTGATGATAAATGGCTGCCCTTTGATGGAGCAAACAGAGGTACGCGCTGCAGCACTGAGAAACAGAGGATAGTCAAGCGGACCGCTGTCCTGCCTCAGAATGTGGCAGAAATGAATCACCTCTCCAGACAAGCAGAAGTTTGACATCATTTTTAAATGTAAATAACTTCAAACATTTTTATTTAAGGAATTTTTGAAAAAAACTGGTAAATCTCAGTTTTCCCGGAGACTTAAAATAATGTCCAGGATTCTCTTTTGGCCCCACCACCGGATTACTAAGATGTGAAGAGGTTTGAACATTCTGCTCCACAGCTCCAGTATTACTGCCTCTTCCAGCCTGCATCATCATCATGCCCACTGTACCCCAACCATCCTTTGGTGTCCATGCATCCACACGTCTCTTGAGGTGTTTCCTCTGAGCTGCTTAAAATCTGCGGCTAATTATCCAGTATTGACATGTGTCCCGCCTCAGGTCAGCAGGTCAACAGTTGGAGATTAATAATGGAAGCAGGAGGAGGACACACCACTGTAACAATGTAACTTATGATTATCATCACTTTTGGGCAAATATTATTTTTGAATGAACCCTTTAAAAGTTAAACACTAATTATTTTGAAAAGGGCTACAATTGTGTAACAGCAAAATAGTGTTTTATTTATGCAGTTATATTTTCCACAGTATTCCTATTATTATTTGTCATTTATGCGCCATATTTTTTGTTGGCGGGTGCTCTCTTTTCTAAAAGATGTGGCAGAAGTGACTGGCTTGTCGAGCTTGAAGAATTGTTTAATTTCCAGGCCCCGGCGTTTCCTGAGGTGAGGTCTGCATTGGCTGCTAATAGAGATCTAATTGATGGGCCGAGTCCCGTTTCCGTGCTCTCTCTCCTTTTATTGCGCCCCGGCGTCTGCTGTAAAATAGGTCTGTAATCAGATTCCGCCTATTCCTCCTGGAGCAGGATGAGAGCTTAAGGCTGCAGAGATAGACAGAGATTGGCCAGGAGGAAAAAAGAGAGTTGAAAAACAAGAGAAAGAAAATCATTAATAAAAAAGTTAAGCTTGAGTAGAAATCCAACATACTGTTGATGAAAGAGAAGAAAGCCTGGTTTAACATATAAATTGCACTCCCTTTTTTGTTACTTTAAAACCGCTGCAGTTGAAGTTTCTAATGCTGCTACATTACTTAATAGTTATTCTCTACATTTTGAACCGTAAAATTAATTTTGTATTCATCTGAGCTGAGATTTCTGCGTGTCATAAAAAGCTGTGCCTGTCAAACACTGCCATCTTTCTAACATTGTACTAAACACCTTCATGAGTCAGATCTGCACATTCTGATCATCAAAAGCACAACAGCCATCCAGATGCCCATCACCTCAGACCTGCAGCAGCAGGAGCAAACTAATTCTCCGTTTTTCTCCTCTGCTCTGTTTTCCTATAGAGCTTCCTGGAAGGCTGCGATTGGCTGCCTGTCTCGGCAGTGATAGCAGCCCTGGAGCCGAGGATGATTGATGACGTTGGGGGCAAGGCCGAGCACCGGCAGCATAAAGCCCCATAGACGCCTCAATAAAGAGGCTGGCTATAGTGGAGAGCCCAGGCCCCGCTCAATAGGGCCCCTCCGCCTCTGAGGACCCACGGCGTGCAGAGGAGTGCATGGAGACAGGCAGAGGAAGAGAGGGAGAGATGCTCTGTTGTTGGATAATCTGTTTAGCTATCGAGCCAGCAGTCGTCTGAGGCTGGATAAGTGCAGCAACGGATGTGTGTGGGGTGAGAATAGCAGGGGTTGGCTGGTGAAGCGCTGGAGGGAGAGACACAGAGAAAGAGAGAAGAAATAGATCATCCACTCCCAGAAGGCATGATGGGAAAAAGAGGAAGCGGATGAACCAAGCTAAAAATGAGATCTGCAGTCTGCTTTCCGTGCATGCTGCTGTTATCATCAAAGGCCAAAGAAGTTCATCCCAAGAAAGCTGCTACCCTGGTGGCTATTCTCAAGTGTGCAGATGCATAACTGCAGTGACCTTTGCTTCAGAAGATCATCGAGGCCCCAGTAGGTTGGATTCCTTCAGTGCTGGGTCCATGGCTGGGCCCCCAGACCACATGCAGCAACCCCCCCAGTTCACAGCAGTGGTGAAAAACACAATTAGGCAGCAATCAGCTCCTATAGGTCAGCTTTTAGTGAGTCCAGCACAGCTACATGGTGTCCTGCAGACTGTCCTGGCTGGAGTTGGCTGGATGGAGCTCTGAGAGAGAGATGTCTGTCTCCAGGCAGCCCTGTTTGCACAAAGTCACTTTTACCTAATCTGTTTCTATTTGTATATGTGTGGGGATTGGATTCCTACAAGCATAAGCTTCTTCCAATCAAATTTTCAAAGTCTTGTATTGACTTATTTTATTTAATGTAATTTTTGTTTTGATTTGAAATAAACAATTGAATTGAATTATATTGTATTTCCAGGTTTAAGAATTAAAAAGAAAGAGTCCTTAATTCACAACAGCTGCTTTGTTTATTGTCTTATCGGTTATCAAGTTTGAATATTTTATATGATCACTTTTTCCCTGCTGTTTCTGAAAATAATCTTTTAAAGTTTCCTCAAATCATTCAAATTGTTGTCTGTGTTTTCATTCAGTAATGAGGGTGTGCGTGGTAATGTACTCAGGATTATCTTGGACAAACCGCCTCACATTTGAGTGGATGGAGGGAACAGTTTCTTTTTTGCGGCTCATGAACGTGTTCTCAGGCGGGGACTTTCAGGAACGCAGTTGAAAATGTTGGCTCTCTGCATAAATGACAAACCAGAACCGTCTTTGGTGTCTCATTTCATTCATGAAAATGATTTAGTCAAACAGGATAAGATCCAAACCAATTCCATGTCTGACCGTCTTTGGGCTCAAACACTGAATGTAGACACTGAACAGGAATCCCCGTGGGCGCAGAAACACTCAAAAATGTGTTGTTTCTTGAAAACACATGTTTTCATTGACATGATGTTTTTCTAAATGTCGTATCATTAATCTGCATCACTACAGTTGCAGAAACATTATATGAATCCTGTTTTTAGAATGATCTGGCCTCTTTTGTAAATTATACAGGTTTAACCCTTGTGCTATCCTAGGCACTTCAACATTGGGAGTTGGGTCATCTAGACCCACTAGACAGTGCTCTGAACCTTTTTTCTTCAATGATTTGTGATCTTCACTGGTGTCCATGGATTACATGAAATCTTTCCACCTTTATCCACCTTTGTCATGGTAGGGAGAACACGTCAATGGAAGGGGGGGGGGGGGGGTCATCTAGGATAGCACAAGGGTTAAAGCAGGAAATCTATTTTTAGGATGGTCCCATTCTGCAGAAATTACAATAAAGTGTTCACTCTGGACTCTGTCAGTTCTGTTGGGATGCTGAAGTAAACAGTGGAATGCACACTGTGCTGTCTGCTCAACACCAAGACAGGATGAAGCTCCAGAGTTTGAAGGCCTACAAGCTCTTTGAAAACATATTTATACTTTCCATAATTGCTTTTTTAAATCATTTCTACAAAGGTTTATGTTCAGACACTGACCTGACTGTGACACCATGGCAAATTTAAAGAAACCCCAAGAAAGAAACCTCGTAAAAAAAACAATACCATAAAGTAGCAGAAGCTACATGACTTATCAGCTTTGAGCACTTCAGCAAAGCTGTTTCTCAAAACGTTTTTTTTAAGATTTCGAGGATCTGTCCAGACATGAAAGCAGCAGGCAAATAGTACGAGAGGTAATTAGTGTTAGAGGTAAAAGTGCAACAATGTTTGCCCATAAAGGAGTTGTGCTTTAGGTCACAAAAGAACATCAGTCACATCAGTCAGCTTTTCCTGCCACTTATGGACACTGGAACTTCATCAGTGCTCCAATCGATCCTGTGCTGACACACTTTTAAAGAAGACTGGGGAATGACTTCAGAATGTGGAGGCATGCGCTTGCTGCTGTGCAGAGACAAAAACACGAATGCAGTGGAACATGATTTCAGTCAGACTCTGTTATAAAGCAGCAGTAGAGCCAGAATGCTGAACACTGCAGAAGATGTTTTGTTTTTCCCAGTCGGCTTTAGCAAAGGAAACCAGCCTGGCAGGAGGCAGAAGTAATGAAGTAGCTGCAAAAAAAGGTTAGGTGTTAACAAACCTTTGACAAAAACAGAAGAAATAACAGATGTAACTGAATAGTTCCAGTGCTGAGAATCTAGAAATTGCATTGTCAGCATTAATCAAATTACGTGTTGACAGAGTCCACAGTGTCCCTCACAAACACACCTGCACAGGTACAGTTATCACATTTGGAATGATTCCAATCAGTAAATCTCTCTAACTTGAAATCCCAACAAACTGGAGCACAACAAATGTAAATAAAAAAGTGAGGGGTCCTGAAACTGAGCGGGTCAATGACAGCATTACAGTCTATTGTCTCTTTACGGACATGTGATTAGTGGGGATGTTCATTTATCTGATATTCTTAACTTGATTTGTCCTCAGAATTGATTTGACTAATTGTGTTGATCATTTGGCAGCAGGGAACAAGTCCAGCTGCTCTGATCATCTGGAAGAGGTTTGATGCTGCATGCAGTTACTTTGGAAAGGGTTTAAATGTTTCAATGTGGTAAAACTCTGCTGAAGACGTAAAGAGGAGAAATCTTTCTTCAGCGTCAAAAAGGGACTGTGGTCCATGAAGCAGGACAGACTGAAAACCTACAGACACTCTTTCTATTAATTCATCGTTAGTGAAACTGGAAAAAAGTCATCTTAAAGCTGAAACTAAACAGTTGCTTTTGAACTATTCACTTGAGGGGATTCATTTAGAGCCAGTCTAACACCAAACTGTGATGTCAGGGCAGAGTGTGTGTGTGGTCCAACACCAATTTATTTATATTTTCTTTTTCCAAAACCCTCAAATGAGTTTAGGTAGGATACTATTGACACACATCCCATTATACAGTGTTTCGCAACGAATTCACCCCCTTGGATGTTTTACCCCTTTCTTGCCTTCATAAATCAATCGTGGTCAAAAACATTTGTATTTTGTCACACAAACATTTATAAGAAAAAAAACTTTGATGTCAAAGTGACAGCAGATGTCTACAAAGTAATGTAAATGAAACAAAGGTATATAAAGTAATGTAACTTATAACTTATGTAATATTACATTCCCCCTTTCAAGTCAGTATTTAGCAGATGCACCTTTGGCTGCAATCACAGCTCTGAGTCTGTGTGGAGAAGTTCATCTTCACAATGCAGTTTTGCTCCATTCCTCTTTACAAAACTGTTAAAGTTCTGTCAGGTTGCGCAACTATCGGGCATAAACAGCCCTTTCCAAGTCCTGCCCCAGATTCTCTTGGGTATTGACTCAGCCACTCCAGAACGTTTACCTGGTTCTTCACTCCTCTGTAGCCTTTGTCTTGCTGGAAAATAAACCCTCTTCTAAGGTACAGTTCTCTTGCAGACTTAAAAAAAATTGCCCCCCAAGATTTCTGTGTATTTTGCAGCATTCACATGATGCTGCCACCACCGTGCTTCATAGTGGTGGTGGAGGGGTGGTTGCCGGTGTCCAGTGTTTGGTTTTCACCAACCAGCATGCTTGTCTGATGGCCTAAAAGCTCTATTTTAGTCTCTTCAGATCAAAGATTCTTCGTCAACTTGAAGATGGAGTCTTCCACATACTTTTCAGCTCTAATTTGCATTTTCCTCAACAGTGGTTTTTTTCATTGCACTCTCCCGTGAAGCTTTGAGTGGTGAAGAAGCTGAACAGCAGTTGCTACATGAACTTTCTCTGCCATCTCAGCAAGTGAAGCCGGTAACTTTGTTAAAGTAGTCACAAGGGGCTTGGTGGTTTCTCTCACTCATATGCTATTTGCACAATCACTCAGTTTTTAAAGACAGCCTGATCTAGGAAGGTTGACCCATGTGCCACATTCTTTTCCTTTTTAGATGATTGATTTCAATCAAATCCAGAGGATGTCCAATCTCTTGGAAATTCTTTTGTATCCATCCTCTGAATTGTTATTTTTCAACAATCCTTTCTCTGAGCTGATTGGAGCGTTCCTCTGTCCTTATGGTGTAGCGGTAGCCAGGAGTACCGCTCCATCAGTCTGTGCAGGGACCTAAAGGTCCTGAGACACACCCACACCTCTCAGGGGGTCATCATTTCACTAATTGTAAAACTATTGGCACTAATTGGATGGATCTTTATTGAGACCATTACATTTAAAAAGGTGCTGAATAATTATGCAATTGATTATATTTCTTTATTTATTACATTTTGCTGTAAAAATCTATTTTCAAAATGAAATTACATTTTTTCCCCCAGTAAAGTTATGTGTGAAAAATCACAATATTTCTTGACCAGGAGTGATTCATGAGGGCAAGAAGAATTTAGAGTTTGACAAAGATTCAGGGGTTTAATAGTGTGGTTTCCTTATAGGGCCTATACTACGCAAAATCAAGTTTTTGAGCTTTAAAGTGTATAATAATGTTCATTCCTCAGTATAAAAAACACCAAAGATGTATTTTGCTCTGTATACGCATTCCTCAGTATTCCTCTAAAAACCTGCACTCTGAGCAGCAGCCCCTCCCATTCCACGAAAATTAGTGTTTTCTCACATTGTGAGGTAAACCAGTGAGGAACAGCCCCTTCTAGGAAGAGTCTGTGCTGTCAGCCCCGCCCCCCGCTGACACGCCCACTTTCTACAAGGAGCTAGCTGTCATTGGCTAATCTCTTTCCTTTTATGTGAACTATAGCCACATCTTTCTTTACAAAGCTTGGATGTTTGTTTTCTTGGGAGAGACGCAGACTCACTGCTGAGGTCGACTCTAGGATGTCATGAAATGGGCGGCACCCACAAGGAGTGAAAGGCGGAGCCTCACAGATTGAAAATTCTTACGTTCAGGTTGGAAAAGAACCCAGGAACATAATTAATAGTTAATAAAAAATCATCTTTTAGTGTGCTGAAGTCATATATGATCATATACATCACGTGTCAAACTCAAGGGCCGGGGGTTAAATGTGGCCCCCATGTCATTTTATGTGGCCCACGAGAGCATAAAAGTTTTTAAATTCTTAGAATAAAAAATTAAAATTGTTGTGTATTTATTCATATCTAGGGGGAATCGGACTTGAAATATCGGATTGGGCAACTATACATTATGACTTAAACACTGTCCATGTAACCTAACCTGACAGAATCAAATTTAAAGGATTTATTCTAGAATAACAAGCAAACATTCTATTTCTATGCAACTGGAATTACAGCTTAAAAAAGTTAGAATAGTAAATAAATAAATGAGTTATTTAACATCAAGGAGTTGTTACATTTATCTTTCATTACATTTAGTTACATGTATAAGTTATATCTGGCCCTTTGAGGAAAACCACTATGCTGATGTGGCCCTCAGTGAAAATGAGTTTGACCCCCCTGGTATATATGGATATTGTTTACTATAAATGGCTGAAGAACAGCATGATGTGGGCCCTTTAAACACAGAGTTAAGGACATGTTTAGGTTGCAGAGCTTGCATGAAACAAAACTGATATGCAAACCGTGGCCATAAACCTTGGCTGTAAATTCCGTTTTTTCTGTCAGTGTTGAAAAATCTACAACATTTGTAACAGTTATGTACATTCTTCTATTCTGTGTGGAACGCACCGGTCTATTTTTATCCAGATGCGACGTTATCCATCATATTGTCTTTATGACTGATTTGTAAATTGTGTTTATGTGCAGCAGAAGCAAATCCAATCCAGATTGCTCTCAGGTTGAGCTATTACCCAGTCCAGAAATTACTCCATATTACAGCTGTTGTTGTGTGCATTGATGGTGGGCAGAGGTTAACAAAAGGCCAAGACAAACCCAAGCCACTGGCGGTGGCCACATGGGGAAATGTTGGCAGGCGAGCCAGAGAATAATCATAGACTAATCTGATTTCCAGCTTTGATAATGGAGGGGCAAGCTAAATAAGAAAAATTCCAGGCAAATTTGTGCAAATGAAAAAGGACTCCTCCTGACATAATGGTACAGTGGAAGGCAGCCACTAATGACCAATAATCTGTCTAAGAGCCTCTCTGTCTCTCCCTCTTGTTGGGTTCTGCCTCCATTCTCTCTCTCTCTCTCATCCAGTCCCACCCCCCACCTGACCAGCTCTCATCAGTATCCTCTATGCGTGTCACGGCCATGTGACACGACCTGGAGGACCGATGCTGTTTGTAGAACTGGTTTGCCTGTCACATCTCCATCATATGAACTTCTCCATTAATGATTGTTTGATCCTTTGCTTTGCTTCAAAAAAAGATGTTGGCATTTTGTATAAAATTTTTTTTAAACTATATGTTATAAATCAACTGGAATTGTCCATGGAGTGTTAGGGAGTCATCTACGTAATTCAGTGGTTGTTGAGAGTAAAGTGTGTCTGTCCTGGACGGACAGGTTGAGATGGTGGAGGGTCTTGATTCCCTGGATGTTCAGATGGAGGGAAATCTGAGCCGGAAATGCAACACAAAGGCTGTTTCAGACTTTACTTATTATAGGATGTTCATAATTTTTCAATTATGTAAATCAGTTTGTAAACATTCAAACCAGCTCACATTGAGTCACACGAGGGTCAACTCGAAAAGATGGTATCGTCCCAAAGTGCCTTTGGTCAGAAAACAGCGGGACATGAATGGAACATGGAATCGCAAGGTTGTTTCAAAAAGAACTGGCTGATGACGCATCAGACATGCCAACATACATAACTAACCAATACTAAGGATTTAATCATGTTCAAATCTGTAATGGAGTCAAACTGTTGACATTTTACAAAGTTACTGTCAACCTCTACGTTTCGTTTGTTTTTACATTTCATGGTTATGATGCATTTTCTGCTCATTTACTGTGTTTATCCTTTCAAATGTTGCGATTTTTACATTTTTTGCTTGCATTTCATTTTGTTTCTAATTTGATGTTTTTTAGGGAGACAATTTTACCATCAGTCCAGGGACAGCAGATGAAAATAGCTTTGTAGCTGTCTCTGGTGCATTGGTAGTAATGCTTTTTAATGTGCAATGTTCCTGTCAAATAAATGAACAAATAAATAATCAAGTTGATTTATAACTGCATTTGTAAGATGGTGAGAGTATCAATACATTTTCCTTGCAAGATTTTTGAAATATTTCCCTTTAATTGTTTCAAATTTGTAGACATCATGTTTGGAACATTGACAGTCAGCTTATCTTAACTCCAAATATTCACAGGGTTAGGTATGAGCTACACTCTTTTCAGTCAAACTCATTATATTAATAGCCTTTTATTTGTCCTAATGCTAAAAAAGACATTTTTCATTTAGTTAACATTTATTTATATCATTTATTTTTAAGTTAAGCTACATTTAAAGTTGCTGTCTAGAGCTTTTTTCTCATTACAGTGCAAACGTATTGCACTGTTATATGTGTTTCAATGTCATCACACAGCAGTTCCTGCTCTCCCACCTCCCCGTGAAATAAATCCACAAAACAACACTTCTCTCAGCCAGCAGCACATTGGCACTATGTTCATGACAGCTTCTAATAATTGGTAGATATTTTCATATTTCCAGTTGAACGAGGAAAGGCCAAGGCCCCACGGATGTGAGTGCTGGGGTGTCGGTTAAGGAGACAGCAGCCCCCTTGGCTGCAGTGTTGCCACTGGCTGCCTGGCTCGGTGGCCCCAGAGACCCTTGGCTAATTGAATTGCATCCCCTGATTAGATTATTGTTGCAGCAGCTTGCTGCCAATCTGAAGTATGGGTGCCTTCTATCCTACTTAACCCTTCTGCCCCCCACCCGCTGCTGCAGGCACACACACAGCTCACACACTTGGAGCCAAGGCAGATTGCCCAATATATTCAGGGGCCATCAAAGTTGGCCAGTTTTGTTATTTTTCTTTTGCATTGTCTTCACTCGTAAAAGTGGCCATCTCTCACCGCCTGGACCGCTCCACGGCTCGTTCTTCACCAAACGGCTGAGCCTGGCAAGCCCTCAGCATCATTACTCCACCTTTGTTTTTATTTGTTTTCTGTTTTAGTCGTGTCCTGCTGTATTCATTTCTCAGAGGCTCGGAAAGAGCCAGAAGAACCAGAGGCAAAAATCATGGAGAATTTATGCTTTTGTCTTTCATGGACAAGAAATCCATAGAGCGATATTATCGAAGCATACATCCTGGTTTAATAGCAGTTATTGCATAAGAAAAAAACATGAATTGTGTTCCTCTACATAGACTACAAAACAATATAATCTGGTTAAAATATCATGCAGATGCACTGCACCTGCTGCTATTTAACTCCTGTCTTCACAATTCTGGTCACAGCAGTGTGTTTAAGGGCCAAGAAGCTCTCTGACCTTTGAACACCTTGTCTTCTTCGCCTTCTGTCTTTTTGATCATCCAACTAATCAGAACTTTTTTTGCAGTTTGACTAGTTTTGTAAATGAAACTGTACAAAAGTGTTTTTTTGCATGCTGAATTCTTAGTTGTACCAAACAGCTACTGTGAACCCTTCATAACATTTACATGCTTTCCTTTTTCAGGTTTTGTCTCATATTCAACTTAAATATATATGTGCTAACAGTTTTTTTAATCAGAATTGGTGACTTGTATGCTTCAGAAAGAAACTTTATGATTAAAGTGTGCTTCAGAAAGCTAAATTGGAATGCTGACACATTCTTTTAGAACACAATCCAAAAGACAGACTTTTACGGTCTCATTAAATAGAAATAATTCATACATACAAAAAGCACATTTTCCACCTCCTATTATATAACATCAAAGGCAAAAGCAGTGATAACAAACATGTCTGAAAATGCACAACAATCTGTGACCCATCACTGTCACTCATGTCTGCAGACTCATGTTTGTCATGATCCGAACAGCAAATGACAATGTTGACTTAGCTCACAAACACGTTGCAGCTAAATGTTTGTCTTCATTCACATTTCAGTAGGCAGTGACACGAATCCTCACCTCATCCATGGACTGTGTTGACATTGACAATCCATGTATATGCATGTAGTTTTGTTGGGGTGTTTAAAGTGAAGAAAAAGAAGGGTCAATCTTGAAAAATGTCTGTAGATAGTAAATTCTTAATAGTTATCCAAACCATAGTATATTTAAGTCACAGAGTTTGGACCAAAATGTTGTGTTTTTAGGATGTTCTTCAAACATCAAAGATGACCCCATCATGACTTTGGCTCCTTCCCTCTCAACGACACCTGCAGGACATGTCATCTCATGCGTTGCCACATTTCAGTTTCAGACCGATGCATAACCCAGACGAATGTAAGTGTTCAC
Source organism: Oryzias latipes (assembly GCF_053564925.1). NCBI lineage: Eukaryota > Metazoa > Chordata > Actinopteri > Beloniformes > Adrianichthyidae > Oryzias > Oryzias latipes. The sequence goes on along the minus strand of NC_136246.1, from coordinate 2,301,607 downwards.
TGAGGGAAAGTCATGTTCTGATGTAATTATCATCTATTGCTTCCTGTAATCACATCAGATCTCTTTTGAACAATAATCTCATGGTGAGCGTCTGGAAGCTTGGTCCTCCTCCCTGTTTATTGTTCTCCACTCCAGAAGAACACAATTGAATTGAGAAGTCAGCTATTAGATTTTTTGCTCTGTAGAATAAACTGAAATTGTATTTTTGCTGGAAATTATCAATACATCTTCAAGAGCAAAAATGAGAAGACACAACACAAAAGTAGACCCTGGGAGAAGAGCAAAGGGATACAATGCAGCAGATGAAAGATGAGGAGCAGCGCATGGAGAGACTTTCACCAAGTGGAGAAGGGCTTTATTGACATGTGGGGTCAGATGGACATACTGCAGCTTGTATATCCCTTTCGGGATGCTGTTTATACTCTACATTTTCATAATTCTGGGACTGTTAGAATGTGGAAGCAAGCACATTTGCACTGAAACAATTAAAGAGGTTCTGAAACATTCAAATCTCAATTTAAGCAATTAAAAAGCAGAATGGACAATTAAAGCAAAAATATTGTCTTTTCCTTTCACAGCACAAATGAATGTGTGTTTAACATTTTTAAAAGCTTCTCATTTTTAATAAAATATTGTGAAATAAGCAACAGCTGACATTGCAGTCCACTCACAGCAGTCAGCAAAATATCAATGCATCTGCATTCAGCAGTGGACGGCTTTCCTCTTTCCTCGTCCTCCAAGAATAGTTGTAGCAACTGCAGAGTAGAGGATGTGGACTCCTCTGCATGAGTCCTGCAAAAACAGTTTTAAGGAAATGGACTTTAATCTGATCTGTCCATAAAAGAAATCCTTCCCAGCCATGGTTTTTGAAACAACGGCATGGACCTCTAACAAGTTCTAATGGAGCGGTGAGATTTCACGACTTCCAAGAATATTCACCGAAAACACATCAAAATTACAGACCAAATATCTGTTATGCACCTGTGTGGGATTCGTTTTCCTTTCATTTATGAGGGACCATAGAGCTGCTGTCAAATCAAGCTTGAAAGCCTTTCAGGGATGGGCAACTCCAGGCTTCGAGGGCAAAATTACTGCATGTGTTCCAACATACCACGCATGCTCTGGCATGTTCGGATTTGGTGGACACTCCTGTATCAGGTAATCAGTCATGAGTCGGGCTTGGAAATCATCCAAAATCCGAAATCATCCAAATCAATCAGCAGAGACACCGGCCCTCATGGCCTAGAGTTGCCCGTCCCCTCAACCCTTGTGCTATCTTAGATGACCCCCCCCACGTGTTCTCCCTACCATGACAAAGGTGGATAAAGGTGGAAAGATTTCATGTAATCCATGGACACCAGTGAAGATCACAAATCATTGAAGAAAAAAGGTTCAGAGAACTGTCTAGTGGGTCTAGATGACCCAACTCCCAATGGTAAAGTGCCTAGGATAGCACAAGGGTTAATCCAAGCCCTGATTTTGAGTATCAAGCAGGAACGCCTTGGTGTTCAAATAATACAGATGATAAAACAAAAGGAAAACTATACAATTCCACAATAATGTACAGTAAAAGAACCACATAAAACAGAACAATAAAACAATCCTTTCCAAAAAGTAAATAAATAATGAAAGCAACCGTGAATTATAAACCTGGAGAAACATTAATCAAGATAAATACAAACTTTTCAATGTGATATTTTGTGTTCTTTGGTCATGATATGTTTTTTTTTAACTTTCATGGAAACTCAGATTCTTGCAATAAAAACAAACAAAGCAGACGTTATGATTTCAAGTAGAAACCCAACCAGCCTGATAGCAAATCCTCTCTACAAACTTCTAATTTATCCAGCATTGTCACCAAAAATTAATAATAATATATTAGTGTATATATATATATATTTATGTCTTTTTTAAATAATACATTTATAATGTATCCATAAAGAATCATAGAAAATGGCATTGGCACCTTGACATCACGGTGTCGCTCCTTTCATGTGGGTGAAACATCCCATTCGTTGGTGGATATAAGCACACAGTCTGTTTTTTTTAAAATGTCATTTTCTAAGACGACATGATCTTTCGTTGAGTACAGAGTTATACAAATAACGCATTTTACGGAATCGGAACTTGTATTTATTATTTTATTTATTAAAGAACAAATAATTTTTCAGGAAAGGCCTTAGAGGTCTGTCCACAAAACTTGACACCTCGACATATGATGCTGGCGATTGGTGGTCTGTGTGAACTGGATTCATTCCTTCTTTTTTACACATTTTTACACACAGATTGAAGGAGAGCCAGGATTGTCGTTTTTGCTGCTCCAGGAAGCTCAGGATGCTCAGGCATGTTCAGGACTGTTGGCCTCCCTGCCTTCCTCAGTCACCATCCACCCATCCATCCATCCAGCCAGCTCTCCTGAGTCACTTTTCATAATTATTAAATTACATTCCTGGCAACCCATTAAGCAGGACATTCTCTTCTTAACCACCTGCTCTTCCCCCCTACCCCACCCCATTTTACGCCATCAATCTTTCAGCGTTACCAGAGCCCCTAAAAGCTTTCTGACTGCTCTATAATGGGGGACATTGCAGGGTCAGGGGGTGCTGCAGGACTGTGTTCTCAGAAGCAGTGATGCCTCAGCATTCTGGAGGGGAGTGGGGCAAAGGGAGGAGCTGTGCTGGTGGTATGAGAGGGCAGCAGAGGTCATCCTGCTCTGCCTGGCTGTAACAGGTCAATGACTGGACCTTTGCAAAAGAACAAGAAGGGAACGGGTTTTCTGTGGTCATGTGACCGTGCATGGAACCTGATTTGGTGCTGAATACATCTGAGAAGAAAATGTCAGAGATCACAGGCCTGTCACATTTAATGACAAACTTTACTAACTGAATAAATCAAATGTAATGCCGATTTAGATGGCTGTTTACTACTTCTCCCAGAATGCAACTGTGTTCCTGTAAGATGGATGGATTCCTCTAGATCAGTGTTTTTCAACCTTTTCTGAGCCACGGCACACTTTAACCTTAAAAAAAATCCCGCGGCACACCAGCATCCAAAAATTAAAAAAAAAAGGAGAAACTCATAGTCTGTATTGATCTACAGCCCCTCCGCAATCTCACATGCATTTTTGAGATTATTGTTGCAGAAAAAGATGGAAACTGCAGCTGTTTTTTTTCTAAAAGATGCAATAAAAGATAAGTTAGAAGATTTAAAAACAGTTTGATGTGTGTTCGTTGGTTTCAAGATGTTTAACAACAGATCTCCGTATGCGCTGTCACTCTCACAACCCAATGCATCATGGGAGATGTAGTGCATAAAACGGCCGGAGATCGGTTTTCGGAGCTTCATTGTTTTGTTCACTTGTTCCACGGTCTGATACCGGATTCTGTGGAAAGCTACAGCGCTAAAGACGAGCTTTAGCTGGTATTTTTTTTAGAACTGAGCGATTTTACGAGCTAAATCGGGACAAGGAAGTGAAGACCTTAACCACTTCTGATTGGTCAGACTGATGACATGTGATTAGGCCTTCAAGAATGATTGGTGGAGAGAGATAAAGGGATGGGACGTTTCCAAAATACAGCCGAAGGTGCAGCTGAATCGCGGTACCTTATCAAAATGTCTTTAATAAAATAAAATAAACGCAAAGAAAAAGTATTTTATGATCTTTTATATTGCTAACTCCTCAGTGTTTTATCAGGGCCTGTTTGGATGAACAGAGAGCTGAAATCATGGAGATGGAAAATGTTTTTAGATCAGTTAATGAGGGCAATTTCCTACGACACACTTGACCATCTCCCACGGCACACTAGTGTGCCGCGGCACACTGGTTGAAAAACACTGATCTAGATGAAGGTTAGAGAACATGTGACTCTCCACCTTTAGTCTTTGGCTCTGAAATCTACAGATACCACATATTTGCGATTAGACATTTTGTGTCACAATTTTTTATGTAATTAGAAATTCAAATTTCAATAGTGCCATTTTTTATGATTAAACAATTGTTATTCTCCACAAGATTATGTGACTTCTGCTCGTTGAAACTGAAAAAAAAAACAAGACTTGAGTTCATTTGCAAAGAACAGGAAAATACCATTCTATTTGGGTACATCCAAGGATTAGTGCCAGCAGAGTAGGGGAAGAAACCCTAAATTCCACTTGCATATCATTACTAATGATAAATTCGTGTCATTGCTACCTCAGTAAAATAGTGAAAACTCTCTCTAGTTTGCAGTTGGGATAAATAGGAACAAATTACTCTGTAAATGTCAGTTTGGGTTTAGGATAAGTCAGCCAGTATCAAAACATGAATACAATCAACCATGAAAATGACCTCAGTCCAGTACGGATAAGGTAATTTCAGTGGGAGAAGAGCTACTTTAGTAGCAGCAATCATTTGTGAGGCCTGTTGTTGAATAACTAAGTATAACATGTTGTGATCCACATGGTTCATTGCTGGGACCCCCTTAATCTTTGTGGTGTATGTCAAGAACTCAACGTTTTTTAAACCTTTTTTGTTTGCTAATGGTACTGATCTGTTTTGCCCAGGTACTGACGGGCTAACCAATGATGTCACTCCTGAATAGTTTCCTCTCGAAATGTTACCAAAACAAACAAATACAATACAATAGACTCAGTCAATGAAATGACATTTCAGGGGGTTTATTAGAACTACCAAATTATCTGCAAATCCCATAATAAATATTTACAGGAATGAAATTCATCTGAGAAATGTAGTTTTGAATAACAAGGCTCTTCTCCCTTTCCCCTGACAATTTAACTTGATAGCCCAACTTCATTAAATACCAGGTAGAACACAATGAAGATGCAAAAAGACAGGAAAAAACATGAAAAAATGTTCACTGGTATCCAGTAGGAAGCAGTCATTTGCTGGTCAAATGCTAAATGCATATTCAGGCCTGATTGCATCTTTGTCTGGTCATTTCTGGATTATTTTAACTTGAATGCATCATTTCCAAAGAAACCTGCAAAACAAAAAAATTGAAAAAACTTTGAAAATATGAGTTTTGTAGAGTTAGGAAATCTTCCAACTGAGCTCTAAAGTCTTTTTGCTGGACTTTCACTCTCTGGTTGGTTGTTGGTTTAACCTTGTACCCTTTCGACCAGAACTGCAAAGTTACCCAAACACCATTAATTTAGTTTAAATCAGCCTTTTCTATTGAGCAAATGATTCATTGTTTTCATGATTTATTAACCTTTACAAGTTCAAATGAATAACGTAAGCCTATCACTAAACCATTCAATGTTAGCGAAATCATTTAACACGGGAGGAAAACAATTCTAGTATTTTGAGAAGAACAGGTCAGCCTCCTGTTTTTTGTCTTTGTTTACACAAACTGTTGCTAGTATCTGTAAATGGTTGAACAGACACAAAGAAATACCTTTAGATTTAACAGAATCACTGAAAAAAGGTTGCAGTGAAGAAGTCATGTCATGTTCACCATTGACACGATAGCTGCCATGACGGATACCAATAACTTGTTACTGAAAGCTGTTTTCCTGAAAGACCTAAGACAGATTAGTCTGTGCCTAAAGTTGAGGAGTTTTTAATGACTAAGACTGTTTTAAATGTACAGTGGACAGCCTAAGGAGTGAATGACAACCATGGCACCCAAATCAGAGCCTACAAAGGCATAATTATGTTAAAGTGTGTTACCATACATGACATTGAAGACTAAAGAAAAAAAACACAAACTCGCCTCTTTGCCGAAGTCAACCATGCACTATCATAAAGAACGTAAAGTTAAACCAGAGGGATTATCTAAGAAATTCAAATCTATAGTTAAGGCTCCATCCAGTATAAAAAAACAAAACAAAAGTGGTTTTTTGAAGCTAAACACAAAAATGCATTTTAGATAACAATTTTGGGAAAAGCATTAAGGCCCCAATGACATAAAGTAAGATAAAATCTTACACCAACAGACATTAAGGAGAATTATAGCCGCAAGAATGATGACATCATTTCCTGACTTCCTTTTCATGACTGGATTGAAACTGATCATCCATGATTTGTCCACAGAATGCTGAAAAGTAAATATTTGAAGATTGCTACCAGTAACATTTAATTTTATAATTAACAGCTTGACATCCATCATTGACAAGTGCAGTCTTGGTGGACAGTGGCTGTGGAGGATGTACTGAAACAGCTGATTTAAGGCTGATCACAGGAAGACCACCACATGGTGACATGACAGGCATTGAAGTATTTTAGCATGCTGTGCTCTTTTTGCTGTGTTGTTCAGAAGATTGCACCCCAGTCAATGGTAAGTGAATAGGAAGGTTAGGTTTGTCTTTACCCTGCTGGCTTATTGACTTAGCTGTCAATACAATGGCAGGCAGGATCTATAAGGCCTTTAAATGTAAATTTAACAGCCATTTCTCTGTGCCACAACAGAACTTCACACACTTTCAGAAAACTCAATGCACATTTGTTTGAATATTTTCAAAACCATGTAAAAATATGAAAACATGATCGTAACTGAAATTCAGGGAGGCTAAAAAAACACATTTCCAAGTTCTTCAAAAAAACAAGAGTCCATAAAGATGATGCACTTGATAAGAAAAACTGCTTTGAAACAGTTGAAGAAAAAACAGAATTTCTGTGTTAGGGATGGATTATAAATGTTTATCTGCTTCCTGAACAAACATCCCTAAATACAAAAAGAAATCTGACCAAAAAAATAATAATGGCTTCCGTGTTAGTCCTATTTAAGAATATAGTTTTATTTACTGCAAAACCCTTTTGAGTCTGAAAATCCGTCCAACTGCTTAAGTTTTAAACTTTCTTTTGATGATTCGTTTTCTAACGTTGGAGTTGTTCATGTGTTGTTCTGCTTTAAATGATGGTAAGAACAGTTCTTGTGGCGACCAGTGGTAAACAAGCTGAAACTTAAAGTAAAGCGTATTGCCAGTTAAATCTTACTTAGCAAATATAGCTTGTAGAAAGCCCAATTCATGTGTAAACTTGTTTTTTTTTTGTTATCCACAAACTGTGAGGCTTGTACTGTGGCAAACAGTTCTTGGTGAGATTACAATACTTTTCAGGCAATATTGAACTGAGTTATTTTCTAAAAACAAGTATTTTTGTTACTTTAAAACTTCATTTTTGTGGCATTCTATACACCACCTCAGACAAATCTCAGATTTACTTCAGAGGTCATTGACAAACATTATATATGGGACATGGTTCCCTTCGGTTTTCATCATTCATGTGTTTGAGTTTTTACATGTCGTACAGATCAGATCAGTGGTGTGTAAATAAATCCAGACCCTCACAACGATGATTGATCAAGAATGTGTTTGTTTTTGCAAACAGAAGTCTCAGATGGAGTTTCGCCTCACAGCATGTTTCTCATTACATAATGCTCAGATTCCAACACACATTTCTCATCTTTGACAGCTTACAAACTTTGCTTAAAACACACAAATCAAACACACAAATGTATTTTTGTCTTCCTGACAGCATCGTTGATGTAATGCAGAAAACGGAACCAGGAAGGGTTCACCTTCAAAATGAAGAGGACTTTGGTAAAAGGTCTGCACAGCTGTTGGAATCCAAGTACAGCATAGAAAAGTGACCTTGCACATCACACTTTACTTACACAAACACACAGACACACACACACACAGGGAAACCAGGGAGAAGCATATGAGTAATGAACAACCTTAATAACACCTCCAACTTTTCCTCTTCTTCTCTCTGCTGGCTGTTTAAATTCACATCCCCCTTTAACGTCGCTCTAATCTAATTACCAGCAGGCTAATGGATCTCCTTCTGCTACTCCCAGACGCTCTGCACAAACCTTGGACAGCGCACACATGTGCAGAGAGCACAGGGGTGTGTGTTGCTGCAGAGGCACTACATCTGCAAAGTATGACCGAGGGAAAAGAGCTGGGAGAAAGAGGAGGAAGTTTGTGGATATGGGTGAGCATTTACCCAAGGGAGGCGTAGGGGGCAGGAATGAAACTCTCCAAAAGCCCTCCCCTCACTCTCCAGCCCCCTCCCCTTCAGGAAATCTATAGGGAGGGAAAGCAGAAACAGGTGCATTTCTCCACAAATTGAGTTATCCAAGACATGCCACATCCAATTGGACTAAATTGATGTGAGAGTTTGTGATGTCTGCCGTGGGTATTACAGCAAAGGTCAGTGTGCCGAGACAATGACATCAATCTGCTCCACGTGGCTGAGCTCTTGGGCCCCCACCAGCCCCCTGATTCAGATGCAAACCTGCAAACACAGGCAGAGGAAGGAGAGGGCGGACAAACAGCGTTTGCAAATCAGTGGGCATTTTGTGATTGCTTTCAAACATAAAATAAACAAGACGTCCCTTCAGACTGACTGACAGTACAGATCAACAGCAGATCACAAAGGACAGTCACTCTTTTAACAGTTTTTGTTTATTGAATCAATTAAACGTTATAGGAATAAAAATAGCCCTGATTTAAAGACATTAAGATGCACATGTTGATTGACTGCTCATTTAAACACTGGATAGGGAAATAAAAACAAGCAAACAGTCATTTTGCTGGTTTCCCAACAACTTCAGTTAAAAGAATCAACAAAGACAACAACTGACAAACTGATGGACCAAGGCCTGAACCTGACCTCTGAGAGAAACTTTAGTTAGTTCAGAGATGGACTTGTCTCAGAACGCCACTTAACAACTCCATCTGTAATGGCTTTTGGGTTTCAAGGTCATCAAAATGTTGCAGGGTGCAGACATTTTTGCTTAAAAATGTAACAGCTGGATGAAAACTGGACAGAGGAGACAGTCTGTCTGGTTCGGGTAGTAGTTTACAACAATTACACAGTTCTTATATTTACAGGATTTGGAGGCAGATGCATGGAGAGGCTTTTGCTAAATGTGAGGCCAGCAGATAAAAAAACAAGGCTTCTACTGGTCTGAAAGATAAATTCCATCCATCCATCCATCCATCCATCCATCCATCCATCATCCATCCATCATCCATCATCCATCCATCCATCCATCCATCCATCCATCCATCCATCCATCCATCCATCCATCCATCCATCATCCATCCATCCATCTATCCATCCATCCATCCATCCATCCATCATCCTCCATCATCCA